>NC_091473.1:234383974-235016474 GCF_036971445.1 Narcine bancroftii | reverse complement strand
GGCAATCGAACAACTGAAAAGTGGCAAAGCAGCAGGTATGGATGGAATCCCCCCCAGAGGTCTGGAAGGCTGGCGGCAAAACTCTGCATGCCAAACTGCATGAGTTTTTCAAGCTTTGTTGGGACCAAGGAAAACTGCCTCAGGATCTTCGTGATGCCACCATCATCACCCTGTACAAAAACAAAGGCGAGAAATCAGACTGCTCAAACTACAGGGGAATCACGTTGCTCTCCATTGCAGGCAAAATCTTCGCTAGGATTCTACTAAATAGAATAATACCTAGTGTCGCCGAGAATATTCTCCCAGAATCACAGTGCGGCTTTCGCGCAAACAGAGGAACTACTGACATGGTCTTTGCCCTCAGACAGCTCCAAGAAAAGTGCAGAGAACAAAACAAAGGACTCTACATCACCTTTGTTGACCTCACCAAAACCTTCGACACCGTGAGCAGGAAAGGGCTTTGGCAAATACTGGAGCGCATCGGATGTCCCCCAAAGTTCCTCAACATGATTATCCAACTGCACGAAAACCAACAAGGTCGGGTCAGATACAGCAATGAGCTCTCTGAACCCTTCTCCATTAACAATGGCGTGAAGCAAGGCTGTGTTCTCGCACCAACCCTCTTTTCAATCTTCTTCAGCATGATGCTGAACCAAGCCAAGAAAGACCCCAACAATGAAGACGCTGTTTACATCCGGTACCGCACGGATGGCAGTCTCTTCAATCTGAGGCGCCTGCAAGCTCACACCAAGACACAAGAGAAACTATCAAAGATTATTGGAGTGGAATACACAATGCCCTACAAGACATTTTGGGTATATACCTCAAGGATGGTGGAAAAGAGATAAATATTTAATGAAAGTACTGCTAATGGCTGGTTAAAAAAAAAGTTCTTACCAGGAAATGATTATCATATGACAGCCCAACTTTATTATTATAAATTATAATGGTCATTTTTAAAATGGAAAAGATAACAACATCTGTTAATCATAAATTGGAACAATTTGCTTCATGCTGTGGAAAAATAGTTTAACTACATAATACTTCATGGACCTCATCCTATCCTTACAAATCAATGATTATGTTGTTAAAAAAAATCACTCTCAACATGTACATAGTTTTCTTTTTTCTCTTGTTCTGTCTTTCCTCTTCTCTGTATAAGTGTATAACTTAGTTAAATATTATGTTGGCAATATGAATAGATATATATGTATATCTGAGATATATCTTATGAAAATGTTTCTTTAAATTTCAATAAAAATGAATTAAAAAAAGGAAAGTTCCTCCAAGTTAGTGACCCCTGAGGACATAAATTTGCTCACCATCTCCATCTCTGAACCCTAATGATTTCTGGATCATATACCTCTCATTTTTCCTTCCTGACGTCAACAATCAGCTCCTTAGGTTTGGTGACATTGAATGTGACGTTGTTGTTCGCGCACCATTTAGACAAGTTTTCAATCTCCCTCCTATATGCTGACTTATCACCCCTTTTAATACAAAGCACTACTGTGGTATCGTCAGTGAATTTGTAGATGGTGCTGTTGTTGTACTGAGCCACACAGGCGTCAGTGTGTAATGAGTAGAGCAGGGAGCTAAAATCAGTATCTCTGCTACTGATAGAGATTGTGGAGGAGATGTTCTTACCAATCGTTACTGATTGTGGTCTAGAGATTAGGAAATCCAGGATCCAATTACACAGTGGGGTGTTCAGTCCCAGGTCTTGGAGTTTACTGATCAATTTGGAGGGGACGATGGTGTTGAATGCCGAATTGGAACAGATTCATGTCATCACTCAGGAGTTGATGTGCTTCAACATCATCCTTCCAAAACACTTCATCACTAGGTGTCCTCATGTGCTTGTCCTCCTGGATGGTTAAAGTATTGAGCACAGAAAGTAAATGAAATGGAGACAAAAATATCAATGACTAAAGAGTGAGAGAAAGATGGAATTAAAAGGCCACCTATCTGAAGTCAGGCTCTCACTTGTACATGAGACCTCATGATATGCAAATTATTTTTCTATTTCTTGTAATCTTTCATGACATCTCTGTCTTGTAACCATGTTCAGCACACCAAGCATTGGCAAAATATTCTTCACAGTAAAAAGTGTTTTGTTTAATTTCCTTTTTCATTTGCAAGATGTGGTCATTGCAGGGAAAAAATTAATTAATTGCACATTTCTATAGTCCTTCCAATTGGCAGAAGCAGCCTTCTGAAACACCTGCATTCTCTCCAGTCGTGGTTCCAGGATTTTGATCAAGGAGCTGAATGTTTAGGATGTAGATGAGGTACAAATGAAGTTGGCTGCTTTATTTTGGAAGGTGTTGAGTTCTTCAGTATTCTTCAGACACTACTTCCATGTGCATGCAGATGGAGGACGAACATCAGACAGCCATGCGATGTGTGTTACACGAGGAAGAAGACACAACCTCTAACCAACAGGCTATCAGGAAAGCAAATGGAATATTGACTTTCATTGTTCGAGGGATTGAGTTTAGGAGCCGGGAGGTAATGCTGCAATTGTACAAGGTACTGGTGAAGCAGCATTTGGATTTCCGCATGCGCTTCTGGTCTCCTTCTCTAGATTGATTCCAGAGAAGAGAGAGTTAGACGATGAGGAGAGATTGAATTGTCTGGGAATGTACTCACTGAGATTCAGAAGAATGAGAGGGGATCTCATAGATGAGGAGGGAACGAGGAGGCAGAGCCTCAAGATCCAAGGTAGTAAATTTAGGATGGGGATGAGGATGAACTGCTTTACCAGAGGGTGGTGAATCTATGGCATTCTCTGTCCATAGAAGCAGTGAAGTGGATCTCAGTAAACATATTTAAGACAAGATTGGAAAGATTTTTTGGAGAGTAGGGGAAAACGCAGGTAGCTGGAGGTGATCCTATCATCAGAACAGCCATGATCTTATTGAATGGCAGAGCAGTCTCGACGGCCCGGATGGCCGTCTCCTGCTCCTATTTCTTATGTTCTGATGACTTGTCAGTATCAAGCGGAGGTGGTTGGATTCTTTGAGATCCCCACCATCATTTTCTCAAGGGAGTTACAGATGAGCAATAAATGCCGGTCATGACAGCACTGCCTTTATCAGATAAATGAATTGTGTGGCGAATCCAGTGATGAGGCTTAGCTAAAGATGTGGCTAATTCTGCAAAGTAAGCCAGGATATTGCCTGGTCACATAGGCTTGGCTACAGTCAAAGCTGTCAACTGTCTCTTGATATTACATAGAGGGAGTAAAACTGATTTGTTTGTGTGGAGGTGAGGAGCCAGGAACAAAGTTGAAATTGAGATTTCATCCACTTGCAAGTTTGGAGTGACAGTTGCAAATTCTTCAGCCTTCTCCGTAACACACATCCTGGTCCTTAAGCACCATTGAAAATATGAAGGCTCTCAGAGCATCCTCTTCCTAACCTATTAATCACCCTCTTTCCTCTTATCAAATTGATCTTGTCAGCCTTAGTACTCTTATCAAACCAACTTGAGTTTCATGCAGCAATAAATTCAGACCTTGGTATACATCCCCCCAACCACCAAGAAAAGAAACCTTGATACTGAAGAGCATAATGGAAGAAGCAGATGGAAGTCACAGCAAAGAGAGGAATGCAATCAGTTACAAAGTTTGACACACAAAGGTGTTGGGAAGCACAGCAGGTCACGCAGCATCTATAGAAAGCAAAGGCAAACCAACTTTGTCAAACATTGGTTACCCTTTTCTTCTTATAGATGCTGTATAACCTGCTGAGTTTCTCCAAATGTTTTCAGCATTGCACGACAACCACAGTGTCTGCAGAAGGTCCCGTTTAGCAAGGTGTTCTCTTCCAGACCTTGTTATGTGAGATAATGTTTCTGCCAGCCACTTGCCTGTGCCCATTTTCCATACATGTGTAAGAGATTGAGGGATGCACATAATTGTATTGGTCACATCTACTGCAGAGTTAGAACAATGGTGTCTGACCAGGTCTCTCACTGCCTTTGGAAACTGACTATTGCTATTCGGTTACAGATTTGGAGGAGCAGGCAATTCTGAAGCAAACATTCAGTTGTTTTGAATTTGGATTGTGGAAAAACCTGGTTTTGCCCCACCCACACTGCACTGACCATCAACCGTCCAGTAGCACTAAATCAACTTTAATCCTATTGTTACAAGATCAAACAAGCAACCACAAAGAAGGCATATCGCACAGGGGTAAAGATGAACAATTACCTTCAAATTTTAATTCAAAATCTCCCCTTTCATAACAATGCCCACTGGTTACTATGCAAATTTGTAACAGTGTAAAACTAATAAATTTCCCAGCCTAAATATAACATATGTAATTAAAGTCTAAGTTATATTTCCAACCAGCCCACAGAAAAACTTAGACAAAAAATAAACACAAAACACACAAGAGTCACAAAACTTTGATCTCAACTGAAGCAAAGATCATAAACAAAATTCAGTTTGTTTGGTAAACTGAAGCCAAAAGATCTTTGAGAGAGAGAGAGAGCACAAAATTTGAAGTTGTCTTGTGTTGCTTGCAGAGAGGAGAACCACTGGCTTGGTCCAGATCCTTCTGGCTGTCTTCAGAATGTTCATCCCTTTTTGAAATCCCAACATTCTAAACTTTCCTCCAGACCATGACTCATACTCTGGACCTCCTTCTACTCCACAGCACCCCTAGTGGTGGTTTATCGTCCAAGTCCAGAAATTTTTAGATAATTTTTCTGCAGATGCTCAGTCCATCTCCCACTCTCTCAGCAGTCCTCCTTCACCTTGGCTCTCTAAGACAAACTGTCACTTTTTAACATAAAACCATACAACACTTAGGCCAATACACAACACAGAACTCTGTAACACTATTCTCCCTGTATTCTATCAACTTCCTCCAAATTAATTCTACCACTCACTTGCTTACCAGAGCAGTGACTAATTAACAAGCCAAGCTAGAGGAAACCCGAGCACAAAGATGAAATCCGTGTAGTCATAGAGAGAACATGCAAACTCCATAAAGGCAGCACCTGAAGTCATGATCGATCCTGGATCTCTGTGGTAAGGCTACAGCTGTATGTGCTATGCCCCGTCCTCCAAATGAAACTTTAAATAAAGATACAATCTCTTCTCACAGGGAGAATAAAAGATTCCCTGGCACTATTTTGAAGAAGCACAGGACTGCTGTCCTAACCAATTGATCCCTCAAATAGATTATCTGTTTATTATTTTCAGTTTGACTTTATTGCATGATAACCCTTTGCAAACAGAACATCACCGGACTATTAAATACATCCAGAAAAGACATGACATTCATCATATTAATGCGAGGTTTACTATAAATATTGCATATCCTGGTAAGTGTTTCCACCATATTCTGTTATTTTTCTAAAAGACTGACAAGGTCAAGAAAAAACTCTTTAAATGTATCTCCCTTCCACAGGAGTGCACTTCTCTGCTTCTCTCCAATGTGAACACTTGTACAATGCAACAATGAAAAAAAAAATTTGCTGATCTTTAATTCTGAAGAAGTCATAGCAGAGTATATTATCACCATGGTTACAGAAATACTTGCCCATAGATCACAGTCTAATGTGCTGCCTTTAGTTTAGAAAACAGCTTCTCTTGTAATATTGAGAAGTACTGTGATTTCAATCGGTAGGGTGAAAATTAGATGTTTAAAATGTGCCCAAGACTTGCTATATCTCAGTAGGTCATGTTTACATCTCAGATCCCAATGGTACTCTATGTCATTATAGACCACTTTGGTGAAAACCAAAATGGATTAATTTAAAGGCATCTGTACTTTATATGATTCTTTTACTTACTTCATTTGTGATTTTTTTTGCAATAATAGTTCCCAATGATAATCTTCTAGTCTAAAGTCTGCCGTCCAAAATAGTCCCTGATGGAGAATTGCTCTTTCAGCTGAGATTTGTGTCTTGTTGAGTGCAATTCTAAAAAGATGCAAAAATCTGCTTACATCTTACACCTGTGGTTCTCAACCTTTTTTTTCTTGAGAAAGCCCATACAATCAGGGGGATAAAGACCAGACTCAACTCAGCACTGCAATGAATTGACCCGAGATCACTGGCACTCTGAGACCCTATTTGCTGCTCCACTGGTCCATCTTTGACCACAAGGCCATTAGTCAGTGGCAAGCTTTGTAGATCTGCAGACTCTGAGAGATGAGGACTCGATGAACACAGTGGGGTTGTTCCAGGAGCAGACTATCCAGGTCATCTGGTGAATGCTTCATCACCAGGGCTCACAAACAAATATCAGGTCTGGCTGGAGGTGAGAGGAGCCCACTTAGGCAGATCCTTCCTGTACAACTGGAATACCACCCACAACGCACCTTGTCCCCGAGCTGACTGTGGTGTATTTTTGACGGTTGCCCACGTCTTTGCAGAATGCAGATTTGCTAAGAGTTCGGAGAAGGATGAAAATGTTCATCTCCAGCAGCAGCGATACAGAGGATTCCTTGATTTATGGGCTGTTCCCAGGGATGCATAGAGTCAAATATGCAGAACAGCTGGATATCTGACTCGATGGCCCAAGTGGCCTACTTCTGTTCCATTATCTTGTGATCTGGTGAACTCAGTGACTGATGCACTTCAGTCTGCCTGAAACCTGTTGGTCATTCAGCACATGAAGATGTCAATGCGGGACTGCTGTTGACTGGCACATTCCAGGCTGCAGAAGTAAGTGCTGAGGAATGCGCTGAGGTTTGATGCAGACAACACGAGAGCGCTGTCGGAAAGGACCATAGTCGAGAATCCTTCTGTCCTTGTGTTACTGGGCATTGAGGGGCTGAGTCCGAGGCGAGAGGGGAGAGTAACATCCAGGTGCCACAGTGATGGCAATGGTGTAATTAGAGAATGTATGTAACAGTGTACAGTGATGTAAATGTATTTGAATGGTTTTCCTTTTGTAAAGAATTTTTTTGTGAATAAAGTCTATTTTTGTTAAAAACTCATAGAGTTCCCAACTAGAGAGAATGGAACGCTAGATCTCCTATTGAGGTAGATAACAAAGGTGTAAATAAGGGAACACTTTGGATTTAGAAATTGTAATGCCATTAGTTTCAAGATAAATATGGAAACATAGAGGTCTGGTCATAAGGCTGAGATTTTAAATTGTTGAATGGAATATTTTGATGGTATCAGAAAGGATCTGGCAGTGTGGATTGGACAGATTGTTTTCTTGCAAGCATGTACATGATAAGTGGGAGGCCTTCAAAAGTGAAATTTTGAGATTACAGTTTGTATTTTTCTATTAGAATAAAAACCAAGATGAACAGGTATAGGGAACCTTGGTTTTTGAGAGATATTGAAGCCCTAGTTAAAGAAGACAAAATGGGTGCATAACAGATGTAGCAACAAGGAACTAATGAGGTATTTGAGGAGTACAAGACAGCAAATAAAACACACAAGAAAGGAACCAGGTGGGCTAAAATAAGAAATTACATTGTTCTGGCAGACAAAGTGATGGAAAATCCCAAGGGCTTCCACAGATATATTAAGAGCAAAAGAAAAGCAAGGGTGAAAAATTGTCCTTTTGTAGTTCAGTGTGATCTTCTATGTATGGAGCTAAAAAAGATAGGAGGGATTCTTAAAAGGAAGTTTTGTATCTGCATTTCTTCCCGAGATGGACACTAACTATAGATGCCAGTCAAAACAGCAATGATGTCATGAACACATTACAGAGGTGGAGGTGCCTGCTATCTTGATGCAAATAAGTGTGGATAATTTCTGAGGGCCTGACAAGATGTTCTCACTGAAGGCTTGTGCAGAAAATGCAGGGACCCTAACAGAAATATTTAAAACATTCTAAGGGACCAGAGGATTGGAGGATAATTGACATTTTTCCATTGTCTAAAAAAAATCCAAATAATCCAGGAAATTGTAAGCCTGATATCAGTAGTGGGCAAGTTACCAGAAGATATTTTAAAAGACCAATTATATAAATATTTGGGTAGACAGGGATTGATTAGGGATAGTCAACATGGCTTTGTGCATGGTAGGTCATGTCAAAACAATCTTACAATGTTTACCAGGAAAGTTGATGAAGGAAAGGCCATAGAAGTTGTTGACCCTCTGACAGGGTCCCACATGGGAGGTTGGTCAAGAAAGTTCAGTTTCTTGGTATTCAGGAAGAGGTAGTAAATTGGATGAGAATTTGGCTTTGCAGATGTCATTTAGATTAGGAATGTAGTGTACAACGAGGAAACCTTACAGAGCTTGTAATGGTATCTGGACCAGCTGGAAATGTGGGCTGCAAAATGACCGATGGAATTTAATGTGGAGAAGTTTGAGGTGTTGCACTTTGGGTAGGACTTGCATAGTAAATGGTAAGGGACTGTGTAGTGCATTAGAATAAATGCATCTTGGAATACAGATACATAATTCTTTGAAAGTGGTGCTACAGGTCGATAGGCTTGTAAAGAGATCTTTTGGCACATCGACCTTTATAAAGTATTGATACAGAGGTTTGGATGTGATGTTGAAGTTGCAGAAGACATTGGTAAGGCCAAGTTTTGAGTTTTAGTTACCTACCTACAGGAAAAATATCAATAAGTTTGAAAGAGTCTGGAGAAAATTTACAAGGATGTTACTGCGATTTGAAGAACTGAATTATAGGGAAAGGTTTAAGAGGTTTGGATTTTATTCCCTGGACTGTCAGAGAATGAAGGGAGATTTAATAGAGGTATGCAAAATGATGAAGGATATGGATCGATAAATGCAATCAGACTTTTGTTTCCCATCGAGATTGGGTGAGGCAAGAATTAGAGGACGTAGATTAAGTGTGAAAGTTGAAATATTTAAAGGTTCCATTATTGTCATGTAATACTATCTTTAGAAAACTTGTTCACTCAGAAGATGATAAATTTGGAATGAGCTGCTAGTGCAATTGTTGGGTGCAGTTTCAATTTCAAACTTTAATAGGTTTGGAGAGGTATGTGAATGGGTGAAGTACGGGCTCTAGCTTGGGTGCAGGTCAATGATGCTAGGTGGAATAATAGTTTGGCATGAACTACATCGACCTAAGGGCCTCTGTGCTGCAGTGTTTTATGGTTCCATGGTAACCTGAAAGCCAATGTCCTTTATTGCATTTGCCATTTTATTTATGTTACTGCCAACCTGGATGATTTGTCATAGGCAGAGCTCAATGCAGAACTTTTTTATTGGCAGCAGTATTTAATACAACGATGCATCAATGTCTCATCATATGTTGCACAACATTTTTTAAATGTACCCTGTACTGATATAAATTCATCCTGAAAGAGTGACATTGGACAAACCGATAAGATCCATAGTTTCAGTTAAATATAAAAGAATTGTATCATACACATTTGTGGCAACTTATTCATTGACTCTGTCGTTGCTCTGTAATTTTAAGAAATAGGAAGTATCTCACATACAAATATAAAAATTAACTAATGTGAAGCACCTTTACTACAAGTATATTGTCAGACACATTTGCCTGGTTTGCGTGGTGCACTGAGGTAGCAGTGAGCAAGCACAAACTCGGAAAAGACTGTACAACAGACTTTATTCCAGTAAAAGTCTCAACACTAGTTCAAGCCTTGGTGGCTCCCCGTGCGACTGGCTCAGGAGGGGCCGGCTCAGGTTTATATTTAGGTCAGCTGATTGGCAGCCAGCCAGGTGGAGTTAACCCCTTAGGTGGTCTATTCAGGTTAGCTGATTGACAGCCAGCCAGGTAGACTCAGCCCCTTAGGTGGTCTTCCTGCAGGTACGGAGATCGCCCCCTGCAGTAGGCTGGTGGTCGTATCACCACATTCACCCCCTTCTTAAAATTAAGCCCTGGGGTGGGGTGGGGGGTTGTAAAAAAGGTGCTGGGTTATATTTACAAATTCAGGCAGTCCAGCGGCTGTTGGAGTATCTGGGATCGTCACAGGGTTGGCTTCTGATCAAAGGTTGGTAAGGGCATGGTTGTCTGAGGGTTCGCTGGGTCTGGCATAGCCGTGGCGGACGTCGGTGTGGGAAGAGTGGTGTCTTTCTGTATGTCTGTCTGTGGGGCATGGCCCCATAGGTCTGGTCCACTAGGAGTGGGGCCCACTGGAGGCGCAGAGGGAGGAGGTCAGCCCCTGGATCCAGTTCATGCCTTGGTGACTGGCTCAGGTTTATAATCAGATTGACTGATTGACAGCCAGCCAGCCAGGTGGAGTCAGCCCCTTAGGTGATCTTCCTGCAGGTACAGAGATCGCCCCCTTGCATTAGGTTGGTAATTGTATCACCACAGTTTGGATATTTCCGATTTATGTATCTGTGAAATATTGGAATCGAACTCCAATTTATCTGCACTCCAACTTTTTGACAAAATACTTCAAACTTGCGTGATTAATGCTTTGGAAGCTATCAGGGAATGATGTTCAGATTTGTAACAGGAAATCATTTTGACAATGCAGTGTGAAGCTGTAATGGATTTTTGATGTTTTCTGGATGCATCATTAGTGGAAACAATAGTTGCTCTAAATGAAAAGCAAAACAAAATCTGAATTTCCACTTCAGAAAGTACATTTATAGGAAATTAATGCTGTTATCCAGATGACTGTCCACATTTACAGAATTCCCTTGCTCGAGTATCTTAAATTCTGTGTTTAAGAGTCAGTGAGCTCCGCAACATTGAAATAGGCTCTTGGAACCAACTCATCCATACGGACCAAGTTCATAGTATGATTGAATTTCTCATTCAGATGGAAGGGGAAATAGTTAGATCTAAAACGAATATATAATGCTTAAACAGGGGTGACTACCATTGGAAGAGGGAGGAATTGGGCAGAGTGGACTGGGAGCACAGACTAATTGATGAAACAGTTGAGGAACAGTGGAACATTTTCAAATAAATATTTTGTAATGCTCAACAAAAATATATTCCGGTCAGGAAAAAGGGCAGCAAGGGAGGGAAAAAATCAACCGTGGTTAACAAAGGAAATAAAGGAGAGTATAAAATTGAAGGCGCAGGTGTACAAAGCTGCAAAGGGCAGTGGGAAACTGGAAGATTGGGATAATTTTAAGAGACAACAAGGGGTTACAAAGCGGGTAATAAGAAATGGGAAAAATTATTATGAAAGTAAATTGGCACAAAATATAAAAACAGAAAGCAAAAAATTTTATAAATATATGAAACGGAAGAGGGTGGCCAGAGTTAACATAGGACCCTTGGAGGATGAGAAAGGAAAACTGGTAGCAAAAAATGAGGAAATGGCTGAGGCATTGAACAAATATTTTGTGTCAGTCTTCACGGTAGAAGACACATCCAGCATGCCCAAGTGCGGAGTTAAGGATGTGAATGTTGGGGAGGGCCTTGATAAAATAGTTGTTACAAAGGAAGTAGTGATGGAAAAACTAATGGGACTAAAGCCAGACAAATCACCTGGTCCTGATGATATGCGTCCAAGGGTTCTGAAGGAAATGACAGAAGTTATAGTTGATGCATTGGTGTTCATATACCAAAATTCCTTGGATTCTGGGCAGGTCCCGGCAGAATGGAAGATAGCAAATATCACGCCACTTTTTAAGAAGGGATGTAGGCAGAAGACTGGAAATTAGCTTGGCGTCTGTAGTTGGAAAAATGCTTGAAGCCGTCATTAAAGATGAAATAGTGAAACTTTTGGAACGTAAGGGTTCAATCAGGCAGATGCAGCGTGGTTTTAGAAAGGGAAGATCTTGTTTGACAAACTTGTTAGGATTCCTTGAGGATATAATAGGTGCGTTGGATAGAGGGGAACAGGTTGATGGTGTATATTTGGATTTCCAGAAAGCGTTTGATAAGGTGCCGCACAAGAGACTTATCAGTAAGTTACAGGAAAGTGGAGTCCAGGGAAGTATATTGGCCTGGATTGAAAATTAGTTGTCTGACAGGAGGCAGAGAATCGGGATAAGTGGGAGTTTTTCAGGTTGGCAGAGAGTAGTAAGTGGGATGCCGCAGGGGTCGGTGCGAGGCCCACAACTGTTCATCATTTACAATGATGACTTGGAGGAGGGGACAAAATGTGGTGTAGCCAAGTTTGCGGATGACACCAAATTGAGTGGAAGAGCAAATTATAATGAGGATGTGGAGAGTCTGCAGAGGGACATAGTTAAGCTGGATGAGTGGGCAATGGTCTGGCAGATGGAGTACAATGTTAGTAAGTGTGAGGTTATCCACTTTGGCAAGAAAAATAAAAGAGCTGAATAGTATTTAAAGGGTGAAAAACTGAAGCATGCTGTTGTTCAGAGGGACTTGGGTGTGCTTGTGCATGAATCGCAAAAAGTTAGGTTGCAGGTGCAGCAGGTTATTAAGAAGGCAAATAGAATGTTGGCCTTCATCGCTAGAGGAATTGAATTCAGGAGTAGGGAGGTAATGTTGGAACTGTATAAGGTACTGGTGAGACCGCACCTGGAGTACTGTGTCCAATTCTGGTCTCCATATTTGAGGAAGGATATACTGGCTTTGGAGACAGTCCAGAGGAGGTTTACTAGGTTGATCCCTGGGATGAAGGGGTATTTGCTCGAGTTCAGAAGAATGAGAGGAGATCATATAGAAACATATAGGATTACGGAGGGTATGGATAGAATAGCCGTAGGAAGGTTCTTTGAGCTGGCCGGGGAAACTAAAACGAGAGGACACAGTCTCAAGATTCGGGGGAGTAGATTTAGGACAGAGATGAGGAAAAATAGTTTTTCCCAGAGAGTAGTGAATGTTTGGAATTCTCGAACCAGGGAAATGGTTGAGGCTGCTTCATTAGACATATTCAAAATTCGGATAGATAAATTTTTACATGATAGAGGAATTAGGGGATATGGGGAGAAGGCAGGTAGGTGGAGTTAGGTCATAAATTAGATCAGCCATGATCTTATTGAATGGCGGAGCAGGCTCGATGGGCCATTTTTGGCCTACTCCTGTTCCTACTTCCTATGTTCCTATGTTCCAACCAAGCTTATGTGCCTTTGGCCAATTTCCCCTCTAAGACATTCCGATCAATGTTGTAATTATACCCACATTTATTTCTTGTTCTGGCAACCAATTCCATGTACTAACTACCTTCTGAGTGAAAAAAATATGGTCAACTTAAAATCTTTCTCCTCTAACCTTAAACCTGTGCTGCCTTGTCTTAGATTCTCCTATCCTAAAGAAAAGTATGTGACCATTCACTTTATCATTGCCCCTCATGATTGTACAATCTTTAAAAAGGCCATGTTTGCACCAAAGAAAACAAATCTTAGCATATCCGGTCTCTCCTTATAACTCAAACCCTCCAGTGCTGGTAATACCAGAATGAATCATTTCCATATTGTTACGGTGCAAACCAGCAGCAATAGAAATTCATCTAGAGACTCTTATTATTTTCTTTTCTTTTAAAACAATATATTTATTTATAACTACTACTAATATAACATCTTAATTAAATTTTCCCCAACTATGTGTGAATGTGTGTGTGATACCCAAACGATTACAGCTTAGGTACAATTCTGGAAAGTCATTCCCAAAGTTCAGTCTTAGAAATCCTGTTTTGAAACTCAGACTTTTAAATGGATGTGCAGAAGTAATCACGAAGGAGGAGGAAGAGGCTGAGTGACTGGACTGCTGAAAACTCACGAATCCTTGTCAAGTTTCTTGCTGAGAAATATCCTTTCAGACGAACAGTTGTCACAACTCCCCTTGACCTTGCATAAGGGAAATGAAACAAGTGACTTCCACGATGCTTCCAAAACCCAGGTACAGATTAGTTGAAATGACCATCACCTTGTGCTCATCAGATAAAGCAACCATTGTTCTTTCTCTTCCTACAGAGTATCAACTTTGGGTATATCCTACACTTGACGGTGCCATCCAGTCTCTCCACAACTGTGAATGGTTGTAGCCTGTAAAAACCCTTAAGGTGACAGTCACACTAAATGAAATAGGTCCTCTTAATAATATCCTTTCCATCAATGGCATCCATCATTTATTTGTTCAACCAGAACTGTAGACAATATCCAAATGTAATCTCACCAACTTCCTTTGGAGCAGTAACTTGAAATCTCAACTCTTCTGTTCAGTGCCCTGACCAATGAAAACAAGAGAGCCAAATGTCTTCTTCACCACCCTGCCCACCTGATCCACCATTTTTAGGGAACTATGCACTTAAGAATCGCACCAACTGTATTTTCATCTACATTGTTAATATGCAGCTTACGCAACAGCTTCAATCTGGATGGCAGACCACTAGTCTTCAGTCTCCAGTCTTATTAACAACTCTGCACAAGCACCCTACCATGAAGCTAAGTTTGTATCGAATTGGCTACGTGACCATGGATCCCATGTGATCTAATTTCCTGGACCATCCGATCATGCTGGCCTTATCAAAGGCCTTGCTGAACTCAAGGCTCTGCTCTTTTCAGTCCTCTTGGTGACTTCTTCAAAAATCTCAAACAAATTCACAAATGATGATTTCCAACATTCTCACTAAATGTGAGAATATGCCTGCAAGGGTCTGAATAAAAGGGTAGGAGGTGGGAAGGGGGGTGGCAAAGCAGGAGATGATGGGTGGAGAAAGGAGGGAGGGGACAGCAGCAATGAGGGGGAGGGGAGGTGGTAGGGATTTGTGGGCGAAAGAACTGGAAGGACAGGAAAGGCAAGCAGTTTTAATGGGAAGCAGTAAAGTCGATGTTCATGCCATGTGGCTAGTGGGTACCCAGCCGGAAAGTAAGGTGGTGTTCCTCCAATCTGCAGTGGTCAGGGTGGGACAGTACAACACTTAATGTTAAAGTGTGAGGCTGCATGTGTGCAACCCCTTGGGGAGGTTGCTAACTAGTACTTTCCAATTGCTCAACTTGAGTAATATTACTAGATAACTTTGACCTTAAGATCTGTAGGATGGCTTTGCTGCAGAAAACTTATGTGTGAAAACAGGATGAATTAATTGCAGCTGAAGCAATTACAAATAAAGATCTCAGTGTAGATCCAAAATCCACAGCTGTACTTTTACACGCACATATGTAAAATGGCTTGTCACTGAGAGTTACATTAGATATTTTCTGCGTTACACAAGAATAGGTTCTGTCCAGATTACTGAAGGTTGGACCAGGCTCCATAGCTCAGTGGTTAGAACACTGGTCTTGTCAATCAGCGGTTGTGTTTGTTCCTCGCTTGGGGGTCATTTCTCTGAGGGGTGTTGGACTCTCTCTCTTCCTTACGATAGACAAAGTTCAAGAATTCATGTACGTTACATTCTAATTATAGTATTACATGACCAAGATGGATCTTTTAGCCTTTAAGCCCACTTGAGGTGCACAATAACAAACACTGACAACAGCAGGAATGACAACCTAGTTTTAATTGTCCAGTCAATTCTCTACAGCAGTGATTTTGAAACTGCCCCCTAAACTCACATTCCATCTTAATCAATCTCTATGCCATGATTGCTTAAGGTGATATGTGAGTGGAAAGAAAAAGTTTGAAAACCGCTGTTTTAATTGTACCTCATTGACTTGTTATGTGCGTGGCTTCATAACTCCAAGGGAAATGGGCCAATGACAATTTTTTTTCTCAACCAAAATATTTCAATAACAATTGGGTCGAGAGCAATGGTTCTCAACTTTCCCTTCCCATTCACATCCCACCTTAAGCAATCCCTTACTAATCACAGAACACTTATGGCAAAGGGATTGGTTAAAGTGGAATGTGAGTTTAGGGAGTCGGTTTGAAAATCACTGCTCTCGAGTAATCCCAGGAACAGGTTGGAGGAGTAATTTTTACAGGCAGTGATAATGCATTTCACACCCTTACATCTCTCTCTCACACATTCTCTTTACCTCTTGATCTTAAACTATCTACACAACTTTATCCCTTTTTCTCTCTCTCTCTCTCCCTCTCTCTCTTCATCAATTTATCACTTTGTCAGTTGAACATTGGCTAGCCTCTCTTATCTCAGATACCATATCAGCAAAGCTGCCTTTGCAGATGGGCCAAGAGGATCAGTTTCTTTGATCCAAATAAATATTAGCACTCAAGATATTAAATCAGTAAGTGGCAGATATTCTTAGTCATTACAATGTTGCCTGAGGCAAAGTTGCCAAAGCGCTTTAATGGTTTAGATTTTTGATCTTTCTAGATTTAGATTTCAGATTAAATTTAAGATTTATTGTCAGTGTACATACAGAACATCACATACAACTCTGAGATTCTTTTTCCTGTGGGCGAGGCAGAATTGCCACTTACTGATAGTGCAAAATAAAACTGCGCACAATATATACACGTAAACAAATAAAGAAGTACAAACATAAAATGAATGTAAATAAACAGTGCAATGCAGAGTTTCTCTCTCTCCTCTCCCCTTCTTCCCTTTTCCCGCTCTCACCCTTTGTCCCTCTCCCTCTCTCTATATCTTTGTGTCGTACCCTTTATCTTGCCATGTATACATGTGCTCCCAATCTCTCTCTCACTCTGTCTAATCATTTCCCATATCACTACCTGGTTTCCTCTTGTCAACACTGCATTTCTGCACATGTAAAATTTAATCCAGTCTTTTGGATGGTATAATAAACTGAGATCTTACAATAGATTTCCTCATAGATATTTAGAGATAGAGCACGTTCTGGCCCATGAGCACTTGCTGCCCAATTACATCCAATTAACCTACAATCCCTATACATTTTTGAAGGCTGCAAGGAAACCAGAGCACCCAGTGGTGCAGAGATGGGAGAACAGGCAAACTCCTTACAGATGGGGCGGGATTCGAATGCGGGTCACTAATGCTATAACAGAATTGAGCTAGCCGCTACGCTAACCATGTCCTGCGAGATATGCAGTGGGTAGATTGGTTAATACATTTCCCCCTTAAGTATGCTTGACAAGATTGTGAGACATTCTCAAGTGGTAATAACTGCTGTATAATTGCAGGTTTTAATTAAATCACATGGAATCCACAGGCAGTTGGAAAGTTGGATCCAAAATGAGCTTGGTTGAGAGTTGTTCTCTTGATGAGATCGGTGATCTATTTTAAGTCAAATTCAAGTATAAATGGCAGGATCTTTGTGAACATTGATGCACAGAAGGATCTTGGTGTGCAAATCCATAGATCCGTGAAAGTAGCATACAGCATCCTTGCCTTCTTCAGTCAGGGCATTGAATATAAAAGTCATCTTGCAGCTGAGTAAAACTTTGGCTTGACCACACTTGGAAAATGGTGTGTCATTCTGCTCATCACATTAGAGGAAGGATGCAGAGGCTTTGGAGAGGGTGCAGAAGAGGTTCACTGGGATGATACTGGATTGAAATGTATTAGCCTGTAACGAGAGGTTGGAGAAACATTGATTGTTTTCTCTGGAGCATCAGAAGCTGAGGGAATGACCTGATGGATGTATATAAAATTATGAGAAGCATGGATGGAATAGATATTCTATTACCCAAAAATGAAAGGTTAAATAGAGGACACAGGTTAAATGTGAGAGGGAGAAGATTTAAAGAGGATGTGCAAGTTTCTTTACACATAGGTGCCAACAGAGTTGATTTTAATAGATGTGTTTATAGCAACAGGGATTTAGACAGATATAGACAGATGGGATTAGTTAGATTGGCCCTTTCCAGTGTGGTAATGTTCTATATCTGTCAGGATTCCTGCAAAGTTCAATTACTCATGGCATAATGTAATAGTCAGCATAAAACAAACCAAAATGTAGCACTGCTGATGGGAAATGGAAGTGAGCTGTCCTCTTTTGCTAAGATGCCAAGCAATAAGAGCTTCTTGTTTCTGTTTTTCTTCTTTTAGAAAAAATGATGGCTTGCTCAGGAACCTTGCCCTCCTGAGCGCAAGGAGAGATTAAAAAAGATATATATCTAATCTACTATCTTTACACTTTGAGTTGGTTAATGTTTAGGTTTCAACACAAATCAAGTTTATCGTCATCAGATTGTACAAGTACAACCTGTCAAAACAGCGTCAATATGATAAAGGAAAAGGAATTAGACAGAATATCAGTGTCAAAATCCCTGATTGGCCTGAATCTTGTTGGATCCAGCTGCTTGACTGCAGTTCATGATCATGGCTCTGCTAGGCACCCTCAAGTAGCTGATCCAAGATGCAGAGTGTTAATCTTGCTGCCCTCTGCACCAGTTGGGAGGTGGGGTCCCCATGATGAGACAATTCTGCAGAGGTAGTAGATAAGAACCTAAGAGTAAGGCATTAGATCCGTCAAGCCCGCTGCTCCATTTAATGAGATCATGGCTGATCTGATGATAGACTCATCTCCACCTACTTTCCTTTTCCCTATATCCCTCCTTAATTCCCCGATCATGTAAAAATCAATCCAACCTTGTCTTAAACATATTCACTGAGGTAACCTCCACTGCTTCAAAGAGGAGCAAATTCCATAGATTCACCACCCTCTGGGAAAAGCAGTTCCTTCTCATCTCCATCCTAAATGTACTACCTTGGAATTTGAGAGTGAACCGGAACCTGAATTGTGAAGAGACCAGACTCCAAGAAGCATTGACAGAAAACAAATAGGGAACCAAATGCAGCCTGGTGCTTTTCCCTTTTGTTAATGCCTGCAATTGAATCAAAGAATACTTAACTGTATTTTTTATTCAAATGCATTTTAAAACTATTATAAATAATACATACAAATATTTAAAAACCATTGAGACAAATTTATGTCCCCTATTTCTAGGCTGGGAATCAAGCTAGAGGGTTCAATCAGGTGCTTAATGTTGCCGCTTTTCTGATAATCCTTGGAGTTTTTGTTCGATGTATTTACCAATACCATTGATTACTGAACTGATTTTTCATTTGCAGATTGTTCATTGTAGCTACTCAGTAAATGCCACATTGTTCACAAACTGAGACTGGATTCCCATTCACCATTGTATATTGTAAATCCATAACCCTCTCCAAATAAGAGCAAGCTTAATCTTTTCTTTTCACCCTCCCGCTCCAGGTGGAATCTGTGTGGCCCAGTCATTGAAGATTCCTCGAGACCCAAAACGAGGAGAATTTGATAAAATTATCAAGCGTCTTCTGGAAACCCCTAATGCACGTGGAGTCATTCTATTTGCTAATGAAGATGACATCAGGTAAGTCTTGATACTGTAAATGAAAGATTTATAGATAAGGTTGTAAGGGGAACTGCATTTTGGCCTTCATAAATCAAAGTATTGAGAAGAGAAGTTAGGATTTTATTATAAAGTTGTACAAGGCATTGATGAGGCCAAATTTGATGTATTGTATGCGGTTTTGTCACTTAGCTACAGGAATTATATCAGTAAGACTGAAAGAGTTCAAAGAAGATTTACTAGGATGTTTCCCAGACTTCAGGTAAAGGTCAAACAGGTTAGGACTTTATTCCCTAGAGCAGAGAGGAATGAGAGGAGATTTGATTGAGGTATTTAAAATTATGGGTATAGACAGAATAAATATAGGTAGGGTTTCTCCACTGAGGGTAGGTGAGATACAAACCAGAGGAAACATTTAAGAGGAAAATTAGGGGGAACTTCTTCGCACAGAGAGTGGTGGGAATGTGGAACGAGTTGCAAGCTGAAGTGGTGAATGTGGGCTCAATTTTAACATTTAAAAAGAATTTGGACAGGTACATAGATGGGATGGGTATGGAGGTCTATAGATTGGGTTCAAATCAATGGATTTAAGCGGAATTATAATTTGGCACAGACTAGAAGGGCCAAAGGACCTGCTTCTGTGCTGTAATATTCTATGATTCTATCTGACCAGCTACATAGGAAGACTAAATTAAAAGAGAGATTCAGTTGAATTCAATCAATTGCATTGACCATGGGCATTTATTACAAGCAACAGAGTAGGTACCGGGCATAGGAAATAACAGAAAGAATGATGTGTATTATCTGTTGAAAACAAAAAAAAAACAAACTGAAGGTTAAAAATCTGAAATAAAAACAGTGAATGCTGACTAGAAATACTCAGTAGGGAAGCCAGCATCTGTGGAGAGAGGAGCAGAATTAGTATATCAGTGATAGAGTCATACAATGTGGAAACAGGCCCTTCTGCCCAATATGCCCACACCTACCAAAATGACCCACCCACACCAGTCCCACCTACCAGCATTTGGTCCGTATCCCTCTAAACGTTTCCTATCCATGCATTTGTCTATTTTTTTCTTAATTTTTCTTGCACTAGTATCCGTCCAACCACTTCTTTTGCCATGCTGTACCATACACTATGTAAAAAAAAAGTAACCCCTTAGACTCCTATTAATTCTATTTATTCTTGTCTTAAACCTGAGTCCTCTGGTTACCGACTTCCCCCCCAATTTGAGCAGAAGACTCTGTATTAATTTCTGTGACAGAACATAGAACATTACAGCACACTACAGGCCCTTTGGCCCACAATGTTGTGCTGACCTATATATACCTACCAAAAATAAAACTAAACCCTTCTTACCTCATACCCTCTATTTTTTCTTTCATTCCATTTTCCTGTGTAAGAATCTCTTAAATATCCCTTTGTTTCAACCTCCACCACTGCCCCTGGCAATGCACTCCTGGCACCCACACTCTCTGTATATAATAAAAAATGCTGTCTCCCTAAACTTTCCTCCCTTCACTTTGTACAGATGTCCTTTGGTGTTTGCTACTCCCGCCTGGGGTGACGGAGTACTGGCTGTCTTAACTATGCCTCTCATAATCTTGTAGACCTCCATGAAGTCATCACTCATCCTTCTTCACTCAAAAGAGCAAAGCCCTAGCTATGCTAACCTTACCTCATGAAACATATTTTCTAATCCAAGCAACAGCCTGGTAAATCTCCTCTGCATTCTCTCCATAGCTTCCAAATCCTTCCTGCAATGAGGTGAATAGAACTCTACACAATATTCTATGTGTGGTCTCATCAGAGATTAATAGAGCTGCAGCATTATCTCATGACTCCTGAACACCCTATTAATGAAGCCTTCTTAACTATCCTATCAATCTACACTGGAACCTTGGGAGACTATGGATTTAGACCCCAATATCTCTGTTCTTCCACACTGTTGTGCTTTCTACCATTAAACATGTACTCTGCCTTTATCTTTGACCTTTCATTTTATGAACATGAAGGATCCAGAGAGGGATGGAAAGGGTCAGTTGCAGCTCCGAGGATGGCTCATTAACCTTAAATATTTACCTTGCACTTTTTTCTGCAGTGGAAAAATGACCTCCTGGAAACTTTCAGCATTCTCTTCTTATTTAAAAAAAATCTATCATCCAAAGCATTCTCCTTTCTGTTTTTGCATCAACTCATCCATAGTGGAAAATTGTAGTAATTTAAAGCACAATAAGGAATCAACAGATCAATGTTTCATCTCTTGTTATGCTGCAAGAATTTGACGAAACATTCATTTAACCCCACATTGCTGCAGGTCAAATGCAAACCACATTCCATTCTGCAAAATGACAGTAAAACAATACAAAAGCTGTTTGATTCATCATTAAGATTTCCAAGGAGAAGTAATAATGTGATAGTCTGGTTCTGTTACGGACATTGACACTGATAGACCCTGGATGTTTGTTACCATCTGGGTCTGAATTGGCAATGCATAAATGCAAGCAAAGCAAAACAGAGATCCTGCCCTTGAAATGCACCACTCACGTGGACGTGGAGTCTTGACCGCTGTAATTGTCAGTTATTTCAATAGTTTTTCAATGTCTCTCTTGTTGAGACATTAAAATATGGACATGAAATAATTAATAACATATTAACAATTGAAGTTAATAAAAACACATGGAAATTGTTTAAAAAGATTAAGCTAAAGGGAGAGGGGGTGTCGTTAGTACTCGGTGGTGCACAGATGTTGGGGTCATGGCCACCTCTTGCTCTACTGACTTAGAGAAAATTTTGATTCAATGCTGACCCTTCTATCTACTCCGAGATTTCTCATCAGTGATTCTTACCAGATTTAATATCCCTCCTGATACTGATTACAAATAGGCCCTTGTGATGCTGCATGGCGTGGTCAGTAAGCAAGAAATGACCCTCCCCGCTGCACTACAAATCTTAGTCAGAGACTTGAACCAGGCCTGTCTCAAGAAAACCTTGCTCAACTACCACCAGTATGTAACCTTCTGCAGCAGAGGTCACATGATCACAGCCCAACCAGGACAAGGAAGGCCTACCGTTCTTTGCCGGATTATTTGGTGGTTTTCCTTCTGCCTTGTAATCAGTTGGAGGATTTACATGTGTTTATTTCAATGCAAGAAGTATCAGGAATAAGGGTGATGAACTTAGAGCATGGATTATTATGTGGAATTATGATATTTTGGCCATTATAGATCTTGCAAGGACAGGATTGGCTGATTTTGATGTTTTAAAATGGATAGGATGGGAGGTAAAAGAGGGGGAGGGGAGTCACATTACTAATCAGGGATAGCATCACAGCTGCAGAAAGAGAGGACATTGTGGAGAGATTTTCTGTTGAGTCAGTGTGGGTGGAGTCAGAAAGAGGAAGGGAGTAATCACTACATTGAGAGTATTCTATAAACCCCCAAATAGTCCTCGGGAGATTGAGGAGCAAAAAAAATTACTGTAAGCAGATTTTGGAACGGTGCAAAAATAACAGGGTTGTCGTTATGGGAGATTACAGCTTCCCAAATATTGACCGCTACCTCCTTTCTGCATGAGGGATGGATGGGGCAGAATTCATCGGGAGTGTCCTGAGACGATTCGCTGCGTGTACATCACTCGGCCAACAGGTGGCCTAGAGACACGGCACCTGAACTAATGATATCCGACCAACAGGCAGGCCCAAAAGGCCCGTGGTATAAAGTCCCGACCGTGAGCTCTCTCTCTCTCTCTCTCTCTCTCTCTCTCTCTCTCTCTCTCTCTCTCTCCCCCAGGACCACTGTAAGCATAGCTAGCAGCCAACTAGATATTTATGTGAGTGGAATAAAGTTGTGTTTCCCCAATCAGTATTGTGCCTGTATTTTCCTTTGGCACAGCCTGCCACATGTCCAAGAAGGATTCCTGATACATTTTGTCAACCAGACGAAAGGCCATACTGATATAGCACTGGGTCATGATCTTGGTCAGGTGACAGACCTCTCAGTGACCACAACTCTCTCACCTTTAGCACAGTTATGGACAAGGATAGTAGTAGACAAAATGTTAAAGTATTTAATTGGGGAAGGCCTAATTATGATGAGATTAGGCGGGAACTGGGGAGGGTAAATTAGGAACAGATGTTCTTGGGGGGAAAAAGGCCCAGCAGTAATGTGAAGGATGTTGAGGAAACGCATAGGCTTCAAGATAGGTTTGCTCCACTGAGACATGGAAAAGAGGTTAGACAACTATTTCAGAGGAAATAGCAAGCATTGAGGAAGCAAAAAAAACCAGGAAGTGCTCATGAATATTATATGCCAGCCAGAAAGGAACATTAAAAAATGACTTAGGAGAACTTGAAGGAGGCACGAGAAAGCCTCGGCAAGTAGGATTAAGGAAAACCCGAAGGCATTTTATGCGTAGGTGGAGGATGACAAGAGTGAAGGTAGGGTTGCTTAAGTATAAAGGAGGCATCATGTGCTTGGAGGCAGGGGAGATTCCAAATGAATAATTGGCCTCAGTTTTCACTAGAAAGAAGGAGCTTGGTCAATTTGAGGACAATATAGAACAAGCTTATCTACAGGGGCATGTAAACGTTATGAAAGAAAAATGATGGACCTTCTTAAAAATATTAGGATTGATAAGCCACAAGAGCAGATGAGCTATATCCCTTGTTAACACAATAAGCAAGGGAAGAGTTTGCAGGGGTGTTGGCAAAGATCTTTTTGTCCTTTCTGGCCATAAAGGATTCGATAGTGGCAAATGTGGCCCCCTTATTTAAAAAAAAATAATAGGGAGAATCCTGGGAATTATAGATGTGTGAGTTTTAATCAGTGGTGGGAAAACTATTGGAAAGGATTTTTAGGGGATAGGATTTATGATCATTCAGAGAAGCATAGTCTTCTCATTGACAGACAGCATAGTTTTGTGAGGGGAAGATCGTGCCTCATGAGCCTAATTGAGATTTTTGAGGAAGTAACAAAAGAAATAGATGAAGGCAGGGTAGAGTATGTGGCGTTTATGGATTTTAACTAAGCATTTGGCAAGGTCCCCCATGCTAGACTAATTTAGATACTTGTGAGTCATGGGATCCATGGAACCTTGGCGGTGTGGATTCTGAATTGGCTTGCTTGCAAAAAGAAGAGGGTAATAGTTGATGGAACATATTCTGCCTAGATATCAGTGACTAGTGGAGATGGCACGGATGTGTTCTGGAACACATCAAATGTGAGGTTATTCATTTTGGGGGAAGTAATAGGAAAGCTGAGTATTATTTAAATGGAGACAAGCTAGGGAGTGGGGAAGTGCAAATGGATCTGGGTGTACTTGTTCACCGGTCACTGAAGGCTAGCATGCAGGTTCAGAAAGCTGTGAAGAAGGCAAATGGAATGTTGGCTTTCATAAAGAGGGGATTGGAGTATAGGAACAGAGACACCCTTCTGCAGTTATAGAGGGCCCTGGTGAGACCCCACCTGGAGTATTGCATCCAGTTCTGGTCTCCAAACTTGAGGAAGGACATACTAGCTATAGAAAGTGTGCAGCGCAGATTTACAAGGTTAGTTCCAGGGATGGCAGGGTTGTCATATGCAGCAAGGCTAGAAAAACTGGACTTGTATCCATTGGAGTTTAGAAGGATGAGGGGGGACATGATTGAGGTATACAAAATCATCAGGGGGATAGACAAGGTGAAGTCTGATTACTTGTTCCCAATGATGGGGGAGACGAGGACTAGAGGGCATAGTTTAAGAATACAGGGTAGGCCCTTTAGGACGGAGATGAGAAAGCATTTTTTTACCCAGAGAAGTGTGAATCTGTGGAATGCTCTGCCACAGAGGGTGGTAGAGGCGGATTCGCTGACTATGTTCAAAAGAGAGTTAGATAAGACTCTTGTGGGTAACGGAGTTAAGGGTTATGGGGATAAGGCTGGAAAGGGGTACTGATGGTAATGATCAGCCATGATCTAAAATGGCGGTGCTGGCCCCACGGGCCAAATGGCCTACTCCAGCTCCTATTGTCTATTGTCTATTGTCTATTGTTGAAGAAAGGCTCAGGCCCAGAACATCAGTTATATATCTTTACCTCCTATAGATGTTACAAAATCTGCTGAGTTCCTCCAGGATTTCTGTGTTTTTACTGCAATCACAGCATCTTCAGATTGGTATGTTGAACCCCCTGCTCTTTGTGTTTTTTTTTTAATAAATGGCCTGGACAAAGAAGTAGAGGGATGGTCCATAAGTCTGTAGACGACACAAAAGGTTGGAGGTGCTGTGGATAGTGTAGAGCCTTTTAAATTTTATTTTTTAAATTTAGACATACAGCACAGTAACAGACCATTTTGGCCCACAAGTCCATGCCGGGGGTGAAGGTTAATAGGGTGGCATGGACTCATGGGCTGAAATGACCTGTTACCGTGCTGTATGTCCAAATTAAAATTTTAAAATTAAAAGGTTGACCACCCCTGGTGTAGAGGGTTGTCATAGGTTAAAACAGGATATAGAAAGGATGCAGAGTTGGCGGAAAGTAGCAGATGGAGTTCAATGTAGTTAAGAGTAAAGTGATCCATTTTGAAAGGACAAATGAAGGCAGAGTACATGTTTAATAGTTGGTTACTTATGAGGATGGATGAACAGAGGGACCTTGGGATCCAAAATCCATAAATCTCTCAAGGTTGCCATGTAGGCTGATAAGATAGTTAAGAAGGCCTATGGGATGTTGGACTTCATTAATAGGGGGATTGAGTTTCAGAGTCAAGTGATCCTGTTGTAGCTCTATAACATTTTGGTTAGTCCTCTCTTGGAATATTGTGTTCAGGTCTGGTGCCTCATTACAGGAAAGGTGTGGAAGCTATGGAGAGATTGCTGAGAAGAATTACCAGGGATGATGCTTGAATTGGAGAACATATCTTATTAGGCAAGGTTAGCAGAGCTAGGACTTTTCTCTTTGGAGTGAAGAAGGATGACGAGGGACTTAAAAGAGGTCTACAAGATTATGAGAAGCAGAGATAGGGTCAACAGCCAACACCTTTTTCTTCCCCCAAGGTGAGAGTAGCAAACACCAGAGGAAAGTTTAAAGAAGATGTCAGAGGTAGGTTTTTTTTTACACACAGAGTAGAGGGTGCATGGAATGCAAAGCCAGGGTTGGTGGGAAGGCTGGTACAAGAGGAGCATTTAAGAGCCTCTCAGACAGGCTCTGGAATGCAGGAGAAAAATACAGGGTTATAGGTGTGAGGTAGGGAAGGTTTAGTTTGTGGAGTAGGTTTTATATAGATCAGTACAACATCATGGGCTGAAGGGCCTGAACTGTTCTGATTTCTGTATTCTAACTCATTCATATCAACCAACTAGCAAATATGGCTTAGTCATATTTATCTAGATTCAGGCACATCCCTCTTTTAAATTTTCTAATTGCCTCTGGCATATTTTTCCATGTACCCAACATCCTCTGTGTGAAAAAAAAAGTTATCTTTCAGGTCCTCTTTAAACCTTTATCCTCTCACCTTAAATTGACACCCTTTAGTTTTGGACTCACCTTGCCTGGAAAAATAAAAGGCTGTGACCATTCATCTTATTCATGCCCATCATGGTTTTAGATACCCCTGCATTGTCCCCACTCAGCCTTCTGTGCTCCAGGGGGAAAAAAAAGTCCCAGCCTATCCAATCTTTTCTCTTATAACTCAAGCGCTTCTGCACTGGTGCCATCGTGGCAATTTTTTTTTCATCTTTTCAAGGTTAAAGACACTCTTCCTATAGCTGGGCAACCAGAACAGCATACAATATTCCAAATGCAATTTGAACAACAATTTGTACAAGTATAACATGATATCCAAAGTCTTATACCCAATGTCCTGATGGATTAATCCAAACGTGCCAAATACCTCCTTCACCCTGTTTACCAATGTTGCTACTTTCAGGAAAATATGTACCTATACTGTACCTCTGGATTCCTCTTTTTTTTTCAATTCTCTCTAGGGCCCTGTCATTTACTGTGTAAATCCTGCTTTGCTTTAATTTACTAAAGTGCAACACCTTACACTTGCCAGAGATATGGGTGGCACATTGGTATAGCAGTTAGCCCAATGCCTTTACAGCACCAGCGATTGGGACAGGGGTTCGAATCCTACACTGTCTGTAAGGACTTTGTACATTCTCCCCATATCTACATGGGTTTTCACCGGGGGCTCCGATTTCCTCCCACCATTTCAAACGTACTGGGGATGTAGTGTTATAGGTCCAGAAGACCCCAAAACCCAACAGTAATAGAAATTCACCAAGACAAATGGTTACTAAACAAAAGTTGCTTTTAATTTTCTTTAAACATAAAAACAAAATCAAACTTTAACTTATTACTATCAACTTTACCTAACATAACCCCCCTCTAATTCTAAGTGCATATATGTGTAATGTGTGTATCAGTTCAGTAAAGTTCTTTGATTCACAATCCAAAATCACTTCTCACTCCTCCAAGTTCACTAGTATCAAGCATACTGTGCATAGAATTTAACATTTATGAATTTCACCAGGCTTTGGTGCTTGAAAGGTAAATGGTTACCGCTCAGGAAGGTTCTTGTCAGTTTTCAGAGAGAGATTTGTTGCTTGTTGGACACCCAGAACTGATCCCTTTCGATCAGCCACTTCAGGGTCTTGCCGAAGAAACTTGCCCCATCAGGGTTTTCCAGATGATAACCTCTTTCTTTCAGATCACCACAGAGTTCCTTTTTGTTTCCCTTATTTCAAGTGAAATATTATACAGCCAGCCATCTCTTCTTGTATGAACCACAAAGGCTTTGACCAGGCTGAACTAAGAACTCACAACCTGTCTTCAAAATGGGGTTTTTCCACAAGTTTGCCAGCCTGTCCTGTTCCAGTCCCAGCTGCTGCTGAACTGTAGAACTGTAGGTGAATGTGCTCTCTCTCTCTCTCTCTCTCTCTCTCTCTCTCTCTCTCTCTCTCTCTCCCTCTCCCCCCTCTCTCTCTCCCTCTCCCTCTCTCTCTCTCTCTCTCTCTCTCTCTCTCTTTCTCTCTCTCTCTCTCTCTCTCTGAGAAAACCACATGACCCTCTTAGAAATCCAAACTGCCCTCAGACTGCAGGACCGTACCCAATCTTCGAGTCAGTTAATCTGTGCTTTCCAAAACAATAATCCATTACTCCACAGCTTGTCTAATTAACACTTACTTGTGAAGTCTTCATAGGCATCCTTCAAAGTTTTTGCAAAGGCGTTCGGAGCCTGGACTGTCTGGCTTGAGCAGAGCTCCAGCATTTCAAATGAGATCTGTCTTGAAGTGTTTGTATCTGTATGTGACCTAACTAAAAACCCCACACAATTTATGTCCTTTAAAGCATATCTATGTACAATATAAAATATAATTAGGTGCAAATTGGGCAACACAGACATGTGGGTCAAAATGGCCTATTACGTGCTGTATGTCTAAATTTAAATTTTAAATTTAAATTAAATTTTATTTGCCTTTCCAACTGATCAAGGTCCTGTTATAAACCTAGCTATCCTTCCTCACTGTCCACTGTACTCACAATTTTGTCATCTACAAATTATTTATATAGATAAACAACAGTGACCCACATGGATTCCAGCACCACACCACTGGTGACAGACCTCCAATCTGAAAAACAACCCTCCACTTCCACAAAGCCAATTTTTTATCCAATTGCCTTGGATATTTCCTTCCCCCTTCCCTCCTAAATTTGTGCCCTGTCAATTCTGATGATATCAATGAAAATTTGGATTCTGTACCTGGTCATGTTTTATGCAGGATCTGAGTGGCACTTCCACAATGTATTGCTAGGTCTGTGTCCTGCTAATGAACTACCATGGCAGGGAAAGTTGACAAATCTTTCTCCTGCAAGTTTGGCTACAATTTTAGAATATCTGCATTTTGCAATGTGAGCATTCAAGTCCAAAACTTTAAACAGGCTGTAAACAAACTCTGAATCTGGGGCTGCTGACCACAAATGGCCCAACGTCAACAAAGCAGACCGTGCCACTTCTAAACGAAAGGGATTATTCACAATTTCCTTGTCAAACAATACAATATGGTTCCTTAACAGTGCAGTAATGAGAGTTCAGTAATCAATTTTGTACTGTATTCACCATGGATTTTGTTTCCAGTACAAAGGCATTAATGCCATTTCATTCTCCTCTGCAGGCGCGTGCTGGAAGCAACTAAAAGGGCTAATCAGACCGGCCACTTCCTGTGGGTTGGATCTGACAGTTGGGGCTCCAAAGTGACCCCAGTGCTGCAGCAAGAAGAGGTAGCAGCAGGAGCTGTCACCATCCTTCCCAAGAGAGTGTCAGTCCAAGGTGGGAGAGTCTGGCCTTGTAACTTTGATATACCAATTCCTTTTTTTTTCATTATTATTGTTGGAAATAACTGAAAATTAAAATTAAATTATAATCACTTTCTTTTTACATTTTCAATTTGTTTATTCTTTGTTATTTCTCTTCTCCAGCTATTATTCTTATTTATAGTATATTTCTAGATTGTGATTCTGTAATCAATCTAATTTTACTTTGGATGGTTAATTTAAGCAAATTTTAAAAATCAACAACGTGGCTTGGAAAGTGCATGGAACAGAGGCGCAGTCTATCAGGTCTGATCGTAATTTACAATGTGTTACATTTGTTGTCATATTTTGGCATCCTCAATGATAGTCATTACATGGGATTTGGGAAGTGATAATTTAGATCAAAAAGGTCGCTGTGGTTACAGATGAGTGAATACTTGCTGAAAATGCATGGATGCCGATGTCAGACAGGAATGGGATCAGAATTAGTTGTGATGGTTTCCATTTTATCAGTGATAACCTTTGAAAAGGATGTTTACACATATGGTGTTTTATTAACTATTTCACAAGATATTGTGGCGGGTTTTCTCCTAACATCGCATTTGCATTTCATTTCCAGTGTTGGATTATTCAGATCACACTTTTTAGTTCCTGATCCATTCAGTGGAATAAAATCTTTAGTCAAGCAATTTTGCTCATACAATTTATCATTCAAGTCACCCTCAAGTTTTAGAAGTCAAATTGTATCATTGGTGTTTTACTTGTAAAATAAAAGCCACCAAAAAATAAACATCTAGTTTAGTGTGGAGCCCAGGTCGTGATGACTCCTCTACTCAGTGGAGAGCAGGTACTTTTGGTCCAGGAATCAGACACTTGTCCCTGCTAATATTTAACTGGGAAACATAACTATAATGATCATTAAACAGGTATGATATTGCATTGAAATTTTTGAAGAATTGTTCAAATGGTGGCACAGTGGTCAACACTGCTGCCTCATGCACTAGGGATGCAGAATCAATACTGGCACTGGGGGCATTCTTACTGGAGTTCGCATGTGAATTTTCCCTGTGCCCTCCAGTTTCCTTCTACATCATATTTTCTCCAGGAGAAGTCCAAAACTCTAGATGCCAAAAATCCTGACCACCCAGGAAAATACTTTTTGAAATCTCGCAAACTTTTTAAATATAACGGGGTTTTGTATGCATGCAAACACACAGATGGACTATGGCAGTAGTTGTCAACCTTTTTCTTTCCACTCACATATCTCTTTAATTATTCCCTAGGCCAGAGGTGATCTGTGATTAGTAAGGGATTGCTTAAGGTGTAAAGAAAAAGTTTGGAAACCACAGTTTTAATCGTACCTAATTGACTCGTTATGCCCATGGTTTCATAACTCCAAAGGAAAGGGCCCAAGCAAAACATTTCAGTTATAATTTGATCTAGAGCAGAGATTCTCAACCTTCCCTTCCCACTCACATACCGCCTAAATCAATCCTTGACTAATCTCAGAGCACTGACGGCACAGAGGTTACTTAAAGTGGTATGTGAGTGGAAAGGAAAAGGTGGAAAACGACTGGACAACAGCAACAAGTGACCATGACTTTATTTATCTTTAAAACTGCTCATTTTGATAAGTGAAGCATGCTGTGTTTGCTAATGAATAAACTATCAAATTTTACCTGTTCATCTCTTCTTTATTCTTCCTTAAATTTAAGTTTTAAAGGTACTGCCTGACTATCCGAAAAAAATCGAAAATCTGGACTGGCCCAGACCCCAAGCAGTCCAGATTTTCAGACTTCTGCTGATTGTCCTGTCTGCATATTGTCTCTCTACTAGTAGCAACTTGGGGTAAAGCAAGAACTTGGTGGAGAGAGAATTAAACCTAGTTGCCTCCCTCAGGAATCTCCAGCATGAAATGTGTATTTAAACTGATGCATTAAATTTTCATACTTGTATTAAGACACATTTGTCTTCTAGTGTGTAGTTGCAGAAGAAAGAAATTAAATAACAAATATTTCATTCAATGATGTGATAATACTTTCCCCAAGGAACAATTTAATTTTTTCAATATATAATCTATGCTCTTTGCCTTTCAGATTCATTTCAATTGCTAACTGCTAGAATACTTAGTTTGAACTCAATTCTAAAATGAGATAGTAAAATTAAAATCTCTGTTGATTTCGTGATGTTTTTGATTGTTATGTTATCTTTGAATTATGTGCTCTTTCATGAATACTGTTTACCATCTTTAAATTGTGTTTATCCAGTGGTGCAAATGTGGATCTAGTTATCACAAAGAGTTATAAGTAAGCAAGTAGTACTCATATATTTATTAGGAAATCATTTACGTATAGGAGGATTTAGGCGCAATCACACTCGGCCTTTCATTTTCATCTTCTTTTTCCAAAGAAAAAAATGCATTTATTCCAGAGGCAGTTCAGAGGAGTTGTACTTGGTTAATACCTAGGATAAGAATGTTGACCCATGAGAAAAAATTCAGCAGGTTAGGCCTATACTGCCAGTGAAAACAACCTTACCATTTCTTTTTCTTTCTTTGGCTTGGCTTTGCGAACGAAGATTTATGGAGGGGGTAAATATCCACGTCAGCTGCAGGCACGTATTCCTTCTAAAGTACTTAGTCCCAGACAACATAATCTCTCCTCATAGGCCAACTCCCTGATTTGTGGATTCAACCTTGAGAACCTCCTTTGCATCACCTCAAAAGCTGTAAACATTTTCACAAGGAAGGAAACCAGAACTGCAAGCAGTACTCCAGGTGTGGCCTCACCAGTGTCTTGGTGATTATGAACTTCCCTGTTATTAAATTCAATCCCTCTCATAATGAGGGCCACCATCTCATTTGCTGTCTTGAATACCTGCTGCATTGCAAGCTAACATTGATTTTTGGAGAATGGATAAATTGCAGTGAGTGGATCCAGGTCCAAGAATAGAGCAGCCATAATGAAGATGCGTAAGGGAATAGCTCAAGGGACTACATGGTCTACATCTGCTCCTATTTCTTATGTTTCTTTTTTTTAATTTTCATACATTCTCTGGTGAAGGGATATGTAGATAACATGAGATAATGCAAAGTAAATGAAATCTTGTATAGTGCACTGCCATTGTCATTAGATCCAGTGATTCATGTGATTGAAAAGTATTCATAACTTCATATAAATGTATATGTTTCTCTCAGTCTAAAGCTTCATACAATAAATTGTTACTGGGTAGAGTCTTTGTTTACATTGTTATAAACTGATAAATTGTGATGTTTTATATTTAATTTCCCATATTTTTTTCCTGTTTATGGGATTTTAAAAAGTGAGGATTTATTATCGTTGAGTGAGGTTAGTCAAGGAAAGGGTGTATGCAGAATTAGAATAGGAGATTGCTAATTGGGTTAGTTTACTGGTGTTCTATACTGTATATATCCAATATTCACCAATGGCTAAAGGAAACCTATTCTATATTGGCATCGACTTACTTCTTGCAGTCCTTTATCAACAAAAGAGCCTGGTGAATATCCAGATGTGCATATTGAAAGCTGCAGAAGAGGAATAAAGTGAATATGCTCACTTCCATCCTCCTTCTCTCACAGTAAACTGCCAAGTTAATTCTGACATTTTGGCATATACTCACAATTTACTTCTCAGTGCTTAGCACAATGCCTCTTTCTGCTGAAAATACAAATAATGTTTTGAGTTTGTTCAGCCTTATGATGACTCAAGGCATTTACATAGCTGGTACATTAATTAGAGGCCTGAGTATTGAATGGAACGTGTGACAAATGATAGGGGTAGGAGTTATGCAGTGAAGGTTAAAATCAAAGGAAATTTCATTAAAAATGTTCTTAAATGATGAGTTTCAGAAACCTTAACCAATGTGATGGAAATGCATATGCTAATCTAGTAGCCTTATTTGTATAAGGCACAAAGCTAAAGCTTGCAAGCTAATACTTTGTTCCTTTCAACCTCAACCTTCTTATCACTACTTTTTGTGCGTTAGAAATCCCTTCCAAAATACTTTTATGTTATTTCTTTCAGAACTGTCTCTGGGCTGACTGGATTTATCATTTTCCTTTTATATATGTACTATTCAAGGAAATCCAGAAACTGTTCACTTTCCTCAGTATTCTGACAGGAACCTTGAGGAAACCGAGGGAAAACGTATTTCCAAAATCTTAACTTGTGTAAAATATCATAAAATGGTCAAAAATTGTTGGGCAGTAATCAATCAGGTGTCCTTTGACTGATGTTAAAAGTATTCCTTTGGTAATCTCAGATAATTACAATGCCAAACTGGAATAACTAATTGCTTCACGGTCATGACAAGAGTAACGTTTTAGAAGTTAGACCCTGGTTTATGAATAATTACTTTACAAATTGAAGATGAGGCTTTTATTTGCTCTGGGGTATCAACTGATGTTACTTGCTATGGGAATACAGACTCATATATTCTCTCACACAACTGAATCTTTAATGATTCTATAATCCTAGATAGACAATCAATTTGGTGTTTCATTACTTAGGTGAATGGAACTCCTTTACAGTACAGCATCACTTGGGAAAGAAACTCAGGGTGAATTTTTGACTTGAGAACTGATTTTAATTCCAAAATATTTATTAGAAAGATGCAGCAGGGAAACAGACGATTGTTGGCTACAAACCTAATTACACCCATGTGATCATTTAAGATATTAACTCCATCTATCTTTGGAATGAGGGAAATATCTAGAGTACTTGGAAAATCCCAAGCATTCATGGGGAGAATGTGCAAATTCCTTACAGAAAGCAGTGGATTCAAATCTGGGTCACTGGATGTGCTACCGTACTACAAATATTCAGTTAGGTTTTGATTCTTGGCTAAGAATAATGCAGTAATACTTTTGTTTGGCTTCCTTGTTTCATTCAACTTAGGGCATGAATCCATATCTAATGTTCTGAAGTGATTTTCTTAGGGTAAAATTCTTAAAATGTAAATTGCAATAATTTTGCATAAAGTTCCTCTAAAATGGATGTATTGTTTCATTATTCATCTTAAACTTTTAAGTGATCATCTGATGGGTAGCTTCTTTCACATTGGTCAATGCAACATGTATTAATCTGTGATGAGATTGGAATACTTACATTTTCCTGGAAAAGTTAACAAATGACTCCACATTCACGCAGTGAATAGTAAATTTGTACATGACAATGAAGACCTTGGCAATTCTTATAGGCCATTCCAGGCAGATGAACTCAACAAAACGAGTCCTCAGCTTCAGTGGAACAATTCTCTGCCACAAGGAGGATTGCATTTCTCTTTTATGCTCCTGTGTCCTTTGGAAGAGTTTTCAGCTGATAGAAATTTCCCAAAGGTCTTTTATGGACCTGAAAGTGTGCTCATTAAATAATTTTCTGAAACTATCTCGAGAGGCAGAATGACCTCTCGATCTTGCCCATTGTTGGATAATGAATACAACAAAAAAATTGGAATAGAATTCATTTATAATTTTGATTTCAGTCCTGGCCTCCACTGATTAATTCAGAGAACTCACAAAACTTTTCCTCAGCATCAAATGGTTTTATTCTTGGACATTTTCTAAATTGGTATAATTTAGGTATGTAAAACACGATAGGCTGCAGATGCTGTGATTGTAGTTAACACACCAAAATGCTGGAAGAACTCAGTTGGTCTTTTCAGCATCTAGGAGACAAAGTTTTATTGCCGATGTTTCGGGTCTGAGTCCTTCTTCAAGGAAAAAAACCGAAAAGGCAGAAGCAGGGTATATCAGAAAGTCTCAGAATTCAAACAATGGGGGAGGAATCCAGACCAACAAAAGGTGTTAATTGGACGAGATGAGGAATTGATCATGTCTGTGCGAAAGGAGACAGAGAATGGAGAGACGAAGGGGGAAGCAATGGGTTGGGGTGGGGGTGGGGGTTAACAAAAGCCAGAAATGTTTATATTAATGCCATCCGATTGGAGGTGCCCAGTTGGAAGATGAGGTGTTGTTTCTCCAATTTACGGGTGATCTCGGTCTGGCAGTGCATGAGACATGTCAGCAACAGAATAAGATGGAGAATTGAAATGGGTAGCCACTGGGAGAGTCACGCTATTGCAGCAGACAGAACCCAGGTGCTCAACAAATCCTGTGTCCAGTCTCTCTGATGTAGAAGAGACCACAGTGGGAGCACTGGATACAGTAGATGACCCCTGCAGATTCACAAGTGAAATGTTGCTTCACGTGGAAGGACTGTTTGGGGCCCAGAATGGTGCTGAGGGAGGAGGAGCATCTCCTGCGGTTTCAGGGGTAGGTCCTAAAGAGGGTATGTCCCTGATTTGTGATTTAAAAGAAAAGAGGTGACCCCTGTCAAAATTTGATTCTGTATTTGGAGCTGCATTATAGGTTGGCTCAATCTTGAACAGAGAGGAATGGAGTAACTAATATATGCACAGTATTGTTTTACAGCTAATGTGTCAAAAAACTACATTTGTTTATCATTCAAATTTGCTTGTATCTGTGACATTCATTTGTCCAGATTTCCACTTTTTGGAGAAAATTGCAGCATTTGAATTTTTTTTCAACCTAGTTAGCAGATAGAGTGTTTTCTTACTGACTGAGGCAATTGGTGACTAATAAATTGGGAACCAACAGACAAACTACAATCGTTTATTACTCTCAGATACCTTAGATTGATTTGTGACCTGCACAGAATCTGCTGCCACTTTGTCAACAATTGCTGACCTTGATCCATATTGAAGGTGAGCTAATATTCATTCGAAAATGCCATTTGGAATATGATTTTCCCACAACACACAGGAACCTATGGTATTGCACTCCTATGTTAGGCAATGTTAATTAGTACCAGATTCTTTTTCCCCTTCAGTGTGCTTGTTAATGTTTGCAGGAGTACGTTTTGCCAATACATTTATAACATGGAAAAGACTTTGTTACAGCGAGTTTAAATTGACCTGGGTGGATGTTCCGAATAGCTAAAGACCTGAGTCAAAATACACTGTTCCAGATTTCCAATCTCCACATTAATATTATGACCAATGGATGGATCATCCATCTAATTTTTCTAATCACAGTTAACTACACAGCAATACGGCAATTGCATACCATTTATTCTCAACTCTTTTCCCATATTTTATTGTTACACCATCTTAAGATAGTTATTAATTTCCCTTGAAGCCTGACATGCTGTTGGGGCAGATAGTCCATTGGCTTCCCACTATTGCTATCAAGTTATGCAGCCTTGAGCCATACACCATGTGAATTGCAATTTAAAGTTCAAAGCAACTTTTCTTGTACAAAATTGAATTGCTAACAATGCCAAGTTAACGTGTGATAAAATCAATTAACTTTCTATTCCTTTCACAGAATGACTTGTAGTTGAGGGTGAACTGTATTGATATCATCCTTTTTGTCCCTAACTGCAGCTGATCAATGAACCAGGCATTAAAAATTAACAATTACGCAAGCTTTTTTGATTGAAGAATAAAATTTAAGTTTAAATCAGAACCTTCCCAACAAAGGCCTGGAATTAAGGAGGGGGGGGGAGAAAAGAGAGAGAGGGCGCGATCATCACGTGGAGGGACATTTGGACATAAAGAGTTAAAAGTTGTGGCTGTAGATTGAATTTCTTCCATATACTTTTGTATCATTTGGATGGTTAAGACTGAAAGTTTGTTTTTTTGATCTCTGTAATATGTATTTTTCCATTTTTGATTCTGGTAGCAGAATATTTGAAGGAAAGGGCTGTGAGACTATTGACAATGTTAGATGCCTTTTGTGAATGATACTTTTGGCCTTGTGCAACACTGAGTTCTTGTAGCCAGAGGTTTCTCAGAAATTCATGAATTCATTCATTGCTCCATTACATACAGCTCACTTAAAGTATTTATTCAAGCCTCCAACAAATTTCTAATCCTTTTGATGTAATTTGGGTTGGTGCAATGTGTATTTAAATGTGTTTCCAGATTGGAAGGTGAGACTCGAGGCAATAGTGAGACTGAGCTTGAAAGTGATGTTAAAATGAGTAAATTCAGTAGAGGATAGGTAGAGGCAGTCATGAAGATCTGATAGAGGTACTTTGTTTTAATGCAATATGTTAGTCCCTGCTCCGGACTTGTAAATAGATTTTCAGGACTGGCATAAGTAAGGTCAAACACCTTTACTTTTTTTGCAAAACCTGAGCACCCTGTTGGAGCAAGAGGCACAGCAAAGTATCTAGTCCTGCTCCAAGAGAGTCTCTCCCTCGCCTCCCAAATGCAGCAATATTTGTACAGAGCATGTGACAGTTTGTTTTCTCAATTCTCACAGTTACGTTGTTGTCACACATCTCTGATATACAAAATATTGGATTGTAGTTCACCCAATGCAAAATCCTTTTAGTAACCTTCACCTGTGATCCTCACAGGCATCTGCCGATCACCTTACATCCTGATTTTCTATATTTTAAAAGTTCTTAGTGATGTTATATGATGTTAACCCCTTAAGGGTTACTACACGTCATCATTCCCTCCTCTTATTATTCTCTAATGGCTCACAACCAAACACCAGTGAGCTGGTGAAAACCAAGTTTTCAGAATCAGCTTAGAAGCATTTGATGCGAGAACAATTAAAAAAAACTTGACTGGTAAAGCAGATGAACTCAGGGCATCAATTATTACATGAGACTGTGATAGTATAACCTTAAGGGAAGGATGGCAGAGGGAGGGGCAGGGCTGGCAGTTCACTGTTGCAGGGTACAGATGCTTTAGGTGTGATAGAGCTGCAGATAAGAGAGGAGGGAGTTGCATTTTTTTATTAAGGAGCACATCGTGGCAGTACTTAATGGGATTTTTCTTGGGGGATCTTCCAGCGAGGCTTTCAGGCATCTGGGGAAAAGCAATGAATCAAACGAGAATATACAAAAATCACACAAACAGCATCCCAGGTCAGGATTCATTCTGGTGCCTGCACTATTAGACAGCAGCTCTAATGCCTGTAGCACTCTGCCACCCAACCACTATGATATGGCAGTGCATCTGAAGTTCGATAAGAAATCCACATAAAAGGCATGTTGAATAGATAGAAGACGTGGGATTAAAGGGGAGGACGCAAAATGGCTCAGTGGAAGCAAAGGATGCCAGCGGATCAAAGTTGTTTGCAAAGTGTCATCTACACTTTTCAATTTGCTTATGGACTCCAATGTCTGGAGAGCATTGAAATGTTTCATAATAGAAAACATGGTAATTTTTTTTGACAGTGAAAAAAATAGTTGCATACCAAGATTATACAATACGATGGTGAAATAGGTAGAAACGTGAAATGTAGAGCTCAATTCATAGAAATGAATTTGGAAAATTCATGCAAAATTTGGAAAAATATAGTCAGCTAGAAATTCATCCTTACCAATTTACACTTATTTTTCTTTATTTGTTCCTCTGCTCTACAGTTTTCAACTTGTAATCAAACAACTTACATGTAATTAAACTGCATATTCCACATTTTATTCAACATTATTTGTATACATTTTGGTTTCACCATGCAGAAATTACAGCTATTTTTATACATTGTCACTTCATTCAGGGCACCATAATGCTTGGGACATATAGTTTTACAGGTGGATTACCAAAATCAACTGTTGAAACTGCATCTGTATGGATTTAAGGGAATAGGAAGAGGTCAGTGTGGGGGGAGGGGGTTCCATGAGATTGATGCGATTGTGTTAATTAGGTTTTCCTTAGATTCAATAGGCTGAATGGTTTTCTTCTGTATTCTGGTATGTAATTCTGGTGGCAGGGTTTCCATTTTCAATCAAAAATATGGTGCTGCACTGAGCCTCCAAGGTTATCTGGGACACTGGTCTTTTGTGAAAGTCCCAGCATGGCTTCCTTCTTTGTTAAGTGATTTGAGAGTAGGCTGTCAGTGAGTTCAGGTGGCTGGATGGACAGTGAAAGATCTGGCCCTGGTAATGCTAAAGTCTGCAGATGCTGTGAGGGTAGTAAAAACACAGAAATGCTCAAGGAACTCACTGCATCCATTCAAGGTAAAAAATATATATAACCAACTTTTCGTGTCCTGAGCCTTTCTTCAAGGTATGAGTAAAAAGCAGGCAGATTTCTGAATTAAAAGGCCGGGGAGAAGGAAAGAAAGAGCAGGGTGAAATGCACCGACCAACGGACACAGGCTAATAATTGGACATAGGTAGGAGGAGAGGAGAGGAAAGGTGAGAATTACTCGGTGGGAGGGGTGGCTCTGTGAATGCAGAGCAGGAGGCAAGGAGACAGAGGGAAAAGGAAAGACAGAGAGACAGACAGCTTGAGGAAAGGAAATATAGGGATTGTAAGGTGGCAGGGGTGTGAAGGACTAATGGAAGACATAATGCTAAATCCTTGTTGGCTAAAAGCTGTTGTGTATTCTCATGGGCATTGAATTAGCAATAGAAATGAGGAAATGAGTGATTTACAAAATTAAGGAATATTTATCCCATTGAATATAGCAGCACTGTTCAGTTCATGATGAGTTGATAGCAATTAGAATTTTGGAAGGCATTTGTAAAAATGTTGCTTCCAAGATGATTGGTGGTCATGATAAAGGAGCAATATCTTCATGCGATAGAAGATGTGAGTGGACTGACAGGAAATGGAGTTTTTATGGTCAATATGATGTATCAAATTGTATGCCATATGAATTGGTGCTGGGATCTTAACATTTTAAAATTTAGATTTAGTGAGGAATTGGAAAAAAAATAATTGAATGATATTATTTGTAATGAGAGGAATTGGATACCACAGTAGGAAAGTTCTGCTTCAGTTATGTCAGTCATCTGGTTTACTGAGTATGTTATTGGTCATTTACAAAATGATACAGTATGTTTGATGCCGTTTAGATGAAGTTTCTGGAATGGATAGGTTGGCTTATGAGGAAAGATTGGACCAGTTTAGGTTTGCGTCGGTTGGAGTTCAGGGAAGCGAGAGGGGAATTAATTGAGTCATACAAGATCCTGAGAATTCCTGACAGGATGGGCATGGAGAAAAAGTTTCCTATTGTGGGAGAATATGGAAGGTGGAACTTAAAAATGAGGGGGTTGCTCATTCAAGGTGAAGATGAAGTGATATTTTTATTCTCCCTGAGAGTTATGTCTTTGGTCAGAAGCTGAGCTTCTGAGCATTTTTAATGCAGTGATAGATAGATTCTTGAGTAAGCAAAATGTGACAATTAGATCAGCCCGGATCCTAGTAAATAGAAGAAAAAGCTTGAAGAACTGAACAGCCAACTGTTTACCAATATGTACAAATATACCATGCTTAATTAGGTGAGCAAATAACCTTTGAAATGTACAACGTTTCACTTGGCTCTGTGCATGGCTACAATCTGCCTCAGACTCAACAAAGGATGCTATGCTTCTGTGAACTGGAACTTTATCATTTGAATTCAGTTACTGCAAACAATCTTTGCTAAGCTGTAAAGCCACAGTATCCATGGCACTTGACTGCACTAATAGTATGAACTAATGCCATTAAGGACAGATCTTTATTCTAGCCACAGTAAATTGTCTATAGCTGTCAAAACAAACCAATGACTAATTGCTTGCACGCTATAAACTTGAGCGCAGTACACAGATTCAAGCTACTGCCATCTGACTACAAACTGCCTCCTGACAACTCGCAGACAAGCCAAGGAAAAAATGATCCATCACAGAGATCTTCTAACTGACACTAGAAGAGGCAGAATCTGTTAGTGAGGGATGTATTTCTGTTATGTAAAATAATACACATTTTGTTTACAATTCATGAGCCTACTTTATGTTCTTGGCAAATGAATGAAGTAAAATCTTCTTTTCCATCCCAAATTCTGATCTTGTTTACACTCAGATTCCCATTTCCCTTTCATCCTCCCCAAACCCCCACCCTCTCCCAAGTTGCCACAAACTTAACCTTGGGCTTTTTCTTTTTTGTTTATGAAGAGGTCATCGCCGGTTTCACAGTTAGCATAGCAGTGAGCACATTGGGTGATTTGGGTTCGAATCTGGTGTTGCACGTAAGGGGTTCCCTCGTGTCTGCGTGCATTTCCTCCAGGTGCTCTGCTTTAATCCCACCCTTCGAAACGTATGGTTGTAGGTTAATTTGGATATTTAGGTGACGTAGGATCGTAGGCTTTATGTCTAAATTTTGAAAATAAAAATATGCAATTTTAAATGTACGACCTGGTTTGATAATAATTGAACTCCCAAGTTTGCAATGACGAAGATAACTCAGTCATTTGTGAAAACCAATTCAGATGTTGTCAGATGAAATGTTGTGGAGGTGAAATTAGAGTGGGTTTTAAATTTGGTTAATTACCAGACAAGAGGGGCCTGCAATAGGGAGAGCAGGTAAGATCCCATCTCCTTGAAGATTGATCTCTTATCATCTACAGATGCATATGATTGAACAATAGGGGCTGAAAGATTTGATGATTTGGTCGCTGAGAATCCTGGTACTAATTTTTCACAAGACTTTGTGCAGCATTTGAGGCCTTTTCTTTCCATCATGAAAAAGATGGCCAGGAAAAGAAAACGGATTACAGCACCTAATGTTTGAAGCCTTTCTTCACTGTAACTCAAGCAGAAGCCACTGAACGTTTGAGTGCCGTATGGGTAGCTTAGACACCTGCTTTGGAGATTCAACTGCCATCAACCCTCTGGTTAAAGGAAGTAATAGAACCACGCAAATGCACCATTTGGCAGGAATACTGCTTCCTTATCCTGAATAACTAATAATTCCTCCATGGATCATGTTTCTGCTATCCTATCTCAGAATGATAATATTCATGATCTTATTATTAATACTTTTATGGTGCCCTTGCTGTAGCTGGTTGTTCAGGGTCATCCTTCATCAGTAATCACCCTTCTGTTTGACGTGGTCAGTGAGGTATTGAGATCAGAGCAAACTGGCACAAAACTGGTACATTACGACTGTTTTGGCAACATGACAACCAAGATAGATTGGATAGTCATGTACCAGTTGTACATTCAGGTTCTTGTTTTATAGAATTCTTTCAGTTACAAAAATGTAATAGCAAGTGCAATCTGCAAAAACATGATGTGATTCACTTCAGTAGAAAAACAGAAATGCTGAATATTCTTTTAAGGTTAGCAATTGCCAAATGTGGTCATTCAAAGATGGCTGTGTAAGAATCACATAATATTAATGTGAACATGGAGCAGATGTTTTGGCAGTGTGTTGGTCTTTATTGCAAGGGATTTTAGTACAAGAATCAAGATGACTTTCTACGGAGTCACTATGTCGGAGAGAGACATCACGTGAAACAAGTCCTTCAGCTCATTGAGTCTCAGCCAGTCATCAACTAATTTACATGAATCCCACATTAAATTATTATTTTTTTCTATTCTCTGCGCATTCTCATCAGCTCTCCCCAGATTAGTTACACATTAATTACTCAGTTACGCACCAGGGAAAATTTTACAGTAGCCAGTTAACCTACCAACAATCACATCTTCGGGAATGAGGAAACTGGAGCACCCTGAGGGTATCTATCGATGAATCCAAACATGGAGCATTGAATATGACTTTGGTGTCTGTTGGCCTTTTCCTGCCAAGCCACTGTCTGGAGGCCGGCTATAAGTATGGAGAAAAAATATAAACTTACCTTTTATGGAGCCGCCCTAAAGGGCTGATTTTATGTTGCATTCATGTTCATCGGCACCTCATAGCACCCTCCAGAGCTGATGGAGGCAGGGTGACTGGTGCCATGGCGCCACCTGTCATAAATACACAACAGAGCAATGTGTTTCCCAGAACTATTCGAGCTGAATGGGGGATTATGGGTAGGGAAGATGGCCATTGCTCTGCCACGTTTTGAACCGCTGACAAGCAGCCCCGAAGGCTGTCACAGCCCGCACCGGCTGCCTCCTGGTGGTTTCTGCCAGCCCCCTGCCCTGATTGCCCCTGATCTGAGAGCTCCTGCCGGCACCCCCTGCCAGCCTCTGATGCCCCCCCCACCTCAGGCATCTGCCCTGAGGGGGTCATGGAGGAAGAGGAGTGAGTGCGTGGGAGAGATGGAGCAGGTGGGTCACTGGTGATGGCATCATCATGACGTCATCAGCCTGCCCCTAGCCAGCCGGTTGCAGCGACTGTACATTCATGTGAGGCTAGCAGAGCGCTGCGTTCTGCCAATGTTCCTTCTCCAAGAGGGATTGCAGTCGGCACCTTGGAGCCGGCCATGACGCAATCACGGAGGTAAGTTTCCCGAAGTAATGGCGGAGAATTTCCACCTTTACAGTCAGACTTTTTCACTCCATGCAAGGTGCCTTTTGCCTAAAAAATCAAATACTTCCTTAAAAGCACACGTAGCAAAGATTGATCAGACTGGTTCCTCAGGTGATGGGTCAGTTATATTGAGGAGAGCTTGCTTAGGCGAGGCTCATATTCCTCAGAGATTACGCCTCAAACCGTGCATCTTGGCGCCTCACGGTTTGGCGGGCAGCAACCTCCTTTGAAGAAGACCGCAGAGCCCACCTCACTGACAAAAGGCAAAGGAGGAAAAACCCAACACCCAACCCCAACCAACCAATTTTCCCTTGCAACCGCTGCAATCGTGTCTGCCTGTCCCGCATCGGACTTGTCAGCCACAAACGAGCCTGCAGCTGACGTGGACTTTTTACCCCCTCCATAAATCTTCGTCCGCGAAGCCAAGCCAAAGAGAAGATCTCAATGAATCATATAAAAACACACTTAGGGACTCAACAGGGTAAATGCATGCATCAGACTACAACTAGTTCAGGAGTCAGTAATTGGGGTGGAGGGGGGGTGGAAATCACTGTCTCAAAATAGGAGGGAGGCCATTCAATATTGAATTAAAGAGAAAACTTTTACTCATTGGATGATAAATCTTGGGAATTCTCCAGCAAGGAGGATTTTGATTGCATTAAAGACAGAGATTAGTAACGTGCGTATTAAAGGGTTCAAGAGATATGTGAATAAGGCAGTAAATGGGGCCTAAGGATGAGGATAAACATGATCATTCTGAATGGTGGAGCAGACCTGAATGGCCTAATTACTTAACCCCACCGTGGTAGTGGAGACCACCCTGACATGATGGCGCTGGCGGAGCTGTTGTAATAGCAGTCCTATCACTACAGTGAGAGCAGGGAGCAGAGACACAGCATTCTCATTAAGTCTAGCCACCCAGTCCAACTGCATTCAGCTCCGTACAGGCTTTAAACAGGCTGTTGCTTTATTTAAAAATTGTTTTATTTAAAAATTATGCGGCAGCAGGGTTGCACCAAAGATGGCGGCACCTATGATTGGCAGCAGCCACAAGGGGTTGCAGACATTGGGGAAGTAGAGGTCTGGTTCAGCACCCCATAAAACAGGGAGAACATTCCCCTCCCCCGCCATTTGAGAAGGAGAAGCAGCGGAGACAAGCCACGAGATGCTGACCACGGCAGCGGAGCATTGAGGGTTTCTTCAGATGAAGAACACATGAGTGATAGATTGTTGGCAACTCAAGGAGGGGAACCCGTGAAGGTTGCGGGCTGCTGTCGACTGCAGTTGAAGTATTCACACTAGGTGCTGGACTGGCTGGAAGTGGCTCGAGGGTACCACGTATTGGAACCGGGATGAAAGAGGGTGCCAAGGGCACTGAAAGTTTCCTGATGGTGTCAGAGTTTCGGATCTAGAACTTGGCCTGCTGATGGTTTGGACTGGACTCTATGAGGCATATTCACGGACACTCGGGAACTCTGAGGGGACCCTCTTTTGCTTGTCTCTCTCTCTCTAAGAGGCGCTTTAGGCAACTTTTGTCAATGCCAAATCTCTCTGCCTTATGGCAGCTGAAAGCAAATTCCGTGTAATAGCGCACTATATTTATTATACGACAATAACGGAGTCTTGAATCTCAAATACTATTTACTTTCTTCTGTGCCTTGATCCATTGTGAAATCCAACTGGATATTAAACAGTTGATGATGGCCATGCTCTGTGGTTGGTGCATGTGGCACATTTCTACTCGGTTCTCTCCATTATCGTGAAGGCTCTTGAAGAGTTGTTCACTACTCTGATATGAACAGGGAGATTGTTCACAATTGGAAATAATTTTCCTGCTCCCTCTTTTCCCCCTTAGCAGGTTCCCCTGCTTTACATATCCTATTCTCAGAATCAGAATCAGGATTTATTGTCATGAACTTCAGTGTTTTGTGTCGGCATCATAATGCAAACATTCATATTATTAATCATCTTCCAATGTTATTATAAAAAATAATAATGTGCATGAAAAGTAAGGCAGTTTCTTTGGTTCATTCATTATTCAGAAATCAGATGGCATCGGGGAAGAAGCTGTCCTTGTGCTGCTCAGTGCTCATCTTTAGGCTCCTGTACCTTTTCGCCGATGGTAGCAAAGTGAAGAGGGCATGGCCTGGATGGTGGGGGGTCTTGGAGGATAGACGCTGCTTATTTAAGACACTGTCTCATGTAGACGTCCTTGATGGAGTGAACTCTGGTCCCTGTGATGTTACAGGTTGAGTTAACAACCCTCTTGAGTTTATTTGACATGAGAGTTGGTGCCTCCATAGAAGGCAGTGATGCAACCAGCCAGAATACTCACTGCTGTACACCTGTAGAAGTTTTCAAAGACATACCAAATCTCCTCAGATATCTCGCAAAGTATAGCCACTAGTGAGCCTTCTTGGTGATTCCATTAATGTGGCGGCTCCAGGACAGATCCTCGGAGATGTTGACACACAGGAATTTGAAGTTCTTGACCCTCGATGTGGACTGGGTCATATTCCCCTGAAGTCCATAATCATCTCCTTGGCTTTGCTGACATTGAGCACAAGGTTGTTGTCATTACACCATTCAACGACCTGATCAATCTCCCTCCTGTACGCTTCTTCATTGCAATTTGTGATTCTGCCGACAACTATGGTGTCATCAGCAAAGTTGTAGAGGACATTGGAATTGTGCCTGGTTACACAGTCATGGGTGTATAATGAGTAGAGCAGTGGGCTAAGCACGCAGTCTTGTGGTGCACCTGTGTTGATGATCAGTGAAGAGGAGGCGTTGTTTCCAATTCATACTGAATGTGGTCTTCAAAGGAGAAAGTTAAGGATCTATTTGCAGAGCAGGTCTAGAGCTTGTAGCTTCTTGACCAGCAATGAGATAATAATGATATTGAAGGCTGAGCTGTAGTCTATGAAGACCAGCATATATATGAATTGCAGCTTTCAAGATGTTTCAGAGCTGAGTGGAGAGGCAGCGATATTGTATCTGCTGTCGAGCAATTGTGACGATATATGAATTGCAGTGTGTTAATTCTAACACAGTGCCTAAGTAAAGATCATGACCCACTGCAATCTGATGGCAGTCCAAGAGAAATGGTTATCAATGCAATCATGTCTAAAAGTTGCTATACTATTCTGGTGAAGTCACGAGCTGGCATGGGATTTGGAAACACCAAACAATGCCTTAAACCTATTTTTAATTTAACCAAGAAACCTGAATGCAATTGATTGAAGTGGAGGTTTTCTGGATCCTGGATCCATCTAATTCTAGCTCCATCATGATCTGCCAACTCGGCACACTTCCAATAAAGGAAAGGCAACACATGAGAACATGCTTCCCACTTCTGCGGGGGTAAAACTCACCCTGCACCCATTGCAGACAAAACCAATGAGGGTTATACAAGTCTGAAGGGAAAATACGCCATCTCAACTCAAACATTTGCTCTCTCAATCACGGAAATGCCTCAAGAAAATTGATATTCTGTTCACTGTCTGTAATTTGAACACCATAGTACAATGTAAGTATGAGAATTGTGAGTAAAGTATAAAAGTGCTTAAAATATTTTAATCTACTTCATTTGTGATAACACATCCACTGCTGTTTTGCTTATGACCAAATGACAAGAAGAAAAAAATGAAGCCTTACATTATTTTCTTGAGACTGAATTTTTACTATGTTAAATATAAAATGAAAAAATGAATAATTGTTTTTTAATTTTTTTTAATTTAGACACCCTACAGGCCTGTGCCACCCAAATACCCCAATTAGCCTGCAACCCTAGTTCATTTTGAATGGTGGGAGGAAATCAGAGTGCCTGGAGGAAACCCATGCAGACCAGGGAGAGAATGTACAAACTCCTTACAGACATCATCAGATTCGAACCCGATTCACTGGTGCACTAACCACAACATTAACTGTGCTGCCCTACGCTAACCATTATCAAAATCAATCAATGTTATCAAAAATAATATTACAAAATAAGATCAAAAGTAATCTAAGTGGCAAAAATTTACCTTAACTTTTTGGAACCTCTTCAATCAATTCTTACTGGAATCCTGACTACTTAAATTTTTATTGAAATCTTAATGCAAGTACAATTTGTCAGCAGGCCACATGTTTTTATCTTTTTTTCTCTCAAAATAATATTAGTGAAAATAAACAATGGAAGAATATTTTGAAATGAAATACCTTCAGCCTGATAGTCTAAATCTGAGGGATTTAAATGGAGTAGATACATTGGATCTGAGCTTCCAAAACTCTCATGGATTGGAATCACTGTACACATTGTCAAGATGATATATATGCAAGGAAGCTAATGTACATGCTGTGAACCTAGTCCAAGACTAACACTTCCAGGCTTGCATGTTGGGTTTATATAGATTACTGCTTCTGTCACATAGAAAGGAAATAATATCATCAGTGTTGGATATAGGTCAATTTCCAGTGTTTTCCAAAGCACATCTGCTACTTAAGGAGGCACTTGCTGGTAAGTGGGTCACCACAAACTAATAAATATCCAGTAGGATTCAAGGATCCATGCATATGAATTATAGAAGCTTAACATGCAGTTATAGGAAGTAATTAGGAAATGAATTGTTTGTCTCTCTTATAAAGAGATGAAGTTATAAGAATATAGAAGTTTTGCTGCAATTACTTTGAGCTTTGGTGAGGCCACGCCTACGGTTTTGTACGTATGTTAAAAAAAAGACTAAATGAGAGTGCAAAATAAATTAGGCAGACTGATTCTTGGGATGGAAGAGGTGCTTTTGTGGTGAGAATGGAAAGGACCTCCGATCTTTGGAATTTAAAAGGGCTGCACCAGGATGGGTTGCTGACTAGTTAGTGAGCAATTCTCAGCATCTCTGGCTCCACTTAGAGAGATGGGATAAGTAAGGGAACTGCTCATTTAATTGTTTGACGAAAATATCAGACAGAAGTAAAAAAAAAACAGAAATATCCTGGATATATCATTATCTATCTATTTATTTAGTTTCAAATTCCTACTTGCTCCCATATGATTGATCTAGAAACTTTGGTGATGTTTTTCAGCTCTGCTTCATTTTAGCAGGGAGAGCTGGGATAAATTCGCACCCCACCCCTGCCCAAAAAAACACACACATAGCTGAGAAATGTCATCAGAGGTGTCTGTCAGTTATCTGTGAAATGAAAGTGACAGGGATTGGTCATGTGACCTATCAAATACCAATGAAGAATGGCAAGTGATATGAATCAGACATGTGGTTATCTTCTAAAAATGTAGGAGGAACTCAGCAGTTCTCGATGTGGCCGGCTGACATGATGAAGAGCTCAACGTGGAAGAAGATGACGTTGGTTCTCCTGGTTTGTAGAGCAGAGGGCAAATGTTTATTTCTTCTTTGGCTTGGCTTCGCGGACGAAGATTTATGGAGGGGTATGTCCACGTCCGCTGCAGGCATGTTGGTGACTGACAAGTCCGATATGGGACAGGCAGGCACGGTTGCAGCGGTTACAAGGGAAAATTGGTTGGTTGGGGTTGGGTGTTGGGTTTTTCCTCCTTTGTCTTTTGTCAGTGAGGTGGGCTCTGCGGTCTTCTTCAAAGGAGGTTGCTGCCTGCCGAAGTGTGAGGCGCCAAGATGCACGGTTGGAGGCGATATCAGCCCACTGGTGGTGGTCAATGTGGCAGGCACCAAGAGATTTTTTTAAGCAGTCCTTGTACCTCTTCTTTGGTGTACCTCTGTCTCGGTGGCCAGTGGAGAGCTCGCCATATAACACGATCTTGGGAAGGTGATGGTCCTTGTTTATAGTTTCAGGATAATATGCCAGCTCTTTAAGAAGATCCTGAATCTTTACTCCAGGGAACCATGGCTGCTTCAGAGTTGAATCAACACTTTGAACACAGTAAGTGGCAAGATATCAGAGTTTAGGATCCAGCCATAACCTCATTGAATGGTATAAGCCTGGTCTACTCTTAATCTAGTAGCCAAAAAGAAAACAATTATTGGCTACAACTTCAAGTTATCCTTCTCTCAAACTTTTCAAAGCATTATTACTTGCTTTCAACTTTGTGCCCATCTGCCCACAACAGATTTCAGTCACTGGATCTGAAAAGAGATCTTGTAACACACAGTATATTGTTGGGTGATCAGATGACATTTCCCTTCTTCCATTTCTTTGCCTCTGTGTAATTGTGGACATGAGAATCTCAACCATGCTGCCCCAGTACCCAGTCAGTGAGCTGCTTCATCCAACTGGTTCCTTACTAATCAATAGCAAAGAATCCCTGCTATGATCTTACAGTTAAAGGATCTATCTAAGTGTTTTTGAGCAGGAATAGAGCAAACAAATCCATTGAACTTCTTCCAAGTAATTGTGTTGAAGTTAAATACTGAGATTGTTGGTTGTCCTACCCATCATTGCCCATATAACAACTTTGGAGATACAAATTGGTTTAAATATTCTAGGCCATTTCATTGAGTGTTCATTTTATATTTTATCTGATTTTTAGCAGCATTTATTTTATATGAAGTGGGTAAGGATACTACATATTCTACAGGAGCTCTATTGAGAAGATCCTGGCCAGCTGCATCACAGTGGGGTATGATTGCTGCAGAGCAATGGATATGAGGTCAATCCACAGGACAATAAGAGTGACAGAAAGGATCACTGGCATGTCTCTCCACTCCCATCGACCTGATCTACTTGGATCGTTGCCTGAAGAGGATTTGCAAAATCATTGAGGACCACTTCCACCCCGCGCACCACATCTTTCAGGTGTTTTCATCGGGAAAGAGATACAGGAGTATCAGAGCCAGTACCGGCCGTCAGGCTGAGGACCAGCTTCTTCCCATGGGCAGTGAGAATGCTGAACAACCAAAGGAGCTGCCCACACTAACTATCCAAGACTCTCATATTCATGAAACAATATTTATTTATTTGTATATATGAATACTTGTTCTGCATATGTATTATTTGTCTTTATGTGTGTTTGAGGGTTTTGCACCCTGGACTGGAGAATGCTGTTTAGTCAGGTTCTACTTTGCAATATGATAACAATAAATTTGACTTGACATATTGTTAAAGTTGTGTTTAACCAGATTAACTAAAAGAAATCATTTACGAAGCACCCAAATTGTGACACTATGAAAGCAAATGTTCCGTTAAATGTTTGTTTGGAATTCCCTGTCCTTGCTATGCTAATATCTGCTATATTCGTGTGTGCAACTTGTTATGAGAGTAAAGTGAGCGATGTGCTGTGGTGGCATGTCTCAGGAGGGATAGTGTTCATGTAAGGGTAGAAGGTTATTTAATATTCATGATATTCAAAGCCATACTGTGAGTCATGGCCTTGCCTCAGGAACGAGTCAACTTGGTCTTTTTTCACACTTGAATATTGACAATTCATATTCCACAATCTTCTTTTAATTTTACAATATTCAGCTTTCTGGAAATACCACTTATGGGGCTTTACAAAATATATTGTGTGAGATCATACGAACCAGAAAGTCATTACAGGACTCTTTAGGACTTGAAATACTCAGGGAAAGTCAATGTCTTATATATGACCAGTTGTCAAGTTCAGGAAATATTCCATGAATAAAAGAGGGATGGAGACACAGGGAACACATTGGCATTGAAGCAACTTTGATTCGCTATAACTCTTATGCATCATCTCACCAAATAGATAAGTTGCATCAAGCAAATTTCTACAGATATGTGGAGGAAAATGTGCTGATCGACTGCATCAGGGTCTGGTGCGGGGACACCAATATCCCTAAGTGTAAAAGCCCTCCAAAAGGTAGTGGACACAGCCCAGGACATCACAGGCAAAACCATAATTGAGAACATTTATGTTCGCTACCATTGGAGAGCAGCAGCAATCGTCAAGGATCCACACCACTCAATACACACTGGGGCCATCAGGAAAGAGGTACAGGTGCCACAAGACTTGTACCGCCAGGTTTAGGAACAGCTGCTCCCCCTCTACCATCAGACTCCTTAACAACAAACTCAATCAGGGACTCATTTAAGGACTCTTACTTGTGCACTTTATTGTTTTTCTTAGTCATCTCTGTTTTTCACATTCGGTTTGTTTACATTAGTTAACTGTTCACAGTTCTTTTTGTTTACATGTTTACGCTGTAGTTTTTTTTTGCACTACCAATAAGTGCTAATTCTGCCTCGTGAACAGAAAATATAATCTAAGGGTTGTATGTACGGGAGATCATGTACGTACTCTGACAATAAATCTGAGATGAAATGAAATAAGGCCAGCCTGATCTTTGAGTGAGGCTTCCAGGAGGACACTGGAAGGTGTTGAATGTTGAGTAGTACAGCTTCCAGTGGAATGCTCGTCGAAAGAACCAAAGACTTGTTGATCCAAGCCAAGACTTTTATTAGCAAAAGACAGGAGCCCTTCACAGGTGGCCGACCAGTCCAGAATGATCTGACCTGGCTAGGGATACAACCCTTTAAGGCCCAGGCAGTAGGCGTGGCTAAGCTCTCAGCCAATCGCTGTAAGCACAGTCATTACACTCTAGATAACGTAGGAGGAACTCAGCAGTTCTCGATGTGGCCGGCTGACATGATGAAGAGCTCAACATGGAAGAAGATGATGTTGGTTCTCCTGGTTTGTAGAGCAGTGGGCAAATGTTTATTTCTTCTTTGGCTTGGCTTCGCGGACGAAGATTTGTGGAGGTGATAGGTCTGTACTATCACATGGAGTGAATGCACTCAACTACAGGCAGTTAAATGATTATCACTGGTCATTTGCACTTTCTGTTGTACGCCATTGTCCATCCATTCTCACCCTCTTTGCAACTATCCTCCCCCCCTCCAATTCTGCTGAAATTTTAAGGGCACGCTTCCCTGTGAATTGGTTAAGTTTTGCTTTCTTCCATTCTTCTACCGGCTACATTTAAAAAAATGTTGCCTGAGGTGAAAAGGAAGAAAAGCTTTTACTTAAATGTGCTGTGGCCTCCAGGGAGACCATCGGGCTCCCATTGAGAATGGCAGGATCAATCAATTTTTTTTTTCATTTGGTTCTCCTCTGGCTGAATTGCTGGCTATAAATAATTGTTTATCGCTTTTATGGATGGAAAATTGACCATAACTATAAGAAACTTGAGTGAGTAATGAATGTTTCATTTTGTAGGCTTTGATAGATATTTCATGAGCCGTACTCTGGAGAATAACAGAAGAAACATCTGGTTTGCAGAGTTTTGGGAAGCCAATTTCAATTGCAAGCTGAGCCGGCATGGATTTAAACGAGGAAGCCGCGTTAAAAAGTGTACAGGTATTGTGAAACCTTTTCCTTTTTGTAAATTCCGCCAGGCCTACATGTTTTGACTTTTAGGTTGAAATTTCTTTTAGTTGTGGTTGTAAATGATTCTAGCAAAACTGGTGTCCATGAATTTCAATTATTATCCAAAAAAAGCAATCTGGAGGCAGATTCCTGCTCAGATAAAATAAGCCGCTGATGAGAGAATTAATTTGGCATGGGATGTGTGTAAAGACAAGATTGTTTGCATTTTTTTTTTAAGCTGAGAAAAGATATGACTTGGAATGACAGCAGTAGTTGTTGTATGTTAAGCCTTCACAATGAAAAAAAGTGTTTCTCTGTATACTGCCATCCAATTAGCGAAATGATCAACAATCAGGAATGCTCCAAAATTACAGTTGAATGCATTTTAAAAAATCAGTTGAAAGCATATTTACAATCTGATACATTACAATTATTTTCTAAGGGAATCAGAATTATTGTAAATCAAGGTAGCCCGAAGTAATGCTTTTGGACATATTTGTTTCTACAGGAATGTTATTGCACATTATTGTTTCTGTTGGCAGACTTGCATCTAAACAACACGTTATGAGCTGTTTAGGCTCACTTCTTGGAAAATCAACATCATCTGAGGTCCAAATCATTAGATTTTCTTGAATCACCCTGATGTGCAGTTGGGCTTTTCTGTGGCGTATTCTGTCACTGCAGAACATGCAAAGGAAATCTAGTAAATCTATGACAATTAAGGGGGGATGTGGCGTGGTGATAGTGAGAATGCATTGGATGGGAGTTTGAGGCAAGGAGCAGCCGACTACCATCTGTGTGAGTGACACTGGGTGAGGCTGCTTGCTTTTGCTGGGATGTGCTAGATGATTGATGGATTCTCAGTGGTATGGGATTGTTGATTAATGGGTAAACTGGGAACAAGGTTGGCTGATACCCGTATCCTTAGCAGGAGTTGGAGGAGGCTAATAATACCAGGATGCATGCCTCAATTGAGTGTGTGCACAGATTGTGTTTAGTCCATTCCTACACAAAATTATAACCGGGATTTAGGGTTCAATTGAGTGCTTACATTTAGACCATTCCTTCTCAAAACTGAATAATGGTGTTAATTAAATCCTATTGTACGTCATACTAGTATATTCCAAGAAATGAGCACCCTGTGAAGACATTACCAAAGTACTGACATTTGAATCAAGAGGGAGAACTGTGTGGCGGTTTCAAGCTCATAATTATTAAAGTTTTGACCTGCATCTGTCCAATGATTAACAGCAAGCCTTACTCCTTTTATATCCGTTCGTTAACAACAAAAATGCTGGATTTCTCTGTCTCCACCTTCTTTTATCTCAAATTTCCTCCTCATTGAACAATTCAGTTTTGCCAAATGCTGTATCTTGTTATCTTAGAACTATTTATTGAAAGTATTGTAATAGTCAGTCTGCACTGTAAAGATAGAAAAGTACACAGCAAGACCATAGAGCATATAACATAGATTTATTAAATTACGCTAGCTGGAGTGAGGCATATCAAGTTCCGGTAGATAGACTTACCTTAGTCAATATTGATCCTCTCTCAAAGATCACAGTGAAATGGTACAGTATATGATTATCTCTTACAAGTTGATAAGCATAACTCTGAATTTGTTTGAGGTATATTGTTATAGATCCTTGTTAACACTTGTCATTTGTGGTTCTCTCAAGAAATGTGAATCATTGAACATTTTAATGAAGTTACCCAAATGTACAAATGATATTGTTAAAGTTTCAATATCTTAAAAACAGTTGAAGTAATGTCTAGATGGTTTGCTTTTAATATATCTTGAACATCTGTATCTTGTGTACATGTGGCTTAATTATTACATCCTAATATTAGTCTGGAGAGTTAATCAAAGATGCACAAAGCAAAGGAAGCCTTTCCTTAACACACATTTCAAAGAACCTTCCATGGTGCCTGCAGGGAAAGGTGCAAATTCTTTGCCCTTTGTAGTAGAATAGGTTCTGACAGCAGGTTCTGTCAGACGTTAGCTGTTAATGCTTCTGTCAATCTGTTTAACAATGCTCAATTTGAAGTGGCTTTGAACTGTTAGTTTAAATGCTAATGCAGCTATCTGGAAGTCACTTTCAGTAAACATGTTTTCTCTAGCACTGGCTTTAAGGCTAGGGAATTCTGTATTTAATAAGGACAAAATCAGTGATGTTTTTTTCTCAATAATTGCCATTTTTGGATGACTCAAAAATGGAATATTTCACATGAGTCATCCAGAAATCTCTCCGAGTTCTCGTTGCTCAATAAATGATATTGATTGGAAGATAGAATTGCATTCAGTTCCACACAGCAGCTTAATGCAACACAAAATAACTATCTCTGTTTGACAATATCTCTCCAACCTTTTACTATTTGATATATTTACTGCAGCTGAGCTCTGTGTGAATGAACATGCATATGTACCCATTTTACATGATCATATCCTGATTTATCTACTGAAGTACATTCCCATTTGGTTCTTTACTCCCATAGTGATAATTCTAAAAAAAAATTGCTGAAAAAAAAACACATTCAGTTCTGCTCCTGGTATTTCTCTCCCACATCCCAAGCACTAAGGACGGACTGAACATCATCTGTACATAGATCAGGTGGGCAGGGTGGGTCCCATCTCTAGTCTTCAGCATGGCTCTCTTCCTTGCCACCAATGGTCAGGGAGAAAGTTTGATGTCTCAGACCTGAAACCTTGGCTGTCCCTCTTTCTACTGGTTCTGCATCATTTCTGAGTTTTATCCTATCAATGCTGATGAGAAGAGCCTTCCTCCTCAAGTAATGGCAGCAGGAATGGAAGCATTCCCAATTATTTCCAAGCTTGAAAAGAATCCTGCTATATGCATTTTGAGTCCTTTCTTGAAACCAATGTACTCCCAAGCCCTGCACTTTTTCATTCTTTCTCAGCAATTATTAACTGCGGACCTTGAAATTAGTCAAAATGAATTCCAATTGCCAGTAAATGTATAAGTTTACCAGACTTGTGTGCATATAATTAAGCTGGTTTTGTTTTCCAATGCAATGGTATAAAAGCACCATGAGCTGCATTGGTCTCATTTTGTCTTTTCTTTTCATAAATGGTTCAAAGGTTCCTTTTATTATCACATAATAGATGTAATATACATGATGAAGTATAACTTTTGTCTGCCATAAGGTAAACAATGAGTTGCCATGAGTATTTCCTGGTGCCCCTAACAATAGAGACAGAGAAGAAAAAGAGAGTCCCTTCAGAGACCCTGAGTGTCCATGGATTTGCTGCCGGAGGCTTTGCAGCTCCACAGACTCCTTTTCAAGCCTTCAGAAAGTCGAACTCGAGATCCAAACCTCTGATCTGATCAGGAAGCCTCGAGTACCCAAAGCCCTTCAGGAGCCCTTGAGGCCTCAGCATTCTTTCAGATCCTGGTTCCGATATGTGGCTCCCATGAGCCAGTCTCCAGCAGCCCCCAGCCTACTTGGGTCTTTTGCCAACAGCCCAGAAATGCACAAGTCCTTCAGTCTAGAGTCGCCAACTGCCCACCCCACCGTTTGTGTGGGTCTGTCAGCTACTGGACCCCTCACTGGTCTTCTGCTGTCGTCGCTGTTCTATAGTGTCATCTCCAATGCGTCTTCTGCTTCTCCTTTTCAATGCTACACCAGTGTGTAGTTTTATTGATAAAATAGAAAGTGACAAAACAACTTTAAAAGGTTAACATTATCCTGAAGGCATTACTATAAATCTATGTATAATGAAGAGGTCACTGCCATAGTACAGGTTGTACCTCTTTAATCTGGTGACATTGGGATCTGGCCATTGCCGAACCACAGAAAACGCTGAAAAACAGAAATTTGATCCCAAAGGGCTATGTAAACATATCAAGGTAGAACAAAGCTTAAAACAGGAATAATATGGTGGGGTGGTATGGTTAGTGTAGTGGTTAGGGCAACACCTTTACAGTGCCAGCGATCAGTGCTGGGGTTCGAGTTCTGCGCTGTCTGTAAGGTGTTTGTCCTAATGGCAGCAGATTCAAATGTGACGGACCATGGGAGTTGCTGGACAAGAAAGGTGCAACCTGTACTATCCAAGAGGTACACTTTACTTCTATTGGCATATACAATTTCTGTTTTGCTTCATGGTTGAACTGTTTGTCAAGTGAACGTATTGGATACAAACTTAATGTAGTTTCAAATAAAATTATTGGAAATGCCCTATTCGACTGACTTTATTTTCTACCATGACCAGGATTATTACTTTTGTATTACTTTTGTTTTTTTCCATGGAATCTGCACTGAGTAGATGCATCTTGCTCAATCTGGAATGTTAGCCTCTTCTGTAAGCTCTGGCTGTTCGTCATTCATTAATGATGGAAGTTCACCATGCGTTTGAATGAAATATATAGAGCATGAAATTATGTAAATGAGCTTTAATGCAGATGAATGTTGTGAAAAGTGCATTAGTTTTAATTCAGGAAGATGGTGATAGATATTTAAAACAAATAGAAACAGTAACTTCATGAACTTGTCCTTTGATTTTTGCAGTGAAACACTCAAAATTTCTCCAATTTAAATATAGAAATTGATATTTTATTGAGACACTTGTGTAGCTTCAGACATAATATGTGTAAACCAACACGTGAAATTCCAGGAAGAATAAAAAATGTGAAGAAGGGGAAACAAATGTTCTTTCACTAGATCTGGTAGCCTTTGCAATTTCAATTTTGTCGTGTAGTTCATTTTAACTATTCAATAAGAACTAGTTTTCTGTTTCAATGCAATTTGATTTGCTTTTTGAATTTAATAACTTGATGCATCAGTGCCTTCCAGTACTGCATCTCAATTTTATAGGGTAACAACATGTGCCCACTAGTACTGTATTTTAATGCTAGATCACGACAGACCTCTGCCACCAGCATTGTTTCTCAGTGTTATATTGTGAAAACCTTTGACTACCTGCATTGTACTTCAGTATTAAATGGTGACAGACTTGTACTACTAGAGCTAGATTATAGTAACATACCTGGGCTTACTAGTACATTTTCCAAATACTATAGAGATCTCTCTCCACTTAGTACTGTACTCATGACAAATGTGCTTCCCAGTACCAGACCTCAGGGTCTAGAACTGGTTCTCCACCTGGATCTAAACAAAGGACTGGAAAATCAGAACGAAGCCATGTCTCTGGTCTCCAGCACTGGGGCAAAGCATGTCCTTGGCTCTCTGCATTTCTGGTGCCAATCTACTCACAGGAAACCTGCCTTCTGCTTATATCAAGAGGGTCTGACATATTTAGATTTTGGGGGCAAGGCAAAGCATTGGTCAAGCCTGAAAACTTAAAATATAAGTATTTCTTTTTCACTAAAGTGTCTTTCTCCAATCATTGTACCAATTATTCAATTCAGTTCCTTGCAATATGTCAAATCTATTCATGCTTCCTCCTTTAACACTGCATCTGTCAAGCAATTGGGAGGCTTTTACATATTCCCTCAATGTCCTTGCCATGGGTGCACACCTCAGCACAAACTCCAACACCCTGGAAAGTGTAAGCAGTAGCATTTACTTGCAGGCATCATCTTGCAGACACTTGATTGGAAAATTATCTCAGAGGACTCTAAATTAAAGAGCAAGGATTGCCTGCCAATTACCTCCAGCTATTCCTCTCCCACATCCATATGTAAGCACAAAGGACTGTCTCAATCTCATTTGCACAATGATCAAGTGGGCAGGGTGGGAAATAAGCCACATTTCAAGTCTTCAGCATGGTTCTCTTCCTGGCCATCAACACTTAAGTAGGACATCTCTGGTCACTTCTTTTAAGGATTTAGGGTCAGACTTCACAGCCTCCAAGCTTCCTCCCCACCTCAGCCCTTCCCTCCCCCCCCCCCCACCTCAGCCCTTCCCCCAGTTTGTTTCTCCCTTTAAATGTAATATCATTCCCTTCTCACTTTAGTCTCAATAAAGGGTCCAGACCCAAAATATTGATAGACCATCTCTACTCATGAATGCTGTTTGACCTGTTGAGTTCCCTTGGCAATTCTTTGTTTGCTCAAGATTCCATCATTTGCCCTCTTTGTGCTTCTCACATGAGAAAATGAGTGTGACAAACCATGGTCGGCTGCTGGCAGCCACAGGCATCAGGAAATTTCTCTACCAATGCCTTGGGTAACTCTACTATTCTGTCTTGATTCTCTTGTCTTGTACATCATTAGTTCATGTGCCAATCTATTATGATTCATAGCTATTTTTAGAATTTTGCTCTTCACTAATGATAATGCCAACACCTTGAAGCATAGATTCACAATACTTAATCTACCTCATAAATAAAATTGATTTGGATAAGCAGATCAATCATTGAGGCTGCTTTACAATGTCCCTCTGCAAAGTTAGTTTAATTGATTCAATTGGTCTGAAGACAACACAGAAAAGTTTATCAAAATGTAGGTCAGCAAATTGCACTGTAATTCTGGACACAGGCTACATTTCTGCTGGATGAGGTTTCTATATGTGTCTAGTTTAATTCTGAAGTCCCAAAGTTGCTCTCAGTAATTCACGGCACGAGCTGAAGTGCATGTCAATGGAATGGAAGAAAATGACCTAAACGAAAGAGAACTTTATAATCTTTCCTTATTTTCTTGCAGCAAAATGTCCACAATAGATAATCTTTGGCTTGGCTTCGCGGACGAAGATTTATGGAGGGGTAAATGTCCACATCAGCTGCAGGCTCGTTTGTGGCTGACAAGTCCAATGTGGGACAGGCAGGCACGGTTCCAGCGGTTGCAGGGGAAAATTTGTTGGTTGGGGTTGGGTGTTGGGTTTTTCCTCCTTTGTCTTTTGTCAATGAGGTGGGCTCTGCGGTCTTCTTCAAAGGAGGTTGCTGCCCGCCGAACTGTGAGGCGCCAAGATGCACGGTTGGAGGCGATATCAGCCCACTGGCGGTGGTCAGATTAAATATGTAATTGAATACTAGTTCATTAGAAAATTCTGCCTGTAAAATACTAACTTTCTGAACTCGAATTAAAATCTCCTCATATTATCATTTCAGAATTCAACTATCAATGAACATTAAAATATAAATAATATTTAATCCTACATGTTTGAAATTTTCACTGTAAAATATTTAAAAGTTGAATTAACATTGTTGGTTTTGCTGTCGAAGAAGGAAAACGGACAGTTCATTTCACATTAATCAGTTAATCAATCACTGCTTTCTCCAGTGTTGAGCATTATCACTCAGTATCTGCAAATTCTACATCAAATAAGTTTTTTTACATCGGTGCTGCATTCTAAGAAATTATTCCCAATTTTCCAGAGCTCAGTCTGTGTAACAAGATTGGAATGGGAATAAAGGGCTCATTCCCGTTCTGACATTTTACCCCCTCAACCCCTAGTTATTTTCACGGATTTCCTGCAGTCTAAACTGAACTGCAGGCGATCCGTGAAAATGGGCTAATGTAGAGGATGTCCAGCCTCCTTAAATACCGCATCTCAGATATTCTGTCTAAACTCGCGGTGTGATCTGGGTATTTGGAGTTTTGGTCATTCCTGTGTGAACGGCCACTCCTGGAAGTAGGGAGATGCTTCAGAAAGGAAAAATCATGCAAGTTCTATGTAAAAAAAACCATAATGATTCTAGAATTCCTAACCATATGCATCAACCAAAGGAAAATACCGCGGCAAAACAACCTACCACAGAATTTGTTGTTCCTTATAAATAAATTTAGTAAAATGTTCCTACCTTTCCTTCTCCTTGTCTGTATCTTTCTAATTAATTAATTGAAACATTAACAATTAAAGGACCATCAGCGTGATATTTATAGCAATTGTCAGGCAGCATTATGCCTTGTTTTGACTTGAATGAGGTTTTCATGCTTCATAAAGCAATGTTGAAAGATTGGCTCTGTGGTATTGGAATGCATGAAGTACATAAGTTTGGTTAAGGAGTAGATTGCAGTGAAATGCTAATTAATAGCTATTCAAGAAAAACGACAAGAGCATGGTAATTGTGCATGCAAGGGTAAATTAATTTGCTTGCATTTGTATACATGTTCAAATGTATCTGTATTCATTGGTTTGTTCGACAAATGATGGCAAAGAATATATTGTATGATGGATGGAAATGTGTTTTCAAAGCAGGTAAATATGAAACTGTCCATTTGGACAAAAAAAAGGATTAATCTGAGGATTATTTAAATTGTGGAAAGATTGACGTTGAGGTCCAGCGTGGCTTGAGAGAAAGGGGCTAATGTCTCTTGAGGCTGATTTTCATTCGTTGGCTAATATGTCCCTAATGCCAATTTCCCTGTTTTTAATCCATTGGATAAACTCATCCCAAATTTAAAATATTAATATTCAGGAATTAAAACTCAAGTTTGTGTGATTTAACCATTTGATTCTAACTATAATATTGCCTTCACTGTTCGAAAGAAAAAAAATGCTTTCTAATCCAATCTATTTTCATGGTTACGATTTTTCATTCAAGACAACATAGCAATTACAGTACGGAAACAGGCCATCTTAGACCCTCTAGTCTGTACCGATCTAAGTGATCTCCTCTAGACCCACCTACCTGAACTTTGCCCGTGTTCCTCTCCAACTTTTCCTTCAATGACAAAATTGACTTTGCTGCGACCACCTCTTCCGAAAGGTCATTCCACTCATCCATCACTCTCTGAGTGAAGAAGTTCCCCTTCGTGTTACTTCTAAACTTTTCCCCCCCCTAACTCTTAACTCATGACCTCTTGTTTGAATCTCACCTAGCCTCAAGGGAAAGAGACCCTATTCACATCTACTCTACCCCTTTCATAGTTTTAAATACCTCTATCAAATCCCCCCTCAACCTTCTATACTCCAATATATAAAGACCTAATTTACTCAATCTTTCTTTGTAATCTCAATTCTGAAATACAGGCAACATTTTAGTAAATCTTTTCTGTACCCTCTCTACCTTATTGTTAACCTTCCTATAATTTGGTGACCAGAACTGTACACAGTACTCTAAATTTGGACTCACCAATGCCTTGAATAGTCTCAACATCACTTGCCAACTCTTATATAGTATGCTTTGATTTATGAAGGCCACCATACCGAAAGCTTTCTTCGGCACTCTATCCACGAGATTTCACCTTTAAAGAAGCATGATTTATTCCTAAATCTTTCTGTTCTTCTGCATTCTTCAGTGCCCTCCCGTTTACTGCATATATTCTATTTTGATTATTTTTTTCCAAATTGAAGCACTTCACACTTTTCAGTATTAAACTTCATCTGCCATCTTTCAGCCCACTCTCCTAAGCAAGTCCAAATCCCTCTGCAATCTCTGAATACATTCTTCACAATCCACTACCTATCTTTGTATCATCCACATATTTCCTAATCCTGTTAACCACTCCATCATCCAAATCATTATTGTAAATGACAAATAACAAGGGACCCAATACCGATCCCTGAGGCACACAATTTGTTACTGGCCTCCGTCCTGACAAACAGTTATCTTCCATGACTCTCTGGCATCTACCTTCTAGCCACTGTTGAACCCATTTGACTATCTCAACATTAATACCTAGCACCTGAACCTTCCTTACCAACCTTCCATGTGGAATGTTATCGAAGGCCTTATAGATCCATATAGACAACATTCTCTGCTCTACCCTCATCAACATTGCTAGTCATCTCCTCAAAAAATTCAACGAGATGTGTCAAACATAACCTTCCATGCACAAACCTATGTTTAGTATTCCTGATCAGTCCCTATCTCTCCAGTTACTTGTGTATTATCTCAGAATACTTTCCATTAGCTTACTGACCACAAACGTCAAACTTGCAGGCCTATAATTGCCAGGCTTATTCTTTGAACCATTTTTAAACAAGGGAACCACACGTGCATAACGCCGGTCCTCCAGCACTATGCGTCTCTGTCACTGTCAGAGCATCTGCTATTTTTTCCCTGACTTCCCTCAAGAACCTGGGGAAAATCCCATCAGGACCTGGAGACATCCACCTTTATATTTTTCAAAAGCTCCAATACTCCCTCATTCCTGATCCTTGCATTTTTCCATCATTACCCCTTATCCTGCACAATTCAATATCTTCCTCCCTTGTGAAAACCAAAGAAAAGAACTTGTTCAATATCTCCCCCATCTCATTTGGCTCCGCACACAGTAGAGGTGCGTACGTGTTTTCTTCATGATGTCATTTGTGCATTGGATCTAGGAAAGATAATGACTCTCAAGAACTTAAATTTTCTCACCCTCTCCACCTCTGGTCCCCCAATAATCACTGGATTGTGGACCTCTGGTTTTCCCTTCCTGAAGTCAACAATCAGCTTCTTGGTTTACCAAGTGACATTGAGTGCAAAGTTTTTTGTTGGTGTACCATTCAGTCAAGTTTTCCATCTTTCTCATGTATGCTGACCCATCACCCTTTATAAACAATCCACTACTTTGGTATCATCAATGATCTCATGTCCTTTAGCAAAGTTTGACAGGCAACTAGGATATGTGTATGCTTAAAAATGATAGGCTTCCCAGTTCAATCAGCCATGCACTCTCTTGAGGACACTAGCAAAGAAAATGGATGCATAATGGCAGAAGATTGTCCCTCTGCACCATCATACCGTCACACAACACGTGAACAGTCGTTAAGGTTAAGAAATTGGACTAGTGTGTGTCAGTTTGATATCCCCATTTAACAAAGAATCTACTTGCCATAGAGGGAGTCCAGATTGATTCATGAGATTATGCCTTTGTCATAGGATTGTAGCACAAGTCTCTAAATTTGAAAGCATGAGAACTCATTGTATCGAAATGTACACATGTGTTAAGGGGATTTGTAGGGTTGCTGCAGAGTTAGTGTTTCCTCTGGCCACATTGTCTTGAACTTATAGCCTCATAATAAAAGACTAGACATGCAGGATTGAAATGAGAAGAAATGTCTCATACAGCTGGTGATGCTTTGGAAACCTCTACCTAAGAGGGCTGAAGTTCAGACACTAAGTATATTCAAAATTGAGATTGAAACATCCACAGCTATAAAAGAAATCGAGGAATATGGTGTTAGCGCAGGAAATTGGAATTGGTCCTGTGAATTTTTGCTGGACTCCCTCTATCACAACGGTGAAGCAGTCTGGAGATGATGCACAGCCTCCTCCTCGTTCTCTGTCGTGTTCAAAGCCTGGGATCTAATGACGTGGAGGAGAATGTGGGATCACAACACATTTCATTCGGGTTCACTCTGTTTACTTTGCCTAATGAGGAAAATACAGTAGACCCTTAACCAGCTGTGAATGGAACATGGTGACTGTGGCAACTTGATGCACAAATGGCATTCGAGGAGCTTTATAGGTGGCAGATTGTTTGACCAGATTGCCAGAGAACAAAGGCCGTGTTCTGCAGAAGTATGATGGTGCTACTGCAACTCGGAGTATTAGAGTGGATAACGGAGTGGGCACATGCTGGATTCTTGAGCAAACAAGGAGCTGCTGGGGAAACTCAATGGGTCAGGCAGCAGCCATGGGTTGAAATGGTCAGCTTACCCTTAGATTCTGTCTGAGTTAGTGAGTTCCTCCATTGTTTGTACACTGCCATGTTATTCAGGTGTGGATGTGGCCTTGCAAGCAAGATGTTTATCATATTTTTATTTAAATAAGTTTGTTGTGAAGTCAGGACAATGAGAGTATTTATCTCCCAGCTCCACTGTAGGATCATAATTAGTTTACAATCATTAGCCAACAGCCATCACCATACTCACCAAATTCCCATCAACCTTCCCTCAACCTTTGCACTCCATCAGCCCATGAACCTGAAAGGTGAGAAGAATAAAAAAAAAGTTTGAAATTGATCCATTAACTTTGGGAGAGCCATTGGCAGGGGCATAAGAAGGTGTTAAAACCATGATTAAAAAAAAAATCCTTATCAACTATTTTTGGTACACAGACAGCCAATCTGTTTGCTCATAGTTTTGCTATTACCTGATTCCACCTGCATTGAATTCGCCATCGTTATTGAATGAAGAGCTACCGGGACCAATGCCTGAAGAGGGCGCACAAAATCAGTGAACCGGTGCGGACTCGAAAGGCCGACGTGGCCTGTTTCCACTCCATAAATAGTTATATGGTTATAGTATTTTTTTTATATTTAACTGTTTGGAAATTATTTCAATGAACTTATGTGAGGTAATCATTTTATTTCTTAATCCAACTTTTTGACATCATTGAATTTTCCAAACATTCATATTTTGAAATAGTTGACCCACCAGATAAACCATTAGAGATTCTTGGATCAAGTTATGACAGCTCAGTAGCAATGATTGAGACTTCCGTCAACCAGCTACTTGAGCAAACAAGCAACCTGATTCTCCAGTGTAATGAACCTTTAGCAGATTGACATCACTGGCTTAAAACAAACAGGGCCGTTAGGGGTTCACAGGCTCAGCTGAGGGCAAAGAAAGCAATCTGGGATAATTATTCACTGTCAATATTTTTTTAACATTTTATATAGTGATTTTATGAATTCACTCTGATTATGAAAAGAGTAAATCCTTTCTCCATTTTGGCCACAAGCTAAAGATCACAGATGTGATAAGGGAGTTTTGGACTTGTAACTTCTAAAATATGAGTCAATCAAATCTGGAGGAACAATACCTAATCTACCAACTGGCCATCGTCCAACCGGATGGCATTAATATTGACTTTTTTTTATACATTTAGCTCGGTAACTGCCCTTGCAGCCCAAATGACTCATTACCTACAGCCGTGGTACGTTTTGAACAGTGGTAGGGAACTGGAGCATCCGAGGAAACCTGTGCAGACACAGGGAGAACATACAAACTCCTTACAGACAGCACTGGATTCGAACCCCAGCCTCTGGCACTGTAAGAGTTGCACTAACCACTATGCCAACTGAGCCACTCTTTCTCTGATTTCCATCGAATTCCACCCTTGCCCCCCCCCCCCCCCCAACCCCACCTTCTTACCCCGTCTCCTTTCATCTAGCTCAATTAAAGCAGCTGTTGTAAGTAACAAATATAGTTTAGGGTCTGGTTATTAAAGGGTTGAGGTAGTCTTCCATGAATTCAAACCACTGTTCCCTCACATTGGATGATGAAGACCCAAGACTAGGAAGATTTCAAATCATTTTAGTCACCTTAATTCACACTACTTATATGTGCACTGTTATAAAACCTAATCTGAACCCCACACCAAACCCTAACCTGAACCTCACTCAACCCCAAGCTAACCTTAATCCCAATCTAACCCTAACCTGAACCCCACATTGGAGCAGCATGGTTGGCATATCAGTTAGCGCAACGCATCAGCGATTGGGATCGGAGTTTAAACGTTCTCAGATGAGCTGCCATATCTGCTCTGAGTTCATCCTCTTGAACCTATTTATAATATAATACAACACGACAGAAAATGTTCTCAATGTGACGATGGGAGTTAGTTTCCATTAGCACTGTGTGGTGGTTACTTCCAGCAGTGCTATCATGGACAGATCCATGTGAAAACACTGAAGAGAAATTAGAATTTATTGTCATGAACATGTCATGAAATTCAATGTTTTGTGGCATCATTACAGTCCAAATATTGCCACATATTCCATTAAAAAAAAATAAAAATTAGTGCAAGACAATAGGATAAAGTGAAATAGTGTCTGTGGTTGATTGTCCATTCAGAAATCTGATGGCAGAGGGAAAGAAGCTGTCCTAGTGCTGCTGGGCATTCATCTTCAGGCTCATGTACCTTTTTCCTGATGGTGGCAGATGGAAGAGGGCACTGCTTGGGTGGTAGGTGAGAAGATAGAGGCTGCTTTCGAAGGACACTGCCTCTTGAAGATGTCCTCGAAAGAGTGAACACTATGATGGCGCTGGCCAAGTTCACAACTCCCTGGAAGTTTCTCCTGGCCTGTGCATTGGCACCTCCATACCAGAGAGCGATGCAACCAGCCAGAAATTTTCGAGAGTCTTTGGTGGCATACCAAATCTCCTCAAACTCTTCACGAAGTATGGCCGCTTCATGATTGCATTGACATGGAGGCCAAAGGACAGATCCTCAGAGATCCAACATTCAGCAGCTGATCATGACCAATTCCCCATTCCAGCCTTTGAGACAAAAATTACCCCTCCTGTTTGAAGTTCTGCCTCTTCCCCCCCACCATCAGCAATCCTTTCCCACAATCCATGACTTGAGTTCAAAACACAGAAATGCTGGAGGAACTCAGCCAGTTTTGCAGTGACCACAGAAGGTAAAGATATAATACTGACATTTCAGGCCTGAGCCCTTCGTCAAGGAAGCCTTGAAGGGCTCAGGTCCAAATTGTCACTAATATATCTTTTCCTCCAATGGATGCTGCAAGATCTGCTGAATTCCTCAATGTTTTGACTACATACATTCCATCTGCCAACTTTTGTGTTTCACTCCATAACTTGAGTTCCTCTGCCTCTCCCATAATGGCAAAGCATGTGTTGGCTCATCACACAGTACTGATGAAGTGAGTTCTAAGTTTTTTCCCGCAGAATGAAACTGACATCTGTATCTCTCCGTCACCATCTGGAATGAGTGCTCTTGAAGGACATATTCGTTGATCAAGAGGACAAAGGGACCTGTTGAACAGACTGATTCTAAGTGTTGAAACAAGGATGCATGAAGGCAGCATGACATCACTCCACAGCCTAGACTGTGCTGTCATGTGTGGTTTTGTGTCCTTGAAATTAACAAAATCAGAAGCTGAATAAAAGGGATACTTTTTTGTCTGATGATCAATGCATTTAGGCCATTACTGAGCTGAAGGAAACTGAATACACGTGTATGGCTTCTCTGTCCAACCCTCAACCTCATTTGTACATGATGCATATCAATTACATTTTAATGCAAATTTAAAATGCCAACTCAGGGAAAGATCCTCTGCCATTTCTGCCACATACTGCGTGTTTTCACCTCTCCTCTCTTCTCTGCCTTCTGAAGGGACCGCTCCCTCTGTGATTCCCTTGCCACTCCTCCCTCCCCACCAATTGTTTCCTTGGTACCTACCCCTGCGACCCCAGGAGATGCCCTGCTTGCAACCACACCTCTTCCTTCACCACCGTTCGGGACCCTAAACTGTCCTTCCAGGTGAAGCAGTGTTTCACCTATGGATCTGCAGGGGTCCTATGCTGGATCCAGTGCTTCTGCATCGGAGAGACTGGGTGCAGACTGGGAGATCATTGTGTTGAGCACCTCGGCTCTGTCCTCTACAATAGCATGGATCTCCCAGTTCAATTCCCCATCCCATTCCCTTACTGACATGTCTGTCCATGGTCTCATGTACTGCTGGACTTGGGTTGCCTGCAAATTGAAAAGGTTCTTTGAGCCTTTTCCCTACCACTGTTCTTTGAGCACCCTCTGGCTGGATGAGATTGACATCAACTTCTCTGGTAAACTCCCAACCACCTTTTTCCCCCTGTCACCTTTCCCCCAGCGCGCGCGCTCTCTCTCTCACCTTTTCCCTCTGTCTCCTTTCACAGAGCCAAAATCAATTCTCACTTTTCCTCTTATCATGTCCAATTAACACCTTTTGGCTGTTGGTCTGGACTCCTTCTTCTTCAACTTTTCTCTCCCCAGTCTTTATTCAGATGCCTTCCTTATCTTTGCTTGCATCTTGAAAAAAAGTCCCGAATTATCAGTAATATATCTTTACTTCCTATAGGCGCTGTGAAGTCGGCTGAGTTCCTCCAGCATTCCTGTGTGTTTTTACTACAGTAACAGTGTCTGCAGACTTTCATGTTTCACTCCAGGGAAAGATGTTAATAAGTTAGGGAAAAAAAATCACAAGGATATTACCAGGACTGGAGAGGCTGGATGGGCTTGGAGCTTTTTCCTTGGAGTATCAGAGGGTGACCTTCTGAAAATATATAAAGTCATGAGGGGCCTATATTGGGTAAGTAGTCGCTTTAAAATCTTTCTATTTAAAAGGACCCAAGAGGCCATGAATCTTCCTCTATTACATCTGGCGATGCAGCCATACCCCAATTACTAACCATATGAATAACATTTTTCTTCATTTCACTTATAATTCTTTTGCTAATTAACATTACTTTATGCTCCTTGATTCTTAATATTTCCTTATCTCTATAGTGTCTATAATCTTCCTGATTATGAATATCATCATTTTAAATATGGGAACCATTAAAATGTTCTAAAGAGAACAGTCCAAGTTTTCCCACTATCTTCACAAAATTAAAATGACTTATCCTTATAATCATTTGGTAAATTTCTTCTGCACCCTATCTAAAGTTTGTGGTAACACTACAGTCTTATGATGGGTCATTATGACCTTCTTTGCTGTTACCAAAGATCGATGCACATTTAATTGCTCTGAATTAGCTCCGCCTCTTTTAGTGATCCCTGTTCTTGAATTCCTGTTAGAATTATGCTATTTAGTGAAAATGTATCTACTTATTCTTTATCCCAAGTTGTAAGGCTTTGTATTTATTTATATTAAATTTGATGTGCCATCTGTTCGCCCTTTCTACCAACCTGTTCATATAACGATTACTCTCCTCTTAATAGTTCCTTGCCACTCCAAGTTCTCTGAATATTTACACTCTGCATTCTGTCCAACCAAATCTGAATTATCAACATGTATTAAAAAGAGGAGCAGTTCTCATACTGATGGTCAGGAATTCCATTGCACACTTCTCTCCAGAAAAGCAACCTTTTACCATTAAATTCTGTCACCTTTTATTTAGCTTATTTTCTATCTGTGCTGCTACAGCCTCCTTTATTCAGTGGCCTTCATTCTTGATAGTAATCTCTTATGTGTCATTTCAGCAAAAGCCTTATGAAGGCCACATATGTGTCATTGACTCTCCGTGTCATTTCACGAAAAAAGGTCTATCAGGTTTATGGGACACAATTCATGTTTAATGGGTCCATGGTGGTTTTCTCTGATCAATCCAAATTTGTCTAAATGATTGTTCATTCTGGTATTCTAAATAATCTCTGATTATTATTTCTTGAACTTTTCTTTCTACCAACATTAAATAAGCTGATCAAGTTCAAGTTTATTGTCACCTGATTGTCCATATACATTACAACGCAATGAAACCATAGTGCACATACATTACCCCCAAATGACATATACATAGCAATCCAAAGTAAAAAAAAAACAATTTATGGGTTTATAGGATTGTTTAGCAGTCTCACTGGCTATGGGAAGAAGTTGTTTCCCAGCCTGGCAGTCCTGGTTTTTATGCTTCTGTGCCTCTTCCTTGAAGGTAGTGTCTCAAAGATACTGCCAGCTTGATGGTATCGGTCCTCAATGATTCTCTGAGCTGCCTACAGTTATTGGTTTTATCTCAAACATCCTTTGTTGAACAATGGCACAGATAGCATCATGGTTAACACAACACTGTTACAGGACCAGTGACCTGGGTCCAAATCTGGCGATGTCTGATAGGATTTTGTATGTTCTCCCCGTGTCTGCATGGGTTTCCACTGGGTGTTCTGGCTTCCTCCCATCCTGCAAAATGTACTCGTTTAATTGGGATATTCGGACAGCACAGATTCACGGGATGGAAGGGCCCAGTTCCTTCCTTTCAAGGCTGAAAATGTTTGAAGCAAATTTCTTATCATCTGTTAGTGCAGCCATCTGTTCCAGTGCCACATTTATCAATTTTTAAACTCAATTAGAATCTCAAAATAGTTTCCCACTTCTGAGAGTCTAACTGCCTCTTCTTTCTTCAACGTGACTGATGTAAACTATTCATTTTATACCTCAGCCCTTCTCTCAGACTGCCCAAATAGATTTCCTATGTCGTTCTGATCAGCATACCTCTCGACTTCCAGCCCTTTTTCCTGTTCATATTCCTTTCAGAATTAAAAAAAAAATTCAGCGTGATCATTTTCGTGCATATTATTTGCCCTTTTTATTTCTTCTGAACTTTTACTGTAGCCATGTTGGTTTTCATTGATCAAGGGTCTTTGAGCAATTATTCTGGATTCTTAATGCGCTGAAAATGCTATTATATGGAAACTCACTGAAAACTTTAACTGAAATAAGCCAATATCATACCACCACTTTTATATATTTTGTAGGACCCAGCAAGAGAAATAGTTTTACATGGTATTCTCGCCTGTTCTCCCACCTGATCAATAAGGGAATGGCACATAAATAGGAAGAAAAAGTGAACTTTTTCACTCGTATCTCAGAAAGTCTGCCATATATCTTCTCCTTTGGATGCAGCCTGGCAGGATTGAACTTGGTTTCTGAGTGAGCAAAAACTGAATTTTGAGTAAGGTAATAAGGATGAACTGTTCCCACTGCCAGTTTTGTCATATCTGGAGGTGCTCAGCAGATTAGCCAGTATATGTGGACACATAATCAGAGTTAATATTAATGCGGAAGTTATTATTTCAAGTAGTTACCTATAGCAGAACCAGCCCATTTGGAGCTATATTCAGAGAGAAATATTAAGAAACAGAATCGAGTCAAGAGTAATGTTATATGCTTTCACAATAAACCTGAGGGTAGAATTTCAATTGTTAAGCAAGATAGAAACTGGCTCTGTGAATCAGATGTCAAATATAGATGTCACCATATTTTCAAAACGATTCAAACAGAGGAGGAAGAACTGGTTTATTATCTTTAACATCCTGAGGATGTTGCAAGATACTTTAGAGACAATAAATTATTTTTATCTGCACAGCAAAGTTCCATAAGCAGTGATGCAAGTTATAAATTAATTTGAAGACAAACAGAGCAGATGGAAATTTGAAGTGTAAGCTGACACTGTTAGAGATATGGAATGGAGAGAAGACAATTTTTTTTTAAATTTCAGCATGGTTCTGCATTGTAAAAGGGTGAAATAATCAGACCAGTCAAGACACAAAAGATGGAAGTATAAATATACATGAAATAGAAATCAACTATAAGCTTGGAATAATATGACTGCTATTATTGAATATTCAGTCTATTCCAACCTTGTATTTCAGTCAATAATCTGATATCTCCACATGCTATTCTTTTATTTGCCATTCCTCCATTTAGTTTATTTTACTTTTTTATATGTATATATATTTTATTTTTCACACTGCGAACCATATCAACCAAAATACCTACAAACATTTCCCTCTTAAATATACAGTGGCATTTTCTCCCCTTTCTTCCCCCCTACCTTCCCTCCCCCCCTTCCCACCCCCTTCCAAAACCAATAACAACCACATGCTATTCAACACTGCAAAACATCAAATGTTTAGTTGGAAAATGCTCGAGGATTTATGTTTTTCTTTGCTGATTAAGCGTGTCAGGCTTCAACACAGTACAATCATTTGAAGGCTTTTTTCTTTTCCCTCACTTATTCCAGCATGCAACCACACAGCAACAAAGATGTGAGAATCCTGATGAACAGCCACTATCATGTTGGCTGGTTATATGGTTACCTGAATCATAAAATACTCATGTTTTCAGCAAGAGAGAAAGGATGGAAATAATATTGTCCTATGTGTACTGTTGATAGGCTGGCACCTAAATACTATTGCTTGTTCAACAAAAAGCTGTCAAGTATACCACTTGCATGACTGTAGGAAATATTTAAAGTGTGATGCACACGTATTCTTTATCACGTAATACATGAAGAATGGACACAATTCTCTCTGTTTGTATGGAAAAGAAAACCTCTCAGAATTGTAAGATATTATGAGAACTATTTTCTAGGACTCAATACTACCAAGCACACTTGACTTTCTTTTAAATATTAAGAATGGCTGTAGAAAGGATAGCAAGAGTTCAGGATTTTTAAAGGAACTCCTTGTTTTGTGCATCGTTGGTTTCATACACTATCATATGTTAATTTGAAAAGCAGGTTACAGCACACACTTACCACCTAAGAACTCTACTTTGAATATTCGCTTGACGTGAAACAAATGGATAAAGAAAAAAAAACTAAATCACAATTTTTTTCTGGTTTTCTCTCTCTCGGTGGAATGAATGGATGCTTTCTTTCTCTCAACATATCATCCTTAGGGACCTGGGAGTCTTTGAGAAGAATACCCTGAAGGTAAACTTGCAGGTTGAGTCAGTGAGGAAGAAGGCAAATGCAATGCTGGATTTCATTTCAAGAATATAAGAGCAGGATCATGATGTTAAGCCCTTATAAGGCACTGGTGAGACCTCATTTGGAGTATTGTGAGCAGTTTTAGAACATAGATTATTGGAGCACAGTACAGGGCCTTTGGCCCATGATGTTGTGCCCACCTATATATACCCAAGTTCTTCTCCCTAATTCCTGCCTCATCTAATTAGCCCTTCCCCACTTAAACACAACCATTTTGTTTGCTTTTATCCTTGTCCTTAGCTCAGGGAATTGTCGTCACTATCCATGAAAAAAAGCCACTGAGAGGTCTGTTACCTGACTAGGTTCATTACCGAGTACTAGATCCTGTATGGCCTTTTCTCTAGTCAGCTGGTCCACATACTTTGTCTGGAATCCTTTTCTGACACACCTGCCAAATTTTGCACCAACTCTCTCTCTCTTGCAGTAAGGAGGCGCCAGTCAATATTTGGGAAGCTGAAGGCTCCCATAACAACAACCCTGTCCCAAGGGCCATTTACAGGCCTATAGACAACACCCAATATGGTGATTGCTCCTTTCTATTTCTGACTGGACCTCCACAATGTTCTCATTTTGTGCAGCTGTTATACTATCCATGACCAGTAATGCTACTCCCCTCCCCTCCCCTCTTTTACTCCCCCCCCCATCCTATCCCTTTTAAAACATCTAAACCACGATACCTGCGTCAACCAATCCTGGGTTTGCCAATATAGCCAAGTCTCTGTAATGGCCACAACATAACAATAATGAATGCTCCATATCAGTAGTTTTCAAACTTTTTCTTTCCACTCACATTCCACACTAAGTAATCCCTATGCTGTAGGTGCTCTGTGATTAGTAAGGGATTGCTTAAGGTGGTCTGTGAGTGGGAAGGGAAGGTTGAGAATCACTGCTCTAGACCCAATTGTTACTGAAATATTTTGCTTGAGAAAAATTGTCATTGGCCCATTTACTTTTGAGTTATGAAACCGTGCACATAACGAATCAATTAGCTCCGAATAAAACAGTGGTTTTCAAACTTTTTCTTTCTACCCACATATCACCTTAAGGAATTCCTTACTGATCACAGAGCACCTATGGCATACGGATTACTTAAGGTGGTATGTGAGTGGAAAGTAAAAGTTTGAAAACCACTGTTCTACGTTCATCTCCTTTATTCCTAAAACTCCTTACATTGAAATAGACACATTTTAAACCAGTGGCTCTCTTATCATATGAGGAATGTTTGATGGCTCTTGACATGTCATTGAAATTTAGAAGAATGAGGGGATTTGTTTCATTGATACATTTCAAATATTGAAAGGTTGTTTCCAGTGGTGGGAGAGTCTAGGACAGGAGGGCACAACTTTAGAATTGAAGGGCATCCACTTAGAACAGCGATATGGAGGAATTTCTTTAGCCAGAGGATTGTGAATCTGTGGAATTTGTTGTCACAGGCAGTTGTAGAGGCCAAGTCATTGGGTGTATTTAAGGCAGAGATTGATGGGTTCTTGATTAACCAGGGCATTAAAGGTTATGGGGTAAGGTCAGGCAGAGGGGATGAACAGGAAAATGTGTTCAACAATTGCACTGCAACATTTGGCATACCTTAGGCACATCTTTTGTTAATCAGTCCAAAGCATAATAAAATGACTAGTCAGTAGCTCTAGGCTGAAAAACTGAATTGATCTCCACATTAACAAAGCCTACTTCTTTATATTCTGGAAACAGAAAAGCATTCTTATTTCTTTTTGATCAATGAGGTGCCATCTTCCTCTTGTCATAATTGAATGAATTGGCAATCTTTGGCAAGGGCTAAAAGTATTTGTGTGTCTTGTTGATCTTTCCGCCTGCAGCCTAAAGGGGAGAGATTTATGTTTTGTCAGGTGAGGGTTAGCATAAGTGAGAGAATCGTCTGCAAGTTGTATTCACCTTTGAGAAATCATCAGGACTAAAACTGATGCAACTGATAGATGCCTAATACTGGCCACATTTATAATACTGCTGGCCAAAAAAATGAATTCTTTCTCTGAGTACAGATATCAATTTCTCTCTTGATCTGGTAGCTTTAGTAATTTAAAGAAAATTTCATTGACGTCTGTATCATATTCTCAGCCTGTTTCTGATTTTAATTTAAAAGGGAATTTTACTTACACGGTGTTAGCGAGCTAACACCTGGGTTTGGGTCACCTTTTTCCTGAATCTAATTATTTATCTTTATGAACTTAATTCTTTTTGATGTAATTGCATGTCAATTGTGTGGAAAATCATGTACGATTCATGCAATAATAGAAGATGCAAAATGCCTGTCAGAGGAACAAGGAGTGTAAACATTATTGTAACTCAATTGGGTTGAATGGCAATACTAATTAGAATCATGAACCTGCTCCTTTGTTCTGTACATTCTATATAACTTCTTAAGACAGTTCACAGCAGGGGAGGGAAGGGATGGCAGGAAGCCTTTAGTGAATTTTTATAATGACAAACGATTCTTCCCCAACAGTATCCGTAGAATTTAGAATGAAAGCATTTGTCCATGCTTGGGTAATTTCTGTATTAGTACATCTATGGCCACAAAGTTGGCGATCAGATCCTTTAGGCCACTGTTTCTGTGGATGCTTAAGATCTTAAAATAAATGTCTGCATTAAAATAGCACTAAAGAATGTCCAGAATAAGATTCCTACACGCTTGTTGAAATGCTGCAGTTACTTTTCAGTCCTATTAATTACTATGACAAGAGCATTTAATATTTGCTGATAATTTCCTTTCACTTTCTTTTATTCATGGTATCAGTAAATATGTCCCCACTCAGTTTTTGTCACATATATCTATGCTTCTTTCTGGAGTCAGGTTATAATTGCTCATCAGAGGAATTATTACACATATCACATAAAAAATTATAATTGCTGAATAGTTAAAACCATCTATTTGTAGATTGTCTTGTTTAATTAATCAACAATATTCATATAGTCAGAACAAAGAAGATCCAAAACAGGAGGGTAAATGACAATTGTTACGAGCCCAGATGACGCTAAAACCCAGCAGTTATAGAAATTCACCAAGTCAATGGTTACTTAAATAAAAGTTGCTTTTAATTTTCTTGAAACATAATAACAGAATCAATCTTTAACTTATTACTATTAACTTAACCTAACTTCACCCCCTTCTAATTCTAATTTCATGTGTATGTAATGTATTCAGGAAAGTTCTCTCTTTCACTGTCTAATCATTCACTTTCCACTTTTTCAAGTTCATCGGTATCAGGCAATTCTCATACTGTGCATAGAATTCAACATTTATAATTTCCACCAGGTTCTGTTGCTTAAAGTTAAGTGGTTACCAGTCAGGAAGGTTCTTGTTGGTTTCATGGAGAAATTTGTTGCTCCTTGGGCATACACAAACTGTCACTTCAGTGTCTTGCCAAATAAACTTGCCCCATCATGAGTTTTCCAAATGATAACCTCTTCTTCCAGGTCACCACAGAATTCCTCTTGTTTCTCTTATTTCAGGAGAAACACTCTAGCCAGCCATTTCCTCTTGTAAGGACTACAAGGGTTTTGAACAGGCTGAACTCAGAACTCTCAACCTGTCTTCAAAATTGGGTTTTTCAACAACCTGCCAGCTTGCCACTTTGCAACTGTGGTGAATGTCTGCCAAGCTACCTGTCTCCCCTCTGGCGAGCCTTGCTGTACTAATATTGGCTGTGCATTATCTCTACTGTTAAGGAGATACAGTGGTCGATGAGGCGATACAGTGGGGCCACCTGAACTCTCTGCTGGGTGAGGTCCCTTTCGCCATAACACAAGGAGCTACCACTCGGGCTATAGCCCGGGAACGTCTGACTGCTTACTATGCAGGGCCACAGAATGTGGTGCTTGCTCGACACCAATTGTTGACTAGACGCCAGAAACCCGGGGAAAGTGATGCTACCTATGCACTGGCCTTCAACTCACTGGCAAACGAATGTGATGTCAGGGCAGTCGATGTGCAACAACACCGCAATGCCTTGAAGCTGGATGCTTTTGTCAACGGGATTGACTCCAGTTACATCTGACAGAGGCTGCTGGAGACGGAGCCCTTAACCTACAACCGGGCAGTCACTCTAGCCAAAACACTGAGAAGTGCCATGCGGTCCAGTGAAATGCTAGAAACCAAAAAGGAAACATCCAGGAGTGCTGGAATCCTGAAGGAAAGAAAAGGGCAAACTCCTGAAAAATGCTACTTATGTGATAAGACCTGGCACCCCAGACAGAAGTGCCCAGCTCAATTTGCTACCTGCAGCTATTGTGGGAAACTTGGCCACTTCGCTAAAGCGTGTAAGGCGAAAAGTACTCCCATTGCTAAGAAGAAGAAGAGAAGCACCAAGAAAATGCATCCTGGAGCTGCAGGAATGGAAGACAACAGTGAAAAGGGGGAATCTTCAGACGAGCAAGCTGAATCAACTTCAAGTGACGGTCAGGTGAGATCCCCAGTGATAGCTCAATTGACCATAAAGCTTGGGGGATGTTATGGACTGGAACGGTTGTCTATGAAGGGGGAGGTGAATGGTGAGACTCTTGATTGTCTAATAGACTCGGGGAGCACTGACAGCTACATCCACGAGAAAGTTGCCAGAGCCTTAAATTTGCGGAGATATCCAGCAAACCGAAAGATATCGATGGCTTGTAGTGAACTTACATAAACTGTATGGAACAAGTGTAAAGTTACTTTAAATTTGCAGGAACATTCCCTTACTGATGTGTGGCTCTTTATTATGTGCCCCTGTGTTACTGGGGTTAGATAGTCAATCTCAGATGAACAGTGTTGTGTTAAATTTCAGTGGGCCACTACCCACACTTACCATCACCTACGCTAGTTACTGTGGTCTGTCTGCATTAAAGATCAAAGCTCCTTCCTTTTCAGTGATTTACCCCCTGAGTGTCAGCCGATTGCCACTAAGAGCCATTCTTACAGGAAAGAGGATTGTGAGTTTATCAAAGCTGAGACCCAGAGACTGCTTAAAGAGGGAGTAATTGAACCTAGTTAGAGTCCATGGCAGGCCCAAGTGGTAGTCGTGAAAAATCACACTAAGAGACGTCTAGCTATTGACTACAGCCAGACAATCAACTGTTACACTAACCTAGATGCCTACCCCCTGCCACACATCAATGAAATGATTAATCAGATAGAACAATACAAAGTGTACTCCACTATGGACCTCAAAGCAGCTTATCACCAAATCCCCATTAAGAAAAGGGAACGGCCCTATACGGATTTTTAGGCTGATGGAGTTTATACTAGTTTAAAAGGGTATCTTTTGGGGTCACTAATGGTGTGTCCATGTTTTAGAGGGAAATGGATAAGATCGTTAGGACGTATGAGTTACAGGTACATTTCCCTATCTGGATAATGTAACTATTTGTGGGAAAACACAGGCTGAGCACGACAATAACTTAAAGAAATTTTTAGCAACAGCTAAAGAACTCAACATTTAACAAGGGCAGATGTGTGTTCAATGCAACAGAGCTACCCATTCTGGGCTACATTGTCCACAAGGGCGAAATCCACCCTGACCCGGAAAGAATGCCCCCCCCCCCCTTAAGAAGTTACCACCACCAGACTCAGCAAAAGCCCTTAAAAGGTGTATGGAATTTTTTTCCTACTACTGCAAATGGGTTCGGGACTACACCACGAAGGCACACCCTCTATTTGACACTAAATCTTTTCCTCTCTCTCCAATGGCCTTGAAGGCTTTCGAGAGAATTAAAGCTGATATTGCCAAAGCTGCACTCTCATCCATTGACGAGGATGTCCCATTCCAAGTGGAAACTGATGCCTCAGATTGTGCCTTGGCAGGAACCCCTAATCAAAAGGGCAGACCTATGGCATTCTTCTCCCGCACGTTACACGGACCTGAACTTAAACATCCTGTCATTGAAAAAGAAGCCCAGGCTATCATTGAAGCTTTTCGCTACTGGAGAGACTTTGTAGCCAGCAGAAAATTTACTCTTGTCGCTGATCAGAAATCTGTAGCCTACATGTTCAGTACTAAACACAAAAGTAAACTTAAGAACGATAAGATGGCATGCTGGTGAATAGAACTCTCAATTTATAATTATGAGATCCAGTACAGACCGGGCAGGTTAAATGATCCCTCCGACACATTGTCACGATCTGCTGCTGGTGCTCAGCTGGAGGGGCTAAAAGAGATCCATAGCAGACTGTGCCACCCAGGAGTCATGAGGTTCTTCCACCACACAAGGGCTAACAATTACAGGTCCTAGATTTAGTGGAAATTTATTTGATTGTTGTGATGTAGCATCAAGCAACATAATTACATATGCAGTATCTATCGTTGGAAGGAACCTGAAGGAATCCAGATGACAGGTTTCGGGGAGTGAGGGTGACATTGAAAGTAGTAATACAAGCCATTATTAGTGTGAGCTTTGAGCTTTCCCATGATATTTTCTGAAGTCGTATGTGTTAATGGGGATTACCTTGTGGAAAAGCACTTAGGACGTACACCACTTCTGCAAAGATTATTGAGAAGAAAATGTTTCCTTGTGAAGATCAGCTGAATAAGCTGGTGTGTGGGATTCTTTTGTAAAATGCATTTTTAAATGATTTTTCTTTTGGAATTTCTAACCATTAAATGCTGGGGGGATATCTACTCAGTGTGGGAGGCAATGAAATCTCAGATGGAGGACAGTGTTGGGACAAAGCATTCTGGCCACGAATGCAGGAAATATCTTGTGCTTTCAACATAGTCATAGAGGGGTTCTTTTGCGAGACAACAGCGCCAATCATTACTTGGACCAATATGATTGAAAATCTTTCTGAAGATGGATTTTGAGCTTTGCCCTCTATTTGATGTTACTTGGACAAAGTCGACACCAGAGGAGTGGTTCTTGAGTACTGGAAGTCCTCAAAATTTTTTCTGAGATATTATGAACTCCCAAAACAAACAAGATCATGGTACATCAGTGTGATATTTGTCTCTACAATGCTTATATTTTTGACATTGTGCAAATGAATTTGTAGCCTTCAACAGTGATTAAGCTTGTCCTCAATAACGTTAATGAAGCAGTATTCCTTTTTCAGTACATTTTTAAAATCATCTCTTAATTGTTTTCTTCTTCATGACTATGTTGAATCATGATTCAGTTAATTCTTCCCCCCCCCCACCCCCCCCCCCCCCCCCCCGTTGTTGCCCTGAGAATGATTGGGGTTGAACATGTCTAATGGAGATTAGTCCAAAAATTAATTTGTCAATGTCCTGCAGTATAATTAGAAAATACTCACCACTGAAGATATTAATCACACATCAACAAATAACAATTAGAAAATTCTCACCACTAAAGGTATTAACATTTATTCGGTAAGGTCATTTGGAACTCAGCATGTCTGATCCATTGGAATTGTACATAGCCAATCCGAAATAGTGCAAAATAAAAGCTTGAAATGTTAATATTAGAAACTAATTGGGCCAAAATCCTCTTACCAACTATTTTTTTTTTAAAACTATTACCTCATATACAGATTAATTGGTATTTCTTAAAAAAATAAAGACTGTATTCGACTGAGGTTTTTACATTTGGGAAAAGCTTGCAAATTACAGTGTTGCGATTATCTCACGTTTATACCACAGAAGAAGTAATGCAATTTGCAAATAGTATTCACTCGATTATGGCCCATCAGTGGTGGAGTAAATTGATATTAAATTAACTCAAAGATGCGCGTTATGATAGTGTAGTGTGCGTCGAAAGAACCAAAGGCTTGTTGATCCAAACCAAGGCTTTTATTAACTAGAAGACTGGAGCGTATCACAAGTAGGTCGACCAGTCCAGAATGAGCTGGTCTGGCTAGGAGCAACCCTTTAAGACCTGCCAGTAGGCTTGTCTACACTCTCCGCCAATCACAGTCATCCTACACTACCATCTGTACATCTGTATATATACACATTGGTGATAGAATCTGTACTATCACAGATAGTTTCTGCTTCTTGGTTGTATCCGGGCTTTTGAATGGCATTTAGGGGCGGCACGGTTGGCATAGCAGTCAGCGCAATGTCTTTGCTGCATCTGCAATTGGGACCAAGGTTTGAATCCCGCATTATCTTGAAGGAGTTTGTGCATTCTCCCCATGTTTGTGTGGATTTTTACCCCTCAGGGGCTTTGGTTTCCCCCCACCATTCAAAACTTACTGGGTGTGTAGGTTAGTTGGGTGTAAATTGGGTGGCACAGACTTGTGGGCCAAAATGGCCTGTATATATGCCTAAATCACAAATTTATTAGTGCAGGCAATTGGAATGATTCCACCTGATGTTATGTTTTGTGGATAGTTTGTAAACTAGGCCGTCCGATGATGAGATTCGCTTTGTGGAATAATCAATGTCTTATCTCTTCTAGTAGCCTCAGCGTTTATGTGGGCAATGGACCAAAAACTTAGGCCTACCAGAGTTTCATGTCAAAGATAATTTACACGGGATGATAACAGTAATGATAATGTCATTCAATATCAGGGAAAGGTTGCCATTCAATGAGTTGTTGCATGTCACAAATATAACTTGACGTTGATCAGCAAAAACCGTGATGTTATGTAGTATTCTCAAATAAAATAGCTAAAAATGCCTTAATTTTAAAGCTGGATAGAGTGGATGTGGAGAACATATTTCCAGTAGTGCAAGAGGTTAGGGTCAGAAGGCACAGCTTCAAAATAAAAAAGACATCCCTTTAGAACAGAGACCAGGAGAAATTTCTTCAGTCAGAAGGTAGGAAGGTAGTGTGGAATTTATTGGAGGCTACATTGGGTAGATTTAAAGTGGAGGTGAATATGTTCTTGATGAGAAAGAGTGTTAAAGATTCTGGAGAGAAGGTAGGAAAATGGGATTGAAAGGAAAAATTCATCACCAGTTATTCAAATGGCAGAGCAGACTCATTGAGCCACATGGTGTCATTCTGCTCCTATCTCTAATGGTCTTATAGTTTTAGGATTAAAATCAGAGTTGAATATTGTACCATTGACAATTCCGTGAAGGCCACTGATGACGCAATTGTACATGATTACCAAACTAAAAAAAATGCCAGCGCTTAAATGATCAGACTTCAATAACCTTGATCATACACCTTCAGGTTATGTTTAGTTACAGAACCTAAAACATTTCCATGGGAACAACTGACTTTAATTTTAAAGGACATTCAACTCATCTCCAAATTTCATCAACCTTGTTCTCATTTGTATTGAGTTTGGAGTTGATTAGCTTCAGTGAAACCAAAACTGATCATCGATAAGAAAATCATTGGGGTGTGTATGCTGCTTGATGGTAGTGTCAAAATGATTTTTTTTAACATTTATTTTAAATTTAGACCTACAACACGGTAACAGGCCATTTCCGCCCACAAGGCCATTCCACCCAATTAACCTACACCCCCAGAATGTTTTGAATGGTGGGAGGAAACTGGAAAAAAACCCATGTAGACACAGGGTGGGGGGAAATACAAACTCCTTACAGACAGCATGAGATTCCTGGCATTGCACTAACTGCTGAGCTGCCCATTCTTCTTTTATCTTCTTTAATGCTTGGGTGTAGATTGATAGGGTATCATTTGCCAAGTTGATTTTTCCATTTTTGCAGGCAGATATTTTGTACATATAATATAATATAATTTAAAAATCTGACGTGGGCACACAAGAAGTGCCACTTATTCTTCTTTGGCTTGGCTTCACGGACAAAGATTTATGGAGGGGTAATGTCCACGACAGCTGCAGGCTCGTTTGTGGCTGACAAGTCCGATGCGGGAGAGGCAGACACAGTTGCAGTGGTTGCAAGGGAAAATTGGTTGGTTGGGGTTGGGTGTTGGGTTTTTCCTCCTTTGTCTTTTGTCAGTGAGATTTCTTTAGGCAGTCCTTGTACCTCTTCTTTGATGCACTTCTGTCTCGGTGGCCAGTGGAGAGCTCGCCATATAACACGATCTTGGGAAGGCGATTTTCCTCCATTCTGGAGACGTGACCTACCCAGCACAGTTTGATCTTCAGCAGTGTGAATTTGATGCTGTCGTCCTCTGCCATCTCGAGTACTTCGATGTTGGAGGTGAAGTCGCTCCAATGAATGTTGAGGATGGAGCGGAGACAAGGCTGGTGGAAGTGTTCTAGGAGTGGTAGGTGATGCCGGTAGAGGACCCATGATTCGGAGTCGAACAGAAGTGTGGGTATGACAACGGCTCTGTATACGCTAATCTTTGTGAGGTTTTTCAGTTGGTTGTTTTTGGAGACTCTTTTGTGTAGTCTTCCAAAGGTGCTATTTGCCTTGGCGAGTCTGTTGTCTATCTCGTTGTCGATCCTTGCATCCGATGAAATGGTGCAACCGAGATTGGTAAACTGGTTGACCATTTTGAGTTTTGTGTGCCCGATGGAGATGTGGGGGGGGGGGGCTGGCAGTCATGGTGGGGAGCTGGCTGATGGAGGACCTCAGTGGCTGGTAGTCATGGTGGGGAGCTGGCTGATGGATGATCTCAGTTTTCTTCAGGCTGACTTCCAGGCCAAACATTTTGGCAGTTTCCACAAAACAGGACGTCAAGCGCTGAAGAGCTGGCTCTGAATGGGTAACTAAAGTGGTATCGTCTGCAAAGAGTAGTTCACGGACAAGTTGCTCTTGAGTCTTGGTGTGAGCTTGCAGGCACCTCAGATTGAAGAGACTGCCATCTGTGCGGTACCAGATGTAAACAGCGTCTTCATAGTTGAGGGCTTTCATGGCTTGTTTCAGCATCATGTTGAAGAAGATTGAAAAGAGGGTTGGTGCGAGAACGCAGCCTTGCTTCATGCCATTGTTAATGGAGAAGGGTTCAGAGAGCTCATTGCTGTATCTGACCCGACCTTGTTGGTTTTCGTGCAGGAACTTTGGGGGGCATCCGAGGCGCTCTAGTATTTGCCAAAGCCCTATCCTACTCACGGTGTCGAAGGCTTTGGTGAGGTCAACAAAGGTGATGTAGAGTCCTTTGTTTTGTTCTCTGCACTTTTCTTGGAGTTGTCTGATGGCAAAGACCATGTCAGTAGTTCCTCTGTTTGCGCGAAAGCCGCACTGTGATTCTGGGAGAACATTTTCGGCAACACTAGGTATTATTCTATTAAGGAGAATCCTAGCGAAGATTTTGACTGCAATGGAGAGCAGCGTGATTCCCCTGTAGTTTGAGCAGTCTGATTTCTCACCTTTGTTTTTGTATAGGGTGATGATGATGGCATCACGAAGGTCCTGAGGCAGCTTTCCTTGGTCCCAGCAGAGCTTGAAAAACTCATGCAGTTTGGCATGCAGAGTTTTGCCGCCAGCCTTCCAGACCTCTGGAGGGATTCCATCCATACCTGCTGCTTTGCCACTTTTCAGTTGTTCAATTGCTTTATATGTCTCTTCCCGGGTGAGGACCTCATCCAGCTCTTGCCTTAAGGGCTGTTGAGGGAGCTGGAGCAGGGCGTATTCTTGGACTGAGCGGTTGGCACTGAAAAGAGATTGGAAGTGTTCTGACCATCGGTTGAGGATGGAGATCTTGTCACTGAGGAGGACTTTGCCATCTGAGCTGCGCAGCGGGCTTTGGACTTGGGGTGAGGGGCCATACACAGCCTTTAGAACCTCGTAAAAACCCATGAAGTCACCAATGTCTGCGTTGAGCTGGGTTCGTTTGGCGAGTCTAGTCCACCACTCATTTTGGATCTCCCAGAGTTTGTGCTGAAGATGGCTGCATGCGCGACAGAAGGCTCGTTTCTTCTCTGACCAGGACGGCTTTGCAAGGTGAGCCTGGTGGGCAGCTCGCTTCTTTTCCAGCAGCTCCTGGATTTCCTGCTTGTTTTCGTCGAACCAGTCCTTGTTTTTTCCTGGAGGAGAAGCCCAGTACATCTTCAGTGGATTGCAGTATGGCAGTCTTCAGCTGATCCCAAAGGATTTCAGGGGATGAGTCCGTGAGGCGGATTGCATCCTCGAACTTTGCTTTGAGGTTTGCCAGTAAGTTTCCTCTCACTTCGTCTGACTGCAAGTTTCCAACATTGAACCTCTTTCTGGGGGTTTTACTGTTCCTGGACTTTGGCTTGAAGTGAAGGTTGAGCTTGCAGCGAACCAGCCGGTGGTCAGTGTGGCATTCCGCGCTGGGCATGACCCTGGTGTGGAGCACATCTCGTTTGTCTCTTTCTCGCACCAGGACGTAGTCCAGGAGGTGCCAGTGTTTGGATCGGGGATGCATCTAGGTAGTCTTCAGGCTGTCCCTCTGCTGAAAAAGGGTGTTTGCAATGACAAGTTGCTGTTCTGCGCAGAGCTCCAACAGGAGGCTCCCGTTGTCATTGCACTTGCCGACACCATGCTTGCCCAGGATTCCTGGCCAGGTTTCTGAGTCTTTGCCGACGTGAGCGTTGAAGTCACCAAGGATGACAACCTTGTCTGCTGTAGGGGTGTGTTGAATGAGGTTGCACAGATCAGTGTAGAACTTGTTCTTTTCTGTTGGTTCTGCCTGGAGGGTTGGAGCATAGACACTGATGAGGGTGATGCGACGCTTGTTTTGAAGGGGGAGTCACATGGACATGATCCGGTCCAAGTGGCCTGTCGGGAGGTTTTCGAGTTTGGAGGCAATGGAGTTCTTGACCATGAAGCCTACACCAGATAGGCGTCGTTCATCCATAGGCTTGCCAGACCAGTAGAGTGTGTAGCCCGCGCCGCATTCTTGGAGGCTGCCTACATCTGCAAGGCGGACTTCCCTGAGAGCAGCTATGTCGATGTCAAGTCTGAGGAGTTCATGTGCGATGAGGGCTGATCATCTTTTGAGGGGGGGGACGTGGATGGGGAGGACGTGGACATGTCCTTGGGCCTGCGCAAAGGAGATTTAGGTTGAGTGCAGCGTGCCGTGGCTAAACAAGCTGGGACGTGGCAGCGAGGTCCTTGGGTCATAGGTTTTATATCGGAGTGGCCTTCTCCTACGCAGGTTTCTTACCCGGGCTGGAGGGGCCTGCCTCCCCTCCTAGGTCGGACCATACCTGGTCGCAAATCAGCTGTGGACATGGCCTAGGTAAGTTTAATTGGGTTCTCTAACTACCTCTGAGCTAGGTCATGGACCCGATTGGATTCTGAAGGGGTTGACCGAGTCACGCCTTTTCTTACTGCTGTGTAACTGGGGTGTAAAATGTAAAAAGCGAAGGGGAGGCGGCGGCCCCAGCCTCGGTAGAGTGAGGCAGGCGGAGGCCCTGGTCCGGGCAGAAGCGAGGGGGAGGCGGTGGCCCCGGCCTCGGCAGAGTGAAGCAGGCCCAGTCCGGGCAGAAAGTGGGAGGCGGCGGTGGCCCCGGCCCCAGTGCCACTTATATGACAGTCCAAACAATGGATCCAATTGTGGATCAGCTTCAAAATAACAGGGTGAAACGCAAAAGTATGCAGACGTTGTGATTGTAGTAAAAACACACAGACATGCTAGAGGAACGTTCTCGTGGCGTCTATAGGAGGTAAAGATGAATTACCAATACTTTTCTCAAGCAAAATATTTCAGTAAAAATTGGGTCAAGAGCAGTGATTCTTAACCTTCCCTTCCCACTCACATACCTCATTAAGCAATCCTTTACTAATCACAGAGCACTTATGGCATAGGATTACTTAAGATGGAATGTGAGTTTAAGAGGCCGAATGAAAACCACTGATTTAGAGGATCAGTGGCTGCAGAATGAAAAGGTTGAGATGATTGGTGGCTATGCTGAACCTGTGGAAACAGAATTAGGAGGAGCGGGAATAGAAATGTGAGGGAAGAGATGATTTGGACTACAATAGATGGAGGATGAAGGAGTAGACAGCTCAATTTAAAAAAAAATTAGACATACAGCACCTAACAGGCCATTTTGGACCACGTCCGTGCTGCCCAATTTACACCCAATTAACCCACACCGCTGGTATGTTTTGAATGGTGGGAGGAAACCAGAGCACCAGGGAAAACCCACACAGACATGGGGAGGACGTACAAATTCCTTACAGACACCACGGGATTCGAACTCTGGTCCCGATTGCTGACACTCTAAAGGTGTTGCATTAACCGCTATGCCAGCCATGCTGCCTTTCAGAACTATTGAAGGTTTGATGGGAAGAGGCCATAAGTAGGGTTTGGATGTGGGGGAAAAGGGGTAGTTGGAGTTTGAATCTTATATATGACAGTTACTCAAAGATTGCATCTCTGGGTGGTATCTTATTACTGTGTAACAGGAAGTTTGGGTTAGTGGGTGGTTGTGTGGGCTTGGAGTTTGATGCAACATAGGATAGAGGAGCAGGCTCGATAAGCCAGATGGTCTACTTCTGATCCTGTTTCTTATGTTCTTAAAGTTGGCCTACTTTGCTTGGTGCATAGAACTGGGCTGAGGCCATCTGCTTAAGGCCTCTTTAAGAAGTGCCTGAAACAGAGCATTACTTTTTGAAGATCAATGCACGATGAATAACACCAACACTTCATTGCAGCAAGGGAGAATTTTAAGTAGAACTATCTGAACGGATTCCTGAGCTCAGCCTGACTTGGACCTGATCACACAGAAATACTGGAGGAACTCAGCTGGTCTTGCAGCATCCAAAGGAGGCAAATATATATTTAGGGCTCAGGCCCGAAATGTCAGTAATATAGTTTTACCTCCTATGGACATTATGATTCCACTGAGTTTCTCCAGCATTTTTGTGTGTTTATACTAACTCACAGCTTATGGAAACTTTTGTGTTTCACTTGGACCTGATCATAATTGCATTTCACTTTTCTGACACACAGCACTAAAAAATACAAGAAGATACTGAATTTCTGGACCCATCTGCCAGTGAGTAAAATGGATGGATAAGGACAAATGGATGTTATTTCCATTGGTACAATATTCAATTTAAGATTAAAAAAAATAAAAACATCTGTACAATAAAATTTGTAAGACTGCTGTAAGACTTCTATTTCACTTGCAGTTTAACAGCAAGTCTTTCAATTTTGGCTCCTTTTTTTGCAGTTTACAAAGTAAAGATTAAATCTTCCATTGGCATCAGCATATCAAGTGGTATGCTTATTCAGATGTCTAAGTTAACCTTGCAGAATGTAATCAGACTGCTCCTTTTCAACTGAGAAAAGGCTATTTTCCTTAACATCTGTGCTTGGTGCACTTAACCCTGGTACAAGAGCAAAAGGCTCACTTTTTACCTGATGTTTGGCTGCGGGCTTCAGCAGGATCCTTGGCCCTCTTCCCGTGGATATACATGTGTGGTTGACTCAACCCCGGCGGCGGTGGCTTCAGCTGGGGCCGGGTTGACGCATGAATGATCGGTTCAGTCCCTGCAGTGAGCGGTTGGAGCCAGGGCCATCACGTTCTGCAACTTACATGCGTTGAAAAGTAGATTTGTTAGTTGAGCAATCTGAGAAGCGTGAGTTAGGTGTTAAATGTTATGATTAATCGGTATTTCGCCAGAATGTTACTTTCGTCTACAGTAGTTCTTTGCTATCAATATCGAATGTTACTATAGATGTTAGCCATTTTGTCTTTGTTAACAAAAATTGTTTAAGAAAATTAATTTGGGCTTCGTTACCAATTCATTCAAGGAACACGTGGCAGCAAAACTGAAGAAAATAGTAAGGAAATTTTTATGGAAAGGTAAGAAATCAAGAATAGAGCTAGAAAAATTAACATGGAGTTGCAAACAAGGAGGGTTACAGCTACTAAACTTCAAAAATTACTGCAGGGTGGCACAATTAAAGTACTTATCAGATTTTTATCAGAGAGGAGAAAAACCGGACTGGACTAAGATAGAATTAGACAAATTTGGAGAAAATATCTCGGAACACATACTTTATAAATGAGATGAAAAATTGGTGCAATATAACAATTCACCAGTACTACATCACATACTTAAATTATGGAAAAAATACACCTGGAAGAAAAAAAAGATAAGTTATCAAATACCAAAAATTATATTAACGCAAAACCCATTAATCCCCTTTCCAATAAACAATTTATTTTTCAAGGAATGAGATAGAAAAGGAATCAAGAAAATAGAAGATAGTTTTTTGGGAAATAATTTATTAACATTTGAGCAATTAAAAGATAAATATGGAATAACACAAAGTACAATACTTACATATTGCCAATTGAAAACTTATCTAAAAGATATATTGGGAAATAGGTTGAGATTACCAGAAAGTACCAATTATAAATATTTAATCACATACACAATGGTAATTAAAAAAAATTAGAAACATGTACATAAAATTACAATATAATGAAGAAGATGAAATAAAGTATGAACCAAAACAAAGTTGGGAAAAAAAGATTTAAACAGAGATAAAGAACGAAACATGGGAAAAGTTATGTCTAGGAACAACAAGGAACACAATAAATAGTAGATTATGTATGATTCAATATAACTGGCTACACAGATTATATATAACTCCTCAGAAATTAAAAGAGTGGTACCCAACAGGATTGGATAGATGTTTTCATTGCAAAAAAGAGATTGGATCAAAATTACATGCAATTTGGACATGCTCAAAAGTACAAACTTTCTGGGAAGACCTAAACCTAATATTCAATAAAATCACAAAAAATAATATACCAAAAGATCTAAAAAAAAGTTCTGTTAAATAATACAAAAGACAAATAATTAGGACTAAAATTAGACAAATAAAATTTATTATGATAGCACGAGCAGTAGCCAAAAAATGTATGATGACAACCTGGAAATTGGAAACAAACCTTAAAATAAAACAGTGGTATACAGAAATAAACAAGCGTATTCCATTAGGAAAATTTATATACAATCTGAAAGACAAGTGTACATTATTTGAAGAAATTTGTGAACCATACGTTAAATATGTCAGAGAACGCCGACCACAAACCTAGCTGTAGCGGTAGCATCGTCTCCGGGGGTGGCTATGGCGGTGGCAATAGTGGGCTCCACAGTCGGGACCGAGGCCGGGTCGAGTGTTCCGCACGGGGGCGAGAGGCGGGCCAACATCATGGTTGCTAGGGTGGGCTGCCCCTTCCGGGTTCGGCGTCTCCGTGACGTCAGGCTCCCCGTGCAGGGGAGCCCTTGCTCTCATTGGACGAGAGCTCTGGGGAAGAAGAGTTTGAATGGGATAGTGGCGGTTGCGCTTCACACGAGGCACTGTGTTTCCCGGTGGCCATTTTAGACCTACAGACTGCAGCAAAGTGGCCATTTTTAAGGCACTTGCTGGGCACTGGGACCTGCTGTGCTTGTCCTGCCCGCAGAAATAACATTTTGGGTTTGCAGGGGGCAGTGTAGCAGCAGCCGACAGGCCGTCAGTATCTCGGGGGGTGGTAGGGTAGAAGGGCACTCTACTCACATCAGAACGTGGGGTCCAGTCCCTAGAGAACTCATTTGACTTTACGGCTGCATCCTCCATTGTGATTGCAATCCGGGTCACATCCTCTAGTTTTTCTACCCCTTGTTCGAGCAAGCGCAGCCTCACTTCGTTCGATCGGAGCCCGGCCACATAGGCATCCCGGACAAGATTGTTTGTGATCTCGGCAGCAGTTTTGTCCACACAGTTACAGTCCTTGCCCAACGCCTTGACTACTTGTAAATATGCCCTGCAGGACTCGCCGGGCTGTTGCTTCCTCGACGCAAGCACGAGCGGACATGAACTCTGTTCATTGGTTGATCGTACAGTTCTTTCAGTACCTTTATGGCTGCGGTGTAAGTGGTCTCATCCTGGATGTTCTAGTAGACTCTCAAGGACACCATAGACAGCAATTCTGTTAGACGCTGGTTATCCTCCTCCACCTCAATGAGCCTTAGGAAGTTTTCAAAGTACATCAGCCAGAACTTAAAGGCTTTGAAGGCTGTAGCTGACTGTGGGTCGATGTCAAGATTTTTCTGGCTGAGTCAGACGCTCCATCCCTTTTTAAAAAAAATTGTTTTGCTAATAAAATTGTAGAGCTCGTCGAAGGAACCAAAGACTTGTTGATCCAAACCAAGGCTTTTATTAGCAAAAGACAGGAGCGCTTCACAGGTGGCCGACCAGTCCGGAATGATCCGACCTGGCTAGGGACGCAACCCTTTAAGGCCCAGACAGTAGGCGTGGCTAAGCTCTCAGCCAATCGCTGTAAGCACAGTGTAGATACTGTAACTATATACACTATATACATTGGTGATAGATCTGTACTATCACATTGTAGATGATACAACTTTTTTCCTTTTTTTGGTTAAGTGTTTTATCATTTATTGATTTTTGATGAGGGTGAGGAAGGGGAGAGAGGAAGTGGGGGAAAAGAAGAAATGTCACTATGTATATATTGTTGATGATCATTTGTGGATGTTGTTATTGATATGACTCATTGCAAAAATTAAAAATTAAAAACAAAAGACGTGGCAGCAAAAGCCTCACTTTAGCCTCCATGCGACTATTACATTTGATTGAAGTCGCTACATTTATAAACAACGGAAATTTTGGACGACTGTAAGGGGAAATTGAATTGTATTGGAAGCAAGTCTGCAGCTATCTTAGAAATGAGGAGTTGCTTTGCAGTTTGTAATCCATATCTATTGGTCTGAGTTGTGGCCAGAAAAAAAGAGTTCAAAACTTCTAATCTGTGAGAAGAAGATTTTGTTGACTTGTTGGTAAAGCCAGTTCTTGCAAATTAGTGATATAAATTACGGATGCTACAGCAGAGTTTTGCTTGCTGATAACAGTACAGTTTGCTTGTGTTTTTGTGCTGGGAACTCGGCATCAAGATGAATACGGGCGAAATAGCCATTGCTGTTTTAGGAGTCTGCGTTGTCACAAAGTATCAAAACCTGGAAGAAGGCAGATATTATGGAAGAACTGCGCCAACGGGGACTAGGTACAACAGGTGACAAAAGTGCTCTTGTCGCTGGACTGAAGCTGGCAATTAAAGAAAAAGAAGAGGCAGCTTCGGTTGATGAGAGTAGAGTCCGCCAAAGTACTGCAGATGACCTCAACTGATTCTAGAGTCAGTGGTACAGAAATGGCTAAAGGTGTGTCACAAAATGTCGGCAAAGAGGACGAAAGGGGAGAGGATGTATGATTCGAATTTGAAAAGGAGTCAGATTTCCAGGCAACAACTGATGTTCTATAAGTAAATCCAGAAGACAGTGTGTCAAATGCTGGAAGCAGGAGAAGCAGAAGAAGTTTCAAAGTGGGCTCCAGGGCTTCCCATGCTTCTCAATATATGAAGGATCAGGCTAAGTTGGCCATTCTTCAAGCACAAAAAGATGGGAACTATGCCTTAGACAGGCAGATAATGAAGCAGTAATTGGAGCTCAGGAGAAAGAGGAAAGAATTGGATCTGAAATCAAAACTTGTTGCTAAGAAGGCTGAAGTGAAGGTACTGACATGTTTAAAGGATCTATTGTTCGAAACAATCTACCTAAGAGGTTGATGGTCAGAAGTCATCACATGACATTAGAGTATTTGATGCTAAGGTAGAACCTTTTCTTTAACCATGGTCACAAGGCATGAATATACATGGACAAATCCTCCAGGGCTCAAACACCAATAATCACCTCCTCAGATTTTAATCTATTCACTTCCGTCAGGTAATAAAAATCAGAGTGATTAAGGACATGTAACACATTCAACTATAGTACCGGCTTTAAGCCACGGTGAACAAGACAATATATTGTCAATCATGGCAAAACAAAATGAAATTACTGCTTTATTAATGCTGCCACAAGGTCTCTCTTCCTTACCCAAGAAGGAGATTCAAGTTTTTAACTGAGATCCACTTCAGTATCAAACATTCATTAAATCTTTTAAACGTAATATCGAAAGTAAGAATAAAAACTCTGGAGATTGTTTTTAATTACTTGGAACAATACCCTGGACCTTATCAATCTCAGCAATTCCATTAGTCAGGAAAGTTTGAAACCTCGTGGTCTTGTTGTAATGTATTTAAGTACTGATGTGCTATCAGTCCAAAATATGGAGTCTATAAGCTCTATCTGCATCTCCCCTTTCAGCATTGTATCCATTCTGCTTGCCATGGTGGCAGCTGTCAACTCCATTCAAGGGATAATAGCAGGCTTTAATGGAGCAACTCTGTCCTTTCCCTTTACAAATCCTCAATGAACCTGACCTTGAATATCATGCAGTAACAGGCTGCTAACAATCCTGTAACCGTCCCCAAATGCATCAGCAAAATGATGCACCTGAGAGGATGTTACCATTCCAAAGCTTGGAGGCTTGAAACATCAGTGGAGATAAATCAACATAGTTGATAATCCAGATGACGTGGTTTCTCGAGATTTGAAGGTTCCGTTTTTTTCTGGGGAGAAAAAAGAAATGTGGGTGTCCGGGCCTCCGTTTCTTCTACAGCCTCAGCAAGAATGGCCTCAAAACTGAGGATCCTGAAATCCAGAGCACAAATGCGAAAGCTGCTCAGATAACATCTACTGAAATGGATCCCGTTACCCGTTAATTCATTACTTTTCATGTTGGATTCATTTCAAAGGAAGAGTAGCTGCTTCTGAATTGTAGCAGAAAAGGAAAACATGCCCAGCTTCATTCAGATACTTTTCATCGGAGCAATCTCCCACAAAGGGAGACAAAAAAAAATCAAGAAAACCGTCGTCTAACGCTGAGTTGGGGATCATTTGTTTTCAGAAGAAAGGATTTTCAGATGAAATCTCACATATGAAAAAAGGACTGATTGTTAAAAGGACAAGTTGACTTTATAAGCTTGACCTCATTTAAGAATGGAGCTTTCATATTCACAAGAAAATAGGTCACAGTGATTATAACCAAATGTTATCCAAATTGGGTTGAAGGTATTGGTGCCACTGTGTTAAAATTAGAAAGATTTTTTTGAATTGTGTTGATTGTCGGCATATGAATGTAAAGCCAGGACAACAGCAAATGGCCGATTTACCTCAAGACAAAGTCTCGCCAGATGAACCTGCATTCACATGTGTTGGAGTTGATTATTTTGAAGCTTTGGAAGTAAAACATGGAAGGTTTGTTGAAAATCAATATGGCGTTATTTTAACCTGTTTGGCTATAAGAGCAATTCACTCTGAAGTGGCATCTTCACTTAATTAAAGCTCCGTGGTGTTTTATGGCCAGACGTGGTCAAGTGAGAGAATTACATTCTGACAATGGTACCAATTTTGTAGGAGCTCAATATGAGTTGAAGAAGGCAATAGAAGACTGGAATCAAAGCCATACTCCAGAAAAGAATTATTTTGATATTTAATTCACCAGCCAGCTCTCACAATGGAGGCATTAGATCAGTTTGGAAGACTCTCAATTCCATTTTGAATGGACAGATTCTTAATGATGAATGTCTTCAGAGAATTCTGTGTGAAGTTGAAGCTATTCTTAATAGTTCTCATATCACCAGGGCTTCAGCAGATTTGAATGACCTCGAAGCACTTACCCCGAACCGTCTTTTACTTCTTATGACGAAGCCTTCGATGCCACTGAGGCAGATTTTGAAAGAAGATATTTATGCTCAATGCCACCAGCGTTGTCTCCGCTCCATCCTCAGCATTTATTGGAGCGACTTCATACCTAACATCGAAGTACTCGAGATGGCAGAGGCCGACAGCATCGAATCCACGCTGTTGAAGATCCAACTGCGCTGAGTAGGTCACGTCTCCAGAATGGAGGACCATCGCCTTCCCAAGATCATGTTATATGGCGAGCTCTCCACTGGCCATCGTGTCAGAGGTGCACCAAAGAAGAGATACAAGGACTGCCTAAAGAAATCTCTTGGTGCCTGCCACATTGACCACCGCCAGTGGGCTGATATCGCCTCAAACCGTGCATCTTGGCGCCTCACAGTTCGGCGGGCAGCAACCTCCTTTGAAGAAGACCGCAGAGCCCACCTCACTGACAAAAGACAAAGGAGGAAAAACCCAACCCCAACCAACAAATTTTCCCCTGCAATCGCTGCAACCGTGTCTGCCTGTCCCGCATCAGACTTGTCAGCCACAAACGAGCCTGCAGCTGACGTGGACATTTACCCCCTCCATAAATCTTCATCCGCGAAGCCAAGCCAAAGATGGAAGAGATGGAAACAAGTGCAGTTTATTTCAGGTTTGTTCTGAAAGAAATAGGTGAAGGGATCTGCCCCTGTAGTAGGAGCAACAAAAATGTTTAAGATCAGATGGAAATTCACACCTGGGATGCTGTGATCATCATAGATTATTCAACACTGCAAAATTCCTGGTTGATTGGAAGAATTGTTAATACCATTCAAGAGAAAGGAGGACTTGTACATCAGGTTCAGATTAAGACTGAACTGACCAATTACCAAAGTCTGTCTTTTACCCAAAGCTGGCAGTTTTGATAATTGACTTTTTGTTTATTATATTGATATATGATGTGTATTTGCTTTTCTTTATAGTAGTAATTATTATAATTATAGCCATAATATCTTATAATAATCGGGGACTGGTGTAAGAGCCAAAGGCTTGCTTCTTACATATCGTTTCGATATGTTGGCGGTGTCTGGGGTCCTTGGGCCTCTTCCTGTGAACTCACCTGCACGGTTGACTCAACCCTGGTGGTGGTGGCTTCAGCCGGGGCCAGTGTGTCCACCAATGCTCATGTATCATGGACTGGGTTGATGCGTGCATGCTCATTTTGGTGCTGGCAGTGAGCGATTGGAGCCAGGGCCAGCAAATTCTTCAATGAGTACGCGCTTGGGTTTGCATGCATTGAAAAGTAGGTTCCTTAGGCCACGTCATACTTCTGGTCTATGAATTATAAGAAAGCTGTTGTCATTGAGAGGATGCAAAGTTGAGTAATGAGATTGACTCTCAGAATCATTGTGCAAAAGATCTCGGGAGTAAAGCACGAAAATTTGTTCAAATGGTTGAAGTAAAATCACAATGTTGGAGAAATTCAGCAGGTCACACAGTGTTCTTTATATAGCAAAGTTTAAAATAGATAACCGAAGGGTCGAGTTTGAGCCTTCATCAAGGTATGGAAAAATATCGTCAGGTGTCCAAAAAAAGAGCGTATGTTCACAAAGGAAGGAAGTAATAGGTGGAGTAGGGAGGGAGCAACGGGAGCAGGGATAGCAAGATGAATATAGAGCGAAGGGGAGAGGGAAACTGAGAGGGGGAAGCGGGGGAGGAGAGCAGGTCAGCAGAAACTGGAAAAGCCAATGTAAATGCCATCTGGCTGGATAGTGCCCAGATGGAAAATCAGGTGTCTCTCCTTCAGTTTACAGGTAATCTTGGTGGACAGACTTGAGTGTGTGAGTGTGACACATATCTAAAATGGTTGGCTGGGCAGTCTCTGTCAATAGTGCAAATGGAGCGAAGGTGGTCAGCGAAACGATCTTCCATTCTGTGCCCTGTCTCTCCGATGTAGAGAAGGCCACAAAGGGAGCACCGGATGCAGTAAATCAGTCCGGTGACTACACAAGTGAAGTATTGCTTCATCTGAAAGGCCAATTTGGGGGCCCCAGACTGTGGAGAGGGTGGAGGTGTGGACGAAAGTGTAGGGGAAGATGCTGGTGAGAAGCAATTGGTGAGAAGGAATGCCTTGGAATGTTTTTCTGAAGTTAATTGAGAAGGAAGAATAAACTATTCTTGAATACTATATATTTTGGCGTATAAGATGACTGATGCAGTAAAAAATCAGGGGTCATCTTATATGCCAGATATAAAAGTGAGACCTTAATTTCAACAAAAAAAAATGCTCAATGTCAATTTATCGTTTAAGATCTCCCCACCACTGGCATTGCTGCTCCCTGATACCTCCCCACCGCCAGGTGCCGCCATAACCCACGCAGACATTTTACTATTGTATAGCCTGAGGTCCCCGTTCCTGCCCGGTAGGCCAAGGTCCCCGCTTCTGCCCGGGAACCAACATGTGGCCGTGGTTCCTGCGCTGAGCACACTTGGGCCGTGAGGCGACTTCTTTACACCTGATATTGAAAATGGAGTCACTGCCATTTACTCCAGCTGCAGCTGATGTGGAAGACTCGGACCCAGCAACATTTGGGATCTTCTCGGCCAGAAGAATTTGTTAAAAACTTTTCTTTAACTTGCTTAATTTACAGATTTGATACTTGGTGGTTGGGGTGTTGTAACACAATTTGGGTTGTTGCTGGAAGGCCCAGACACCAGTCTCTGCCAGCAAATTGGGAGTGGAGTGGGGGGGGTTGCCTTATACTTCCGATATATGATAAAACCATGAATTTCAGGCTGAAAATGGGGTCCCGCCTTATCTGAAGGTTGACTTATATGCCAAAATATACTGTAGTTTGAAAAAAAAAGACCTATTTAGCTTGAAAAACAAACCTTGAGTTGGATTAACCAGCAGCTTGTTATCCCTAAGTGTAGTGAAATTTGTAAACTATAACATCGTTAGCTACACAGTAAAAGGAAATGGACTTCTGAAAAATGGTATCAGAAAAGCAAATAAAAAATTAATTAAAGACATGTTCATTTTTTTCCTCATTGTTCATTATTGATTATTGTAATAATATTTAGTCTGTTATAAGGCAGTTAACGATTGGCCCTCAGCACAAATTGACCAGCACCCCCTGGATTAATGGATTTGCCGGCAGGCTCCTCAGCCTCATTCTAAATCTAAGGCAACCTCTCACACAATCAGGAAGCTTTTAGCACCCTTTCACTTCCCTGTTCCAATACCTGGTACCCCTTCACACAATCTCAATTCAGGCATCAGCCCCCCACATCCTGTATAAGTTCATCACCTCAAGTCTGTGTGTTCTTCATTCTCAGAGCCCCTTGTAAGTCTCACTGACTCATGGATCTCTCAATCTCAAAATGGAGGTGGTCTCTCCATTTTATGGTGCCCTACGCCAGTTCTCTGCTTCCCCACAGCCTACCATCCCTTGAGGGCACTGTATCTGGGGTCCAGACCCTGCGGTCACAGGATTTTAAAATAAAACACTTTGGTCCTTTACCAAACTGTTTCAAACCTGTACAGAGCCGACAGCAGTCGAACTGGGTGGTTGAACCCCGTTGGAGGGAAAGCTGTGTCTCCACTCCCCGGTGTTCCTGGGTCTGCAAATGCAGTAGCGCTGCCATCACAACAGCTCCGGTAGTGCTGCCATTTTACACTGTCCCTCAGACTCTACTGCCCTCGGATTCTACTGCTGAACCTTCACTCAGATATGCATGAGGGGTCTTTGGGAGAAAACAGGAGCATGTGGATGGATCCTGCATTGTCACAGGGTGAACATCCAATCTCTCCGCAGATAGCACTGAAGATCATAATTGTACAGATCACTGGAGCCGTGAAGCGGCAGATGTGCTAGCTATGCAATTGTGCTGCAACATAATTATAATGTGGATTAATCAGTATCTATAATGTTTTAATCTTATAAGAGCTTTATTTTTTATTCTATACTTAACCTTTTCCCTGTAAGAAAGTTGACTGTAATGTCAAATCTTGTTGAACCTCATCCAACTGGGAAACTCGAGTCATTATTCTACAAAGATATTAATTTGTTCTGATCCCAAAATCCCTTTTTCAGAATAATTAAAGAAAAATGAAGCAGCAATTGAGTTAGGGAGTCAAGTACCATCACCTTCGACATTTTAACTTTGGAGATCTTCAAAATGTATTATTAATTGATGACAACTTTGTGTACAAAATAACACTTGAAAGACAAACTTGAAAAAAAGACATTCTTTTGGGAAAATCTTTCTCTAGACAACATTAAGTACATTTTGGGAAAAATCTTTCTGTAGATGACATTAAGTACAATTTGTGAAAATCCTTCTGGAGATTGCACTTTCAGTGAGAAGTGTTCAATGCCCTCAGACCAAGAAAATATTATAATCAGCACATCTTTTGTGTGTAGGTTTGTGATCTTTACCATTAATTATTATCAGAGCTTATTGAATGGCAGAAGGTCAGGCTAAAAGCTAAGAGTTTTTCAAGATTTTGATTGCATTTTAATTTATGGGATTTAGACAGGATAGAGAGTTGGGTGGAAAAGTGGCAGATGGCGCTCGATGCAGAATTGGGTGGAAAAGTGACAGATGGTGCTCAATCCCGATAAGTGTGAAGTGATGCACTTTAGCGGGTACTTTAGAAGGCAAAGTACATGGTTAATAGCAGGATTCTTAACAGTGTGGTGGAACAGAGGGACCTTAGCATCCAAATTCATGGATCTCTCAAGGTTGCTGTGCAGTTGATTGGGTAGTTAAGAAGGTTTATGGTATGCTGGGCTTCATTAATTGGGGATTGAGTTCAAGTGTCATAAGGTAATATTACATTTCCATTAAACTCTGGTTAGATCACACTGAGGATATTGTGTTCAGTTCTGGTTGTCTCATTAAGGATATGGAAGCTATGGAGAGAATGCAGAGGAGATTTACTTGGATGTTTCCTAGATTGGAGAACATTTCTTATGAGGCAAGGTTAACAGAGCTACACCTTTTCTCTTTGGAGCAAAGAAACATGAGAGGTTGATAAGATTATGAGAGATTCTTTTATTGTGATCAAATAAAATGTAATATTACATGAAATTTCCTTTTGTCCGTAAGCAGACAAAAAGTTGCCATTAGTATTGCCTGGCACCCCTCACAGAAAAAGAAAGAGAAGCAAAAGAAAGTCCATTAAGAGTCACTGAGTGTCCATGAATTCACCTCCAGGGCTCCTGCAGCCTTTGCAGTTGCACAGGGCCCTTTCCAATCCATTTGGCAACCTGAGTTCTAGATCCAACCCTCTGATCAGGAAGATATCTGCACCCAAGGCTCTGTCAGAGCCCTTCTTGCCCTTGGCACCCTTTTGAATCTCGGATCCAATACCTGGTTCCCATGAGCCAGTCTCCAGCAGCCTGCAGCCCTTGTGGGTCCTTCAACAGCAAGTCCCCAACATAAATAGGGTGGTCAGCCAATACCTTTTCTTGAGGCAAGAGTAGCAAACACCAGAAGACAACTGCACAAGGTGAATGAAGGAAAGTTTAGAGGAGACGTCGGCGTAATTATATTTTTTTTACACGGACAGTAGTGGGTGCATGGAATGCATTGCCAGAGGTGGTAACGGAGGCTAATATAATCTGTAGTTGTATATAGTCGGGTTAATGTGAACTATTTTGTAACCATGTAAGAATACACTCTTCTCACTGTAGTAACTGTAGTGCACCACTATGGGCCGTATCTATGTATGTATATGTGCGTAAACAGCTTCCTGAGATGGTGGAAGGCATCAGTAAGTAAAATCTTTTTTGTTATTTGAATCTTGCATCTCTGAATTATTTAAGAAGCCTCCCAAGTAACTCAGAGATATAACAAGGCACATGGATGAAGTAGGGAAGCTTTAGTTTGTTGAGTAGGTTTATGAAGGTCTGCACAACAGCGTAATTTCTGTGTTCTTCTTTCTATGTTGATCATGATCTGGTTTACTCATTTATGATTCTGCTGGCTTCATGGTAAATTTGATATTGTGCCACTGGTTTTTGAAGGAGGATAATATGTTCTCTACATAATAAGAACAGAAAGACTTCTCATCTTCCATTGTGCATTCAAAGAGGCCATCAGATGAACTGTCATCTTATTGAGCAGTCTTGTAGGATGAGGGGGCTACGAAAGCTCCCATTTATGACGTGGTAACATTCATATATCATTCTTTCAGATTCCTGTTTGAGCATTTTTTTTGCCGTTTCTTTCAATTGTTGTTTTGAGATCATTTTGTTGCATTTTGCAACTAGTCGTACACTGTGTACAACATTTTAAGTCAGATACTTAATACCAGGATAACTCAACATTCGCTACTTGAAAGGGATCTTTCTAAATAAACATTGAACTATTCATCTTCATCTAGCTTTCTCCACTGCTGCTATTGGACTGGCAATCCCTTAGTGCAGGGAGGAGTGATAGTTCTCCTCATTCTGACTCCATGTTGGCTGACAAAGGGTGGGACTTAATTTCTTTGCAAGTGTTTTGGATGTGTGACATTGTCGCTTATCCTACAAACAAGATTAGAACTATTTAAAGCAGTTGCTTAGACAGCCACAGCTCTACGACAATGTAGCTGCATTCTGATTTGCAAAATGGTATAAAGTTTTGTTTTTTAACCATCTGCAAACAATCTGTTATGCTTTACAAATCAAGTAATGCAAATCATGTGATGCCGGGTCATGAGCAGAGAGCTTGTGTTGTTTACTAATCAGTAAACAGTTGTCTCTCTAATTATATCAGTTCCATAAGATATGTCAGTGGATCAATTGAACTTTTTAATTTAAAAAAAATGACCATATCCTTCTGGCCTACAAGCGGATGCCCCCAGTTACACCCAATTGGCCAACAACCCCCATACATTTTAAAGGGTGGGAGCTACCGGAGGAACCCCTCCACGAGTATGCTGTCCATGCAGCTGCACAGAATTCTGGAAGTGCAGGTCCGCCATCGCATTTTCCCATGGTCTTTTTAAATGGTGCACGATAGCGCTACCAACTTTCCCACGCTGTTTAAAAATTATTCGCTATTGGTTCCCATGGATCCTTATAAAGGTTTATATAAGTTGGCACAACAATGACAGGGGCTGAAAGGCTCATACTGTGCTGTACATAAATCTTAATTATGTTATAATTAGGCATGATTAATTTTGTTTAAATAGAAGATTATAATACATTGATCAGGATTTAGGGCAGGTCCACTATCGCTCGATGCATCATGACTTCAACAGTAGAAGGTAGAACAGTTCTAACCCTGGCGATGACTTCTTGCAAGTGTGAATGAGTGCAGTGTCCCAGTTGAGTGGTCAAGTATGAACAGCAAATCGCCATTCCTATCCCGGGACACTGAACAGCTGATTTAGTGGGAAGCAAATGTAAAAGGGGCTAGTGTTGCACTAACTGCTACGTTTACTGTACTGCCCTTCTGACTAGTTCGCCCAGCATTCTATTTCATTTAGTATTGCAGTCCAGTCATGGTGTTTTATTTGCATTTTATTTAATAGGATAGGTTACTCAATCTGGCCACTCGAACTGACTCTACTGCCACGTTGCAGTGAACTGAAATTCACTGGTGGTGTGTTATTCCGATGGCTGGCACCACCTCCTGGCTCTGTCACCATCTACCCATATATAACTCTGGTTTCCTGCCTAAACCCTGAGGCCCTCTGAAGATCACTGTAAGACCCTACCCTCAATTATAAGCTAATAAAAGCATATGTTCTCCCTGCAGTCGTGAGAGCTTTTATTCACGCTACACATGTGCAGTTTGGAATAGAAATTAATGCTTGCCTTCTCAGCAGCCATAAATCAATCAATACAATAATGTTACATCCGAACTGTATGTTAATTTTGGGCAATGCGAATGGTGAATCTTTGTCTCCCTTATGACAGACAAGGCATTTTTTTTGTAATACAGTATAACTCTGACTATCTAAAATCAGATTATCCAAAATCCTCATTTATCCAAATTTTTTTTCAGATGTAAAAGTGATGTCTGTATATTTTCCATTGTGCACCTGCAGATATTCAAATAAGTCTTCAGTGAGCCAAATTGCCTCAGCCTCCTGAGAAAGTGTAAGCATCGGTTGCCTTCTACATAGTTGCCTCAGTGTGCTGGTCCAGAAGAGGTCCTCTGATATGTGGATGTCCAGGAACTTGAAGCTACTAACCCTCTTCCTTTGTATGTCTGTGGGCCAAAAACATACTGAAGCATCAGTTGTTCATCCGCAGCATTACAAGTTACAACACTTCATGTACTTGTCCAGAGAGCTATTAGATATAATGAGCAAGTTTGCCTCCATGACCCATTCAGGCAACGAATTCCTCTTGGCAACATTGTCCACAATAATTCAATACCAATGCTCACTAATGAATAACAACCAATGGATTTATGATGATGGTAACCATGGAAACTACTTCAATATGTTCAGCAGAGGAAAGTGGGAAAAGATCAGTAAAGTGGAATGCTATTATACTGCCTTGCTCACGGTTTTATTTTATGTGGACACTTGTAATTAAATAACAGGGGACGAGTTTTCTGAATGATATACCCACGTGAATAGACATGATAGAAAAATGTCAGCAAACTAGCCAGCATTCCTCAGCTACTAAAATTAATGAATGGAGAATAATAGGAAACATTATACAGATATGTATAGCTGGAGAATGGCACTTCATGTAGAGGGCGCACAGTAGGATAATCAGATTTTAAAAAATTCATTCAAGATTCTCTATTGATGTATAATATCACACACTTCTTTATCAAACCTCTGATTGAAGACAGGGTGGCACAATTAGTGTAGCGTTTTGTTCAACGCTGTTACAGCACCAGAGACCGGGGTTTGAATCTGGCGCTGTCTGTAAGATGGTTTGTAAGTTCTCCCTGTTTCTGCATGGGTTTCCTCTGAGTGCTTTGGTTTCTTCCCATTGTCCAAAAAATACAAAGCTTGTAGGTTAACTGGGTGGCACTAACTCGTGGGCCGAAAGCCTTGTTACCGTGCTGTGTCCAAATTAAAATATAAAAATAAATACACTTAACTGGAATATTGCTCCTTTCGCCAATTTTGTTTCCAATATCTGCAGTAGCCAGGTATGTTTCCACAAAGCTGGCTTGTTTTCTATGGTACAAGTTAATGCTTGGAATGACCCAACACTCACCAAAACATCCTTCGTTCACCTCCAATACATGCGGGAGCATAGGGAATCACTCAGCTGGTCAGCTGGAAAGGGTCTTTACTGGGCACTAATGGCATCAGGGAATAATCATGTTATTCCCTCCACTTTCCCAGGAATTCGCAGAGGTTTGGTATGATATCAGACAGCCTGGTGAATTTCTACAGTTGAGAGGTGGAAAGTGGGCTGACTGACTGCATCACAGTCTAGTATGTGGATATCAATAGCCCTGAGCATAAAGCCCTGGAAAGCACAGCCCAGGACATCACAGATAAAATCCTCCCCACAATTGAGAACAGCTCCAGAGGACGCTGCTGTTGAAAGAGCAGCAGCAATCATCAAGGATGCACATCACCCAGCACACACTCTGTTCCCGCTGCCACCATCAGGAAAGAAGTAGCGGTGCCACAAGACTCACAGTACAAGTTTCAGGAAGAGTTGCCACACTCTGCCATCAGAGTCCTCAACAACAAACTCAATGAGGGACTCATTTAAGGACACTTACTTTTGCAATATATTGATTGTTTTTTTTTCTCTCTCTCTCTCTCTACTGCAGTCAGGTTGTTTACATTTCTTTGTTTGTTTTATATATGTATGTTTTGTGCAGATTTCTTTTTGCACTCCCAATAAGTGGTGATTCTGCCTTGCCAGAAGGAAAAAAAAAGAATCTTTTTCAGGTCTTGGGCCCTTTGCCAATTGGTAATGAAGGGTTTGCAGATCTTACCTGACCTGCTGGGCATTTGTTACTTCATTAATAAGGGATTGAATTCAGGAGTAGAGAGATCATGTAACAACTCTACAAATCTCTGGTAAGACCTCACTTAGTGTATTGTGTTCATTTCTGGTCACCTCATTACAGAAAGGATGTGGAAGCTCTGTAGAGGGTGCAGAGGAGATTTATCAGGATGTTTCCTGGATTGGGAAAAGAAGTCTTATGAAGCAAGGTTAGCAGAGCTGGGACATTTCTCTTTGGAGCTTAGAAGGATGAGAGGAGATTTGGTAGAGGTCTACAAGATTATGGGAGGATTTGTGCCAACACCTGTTTCCTAGGGCAGGATCAGAAAACACCAGAGAACATATGTACAAAGTTAAGGGAAGGAAGTTTAGGGGAGACATCAAGGGTTAGTTTTTTTTTACACAGAGAGTTCTGGGTGCTTGGAATTCCTTGGCAGGGATGATGGTGGAGGCGAAAATATTGGGGGAATTTAAGAGACTCTTAGACACATGGAGGAAAGAAAAATACAGAGTTATGGGGTCGGGAAGATTTAGTACTTTTTTTTGGAAGGAATATATGGGTCGTCACAATACCAAGGGCCAAATGGCCTGTACTGTGTTGTACTTTTCACCAAAAAAAAATGACCTGATCATTTAATGATTAAAAGAATTTTCATTTTGTTTGGTGCTGATTTTAGCTTCCTGGAGAGGCCTCTGGAGAGCCTTGCAGAATCCAAAAGATCATAATGCATGAATTGTAACCTAATATAACATTTCTTATTTTTTGATAAAATATCCATTTGCGCAGGCACCATGGAACCGGTGAATTGAAATTAATAGTTTGCCAAATTTTAATTATATAACTAAAATATAATTCCCTTAGAAGGACACAATCAATAAGTTTTCCAGGGAGAGTTTGTTTCACACAATGTGAATGTCTTTTTGACAGTGGGCAATGAAATAGCTCAGAAGTAATGGAACGAATAGGTCTCATAAAGAATAGATTTATAATTTGCCCTGAAGAAATTTATAAAGCTCATTACTGAAGGTAATGTTGTTTCTGGGTAAGAACACAATTCAAAACAGTCATATATATGAATGTACATGATTTTTTTGGTCATACAAAACATGCAGAAATATTTGTCTTTAAAAGTTACTGCACAAAAACTCTCATAGCATCATTTGTTCTATAATGTATATATTTTTCTCTTTTGATTATTTTAAGAGATCAAATACATCTCAAATATTATGCACTTCATGCTAATGAAGAAGCTTAATACATGAGGAGTTTGTTTAGGGTTTTCTGGAAATGGTGAATGATTGTTCAATAAGAGGAATAAGATATTGGCAGGCCAGGTTAGAACATCGACATACATCTAGAAATTGCCACATTCAATCATTGATTGGGGAGGAGAGAGAAGGTTTTCTAATGAGGGATTTAGTTAGTTACACATTAATTGATTTATAATGATTACCAGATCAATCTTGATTTAGGTGCTGTGTTCTTCTTCCTCTTGAAACTAAACATTAAAGAATAAGAAAGTGGCTGTTTCTTTTCTTTTATATCTGATGTAGTGAGGTAACTTTTTTGTGAACTGTGTTGATCATTTTGTCTCAGTCCTTCTTGAGTTGTAAATTTTGAAAATTATTAACATCTCATTCTGATCTGGGTGAAATATTATTTCCAGAGATTGTACAAATTTAAGTTCAAAAAAGTAAAGGAAAATAAAATTAATGGTAGAAATGTAAAATAAAGGCACAACATTTAGGATATTAAAGGCCAAGCAGCAACTCTGAAAGGAGGATTAAAGCTTAGTGTTTATGCCCTCATTTAAGCCTTTCATTAAGATGATTGACCTATTTCTCTCAGAACCGATGTTGTATGTCATGTATTTCCAGAAATTTCTAATTATATTCCTTTCCATTTCAACCCTTAAAAAATATATATTTAGACATACAGCACGATAACGAGCCCATGCCGCCCAATTACACCCAATTGACTTACACCTGCAGTACGTTTTGAAGGAGCACCCAGAGGAAACCCATGCAGACACAGGGAGAATGTACAATCTCCTTACAGACAATGTCGGATTCAAACCCCGGACACTGACACTGTAACATTGTTGAGCTAACCGCTACACTAACCTTGCCGCCCACCGCATTCTTCTGTGATGAAATTGACCAGTACTTTTATATGATTCTGTTGTTTGCGATAAACCTCTTTTGCATTGCTGGACATGTGGAGGTTTTATTTTTTTTAAATCTGAGTATACACTGGGAGCAAACTTGGTCACAATGCCTTAGTTACACAGCTATCAATTCCATCCTGCACTGAATCCATCTGAAGCTGTGAGGTCAGAGAGGAGGAAGTGTGGAGGTGAGATATCATTTGTGCAAGCAGATGATTGCTCTACAGTGGCCCCATTTCTTACATGATTATGGCATAATGCTGCAACTGCATTCTATATCCTGCACGGTGCAGGATAAATTATAATGATGAAGGAAAGAAAATTCACATCCAACCTTTGGGGTGTAGCTGTCCAACAGTTTGGTCCTCATGGGCCAATGAAAAACCCTGCTTCCAGTTTTCTTCTAATTGACCTAAGCCAAGTGATGTCATTCCCTACCTCTAATATCTGATTGATGGACAGTGCTGTCAATTGGCAGATGTAGCTTTCCTGGTGATGAAAAAAATCTTGCTCTGTCTTTTTTGGTGCATTTTCACCAAGTGCCATTGGGTTATTTCACAGAAGCACTGCAATAATTAATCAGGGCTTCATATGAAGCAGCTTTTATCAGGCACGTTGGTACATAGAACAAAGAAATTTATAGCACAATACAGGCCCTTTGGCCCACAGTGTTGTGCCAACCTAATAACCTACTCGAACAATTGCCTACAATTTCACTGTTGCATAACCCCCCAATTTTTTTCATTTCCATGTACCTATCTAAATGTACATTTAAATTTAGTCTGCATAATCATTTCTAGTTTCACATTCATAATTAAACTATTTGTATTACTTTGAGTGTAAGCTGTTGATCTAATTATGTAATGGTGATGTTGAGAGTTTATTATCGTATACATAAGTAGGATGTACAGGTGAACTGAAATTCTTGCTTACTGCACCTACATCGGAATTTAAAATATATGAACAAATAATAAGTAAAAATCAAATTAACACCATGGAAAACGAGGGAAAAAATGATATAAATATAAAATGATAGGTAAGTATTCATAGTTGCAATTAGTTCAATGGAATATGATGTTACGATGGTGCAGATAGATGATTGGAGGTCATGCAGTAGTGATCTGGAAAGGGAGCTTTTTCAAGACCCAGACTCAGTGGTTCTCAACCTTTTTCTTTCCACTCACATACCACTTTAAGTAATCCCTATGCCATCGGTGCTCTGTGATTATTAAGGGATTGCTTAAGGTGGGATGTGAGTGGGAAGGAAAGGTTAAGAATCACTGCTCTAGATCCAATTGTTTCTGAGATATTTTGCTTGAGATAAACTGTCATTGGCCCATTTCCTTTGGAGTTATGAAACCGTGCACAGAACGAGTCAGTGAGGTACGATTAAAACAGTGGTTTTAAACTTTTTTCTTTCCACTCACGTACCATCTTAAGCAATCCCCTACTAATTACAGAGTGCCTTTGGCATGGGGATTATTTAAAGTGGTATGTGAGTGGAAAGAAAAAGGTTGAGAAGTACTGCTGTATCTGTATGGAAAAAAAACCCTGAAAAATACCAATCTTCAAAATGTTTGATCTAAATTAGACTGCATCGTGCCATGGTTATTTGGGCCATTCAATCTAATCCATTTTATTTTTAAAAATGTAGACCTGAATGATGAGCAGGGGTTTATCATGTGGCCAATTTTTTTTTGGGAAGAGAATTTCGAGCTAGCACAGACCTACTGAGCTTCTGTAGCACTTTTATATCGGGGGATTCCTTAACTTATGTCCTAGTTCCGTTCTGACCAACCGATTGTATATCAGAATGGACTGGACATGTGTTGGAATTGCATTGAATTCATGTTATAGTTCATCAAATTCAACATGGCCACCGCCAAGGCCAGCTCTTGCGAGAGGTTGTCCACCAGCCAGGTTTTGCAAGAGGCTTTATTTTCCACAAATAAGCCCGACCTTCGCCCATAAATGCTTAACGTTAATATTTTTTTACTATTAAAAAAAATCAGTTTCATGTAAGTTGCCTAGGTGGTAAGTCAGGGAATGCCTGTATTGCACTAGACCCCACCCTCTGCCGAATCTTTGTTTACCTCAAATTATTGATTAGGTTGTTGTCTTTATAAACTGCATTTGAAGGGCTTATGTTTGCATATTTTTAATGAATGAATTTCTGCTTGATGCTGGGAGTTTCCCTTTTTGAGACAGGCAGCAGCTCTAGATTCAGAGAAAATGCGTGGGATTGGACTAAAATGGCCTTCTCCGGCAGAGGAAATTCCTGTGTGATTTGATCATATGCTGATGATCATGTGACAGCCAACCATGATGACATCTGATAACAGTTTGCTTGTGGTTTCACAGCCAGACAAATCACCTGGTTTAGCCAGACAAATCATCTGGTCCTGATGATATGCATCCAAGGGTTCTGAAAGAAATGGCAGAAGTTATAGTTGATGCATTGGTGGTCATATACCAAAATTCCTTGGATTCTGGGCAGGTCCCGGCAGACTGGAAGACAGCAAATGTCACGCCACATTTTAAGAAGGGATGTAGGCAGAAGACTGGAAATTATCGGCCAATTAGCTTGACGTCTGTAGTTGGAAAAATGCTTGAAGCCGTCATTAAAGATGAAATAGTTAAACTTTTGGAATGTAAGGGTTCAATCAGGCAGACGCAGCATGGTTTTAGAAAGGGAAGATCTTGTTTGACAAACTTGCTAGGATTCTTTGAGGATATATGGGTGCGGTGGATAGAGGGGAACAGGTTGATGTTGTATATTTGGATTTCCAGAAAGCGTTTGATAAGGTGCTGCACAAGAGACTTATCAGTAAGTTACAGGAAAGTGGAGTCCGAGGAAGTATATTGGCCTGGATTGAAAACTGGTTATCTGACAGGAGGCAGAGAGTCAGGATAAATGGGAGTTTTTCAGGTTGGCAGAGAGTGGTAAGTGGGGTGCCGCAGGGGTCGGTGTTAGGCCCACAACAGTTCATCATTTACATTGATGACTTGGAGGAGGGGACAAAATGTGGTGTAGCCAAGTTTGTGGATGACACCAAATTGAGTGGAAGAGCAAATTGTAATGAGTATGTGGAGAGTCTGCAGAGGGATATAGTTAAGCTGGATGAGTGGGCAAAGGTCTGGCAGATGGAGTACAATGTTAGTAAGTGTGAGGTTATCCACTTTGGCAAGAAAAATAAAAGAGCTGAATATTATTTAAAGGGTGAAAAACTACAGCATGCTGTTGTTCAGAGGGACTTGGGAGTGCTTGTGCATGAATCGCAAAAAGTTAGGTTGCAGGTGCAGCAGGTTATTAAGAAGGCAAATGGAATGTTGGCCTTCATCGCTAGAGGAATTGAATTCAGGAGTAGGGAGGTAATGTTGGAACTGTATAAGGTACTGGTGAGACCGCACCTGGAGTACTGTGTCCAGTTCTGGTCTCCATATTTGAGGAAGGATACACTGGCGTTGGAGACGGTCCAGAGGAGGTTTACTAGGTTGATCCCTGGGATGAAGGGGTTGACTTATGATGAAAGATTAAATCGTCTAGGATTGTATTCGCTCGAGTTCAGAAGAATGAGAGGAGATCTTATAGAAATATATAGGATTATGAAGGGTATGGATAGGATAGATGTAGGAAGGTTTTTTTTTGAGCTGGCCGGGGAAACTGAAACTAGAGGACACAGTCTCAAGATTCGGGGGAGTAGATTTAGGACAGAGATGAGGAAAAATAGTTTTTCCCAGAGAGTAGTGAATGTTTGGAATTCTCTAACCAGGGAAGTGGTTGAGGCTGCTTCATTCAACATATTTAAAATTCGATTAGATAAATTTTTACATGATAGAGGAATTAGGGGATATGGGGAGAAGGCAGGTAAGTGGAGTTAGGTCATAAATTAGATCAGCCATGATCGTATTGAATGGCAGAGCAGGCTCGATGGACCATTTTTGGCCTACTCCTGTTCCTACTTCCTATGTTCCTATGTTCCCATTTCATGAGATCTTCAAAGAATCAATTCATTGCTGAGGGGAATCCCATATCGATTGCCAATATTCCTTGATTTCCCAGCTCATTTCTGATTGGTCTCCATGTGGTCATGGCATTCAAAAGGTTGAACTTTTTACTTCTGCAGTGCATTAACAGATGTGCTGAACAAAAGGCTTTAAAACAAAATTAATACAACTTAATTTTATTTGCACTCAGATTGATTAAGTGTGCAGTTGCATAGCTAAGTTGCAATACTATCATTTTGCTTCACTGCTCTCACCACTTCTTACAGTGGGCTTGGATTTAACATGTGATCTGCCTGTTCAGTTTCAAACTCAGAGCTCTTCTTTTTCCTGATTGTTAGTCTCTGCATTTTTTATTACTCTTTCTTTTTTTCTCTCTCTTATTCTCTTTCTCCCCTCTCTATTTTAACTCAAAATCCCTTCATTAATATGATTTTCATTTCTCAGCTCTTTTTTGCTTTTACATAGACTTGGGACCCTCATGGCACTGAAGCCTTTCATTCAAGTTGTCCCTTATTCAGGAACAATATAAATAGAGCATACATTCTTTTAACATCCTAAACACAAACCTTTGCCTCACCAAGGTTGAATATCCTTTTTAAAATTAATATTCCAGGATTGGGTTAGCAAGACTTTCCTCAATGCAAGAAGAGGGTGCCTTGTCAATTTCTGGCAGCTTTTCTCCACAGATTTCAGATTTGAAATTTCAGATTTCCTGTCACAGTACATACATGGCATTATGTACAACCCTAACATTCCTTTTTCCTATGGGCATGCCAGTATTACCACTAATTGGTAGTGCAAAATAAACTGTACATAGCATAAAACATGCTAACAAATACTTGTAAACAAACTGTGCAATACAGAGATAATAATAATAAAATTAATAAAGTGCACAGGAGCCCTTAAATGAGTCTCTTATTGTGTGTCATTGAGGAGTCTTATGGTAGAGGGGTAGCAGCTGTTCCTGAACCAAGTGGTGCAAGTCTTGTGGCATCTATATCTCTTTCCTGATGGCAGCAGCGAACAGTGTGTGTGCTGGGTGGTGAAAGTCTTTGCTGATTGCTGCTGCTCTCTGATGGCAGTGGTTCCTCTAGATGTGCTCAATAGTGGGGAAGTGTCTGTGATGTCCAGGGCTGGGACCACTACCTTTTGGAGGGCTTTATGCTAAGGGGTATTGGTGTTCTCATACCAGACTGTGATGCAGCCAGTCAGCACACTCTGTAGACATTTTCCAGAGTTTATGATGTCATACAAAACCTCCACAAACTCCAGAAGAAGTGGAGGCACAGGTGGAATTTAACCCAAGCAAATGTGAGATGTTTCACTTTGGGAGGTCAAATATAAAGTGAAACCATGTAAGAATCTTGGGATTCAAGTTCATATGTTAAACATATTTAAAATTCAAGTTAAATGTGTTCAAGATTGTTTTCTAAATCAATTAGTGGAAGAACCGACTCGGGACGGTGTAATACTAGATTTCCTGTTAGGGAATGAGCTAGGTCAGGTATCGAACATTCATGTTGGAGAACAAATTGGGTCTAGTGATCTTAACTCTGTTAATTTTCGGGTAGTTTTAGGGAAGAGCAAGGAGTGGCCTAAAGTTGATGTTCTGGATTGGAGAAGAGCAAATTTCGAAGGAATAAGAAGGGATTTGGGGAGTATTGAGTAGGACAGGATATTTTTAGGTAAGGATGTAAATGAAAAATGGAGGATATTCAAAAAAGAAATTTTGCGGGTACAGAGTGGATATGTCCCAGTGAGGATCAAAGGAAAGGCTGGAGGTCATAGGAAGGCTTGGTTTTTGAGGAATATTGAAAATTTGGTTAGGAGAAAAAGGGAGGTTGTACAAGAGGTATAAAGAGCAGGGAGCTGAGAGTTTGAAGGACTACAAGGAGTGTAGATGGAATCTTAAGAAAGAAATTAGAAAGGCCAAAAAAAGGCACAAAGAGGCTTTGGCAGACAGAGTGAAAATAAATCCAAAGGGTTTCTATAGGTACATTAAAAGTAAAAGATTAGTGAGGGATAAAATTGGACCCCTTGTAGACTGAGTGAGAAGTCAGAGGAAATGGGGGAAATTTTGAATGATTTCTGCCTCGGTATTCACTAGGGAAAAAAATATTGAACCAGTTGAAGTAAAGAAAAATAGTGGGGAGGTCATGAAGCATATAAGGATAACCGAGGAGGTAGTGATGGCTGTGTTGAAAAAGATAAAGGTGGATAAATCTCCGGGACCGGACAAAATATTCCCAAGGACACTCAGGGAGGCTTGTGGACAGATAGTGGGGCCATTAACAGAGATATTTAGGATGTCACTGGTCACAGGCGTAGTGCCAAAGGATTGGAGTGTGGCGCATGTGGTTCCGCTGTTCAAGAAAGAGTCCAAATTTAAACCTGGGAATTATAGGCCCATGAGTCTGACGTCTGTGGTGGGCAAGTTGATGGAAAGTGTTCTGAGGGATGGTATTTACAAATATTTGGAGGTACAGGGATTGATAGGGTGTAATCAGCATGGTTTTGTCAGGGGTAGATCATGCTTGACAAACCTGATTGAGTTTTTCGAGGGGGTTACAAAAAAGGTTGATGAAGGGAAAGCTGTGGATGTTGTCTATTTAGACTTTAGTAAAGCTTTTGACAAAGTCCCTGTCACATTTGTGGCCCGAAATGTGAAGTTAAAAAACATTAAACACAAGTTTTATCAGGTAAACTTCTCAGTGGCTTTTTTATTTTTTCCGTTTCCTTTGTTTTCCTGCTTGTGTTCTTATCTCTCTCTCATACCACGTGACTTCCGGTACATCTCATACATATTCATTATCATGACATCCCTCCTTTAATCAGAAATAAACTTTACCTTCACTTACCAATATCCCTCGGAAACATACAAACATCGTAACTAATGGTACTACTATAACTCAACTACATAAAATTTACTTCCTACAGCACTCATACATGCACTTTATGATATATTATTAAAATACTGTCCCAAAGTTCTTATTAAAACTATGGCACAAAGTCTTCGTATCGTTTGGGCGCTTTCCGGTTTCGTTTCGGCCTGCCTGCGATATTGTCATCGCTTCTCAGTTGTTCACTCTCAGCGTCGGCAATACTGCTCGCCATGGCTTCGGGTGTTCCTGGCGCTCTAGTCACTTCATCAGGAGTGCTGGTAACTGCCTCTGGAACATCATCAGGTCTCTCAGTTTCAGCATCTCGTATTGGCCTTTCAACCTCTTCGCTCGATGTATCTCTGGACTGGTACCTTTTTACACCTGATACATTTCTCTTATACAGGACTCCAGTCGGAGACTTGACTGTCACCATACTGCCACTTCTGGATACGACAGTATAGGGTTGATGGTAATAAGGTGTGTCTAGCTTACCACCAGTTTCATGCCTCACTAGAACATTATCTCCTGGCATGATGTCTGAGTACTTGGCTCCACGTTTCGAATCTGTGTACAGCTTTGCTGCACCTTTCTTTTCAGCATCGTGGTCCCTCATCTCCTGGTCGTCTCGGATTTCCTTTATTTCTGGCATTTTTGTGCGGATTTTTCTCCCAAAAAATGCTCTGCAGGACTTTTTCCAGTGGTTGCATGAGGCGTTGCTCGATAGACAGCCACATAAGATAGCAATGCTTCTCGCCAATTTTGTCCTTCTGCGTGTGCAATCCTCAATCGTTTTTCAATGGACTGATTTTGTCTCTCTACTTCTCCATTGGCTTGCGGCCATTTCGGAGTTACTTTATGATGGTGGATACCTGTGGTCCTCATGTATTCCGCAAATGTCTCTGAAGTGAATTGTGGACCATTGTCAGAGTATAAGGTAATCCATATCTTGCGAATATCTCTGCTAACGCTTGTATTGTTTTTTCAGTGGTTGTGGACTTCAACACCACGTACTCATAGTGTCTGCTGTAGTAATCTATCACTACCAGAATTGATTCACCCGTCAGTAAAGGTCCAAGAAAATCAACAGCTACGTCGATCCATGGTCCTGTCGGGAGTTGCGTACTCCGGATCGGTTCTGGCGGATTACTCCTACTTGTGATTTGACATCCGTGACAAGTTTTAACAAATTTCTCTGCGTCTTTATCACAACCTGGCCACCATACCTTGGTCCTGAGGTTTTGCTTGGTACCAACAATACCTAGGTGTCCTTCATGCGCTAAGGATACGATCTTCGGTCTCAATCTTTGTGGTATCACCAATCTGCAACCTCTTAATACACACTGTCCGATGCAACAAAGTTCGTCTCTAATGGGAATGTAAGCCTTGTGAGTACACTTGTCCCATTGTCCACTCTGCATGCATTCTCTTACTTCCATGAGTTCTGGATCACGTTCGGATTCTCTCTCGACCTCCTTCGTAGTCACAGCTTTCGGTGTCGCCTGAATAGCTATGAAGCGTACAAAGCTCTCTGTTTCTGTTCCCAATTCTACTTGGATTGTGGACCACCATCCTTCACCAATCTGGACAGTGGATCAGCAATGTTTGCTTTCCCTGCAATGTGGATTACTTTATATTTGTAGGGTTTAGTCCTTCCCGTGTAAGTCTGTGTCCCATGAAGTCCATTTCTGATACACCGAACTGGCACTTGTTTCCATTCACGGTAAGGCCTGTCACCTGTAGTCTAGATAGTACACGCCTCAACCGTTTGTCATGCTCTTCCTTCGTTGGTGCATGGACTGTGATGTCGTCAGAAATGTTGGCAACTCCAGGAATGCCTTGAATCACTCGATGGATTTCATACTGGTAGATCTCCGAAGCTGCATTAATTCCAAATGATAGTCTCTTGTACGATACAATCCACAGTGAGTCACAAATGTTGTCACATCTCGGAAACCTGGATCCAGCTCTAATTGATGATAGCCCCATTTCAGATCAATTTTTGAGAATACCTTGCTGGTAGTTAGTTCTTGAAGTATTTCCTCCACCTTTGGTATAGGGTGTCGTTCTCTAATTATAGCTTCATTGGCCATTCTCATGTCAACACATAGTCTTATGTCACCCTTTGGTTTGGGCACAATCACTACGGGACGGACCCATTGTGTCGAATGTTCCACCGGTTCAATAATGTCTTGTTCGATCAATTCTTTAATTTTGGCTTCGACTTTCCCACGAAGTTCAAACGGAGTTCGGCGCATTGGTTGTGCCTTGGGTTTGACCGTTTCATCTACCGCTAGCTTCAATTGTCGAACTTTCAGCTTTCCTACTCCTTGGAAGACTGCGGGGAATTCTTGCTTCATATCCTCGTATGACTGAATTGAATTGACACAAGCTCCAATATGAAGTATTGCCAGGTGCGCTGTGCTTCTACTCAGCAATGGTTCTCCCCTCTCTTCTATGACCATAAACTCTGATTCGGTGTACTTATCTCCAGCTTCAACAGTTGCAGTAAAACATCCAATGGTCTGCAATGGCTTGGTTGCTGTGTATGGATACAGTTTCTTGGAACACTTCTTTGAGGTACAGATGATCTTTTTCCTTTTCAACTTCTCCCATAAATGTCGATCAATCACATTACTGTCACTGCCTGAGTCTACAATGATCACTGGGACCTTCTCATGATGTACTTCATTCAACGTAAATTGGTAACAACTCTGTCCCTCCTGGGTATCATCATCGTCACCGTCTATCTGGCGAATGGTATCTTTCTTTCCAGGATACTTTCCTTTCCCCCAGGCTTTGCCTTTGGAAGTTGTACTCTTCCTCTTCTGGTCTGCATTGGACTTGCTTTTGCACTTCTTTGCAAAGTGGTCCTTGCCTCCACACTTTCTGCAAACTTTGCCTTTGGCCGGGCAATATGGGTCTTTTCCAAAGTGACCTCGGTTTCCACATCGATAACACTCCACGTCCTGGGTCGACGTATATCTTGGCTGATTATGGCGATGTGAGAGCCTCTTAATTTGCTGGCTTGAGTTGTCTTTCAGGGTCATGGTATGAAATTGCCCTTCAACAGCCTCTAATGCAGCAGCAATGGTTAAAGCATCGGTGAGTTCCAACTCACTCCCTCTTTCCAGTAGACGTCTTCTGAGTTTATCTGATTTACAGTGCTGTACGACTTGATCCAATAATTGGTTGTCCAAATCAGCTGGCATGTAATTGCATCCAACAGCTAGCTGGCGTAGTCTTGTCACGTACTGAGCAATTGTCTGGCCATCTTCTTGTTTCGTTCTCCAAAACAAATGGCGTTGAAATGTAGCATTCAGTGTCACTACATAGTGTGCATTTAATGCATCTACCGCTTTCCGGTACTCATCCTTTCTTCCAGTATTCAAAAGTGTCTTAAATGTTTCCCGAAGTGCGGGTCCTGCAGTGAAAGGAAGTAACGCCCTTCTCTGCGCTTTTTGTTCAACTGTACCGGTATCTAGAAATAGGCCACGACTGTCGGCGTAGGATTCAAATTCTTCCAGCCATGCCTTCCACTTCACACTTACAGTGCTTGCATCACCCGTTGGGTCAAAATGAGCAATTCCACTATGTGTTAGAAAGGCACCGTCTGCCCCAGCCATGAGGAAATATTCCAGCCCCAAAAGTACTGAGACAAGAGAAAATTCTTATCACCTTGAAGTTGTCTATAACTCTCTGTAATCTTGTTTAGTCTTTAATTTTCTTCAAGCTTCTTTCATCCTCGTCGCCAATGTCACATTTGTGGCCCGAAATGTGAAGTTAATAAAACATTAAACACAAGTTTTATCAGGTAAACTTCTCAGTGGCTTTTTATTTTTCCGTTTCCTTTGTTCTCCTGCTTGTGTTCTTATCTCTCTCTCATACCACGTGACTTCCGGTACATCTCATACATATTCATTATCATGACAGTCCCCACAGGAGGTTAGGAAAAAACGTGGAGGCATTAGGTATAAATAAGGTGGTAGTGAAATGGATTCAGCAATGGTTGGATGGGAGGTGTCAGAGAGTAGTGGTAGAAAATTGTTTGTCCAATTGGAGTCCGGTGACTAGTGGAGTTCCTCAGGGATCGGTCCTGGGTCCACTATTGTTTGTTATATATATTAACGATCTGGAAGTAGGGGTGGAGAATTGGATAAGCAAGTTTGCAGATGATGCAAAGATTGGTGGTGTTGTGGACAGTGAGGAAGATTACCGTAGATTAAAAGGTGATTTAGGAAGGCTGGAAGTGTGGGCTGAGAAATGGCTGATGGAATTTAATACAGATAAGTGTGAGGTCTTACATTTTGGAAAGGCAAATCTAAATAGGTCATATGCATTAAATGGTAGGCTATTGAGATGTGCAGAGCAACAAAGGGATTTAGGAGTTGTGGTAAATAGTACGCTCAAGGCTGATACTCAGGTAGATGGTGTGGTGAAGAAGGCATTTGGAATGTTGGCCTTCATAAATCGGAGTATTGAATTCAAGAGTAGGGAGGTTATGATGAAATTGAACAAGGCATTGGTGAGGCCAAATTTGGAGTACTGTGTACTGTTTTGGTCACCAAATTATAGGAAAGATATAAACAAAATAGAGAGAGTACAGAGAAGGTTCACAAGAATGTTGACATGATTTCAAGGTTTGAGTTACAGGGAAAGGTTGTGCAGACTAGGGCTTTTTTCTCTTGAGCGTAGAAGATTGAGGGGGGACTTGATAGAGGTGTTTAAGATTTTAAATGGGACAGACAGAGTAAATGTGGATAGGTTTTTTTCAATTAAGAGTGGGGGGAAATTGAAACTAGAGGGCATGGTTTAAGGTTGAAGGGGGAGAATTATAAGGGGAACACGAGGGGAAATTTCTTTATGCAAAGAGTGGTAGGGATGTGGAATGAGCTTCTGACAGACGTGGTCGAGGCGGGATCATTGGTTACATTTAAGGAAAGACTAGATAGTTACATGGAGAGGAGAGGACTGGAGGGGTATGGACCGGGTGCTGGTCAGTGGGACTAGGAGGGTGGGAATTTGTTACAGCATGGACTAGTAGGGCCGAACTGGCCTGTTCTGTGCTGTAAGTGGTTATATGGTTATATAGCTGGCTGAAAGTACCATGAAAATAGAGAGGTTAGTAAAGAAAGCAAATGGCGTGTTTGCCTTCATTGGTCAGGGTATTAAGTACAGCGGGAAGAAAGTCAGGTTATAGATATATAAAACTTTATTTAGGCCTTATGATGCATATGGTACATTTCTGATTGCCCTATTAGAGGAAGAATGTAGAGGCTTTGGAAAGGCTACAGAGGAGATTTATGAGGACACTGTGGATCAGCAAGTATGAGCTATAAGGAGATATTGGGAAAACTTGGGTTGCTTTCTCTAGAGTCTTGGAGGTTGAGGGGAGACTTGACAGAAGTTTATGAAATGATGAGAGTCATTCAGAATAGTTTTTCCCAGCATAAAAATAATGGCACATACTAGAAGACATGCATTGAAGGAGCACAGTTTTTTTACACAGAATGGTTGATGCCTGAAATTTGATGGAAGCAGATAGAATAGTTGTATTTGCGAGGCTTCTAGATATCATTCATTCAGGTGCCTGAGGCCGATCATGTCACCATCTGTCATGATTTCTGACCCTCCAAATTGTAGTTGTTGCCTCCCCTGCTCTTCTTCGGCGAAGGCTCCATCTTTGAGCTGAGACCATAGTTGATGTTGAGTTCCCTTTATACAGGGGAAAATATAATTAAGTAGTTTCCCATTGCTGCCTTCATCTGCAGTGTTCCATACTGGACGGGTAACCCTGGCCATTGATCAGCAGATTTATCTATCTAGCATTTTTAATTTTACAACCATAAAGTCTAATTTGTAGATCTGCATGTAAAAACCATCCACCATCTGCAATCCATGGCTTCACGTGACCCTGATTGGGAAGCTAAATACCTTGCCCAATGGCGACCTGTAGGCTATCGGACGGAAGGTGCACCTTACACCTCCATTTGCTGAGCAGCTGCGCAGCACCAACACCGATATACATGTTGAATATGCAGGTAATGCATAGGTATGGGTCATGAGCCTGCAGAAGTGTTTCAGTTTAATTCAGCATTGTGTCTGGCTAGGATATTATGGGCTGAAGGGCCCATTCCTGTGCTGTGCTGTTCTAAGATCTTATTTATCTGAAAGTTCAAGAAACACACGTGTACAATTACAATTATGAAGTGACAAGTTTATAAATAATTTCAACAAGTAACCAGTTTCCGAATATTCTCCCCATGGGCTTCCATTATATCTTCAAGGTGGCAAGCAGAGCTGAAAGTAAGTCAATGCAGATGGATACAATATGCTGATAGGACAACAAAATCATTGCAAATATTTTACATGAGCAATATTGATGATGCAACAATACTAATCACAAATTTAGATTGCTTTCTCCACTGAAAAAAGTGCTGCAGAGCAAGTTTCTGGTGAAATAACACATGATGCATCCTTGGAATAAATTTTATCTGCTTGCCTGTTATGTTTTTCTTTTGTTATTCATCTGTTTTCAGTTATTTTACAAGCAAATTACTTAATAGCACATTTTTTTTTAAATCACCCAATTAAAGCATATGTAACCTTCCCAAAATTTATGTGGCAATTCACAGTGCAGTTACTAATATCAAAAATGATTTTGACTCCGGTAAAATATGCATGTTCCTTTTTTTTCTTCTCACCTTCATCTGAAGCAATGTTTTCTGGTTCCTGGCTTTCTGGTTCCTGTTTGGACTATTTCTTCAGTGTGAATGTGGCTAATAGGTGATGCCAAAGCAATTCAGCATTTGACAAAATCAGCTACACCAAAGGTGAATTTGAGGAACTGATGAAGTGATTACGAGCCCAGAGTGACTCATGATAGTGTTATTTGGAGAAACCAACAGCAATAGAAATTCACCAAGACAATGGTTACTTCCACAAAAATGTCTTCACTTTTCTTCAAAGATAATAAAATTAATATTTAACATTATTATTAACTTAATTTAACCTCCTTCTAATTCTAAGCTCACATGTTTGTGTTCAGGAAAATTGATTGTTTTACTGTCCAGTCATTCACTTTTCACTTCTCTAAGTTCACTGGTAATTTTCATACTATGCACAGAATTTAACATTTATGATCTTCACCAGGCTCTGGTGCTTTAAATTGTTACTGCAAAGGAAAGTCTTTGTTAGTTTCAGTGAGTGATTATTTGTTGTTCATTGGATACGCGCACACAGACTGATTTCGTTCAATCAGCAACTTCAGTGTCTTGCCGAAGAAACTTACCCCCTCATGGGTTTTCCAAAAGGTAACCTCTTATTCCAGGTTACCATAGAGAGTTCTTCTTTTTTCCCTATTTCAGCAGAAATACATTAACAAGCCACATTCTATTGTAATTGACTACAAAGGTCCAGCTGCGCTGGATGGGTCACGTCTCCAGAATGGAGGACCATCGCCTTCCCAAGATCGTGTTATATGGCGAGCTCTCCACTGGCCACCGTGACAGAGGTGCACCAAAGAAAAGGTACAAGGACTGCCTAAAGAAATCTCTTGGTGCCTGCCACATTGACCACTGCCAGTGGGCTGATAACGCCTCAAACCGTGCGTCTTGGCGCCTCACAGTTTGGCGGGCAGCAACCTCCTTTGAAGAAGACCGCAGAGCCCTCCTCACTGACAAAAGGCAAAGGAGGAAAAACCCAACACCCAACCCCAACCCACCAATTTTCCCCTGCAACCGCTGCAACCATGTCTGCCTGTCCCGCATCGGACTTGTCAGCCACAAACGAGCCTGCAGCTGACGTGGACTTTTACCCCCTCCATAAATCTTCGTCCGCGAAGCCAAGCCAAAGAAGACAAAGGTTTAGAATAGGCTGAACTCAAAAGTCGTCTTCAAATTGAGTCTTGCTGCAACTGTTGCAGTTAACTGAATCTCTCTCTCTCTCTCTCTCTCTCTCTCTCTCACTCTCTCTCTCTCTCTCTCTCTCTCTCTCTCTCTCTCTCTCTCTCTCTCTCTCTCTCTCCACCCCCCTCAATGTTTGGAAAATTAACCCCTACTTGTAAAACTATCACAAGTACTCTTCCATTGTCTCAGCAAAGACAATTGGAGGTGTGAAGTCTCCACCTAGGCATAGCTCTTGGATTTTAAATGAGACATTTTTTGTGAAATGTTAATGTCTGTTTGTGAAATGTACCTAAACTAATATCTAAACTAAACCCCCACAATCTATAGCTTTTTAATATATATTTTATTAGCTCATTCCATAACATTAGTCACCAGATTCAAGAGTTTGGTTAGAGCTTCAGCAGGAATCAATTTCCCCTTCCTGTCCCCCACCTCCTCACTTGGTCATCCACTGCCCATTTGAACCTGTAAAGGGTCAGATGTGCTGCTGAGTTGATAATTAGCGTGCTTAGGCTATATCAGTAATTTTATCCCCCTTCACCAAACAATTTCCACTTAGTATTCGAGATTAACTTTTCCATTCAGTGAGCATGCATGGATAAAGTGAACTAATGGCAGACCTATGTTAGTCTTCTCAATCCAATCTTCTTTGGCTTGGCTTCGCGGACGAAGATTTACAGAGGGGGTAAATGTCCACATCAGCTGCAGGCTCGTTTGTGGCTGACAAGTCCGATGCGGGACGGGCAGACACGGTTGCAGCGGTTGCAGGGGAAAATTGGTTGGTTGGGGTTGGGTGTTGGGTTTTTCCTCCTTTGTCTTTTGTCAGTGAGGTGGGCTCTGCGGTCTTCTTCAAAGGAGGTTGCAAACTGCCGAACTGTGAGGTGCCAAGATGCACGGTTTGAGGCGATATCAGCCCACTGGCGGTGGTCAATGTGGCAGCCACCAAGAGATTTCTTTAGGCAGTCCTTGTACCTCTTCTTTGGTGCACCTCTGTCACGGTGGCCAGTGGAGAGCTCGCCATATAACACTATTTTGGGAAGGCGATGGTCCTCCATTCTGGAGATGTGACCCACCCAACGCAGCTGGATCTTCAGCAGCGTGGACTCGATGCTGTCGGCCTCTGCCATCTCGAGTACTTCGATGTTAGGGATGAAGGCGCTCCAATGAATGTTGAGGATGGAGCGGAGACAACACTGGTGGAAGCATTCTAGGAGCCGTAGGTGATGCCGGTAGAGGACCCATGATTGGGAGCCGAACAGGAGTGTGGGTATGACAACGGCTCTGTATACGCTTATCTTTGTGAGGTTATTCAGTTGGTTGTTTTTCCAGACTCTTTTGTGTAGTCTTCCAAAGGCGCTATTTGCCTTGGCGAGTCTGTTGTCTATCTCGTTGTCAATCCTTGCATCTGATGAAATGGTGCAGCTGAGATAGGTAAACTGGTTGACCGTTTTGAGTTTTGTGTGCCCGACGGAGATGTGGGGGGGCTGGTAGTCATGGTGGGGAGCTGGCTGATGGAGGACCTCAGTTTTCTTCAGGCTGACTTCCAGGCCAAACATTTTGGCAGTTTCCGCAAAACAGGACGTCAAGCGCTGAAGAGCTGGCTCTGAATGGGCAACTAAAGCAGCATCGTCTGCAAAGAGTAGTTCACGGACAAGTTTCTCTTTTGTCTCGGTGTTTGCTTGCAGGCGCCTCAGATTGAAGAGACTGCCATCCGCGCGGTACCGGATGTAAACAGCATCTTCATTGTTGAGGTCTTGGTTCAGCATCATGCTGAAGAAGATTGAAAAGAGGGTTGGTGCGAGAACACAACCTTGCTTCACGCCATTGTTAATGGAGAAGGGTTCAGAGAGCTCATTGCTGTATCTGACCCGACCTTGTTGGTTTTCGTGCAGTTGGATAACCATGTTGAGGAACTCAATCCAATACTCCAATAGTATTTTATCAACACAAACTGAATAGTTAACCAATATACAAGCAGTCACATTGTCTGAAGGTCTGAATCAAGATGACTCGCCTCTCTCTTCTGGAGCCAGCTCATTCTGATTCAAAACGGTACTCTTCCTTATTGTTAAACCCATGTAGAATGGTCCTTTATAATACCAAATTTGGGGATAACAGTATCTTCTCCATTGATGTTACTGTCCTTGCCTTTCTAAGATTGCAGCTCCTCAAACAGCACGTATCTGGTCACCATTTATTCATTCAATTTTTTTGCTGACACAGTTGCCATTTTACATTGAGTCATCTTCAGAGACCAGATGACCCCTACCTGAGATTTATTTGACAATTGTATTTGCATCCCTGAACATTGGCTCATATATGGTAGTCAGGAAAATATAACTTGATAGATATCCTCTGTTGTTTTCTCATTCTTGTCCTTGTATTATGTGTAGCTCTCAGTCACTCATGCCCCCTCTCCCCAACCCAGTCTGATTTTTTGTTTATGTTTTTGCATATATTCCATTGTATCCTGGTCACATATAAAATTCACTTTGATGAACTACCAGGACACAATCATAAAGACTCATGGCCTCTCCAACGCATGATGGGATAGAAAATAAGTTTTGGCTTGATGTCCCTTGATCCCCCACCATCTCAGTCCAATTACATTTTTTTTTCAATTTTCTATTATTTTCATGGAGCCTGTTTGCACCAGTGGGAGCAGAACCTGCCAACAGCATTAATACCATTGGCAAAATAAACCTTGCTAATCATTGCAGAGTGCGTCAAAAGAACTCAAGACTTGTTGATCCAAACCAAGACTTTTATTTATTTATTTATTTTTTAAAAAAAATTTCACACTATTAACCATATTGACCAAAATTCACACAAACATTTCCCTCTTGAATATACACAGGGTCATTTTCTCCCCTTTTTTTCCCTCCCTCTTTCCCACCCACTAACGTTCAACATATACGATACATCAAACCTATTAAGCAATGTCATCACACAATGAAAATAAACAAGAAAATTGTGTCATCTACTTTTACACACTGTGTAAGACTAAATGTGTTCATTTAGTCTTCTTCTCATTCTGTCATTTCTGGGGGTGGAGGTTTGCATTTTATTAACTAGAAGACTGGAGCATATCACATGTAGGTCGACCAGTCCAGAATGACCTGGTCTGGCTAGGAGCAATCCTTTAAGACCTGCCAATAGGCGTGGCTACGCTCTCAGCCAATCACAGTCATCCTACACTACAATCTGTACATAGACACATTGGTGATGGAATCTGTACTATCACAACCATCTGCTACAAAACAACACGCTGAGCAATTTCCATTCCCTCTCCAGAGAGAGCAAGTCTTTGGGCCAAATATTTCTCTCTGTATGAAACAAAAGTAATTTAACAACCTTCCTCAATTGTACCATCAAAGTGCAATTTTCTTGCTGTGAGTTCACAGAACCTAACCATTGGTGGGGTTTCAATTTCCAGGCATTTACAGTAATCCTCCTCTCATATCTTTCAACAAGTTAAATTTACAGTTGAAAAGTTCTGCAACTCCAACTTGGATAGCTGCATGCTTCAGTACCTTTGCATAATTTAGAAATAATATCAAAACATCTTGATTTACTCATGAATTTGATAATTGCAAAATAAGATGTTTTTCCATCATGTCACGGTTGAGCTAGCCCGCGTATCTTTGATGTCGCCATTGCACTCCAAAGTCAAATTTACTCACTGGATCTCCTTCAGGTCCACATCGGCTCTGCTTGAAGATTTCTCCAGTTTGCTTGCACATCTGCTGTCCAATTTATGGCAGAAGGTTGGAAGAATCCCAATGGAAATTCATCCTAGTAAAATTTTCCTGTCAAAATATCACTGTCATGTAGTGGGATATGGGCCAAACACAGGCAAATGGGACTAGCTCTACTGGACAATGTGTTCAGCATGGCCAAGTTTGGCTGAGGGGCCTGTCTTCATGCTGTATAACACTGAGTTCTCAGTATAATGTAATTACTGCATTAACATCAATTTACATCTAAGCTATTCAATAATTTTTGTATGTAATTTTATGTATTTGTTCAATGATTAAATACTTCCTTTAATCTTATACTGTGTATATTTTATATATTCCTGACCAATGGCCTCAGACCTTTTTGATCCACTAAGTTGAAATAAAAGGCATTTAGGTGCATTATGGCGCTAAAAATTCTTCCCACCATTTATGCCTGGCTTCTATGTACCCTTGCACTCTCACTTGAGGATCTCATTACTATCCAGGATGCTCCTTCTCTTTGTGCACTCATGGGCCAGGAATGTCTGAGAGTCAGTGGGAATGCTCTTGAACATCTCATCTGAGAATTTTCTTACTCTTTCAATCGGTTGATCTCTCCCCTTTGATGGTGCTCAGAATAAAACCACTGTTTTGGATCCAGGCACGCATATGACATAGATTGCCCAATGGAGCAATTGTGTGTCATCAACACCACAATCCTGGTGATATTGGCGTGGGAGAGGACCACTATGATTTTTTTTTTCCTCAAGAATATTCTTATTGAATTTTACATAAATAAACAATATGTACAGAACATTTGTGGAGTGCACAACATAGATGTCAAATTTAAAGAGTTCAACAAATACTATCAAACTTATAGAGCACATTCATGATAAAAGCTCATCATACAATCTTATCCCATTCACCCCTCACCACTTTAACCCCATCTACAAGCTAGAGTTTTATATTTAAAAGTGTACCTTCTTCCTCGAGTAATGCAGGTACTCCCTGACATACATCCATGTTTAGTTCTGGCCCACTGGTTGAATAGCAGAATGGACATACATCAGAATTGCGTACTTACCTGGTTAGTCAGCGTCCTGGGGTCCATAGGCTGAGTGCTGCAATCTTGATTTCTGTGCGTATGCACAAGTCTTCGGTTGGTGCATGCGCAGTGGGTTTGCATATTGGAGTTGGGTTGGCAGAAGAGTTAAGCGCCCTAATGATATTGAATTTGCACCCTTAACTCCTGCGCATGCGCTAACCAAACTCCAATACCCAAACTCACTGCACAGGCACTAACTGAAAACTCGCGGCATGCACACAGAAATCAAGATGGCCACACCCAGGTCACTGACTAACAAGGTAAGATGGATCCCAGGTCGCTGACTAACAAGGTAAGTTTGCATATTTTGGCTCTTACGTGCCCTCATTACCCTGTATCTCTGTTATAGTTTGTCAAATACAACATTTACTGTGTAAATTTTATATTTTATCTTTTTTTTTTAAATTTGGTTGTATGTGCGGATGGACATAATTTGCATAGGTCGCAGGGTGGGGAGAATCTGTACAATAAGATGCTGGAAGTTGGGTTTTATATTTAATAAAGGAAAATAAATATATAGATTATATATAAAAGCTTATACAGATTATATTACTGATGGGAATCTGCAAAAAAAAAACAAAATACAAAAAGCAGGTGAAGAAATAAGTCCTTAGCTTAACTAGATGTTCTGATAATAATTGAGGAAAGGCCCCCACACCTTTTGGAACTTTTTGTGTGAGTTACAAATTGAGTAATGGACCTTATCAAGATTTAGGTGGGACATAATGTCTCTCAACCACTGAGTGTGCGTGGGTGGGGCAGCACCCCACTACCTTAATAATACCGCATGTCTGGCCAAAAGAGAAGTGAAGGACAGAGTGCAACATTTGATTGGAGTCAGATGAATGCTGTCCTCTCCAAAGGACCACTGATGTTGATTCATTTATTCTCCCAATGGTTAGGACGATTTTAAGATGAGATTATTGGTGTTATTCTTCAGCGCCTTAAGGTGCATGTTTAAGATTCAATTCAGGTTCTTTCATTGTGATGTAATATACAGAACATTTCATTTAGTCTACTGTAAGGCAAAGATGCACCATCAGTAGAAATTGCCCAGCACCCCTTACAGCCAGAGAAAGAGAAGCAAAAGAGAGCCCCTTAAGTCATTTAGTGGATTCGCCTCCAGTGCTTCTGTTGTCTCTGCAGTCACATAGACTTCAGTTCAAGCCATCAGCAATCTGAGCTCCAGATCCAAAACCTTCAACATGCTTATGAAGCCTTCAGTGCCCGAGGCTCCTCTGAAGCCCCCCCTCCCTCCTTGCCCTTAGCACCCTCTCGCATCCTGGTTCTGGTACCTGGTGTCCCTTCAGCTGGTCTTGAGTCAGTATCCTGCACCCTGCAGCCAGGGTGGGTTCTTCATCTCAAGTCACCAACAGCCTGAGAATTTTTCAGCTGAAGAGCCCCTCACTGGTCCACCACAATGGACACGGAGAGTCGTATCCCCTGCTTCTCCTTCAGAAATGCGGGAGGGGTGTGTGTGTCTTCTCCCTGTTTTCTGGTGCTCTTTGCATGTTCTCTGCTCCTCCAGAGTCTGCAACCCCTTGACGCTGCTGCCGAACACAGGCACCACCAATCTTGGGCCCAGTTGCTGCAGTCACAGGATTTTAAAATAGATTGTTGTCTCCTTTAACAGGCTGTTTAAAGCCCATACGGAGCCGTCGGTTGTTGGACTGACTGGAAGGACCATGTGGGGGAGCTCTGTGTCTCTGCTCCCCACTCTCCCAGGACCCACACCAGCGGCAACACTTCTATTACAGCAGCTCCTGCAGGCTGCCATTTTTTTTGTTTTTTTTTTGTTGTCAGTGTTCTAAGTCTCAGAATTGTATAAGATTCCAGAGTTCACTGTTGTGGTGGCTGAGTTCCTCCAGTATCTCTGTGTTTATATGACCATGAGTTTGTGCCAGCTTTGAGGATGTGATCTCACCTTGGTTCATCAAAGGTTGTGCTGATGCACACTGCAAGTGACGGTGACTTTCCACCCCAATGCTGAGCTTTGCTCAGAGGTAGCTCCTGAGATACATGAAATGGTCCACCTTTTTTCAAGGTCTGATCTGGAAAAATATGGACAAACATAGCATTACTATTGTTGGGGAAGGGTTGCCATCACAATGGGGGAAATAGGGACCCAGGTGAGAACTTAATAAATTGCTACTTTGAAGGGGAGCTTTTCAAGTTGAGTGCTGTCAAGAGATCTCCTCAAGCAAGTGTATAAGTCATGGAAGGCAAACCTCACAGAAGAAAGGAATAGGCCATTTGATTCCCTATTTATCAAGTTCATGGTTGATCTAGTACCTTAGGTACATGTTCTCATATCCCTGGAGTCCATATCTTCAAATCTATTGATCCTGTTTTCAATGAACTCGGTAACTGAGCTTCCACAAACCTCGTGTGTAGGGAATTTAAAAGCTTTACCATTCTGTAAGCAATGAAATTTCTCTTCATCTCTTTTCTAATTATTTTGAGTCTGTGACCCTTGATTTCAGACTACTCAACCAAGGGGAACATTTTTCCTGCATTCAAACGCATGAGCCCTGGTAGAAGGTCGTAAATTTCAATAAGGTCACTTTGCAGATGCTCCACGAAAGATCTGGAGGCAGTGAGGACCACAGAGGTGCAATTGAAGGTATGGAAATAACATTTGGACATGTTTTGTGTGGAGCTGTCCTTTGTCCGGACCCTCTCTGGACTGGTCATATGGAATATTCAGACTGAAATTCCATGAACTTGTAACCCAAATTAAGCCACTGCTTTATAAAATTACAGTAAAACCTCTGGAATCCAGCACCTATAGGGATTGGTAGATGCTGGATAAGTCCATTTTCCAGTTGCTGGTGTCTTATTCTTACAAAGCCTAACTAATGCACCTGTTTTAAGAATAAACAATTTAAAAGACTGTAGGGTCCATATTTGGTGCCAAACGCGAGCTAATTCGCCCATCGTTATTGAATGAAGATCTACCGGGACCAATGCCTGAAGAGGGCACACAAAATCAGTGAACCGGTGCGGACTCGAAAGGCCAACATGGCCTGTTTCCGCTCCATGGTTACATGGTTAAAAGACAAAAGACAAAAAAAAATTATACTGTACAAATTTCATTTGCATAAACATTAAAACATTTTACTTCTCTTTAGTCAAATTTTTGAAAATATTTAACTGTCATTGCATCATTAGGTTCCTCCCCCTCCATGGAGCCGCATGAAAGACGAACAATAACATTATAGATAATTTAACCCAACCCCCGCCCTCCCCCCCCACCCCCCCCGCCAAAGTTTACAGATAAAGCCTCTGACTGGGTTGATTCTTATTCAACAGGGATAGGGAGTCACCCCAAGCAGCTGCTATGACCAAGGCACTCCGCTGGCTGAAAATATTTGCTCCCATCTTTGCCAAAGGTTTGAGTGTTACTTCAGAGAACATTTACAATTTAAACTTACATATTTTTTACCTGTTATTTTATTCTTACTTATTTTAATTTTTAAATGTATTTTCTTTGATTATTTTGCCGGTTGCTTGAATTCTGGTTACTAGAGCTTTTATTGTATATTTCAAAGAGACAAATTAATTGTTATAAAGAACAGAAATGGCCCCTTCAGAGCCATTATATCCATGCTACCCTATTTGTCCATCGACACTGATGCCATTTGCCATTTTTAGTTCCGTATGCTTCCTTGCTTTGCCTATTTCAATTGCCTACCTAAGTGCCTCATGAACATAATGAATATATCTCTTCTGGCAATGAATGGAGATAAGATATTACTCACTGTAATATCCAATTATTGCATCTATTTGTATTTGTAGACAGACTTCTTTATGTTTTAATTTCCTCATTTAACTGCTTGACACCAGATTTGCTTTCTTGAGCCAAAAGTCTTTATTTATTCGTTCAAAACACAGACAATAGGTAACATATATAACAATAAACAGAGCACAAACGTTATATTCTATATCTATTTTAAAAAAAAGGAAAGAACCCCCCCCCTTTCAGCCAACTCTCCTAAGGAGAGCCACAAAGAAAAAATAAAGTAAAGTAGAGCATACATATTAAAATCTAGTCGATACAAATCAAAATGCAAACATTCTGAATATAACAACCATCTATTAATAAAAAAAAACTATAGTTATCCACAAAACACATGTAACTCCCTCCATTATTAAACAATATTTCATCTCATTATGCCAAAAGTCTCAAATTTAAACATTTCAGGTAAAATCATATCTCTACCGAACACGTTTTACCAAAGATCGAACTTGATAAAAATACGCTTACGCTTAATCGGACTGTTTAAACCCAGAACATTAAAAGTAGCAAAGTTCAGCTTTGACATATCCACTAATATTACTAAAAACTAATAATATCAATATATAAAGACTCAGATCAACGTAAATAGGCCCTCCAATAGGAGAAACCACAAATTAAAGTCTAAATAAAATGAAAATTTAAAAAAAAGATAAAAAGAAACACACCTCCAAAAAAAACTACCAAAAGGTAGTAATCCCTAAACAAAAGTTGGGTGTGGATCACCCACCAGTGGCTGATGACTAGTAGAACATAGAGCAAATTTCTCCCTCCCCAGCCAAACAAAAAATAACAACAAGATATCATAATGACATAAAAAGAAAATAAAAATAAAAAAAGTTCTGCTATTCATCCAAGAAATTCCAGACTCGGTAACCCCATTTCAAGGAAACGGACTCTTTCCATTCCCATTTCTCCCATTTCTGCCGTTTCTTCCATTTCCAGAACAACCAGATTTTTCTTTAGGAGACAATAATGGGCTACGTCTTTGTCCTCTTACATCTGGCAACGAGTCAGCAAAACTCATTTCTTCACACTCATTCACAAAAAAACGAGATTGAAAGTCTCCTCAAAACACCTTCAACACTGCCGGATAGCGAAAAGTAGACTTGTAACCTTTACTCCACAAAACTTCTTTAACTGGATTAAATCGATGCCGACGCTGAATAACCTCTTGACTCAAATCAGGATAGAAAAAAACTCTACTATTCTGAATCATTAACGGAGCTTGTCGTTGTACCGCGTTTTGCACTGCTAAACTAAGTATCGTTTCTCTGTCCAAATAATTCAAACCGAATTATCACGGGTCTCGGTGGTTGACCAGGCAGAGGTCTTCTTCTTAAGGCTCTATGAGCTCTTTCCAATACCCGACCTCCAGAGAAAAATCCTGCCCCAGTATTTGTGGAAACTATTCGGTAAAAAAACCGAAGAGGATCTTGTTCTTCCATACCTTCAGGCAAACCAATAATCTTCACATTATTCCTTCTACTTTGATTCTCCAAATAATTTAATTTCCTCTCGAACTCCCTCTCACGTTCTCGCAATTCTTTAACGGATTCTTCCACCTCCAACACTTTTTCTGTATTAGAAGCCACTTGTTGTTGACATTTCAAAAAAGCAGCCTGAAATTGTTTAAAATCCTCACAAGATGCTTCCACGCGTATTTTAACTGTATCCAGTTCCAAACTGAGTCTCTGAGACATTTAATTCAGCATCGGCTGAATGATAAGGCTTAGCTGTTTACATTGTAATTCAGAAAAGCTCAGCCCTGCTTTCTCTTGCGTAGTGGCAGAACCAGGTAACTGCAGCTCCTGCTGCATCTCAACAACAGGTGGTTAACGGTTTTACTACGGGTCTGGACTCCCAGCGACGGCACCCCGACTTCCTCAGGGGGCCGACGCTGTTCTCCCCCCGCAACCCGTTGTGGCTTCAAAAACTCACAAAAAAGATCAAAATATTCAGATTGGAGTATATCAAGCAATGGAGTCGTCTTCTCGCGTGCCCCCTCCGTTAAAGTCGGCAGGCTGCCAGAATCAGGATCCACATCGGGGGCACACGCACCTTCCTCCTGAGAACAGGTAATTCCAGCGATGTCCTTCTCCTGGTGAGTAGTGGTCATTTTTTCAGCTCCCACAGGCAATCTCTGTGGTTTAGGCTTGAAAGAAAGCAAACCTGAAGTTGTAGCAGACTGTTTAGGCTCTAAATCTTCAACACTCCAAAAATGTAGTTTCTTCTGTACTTGAGGTTTAATCTTTTTACTATTAATAGCCATAACAATTCCTTGATACTTTAAACTAAGTTTTAAAAAATTTAAACCTGAAAACAAAGAGTTAAAAATGGGTTCTTAAAAGTCTGGCCAGAGAGGTCGAGATTACACATCTAGACTCTACGCCATCTTGCCACGCCCCCTTCTTGAGCCAAAAGAACGGAGGTTGTAACTCAGTCCCAGATTTGAGCTTGATTGTTCTGGATTTGAAACTCAATTGAGCTTGATTTTACTTCCGCTCCACCAGCTTTTGCATCTGTCAAAAAAAAGTGAGCAAGAACTGAATGTTTACTTTCTGACTGGAATAACGGGAAACAAAGGGCATTTCAGTTTTATTAGCAATTTTGTTAAAAAAATAGTTTATTTTTAGTTTGTGCCCCACTAGGGATCCACAGTCATAGGAGAAATATAGACTTATCCTTTGTACTCAATCAAGCTGGAGCCCACAAAAATAATGACATAATCCTGCCTTTTTTGTGCTATGCAATTGAAAATATATTGAAAACTGAAGGAAAACATCTTTTGATTGTTTTGTGTCACTTTGGAGATTTGATCATTAACCTTCCACATCTGAAACAACTTGAGTGTAAGCCTTGTTTTGGAGGATTCAGCTATGAGAGGATGGCTATGGCCAGAATTAACACGTACCTAAGCAAAGATCTGGACCTATTGCAACTCATCGATCATCAGAGCAGATGCAATATCGCTGGCTCTCTTCTCAGCTCTGGAACACTTCGAAAACAGCAACTCTTACATACGACTTCTCTTCATCAACTACTGCCTTCAATACCATTACTCCCTCAGTGCTGGTCAAGAAGCTACAAACTCTGGTCCTCTGTACCCCATCTGCAACTTGATTCTCAACTTTCTCTTTGGAAGACCACAGTCAGTATGAATTGGAAGCAATGCTCTACTCTTTATACACCCATGACTGTGTGGCCAGGCACAATTCCAACGCCATCTACAGTTTGCCGATAACAACACAATTGTTGGCAGAATCACAAATGGCAATGAGGAAGCGTACAGGAGGGAGATAGATCAGCTCATTGAATGGTGCAATGACAACCACCTTGTGCTCAATGTCAACAAAACCAAGGAGATGATTGTAGGCTTAAGGAGGAAGTCAGGGGCTCATTGAGGGCTCAGTAGAGGAGAGGGTCAAAGACGCCAAATTCCTTCGGTGTCAACATCTCCGAGGATCTCTCCTGGAGCCTCCAAGTTGATGCAATTACAAAGAAGGCTGTACTTTGTGAGGTGCTTGAGGAGATTCAGTATGTTACCGAAGACTCTCATAAACTTCTACGTGGAGAGCATTCTGGTTGGTTGCATCACTGCCTGGTATGGAGATGCCAAATCTCATGACAAGAATAAACTCCAGATAGTTGTTAATTCGCCCTGCAACATCACAAGCACCAGACTTCATTTCATCAATGACGTCTACATGAAGCAGTGTATTACAACAGCAGCCTCTATCCTGAAAGACTCCCACCACCAAGGCCACGCTCTCTTCACGCTGCTATTATTGGGAAGAAGGTGCAGGAGCCTAAAGACGAGCACTCAGTGGCACAAGGTTAGCTTCTTCCCCACTGCCATCAGATTCCTGAATAATCAATGAACCAAAGACATGGCTTTACTTTTTCTGCACGATTATTTTAATTTATTTTATATATATATATTGTCGTTGTAAGATATGCCACAACGTAAATGTTTGCACTGTGACGCTGCCGCAAAATACTGAATTTTGTGACTTGTTCAGGACGATAAATTCTGATTCTGAATTCGTTGTCTGGGAGCAACCTTAAAGTTAGTGATTTTAGCCTATTATCCCCTTTTATTGTGGTTATTAACAAAGACTTCCGATGTATTGTATCTCGCAGCCGCTGTAGGCTGCACAATTTGCAAATAATCCTCATCTCAGCCCCTCAGTCAGCTGGCAAGTTTCTTTCATTTACATGTCAGGGAGGTGGATGTTGCAGATGCCAATGAGTAAAGCTGGAGATATTGGACATTATTTTGCTTCTGGAAGTGCAAAACGTCCATATCGCCTTACTCCGGCACTGGAAATAAGTCATCATTTTTAAAGGAGTTATATATTTCTGTGGAAAGTAGGTGAAGATCTAAAGGAAATAAAACAGTATGCAAACAGAATCGAAGGCAAGGGGAAAAAAAATTGCAAACTTGGTGAATCAAATTTAAATTGTGTGTGAATAATTGCAGTGATCAGGTTGTAAATGAGTGGAGAGTAGCAATTAAATATTCCATTCAAGCGCGATTTCAATTGTATGTAAGGCCATTCCGGTTATTGTGCCTGTGTCAGCTGTTTGATATTGCTGCCATGCAACAAAACTTCAAGGTGCTGTCAATTGGATTCCAACAAAGCTTTGGACATGTTCAAAAGGTAGCTTCTCTCTATGGGGAGGGAGTACAAGTTCCAATGTTAAATGCAATTATGTTGAAGATGCAATGCTGCAATTTGATAATGTATCTGTTTTATTGCAAGAATCAACTCACCCCTCTTCTTCTACTTAGTGTTTTTCTTAGTTATTGCGTGATCTTTGAAAATGGTGAGTGGTCTCATGTGAACTGCGCTTTTTACTACGGACCTTGAATTCCTTGTAACAATTGTAACCAGTGAGTCAGGCAAAAAGAGCGAATTGGGGCCTTTTCATCTGCCTTAGATTTGATGGGAAGAGGGTGAAAACCCCATTGAAGGACGTAATTGGTACTAATCATTTATGTTGCCTTTCAAAACTATTTAGAGTGAATTTTTGACAATTCATTTTTTAAACACCTAAAATAAAAATAATTCTATTGTCCTGGAGGTTTATTATTTCAACTGGTTTCCTGGCTGTTTTTAGAATCATCCTATATCTGAGATTTTTCAGGGCTGGTTGGAAATAGAAGGGAAAAAAACCCTCATTTTTTAGGATGTTGCCAAGTGTTTAACATTTTCATGCATGAGATAGAGGAATTAATTAAAGATAATATCATAGGATTATGGAATGAGTTTCAATTAGAGTTAATCTTCACAATGAACCAAGAGATGATGGTAGCATTTAAGGAGGAGAAATTAGAAAATATTTAGTATTTTCAAATTAAATACAAAATTTGCAGATAAATTAATGTACTGTACTAATGATTCTTTTGAGAGGTTGTAGTTCTCCAGTAATGATTGAGGTAAGGAAATATGATCATGGTTAGAAATTGCAGAAAAAAATGGCATGTTTTATTTAGATTTCCAGGAAGATTCTTATGTTCTAGCTTCTTGTTTAGTATTAATGGCGAGTCAGGATTTATTACCCATACCTAATTATTATTTTAATTAACAGTAACAGGCTTTTTCAGCCCACAAGCCCATGCTGCCCAATTGCACCCAATTGACCTACAACCCTCAGTATATTTTGAATGGTGGAAGGTGTGATAGTACAGGATGCTATCACCAATGTATATATTTGTATATAGTAGTAGTGATTGGCTGAGAGCTGTAGCCACACCTACTGGCAGGTCATAAAGGTGTGCTCCTAACCAGACCCTGGTCAGTCTGGACTGGTTGACCTCGATGTACTATGCTCCAGTCTTTTGCTAATAAAAGCCTTGGTTTGAGTCAACAAACCTTTGAGTCATTTGACGTGCTACAGAAGGAAACTGGAGCACCCGAAGGAAATCTACGCAGACACGTGGAGAATGTACAAACTCCATAGGATTCAAACCCTAGTAGTCCTGATCACTAGCACCGTAACAGGATTGTGCAAACCACTATTCTAACCATCCGCCCTCACGTTCCCCCATGATAATGATCAGTAGAGGTTTAAAAATTCTGCAATATTGATAAGATCAATATTGGAGGCATTTTTTACACTCATCAATAAATATTGCAAAACCTGTAAAATTTGGCCTATATTTAATCAGGAGGTAGAAATATGAGTCTGAAATGGAGTACCCTGGCCCAAAATATTGTTGTCATTTCCTAATATTATAGTTGTCAAGGCTACCCCTCGAGGTTGAGAATGATGCCTTAGCATCTATTTGTTTAATGTGTATTTGATATTGCACTTCAAGGATCATACAATACCTCACAATTCAACCAACTAATTCCAATGGCATGAAAGTCACAGCGATTGGAGCTGATGGATTTGTTGCAGCCTTCGCCCGCCTTCACAGCCGTTGCATTCAGGACAACTTTGTCCACCTGTACCACTGTTGAGGACTTGGTTGGATTTTTCTTTGTGTGTAACCCTACCAGGAGCATAGTTCCAGACAATATCCCTCTCAGGATCTCAGGACCACACAAGCTTCTCCGCCATGATAAGGTGGTAAATGATATTAAAGTTTGGTGAACCAATCTTGGATTATCTCTGCATCAGCTGTTCTGTTTGTGTGCTGAGAAATTATTTATTTACTGTGAACCAAAGCAGCAGAGGCATTTATATGCTGACTCGTCAGGCTGTTTTGGTAATTGGCGGGGAGGGGGGGGTAGGGGGGCGGAACTATTTTTTTTGTCCATAGTTTTCTTTAATTACTATATATTTTGACATATGTCAACTGGCAGATAGGTCGACCCCACTCTTTTTATCCTCATTTTAATGTTTTTATGGTATATCCAGCATATAAGTCAACCCTCATTTTTTGGGCTGTTTGAGCTTCCCAGGAACAACCCTAATTTTTTTTTTTAAACACCCCAAATGCAAGTAATAAATCTGTAGATTAAGTAAGTTTTTAAAAAAAAAACATCTACCTACCAGGCAGGAGTGGCGATGTCAGGGTCCCATATAGGAGCAGTTATGGCAGCGCCCAGCAGTGGGGAGGTACTGTCGGGGAGCAGCGGCGCCGGTGGTGTGGAGGTACTTCCAATATCGACTTATATGCCGAATCAATGTCAATCTGGCGTATATGTCGATCCCCATTTTTGAGGGTTTTACCGCTTGTCTTGAATGCTAAAATGTACGGTAATCATTTCTCCGTTGAATGTAACTACACAAATAGTACTTCAGGTACCCAAACACCACTTTATTTTCCCTTTGTGCCCTGATTATTTGGAAGTATGATCCATTTCACAAGTGACACCAGCATTATTGCTTTATAAGTCTTCAGAAATCATGTGAGTGATTTACTTTAAGCAGTAAGGGGAAATAGTGGTGACAGCCTTCAAATATGACCTCATTTTGCTGCTATTTCCAACATCTGCATTAATGAGTAAATGGCAAATAAATAGAGTGATTGAGTGCACTGAGGTATGAGGGTTTAAGTGCAATGGTGGCCATTTCACATTTGGTTATTGGTATGCTGGCTGTTAACGTTTTAATATGGGGAAAAAATAGCTGTGCATTTAAATGATTCCACTCTCTCACAAGGCTTATGTAATCTTCTGCAATGGCTTAACAGGAAACATTGTCTCTGAATTAAACCCCTCTGGCCACAATTTTTAAGTCTGACCATAAATCAATAACCTCACTCATTTCCCGAGCATTTAGATCCCAAATCAGATCATTGATATATGGCTTTATCATTAATCTTCAGGACAGAGGTTACCATGATTGACCACTTCAATTACCTAAATGATGCAGTGTTATGAAGCAACACAGTGCCAGGGGACAGTTAGCATTACTGCATGGGTGAATATTTAATGGGAACATAAAGCATTCGGAATTTCTGATTGCTGTATTTGTGAAATATGTTATTCCCGTAGAAAAAAGAAACTATGATTCCTAGAAATGCCAGCAGTTTTGTTGGACCACTAGCAAGATCAAAACTGCTTCTCTGAGAAATGAGAGTATTCTTACGGTAAGCTTTAAGAAGGAAATTATCAACAATTGTACATTCAACAGATCAATAGAAATTCTTCAATAGAATGTCTCTGAGGGATAGTAATAAAGAAAGTTCATATTGAGTAATCGTCAGTTATAATCAATTTTAATCACAGTTCAGACTGTGATGAAGCAATAAAACTGCTTTGATGCAGCCTAATGCAATTTGGTCCTCCGACACAACTGAATCAGAAACATGTATCAAATTTATTTGAGAATGGCGCATGCTCACCCTTTCGCCGTTTCAGGTCCATGACAAGAAGTCGAGATGTTGATGCCCAAGAAGAACCATATTGCTATCTATGAGCTACTCTTCAAGGAGGGTGTAATGGTAGCCAAAAAAGATGTGCATATGACCAAACATCCAGAGTTTGGCAGACAAAAATGCCCCTGACCTGCAAGTAATGAAGGCCATGCAGTCTTTGAAATCATGTGGTCATGTAAAGGAACAGTTTGCTTGGCAGCACCTCTACTGGTACCTGACTAATGAGGGCATCCAGTATCTGTGTGATTACCTTCATCTTCCTCCAGAAATTGTTCCTGTCCTTGAACAGCAAGGCCAAGACCTAAAGGTCTAACTGAGGATCGCCCTCGTCTTCGTGAATCTGACAGAGACAATTACAGGTGGGCTACTCCACTTGGAGCAGACAAGAAGGCTGAAGCTGGTGCTGGTACAGCCACAGAATTCCAGTTTAGAGGTGGATTCGGTCGTGGTCGTGGACAGCCTCAGTAAATGTGTACAACGTGTTGTGTACAATAAAAATCGATTAAAATGCAAAAAACAAAAAAAAATTGAAAATTATGAAGTTCCTCAGATAAAAATTATGTGAACTGTGACCTATGGAAAGATTATTGACTATAATGAAGTCAGACCCCATATAAGCAAGAAAGAGGAGATATTGTTCTTAGGTAATAATTGCAAGACTGTAGTTTTCTGTAATTAATCAATCAACCCTAATTTAGTATGTGCCTAATACTATGTAATGTAAAGTTGAATAGTCCTCTTAAAGTCATTAGGTTGGAGGATGTTATGTGTATCAATGCTCTGCCAAGATCCTTGGGGCTGAATAACCTCTTTCTGTATTGTAAGTACATTATACTTATGAATAAATAATTTGCTTTCACCTGTTCATTTCCCAGTAGTTGATGCACTGATGCAATGATAACATGATAATTGACAATCCCTGTACATTCATGTCAGACCTGTGGACTAGATAAATTGATAAATTAATGGCTTGTCAGCAGTTTGGGTGGGAAGGAGGAGGTGCATCTTAATGCTTAGGAACTAGAAGCATCGTACAATGTATGAATCCTTCAAAATTGTGTGATAATTTATGATGAAATCTAAGTCATTCTGAGCATTGAATCAAAATTTACATCACCCTGCCACTGTAATAAATGTCAATCAATAATATACATGTGCAATGCAGTTCGTATGTTTAAGACACTAGTTCCACGTCTTAGAAAATTCTCCTGTATTTCATCCTTATGTATGCTTCTTGCCCAATCTACCATTGGGTTGAAGAACATACATGTACATTCTAAATTGGTTCTGAGTATTAAATCCTGAAATTGGATCGTGTGAAACAAAAGAAAAATCAAAGATGTGCCTGTTGGTAAGATGACGGAAAATATGAATATTTTTTAAGTAAATTGAAACACACAGCATTGTTGCAGTATGGTAGTTAACTCTGAGCCCACCCCAGAAAAGTGGGTAAGGAGAGACCATCACCAAAACCTAACACAATATATCTTAGGATCCTTTTGGATGAAACATTTCTTGTATAGAAGACCAGGTCAGTGACGTCCAGAGTGCGCTCATGTCCTGAGATGAGAAAACTCCCAGCCATTCCAATGAAGTCTAGCCACTTAATTAAATAGGCAGGAACCTTTTGCATGCTTTGATGCAAATTTGATGATGAGAAAAAAAATCCTGCTCAGTATCAATTAGGTTATATTGGAATTTATATGTACGGATCTTCATGCACGATCTATTAAACTTGTACACAAATTAGGTGCAAATATTTTTTTTTTGGAGCATTTCACACAATCAAAGTGGATAACAATAGAGAGCATATAAAACAATTATACTGGATTGTACTAAATCTATTTTTCTAATTGAAATCATTCTAATATATACGCCATGCTATCAAATATTGAACATTGCAGAAAGTGAAAGAGTTTTCACAAAGTAGCCTGGAATAATTTAAATCCTAAACCTCCAGAAATTGTGAGGAATACTATATTGGGATTCAAGGATGAAGAGAGGTCAGTGCATACATAATTTAATTGAATGAACATTCTTAACTTTTCAGTTTCAATGCCTTCCTCGAATGTGCGCAGCAAAATGAGTTCATGGTTCAATTACCAACTTACTGAGCAAATTCAATCAAAGTTATTGAACACATACATCTTGCATTTGAGCAAGGGAACACAATTTCAACATCTGCTGAGGTGACCTTGAGGAATCCCAAAGAATTTTACCCAATGCAAAGTACAAATATAACAGAATATTGCAATAATAAAGTGTGTGAAACAGAGCAGAATCTAAAAACTTTAGGTGTGATGGGTGCCTATTGTGTTATCATATACACCATTTTAAATTGTGAAAGAATTTAATCTGCCAGAGAAATAGGCATATATCCTTAGAATGTAGTTCTAGAGTCAAGGTTGTTAACCAAAGTAGGTCCAGCAGTGTGTGTGATTTCTTCACAGAAGAAATGTTCTCACATTAAGAAGCCAGTAGGCTACCACATATTGGAGTCAATGGGAACAATCGAGAACAGGACATGTGAAGTATTGACATCGATCTTGGTAAGGGCAGTGAGTGAAATGACTTAAAAACAAAATTAATGGTTACATGGTCAATGCAGCAACTTGAAGATCAATGCAGCATCAGACTCTTCAGTCATAGGAAAGGAAGTGCACACTGTGAATTTGAATGTATTGAGAACTTTTGGCTGGATGAAATGTTAAATGCATCACACAGTCAGCAATTTGAATTGCCAATGGTTGGGTTAATTACGCTACTTGGCCTCCATTGGTGGATAATGACTGACACTGAAAATTGAAATTTGGAAAAAAGTTTTCACCATTGATACTTCAAAATCACCCTGATCCTATTAAGAAAGCATGCAGAAATATTGCTGTATACTTTCATGGATTTTCTAGGTTGGAAAGATCATATATCAAGCCATATGCAAAAGAAATAAACTTTTATTGACATGGCCACTCCCATTTGCATTGAAATATCAGGTGAAAAAAGAATCAGAAGTTTAAGCCAACATACCAGAGAAGAAGAGCTAAAATGGCTAAGCATACCAGTTGGGCTGGTTCTTGCAGAGGATGGGACTGTTTAATCATGCGTGTAATGCTTCAAATGATAGAAAAGGAAATGGGAGCTGCACAACGGTCAAGGTAAAGAAACTGCACTTGTGTCATGTACATTGATGAAGATTGAGAAAAATGAAGGCCAAATTAGACAGGTGTCAGTACATCAGGTTCAGTAGTTACATTTGGACAGGCCTTTTTACTTGAGTCACAGGACACAGGTCTTTAAGAGCAAAACTCTTGATCTTAGTTCAATAATATTGACAGTGAGTGTTGATCCATTATCATGATATTTACATTATTGAGTACAGAAGTGTAAAAAAATGCAATGGAGATTCTTTTATCAAAGTTACCAGTCAGGAAAATAATGAAAGATATTCCAGTGCAGTAATGAAAATACCGTGTAAGGTACAATATATCTTTAGAAAACAAGTAGATATTAAAATTTTCAGTTAGTTTGTGTTAATTGAGAACACTGCAAGAATACTGAGAACATAAACTTTACAAATTTAATATCACAATTCAGGCATTATTGAGATGTTTTGTTCATTAGCTGGGGTCTGATTAAGAGCAAGTAGATAAGTGCAGTATCAGGTGAGGAATCCTATTTTTTGTGTGTGTTCTGGTTTCCCCGAAGTGCCAATCTCGGGTGTTTGCTTTTATGACAGCATGTAAGGAAACAAAGTGGTATCGAGCACATGCTTATTTTATCCAAAATGTGTAAAGAATAATGGGTGCCTCTGTGCTTTAATGTAATGGGTGTGTGATGTGCCTAGAGGATCCCAAAACCCAGCAGCAATAGAAATTCACCAAGACAAATGGCTACATAAACAAAAGTCACTTTTAATTTTCTTTTTTTAAAACAAAAAACAGGATCAAATTTATTACTATTGACTTAACCTAACATAACCCCCTTCTAATTCTAAGCACACATTTATGTAATGTAATGTAAGTTCAGAAAAGGTCTTTGATTCACAGACCAATCTCACTTCCTATTCCTCCAATTTCACTAGTATCAGGCAATTCTTATACTGTGCAAAGAATTTAACATTTATGAATCTTGACCAGACTTTGCTTGAAAGGTAAATGGTTACTGCTCAGGAATGTTCTTGTCAGTTTTAAGAGAGAGATTTGTTGCTCATTGGAACATAAACTGATTTCTTCCAATCAGCCACCACTGTCTTGCCAAAGAAACTTGCCCCATCAGGGTTTTCCAGATGATAACTTATTTCCTCTAGATCATCACAGAGTTCCTTTTTGTTTCCCTTATTTCAAGTGTAATTACACAGCCAGCCATCTCCTCTTGTATAGACCACAAGGGTTCCCAACAGTCTGAACTTAGAACTCACAACCTGTCTCTTCTAAAAGCCACTGCAGAAAGCTATCTCTCTCTCTCTCTCTCTCTCTCTCTCTCTCTCTCTCTCTCTCTCATTCTCCCGTTCTCTCTCTCTCTCAGAGAAAGCCTTTTGGTCTCCTCTCTCTCTCCCTCTTGGCTTGCAAAACCACATTACCTTCTTAGAACAGGAAACTGCATTCAGACAGATTGCTGCACCGGACCCAATCTTCTGAGTCTGTTCATCTGTTGCTTTCCAAAACAATAATCCATTACTCCACAGCATGTCCAATTAACATCTACTTGTGAAGTCCTTATAGGAATTCTGAAAAGTTTTTGCAAAGGCCCTCTAGGCTTGAGCAGAGCTCTGGCCTTTAAAATGAGATCTGTGTTGTGTTTGTTTGTGACCTACCCCCCCCCCCCACCACCACACACACACGCACACAATTTATCTCCTTTAATACATATCTATATATAATATAAAATATAACATAATCTGTCACAGGTGTGACAAATGTGCTAGAGAATGTGCTCCAGAAGGTAAGGATAATCAATGTTTCATCACGGGTACCTCAAGCACACTTAAACTTAACAATGAAACATTCATTTGCAAACATTACACCACTGTTGGTTACGCCTCAGCTGAGTTACTCATGCTGTAGCAGACTCAGAATACAATTGAACTTAGTTCTGCCACACATTGAATTGACGAGTGAAGGAGATGCTGTTGAGACAATAATAAAATTATGACCGATTTTGCAGAAAGCAATAATTCAAACATCAATGCAAAACTGATGTGTGTTGAGGCTACCCAGATAGTCTGACATTTACAAATGGATATTGAGGCAGGAAAAATAGAGATACCTCATAAAAATTAGGGGGAAAAAAATCAGAAATATTCACTTGAATCACTTAAGGAAATGTACAAGACAATATTGAAGACTTGTGTAATTACAAGTGCATTTCAGAAGTTGCTCCAGCGGAAATTGAAGGAAATTGCATGATTATACAGAAATGTGTTAACAAGTGGATACAGAGCCACGTTATTTTGGGAAAATTGATGAGACTTTGGAAAATTGTGAACAATACACATCACTCCTCTTCTGAAAAAAGGAAACAGAATGTACTGTCTGTACATCAAAAACATACATGAGCAAATGTACAGTACATTTAGAAAACTTATTTTGCCCTTTAACTTGGATAATCAGCTCACTTGATTGAAACACCATACAGCAATGATCCAGTCCGTTTCCCCACATCTTACTGTAGCTGCTGTCAGCAACGCCTGAGTCTTGTACAAGTAAAATATTGTTGCCTGGATACCTTGTGTACTATTGGCCTAAGGCTTAACAACACATTTTGACACATTGTTTCAGACAAACTATGCTGCTTCAAGATTGATATATCGAAAGAAGTTAAATATAGTTGATGCATGCGGGTATTTGATATAACAATTGGACAGTAAGTAGGAGAGTTCAATAATGGACTTACACTAGCATGTTAAAAATAATATAAGTAAAAAGGGCTTTACTTATTATATGACTTAATGTGCAATCATTAGTTAAAATATTTCACCATATTCTTGCTGTCATGGCAAGATTTGAACTCAACTCTCCAGATGGACAGGGAGCAGGTAGGTGGAACTAGTGGAGTTCACTTAAATTGGTGCGGACTAGAAGGACCAATATGGCCTGTTTCCGTACTGTAATTGTTATATGGATATGGATTATGATACCTATGAACCAGTTGGGGTCGACATGCAGTAAGACCTGTATAATGTGAGCTGGGAGTTGGTAAGAGGCAGTTTACTTTAATGCTGCGGTTCTCGAACCTTTTTGGGCTGCTGCCCCCTTGGATCCCTAGCGCCCTCACCCCACACATACCTGCAACGAACACACACCTCTTTCTTGGTATTAGGACTACTGCAAATTTAAAGCAACAACTAATTCAACACTATGAATAAGTTTATGTATTTCACAAATAAAACTTGCAGTAAACCAATTTATTTAGCAATATGAAAGGGTAAATATACATCTCACCTGTAACTACATTTGTCTTTACAGTTTTCACACGTTACCTACACCTTTTTGTTTGTTGTGCTGCAACCACATTTAATTCTGCAACCAAAAATATTGTACGTTCTTTGTAAAAATCATACCAATCGCAACAAAATGCAGAAGAGAAAACAAGGAAATATAATAGCAAAGCAATACTAGGTAAAGTACATGACTCAGTCGTACAAGTACAAATGTGAAACTAAAAAAAATCAAACTACTAAACATGAGAAGTTCCAGTTAGACATAAATACAGATTGTATAACATGGTTTTGAACAGCGTGGATTTTGATATAACAAGTCCTGGGTGGTCGCGTCCAAACCAGTCACCATCCCCGGCCATCACTGTCCTGAGCAGTCATCCCCGCCCCCTCCTCACCTGACAGATAGCGCATGATGAGAGTTGCGGGTTGAGTTTGCCGGAAATGTTTGGACCGCCCCCTTTTTCCTCACCACTCCCTGACTGCCCCCTTTCTCCTCACCCCTCCCTTGGATCTTTCCATCACCCCCAGGGGGGGCAGCAGTACCTACTTTGGGAATGACTGCCTTAAGGCAATGCAGTTGCCCAACAATGGACAATTCCTCCGCTTGATGTTAAACAGCCTTATCATTGCAGAATTCCCTTCCCTCACTGCGGTCTGAGAGGGAAGAGGGAGGTGTTGAGGAGGAGGGGAGGGGAAGAGGTAGTTATGGGTTTGGCAGTAATCAGAAACAAAAACTGCACAAATGCCAAGTTGACCAGAACAGGTCACAGGCTGTTGAGTTGTCACATGATTTGGCACAGTATCACACAAATCAATGGGCATGATTGGATACTTCCTACTCACCTGGATGATCCAAAACAAATTTGCTCATTTGATTGAAACCAATGACCACACTTGCTCTTGTGAACCACATCTACAAGATTCAATGCAACAGTTTGTCAAGATCGATTTAAGATGGCATGAGCTTAGCCAATTACCACTATCACCAAGATGGGAATGCCATCATTGGCCATCACTTGTCTGTACACATCATCTTGAGTTTAAAATAAATGATTAATATTTCACAGTTACTGGATTGATGTGGAACTCCCTATTATTTCAGGTCTGTGGTAATACTTCCACTTCTTGGAATGAAATGCTTCAAGAAGGCAATGTTCCCATATTCTCAAGCCCAATTAAGGATCGATGTTAAATCTTGGCCTTAGTAGCAGTACCTACAGTTTCAAACTATATTTTTTAATCACAACTTCAGTTAATAGGCATCAGGGAAATGAACAATGTTATTTAAAAATAAACGTTTGTCTTGGAAGGAAATGTTTAGAAGCAACAACCTAACATCAGGCATCGTGGCTGAAAAAAGAAGTGGTGGATGACAAAATATCAGTTCTGGATATATTGATTTGGCCGTCAAGGAAATTTCAAAATCTGTTGAGTTGACAACCTTTTGAAAGACCAGTTATTTCTTGCACATTGCTGTGAACTCTGCAATCAGTTATAAAGTGTGTGTTCATCTTAGTAGATACATATGACCTCCTATAGAAAAAATCAGTGTTCATTCTGTGCCGAATAAGGAAGTAAATGGATGAAGGTTTCGTTCGGGTTCAGATTTTACCTCATTTATCAGTGAAAAGCTTAGCCTCAGCCACGTACCAAGTCAGGTAAAGGAACACAATATTCTATGTCAGGAATCCAAACTTCCATATTCTCAGAATTCCTAGTGACTTGTGTCACATAGCTTTGGCAGGCATTAAATTGTTGCAGTGTGCTACAGCTAGACATTCGGAGACTCAGCTTTCAACATGTCAGCCATTACAGCATCAGGTCAGTCTTTGGATAAGTTAAGGAAGTCGCCTCCTTTTACATTTCAGTACCTAATAAAGCCTCTGGTTATCATATTCAATTCAGCATAGAGCTCTTGAGTATCTTATGAGCAGTTTAAAGGGTTTCTTTGAACATGATATACCACAACATTTTTTGAAAACAATTGAATTTTATTATCACTTAGCCTTTGGGTCCATGCCTGTTCTTTATAAATCCAATATGGGAGATGGGAGATTGCATTAGAACTTTTCAAATACAATCTTCCATTCTTTCCTGTAACTCTGCAATTAGTTTTCTGTCAGATTAGATTCACTTATAAGCCAGAAATCCTGTGTATGATAACAGTGGCTCTGAGGTTCATGTATCTAACTGAGCTACTCATAATGGACTGGGACTTTGATTCCCAGTGCTGAGTCCTGCCTCACATTGAAGTCTGGATGTTGAACTGGGGCTTGTCCCTATAGCAGATTGGTGCTTTGTCTATCTGAGGGAGGTCCCCACATTGGACTGGGGACTGTTTAACAGATTGAGGGTCATAATAGTGTAGCAAAATCTTGAATGCGGATCTGTGGGTCGGTGGGTGGGCTGTCGATTGGTATGATCAGAGCAAAGTTCTATGACTCCCTGTGCTGGGCGAATGCAGTACAGCATCATGAAACATAGTTAAATCATCTAATCGTCCAAAACCTTTTTCTGAAACACAACAATGAAGGTCACTTAATCAGGTTGAGGCCTCTAATGGTCTACTGAATGAACACTTGTTTTAAACATAGACTCTGCTCTCAGAATTAACAACCTGAAATAATTAGAACCATGTTTTTTTTAAAAAAAAAGGATGAATGAATGGCACTCATACTTGAGAATAACTTATTTTCTGTTTGCTCTCTTCCCTTTGCAGAATGTAAATAGAAAATAAGGAGAAAAATATTCCTGATTTATTTTAACAGTAGCTATACATTTATATTGCAACACTTCCCAAGGCACTTTAACAATGTCTAATAAAAACATCACTGAGCTAAAAAGCCTGAGATTAAATGAGGCAATGAAAGGATAGGCTAAGTAGATAGATTGTTCAGGAACAAGAGAGAGTGTGGAAGAGAACATTAAGAAATAAATTACAAGGCTCAGATCATGATAAGATTTGCCTCATTGAAGATGAGTGAGCAGATAAGAAGACTTATAGAACAAATATTTGAGAGGGGAGAGAAGGATGTAGCAAAACTATGGCTGGAGGATTCATTAGCAATAAGATTTTGAAATGAACAGTTTAGGGACAAGTCAATAGGTGATTGAGATTCTGTATGGAACAAAATAAATGGTGTGGTGGAACCGTTCTATTACTGTTTGCACATGTATGGCTGGCCCACCCCTTGCTGATTGTACCTGAGGCTTCTCCCCCTTGATTCCCCTAATAAAGGCGGGAACACCTCCTTCAGAACAAGCTCAGGCCTTGGGTCAGCAACATGAAACGTGCCTTCTGTTTATAGTAATGAAAGCCTAGCAGTCAGGTAACTTCTAGTCTTTGGAGTTATTGATAGTGCATCCCCAAGCCATGAATGGAGTTAAACACAAAGCAGTAATGTTCTCATTGAACAGCCGGCAGGTTGGATGGGGTGGTGGTGGGTGGAAGAGAGAGACAGACAGAGAGACAGGCAGAAAGATTGTGTGTGAGATTGATTTTCAGACTATTGAGCCACAGACAAAAATGGTTTCAGTGAGAGTCCCTCCAAAACTAGATGGAATATTGACCTTTCCTCAGATTAGGAAACTGGGAGTAATTAACTCACTTGTATTTTTGTTTTGGTTATTCTCTTGGTCACTCATTTTGGTAACATGAAAAGGATATTTTGCAATAGGTTCATACTGAAGGAATAAACTAATTGTTCAAATGACATTCACAAGAATGTCAAATTTTACTATATTATTAATAGCATCAAATCAATGTTCATATTCCAGTCTGGAACTCAGGAATAATGATGTATTTTAATATGATGCGCAATTTCATTTTCTCTTTGAAAATTATGCATTTTTCAGGTAAAATACCAAGTAATAACCCCTGAACCTTTGTAGATTTCTCCCTACATCCTGAATTGAGATGGACAATGTGCTCTGGTGAATTCCATTTGTAGCTACCAGTGGAATACACTGACTTCAGGCTGTTTAAAGCTTTTCAGTCATGAGAAGGACAATGCGATGCTGATTTTGTAATATTCTCAGCCCGACAGTACTGTTATTTTGCATGGCCAAATGGCTATTATTTGCTTGAATAAGTGTATGCAGCAAAAAAACCCCATCTTTTTGTTGGCACTTCATCCACTATTCTCAGTTCACCCCTCCACCTTGACGCCTGACTGCATTTTGACAGCACTTTGGTGGTAGAGGCCCTGCTATTTTCCAATAAAAGCATTTATAGGAAGTATTATTTCACCTTTACCACAATTCACTCTTTTCATGACTGCAGTGCTTGCTATTACATAAAAAAGGCCCACTAAAATGCCAAGACCTTGTAACATCATGTGGCAGAATGACATTTATACTGAAGGATGGAAACATATTTACCTCAGTTATGTGTATCCATTAAAGAAGCAATTAACTTGATTAAGTTTTATTAAATGCTATTTATTATTCTATTGGATTAATTTGAAGTTGTTCCAGGCAAACTTTTGTTGCTTTTCATGAGTTTTCTTCACATTGCCAATATCTTTGTTCTTCATCTTCGATCCAAACAAATTCCTTTTACCTCCTGTGACTTTCTACGATATTATACAATGAAGGTATTATACTCGATAAGAGCCAAAAATAACAAATAAAACTATTAGCTGGTACAACAAAATTTTGGAAATGCATTTGATTACACGTCATTTTAAATTCAGTAATTTGAATGCATAGGAGTTCCTAATCTTTCTGTAAAATCTGAATATATATTTCTTTTCTGTCTCTTCTTTGATATTGTTCCACTTCAGAGTTAGCTTTTTAAGTCAGTTACCTTTCTACAGAACTGGGAATAATTGCATCTACACAAGCTTTTAAAGTGTAGGGAAAGAAGGGGGGAATAGAAGAGCAAAAGGCAAAGCCTGTGATAGTATGGAAGGTAAAAGATATTGACAAGGTCTTTTCCTTTTGTCAATAATTATTGATGATTACAATGTATCAAATAGCTTCCATTATATCTACTCTTCCCCTTCCCTTCTCTTAATTCCTCACATGTAAAAACATGCATACCTCTAACAATTCCCAGTTATGTTTCACTGACCAAGGAGGTTAACTCATTCTTTCTCCACAGATACTGCCCCACTGGATGAGAATTTAAACCTACTTTTAAAAATTCTGTTTGTCTCCCATCAGTAGTATTTACTTTTGAATAAATTTCCATACATACAAGTCTGTTTGTAAAAATGTATGACCATCCAGTGTTTATATGCAGTCCTTAGCTGTATCGTGTTTAATAGAGAACTGAGGTCCACTTACAAATGGCTTTGTTATATTAACCAATATGATGTTTAGATTTTACAAATCGTGTATTATCTTTTCTCGCATTTTGTTAGGACTACAGAAGGAGTCATTCAACCCATAAAGTTGAAACTGCCACTTTTAGATTTGTTCCATTAATTCCATTCTCCTGCTTATTTCTGTGTAGCTTACTCACTTGGCCAAAAGTATCCACAGATGGTTTTTTTTTAAAAAAAGGTCTTATTTTCCAATGGTCATGAAATCCTTATTGATTGTAGCCTGGAATAAAGTTCTACACAGTAAGGAATCTTAACCATTCACGTGTTTTAAATATGCAGGGTAACACTTCGCTGTAACAGGACTCCTAGTGTTTTCTGCTGTTGCTTCGCCTTGTTCCTGAGCAGGTGCATCATTTATTTTATATTTCCGTGTGACATGTTGCTGACAGTCCAGCTTATTAACAGCACAGCAAGAGAACCTGGAAATGCTGGCTAAATAACCTCACAACAAAGAAGGTGTACCATAGGGAACTAAGCAAAGGGAGAAAGCTTTTTTTTAATCTTGTTCCTTAACTCGTCTGATTTTAGAACTGTTGAATGCAAAGAGAGGGAAATTCAGTCCAAATTACTTAGAGAAGAGATACAAATGATATTGAAAAAAAAACTTGCATTACAGAGAGCAGAACTATCTGGAATAGCAGCAGTTCATTTTCAGTGCCAGGCAGGGGTGCAGTGCTGCCAGAGCTCACCAGATCGTCACTCCTGTGCCTCAGGGGCAGTTCCAGCACGCCACGGAGCTGCTATAGAGATCTCATGGTGTGTCTCAGGCACCTCCTTGTTGAAATTTTGGTGAGCTCCAGCACCAAAAAAAAATTAGCACTGTATCCTTGGTGCCAGGGAGACTGAATGGCAGTCATTAACATTTACCACAACATTAAAATAATGGGTGGTGAAATTATGTCTTTTTTTGGGCAAATTATAACCACATCCAGGAAACACATGTACAAACATCACTCCATTCAATGCATTTCAATAATGACTCAGAGAGCAGGATGGAGGTTCCACAATGGTGTGACTGGAACAGAGTTGGCATTTGCTTTTTATGAGAATTTGCTTAGAAAATTTAAGAGGTTTGGATGTTCCAGAGATTCTCTGTCTATTGTCTGAAGGCCACTGCTCGATCCATATTGGTACAATTGTTGTAAGCAACCTTGTTTAGAGAGAGGAATTAGATTAGCTTTTTATTTTCTTTATTTTCTTTTACAGATAAACTGGTTAAATATGGGTTCAAACATGGTTGTCAGTTTCATTTATCTATATTCAGTATTATATCTGATTATATTATGAGAAAGATATAAATGGTTATTACCATATTGATAGAATTTGGTGTTTTAAAGAAATATTGTTAAATTAATAACTATGGATAGGCTTTTGATTTATGATTATATTTGACTTGTGCTTATAACATATATATATATATATATATATATATATACGACCTGTTGTGAGAATTCTATTAGATGACTTTGTACGTTGGATTAAAATGTTAAACTCAGTAAAATTATTTTAAAGAAAGAATTTGCTTTACTATTCGCCTATGATCATTAACCCTGTTATTATATGAATATTGGCTCAATCTTTCTAACTACATTAAAGGTAAAATTTGATTGAGTATTTTTTACATCACCCTTAAATACTATTCAACACTGGGAGAAACAAAAGGAAAATGTGCTATAAAGTTAAAAATAATTGACATGTCTTGCCAGATGGTTCCAATGTTTATCCTGTGAGTTGATGATTTACAGCAGCCATATCCCGGATTTGTGTTGAGCCTGATCTCAACATTTAACCTAGATTTTGCACAGGAATGATGTAGTCCTACATCACAGGACTGTGCAAAGGATGCAGATGCAGAAGTAAATAGGTTTGAAAGCATAAAATGAGCAGAGTAAAAATGAAGAAGATGAGAGGTTAGCAAAGGTAGTGAGGGACTTGACACACATTGACATGGAGGTAAAAACCCAATGCTGAAGAAACTCAGCAGGCCACACAGTGTTCTTTATATAGCAAAGAAATTGCCATAGAGGTAGTAAAGTTTAGGATATGTTAGAAGTTGTATGTGGTTGTATCCAAAGGGAAGTTAAAATGCTCAGAAAGAAGTCACATGTGTCTACCACCTTTCCTACGGTAAGTAAAAAAAAAACATTTTACAGGCAATGATGTTGAGTACTTAATGTTATTGAAGGGGGAGGGATGGGAAGCAACCTATCTCTGCAGTGTAGATAGTGAATTAGCAAAGAAGGTGATCTTATTTAATGATATTGGATAGGGCAGTTAAAGGTCCAAACATTTGAGAGGACAGCTGTAGCGTGATTGAAACATTGCATAAAATAATAATGGAATACCACCGAGGGTTGCTACATCTGATTTTTTTTTATCAGCAGGGAATGTAGAGGAAACACAGAGGATGCAAAAGGACTCAGACATATTAGGAAAATGGGAGAAGTGGCAAATGAAATACAGTCATGCACTTCGGAAGAAAAAAATAAATGAGTGGACTGTATTTTTTTTAATGGAGGGAAAATATGCAGATACAAAGGGACCTGGGTGCCCTCTTGCAGGATAATGATGTTCAACTTGCAGATTGAGATGATGGTGAAGAAGTCAAATGCAATGCTAGCAATCATTTCAAGAGGAATAGAGTTTTAGAGCAGGGATGTGGTGTTGAGACTCAATGGTGCACTGGTGAGACCTTACTTGGAGTATTGAGAGTAGATTTGGGCTCCTCATTTAAGAAAGGATGTGTTGACATTGGGGAGGGTTCAATGGAGGTTCATTAGGATGATTCTAGGAATGAAAGGGTTTTCATTCAAGAAGCATTTCAAGAGGCAAAGAGTTTTAGAGCAGAGATGTGGTGTTGAGGCCCAATAGGGCACTGGTGAGTCCTTACTTGGAGTATTGTGAGTAGATTTGGGCTCCTCATTTAAGAAAGGATGTGCTGACATTGGGGAGGGTTCAATGGAGGTTCATTAGGATGATTCTAGGAATGAAAGGGTTTTCATACAAGGAGCATTTGAGAGCTCTTGGGTGTATTCATTAGAATTTAAGAGAATGAAGAGAGATCACCTTTTGAATGTTGAAAGGCATGGAGAGAGTAGATGTAGAAAGGTTGTTTCTCATTCTGGAAATTCAAGACAAAAGTGACCTTCAAAATTGAGGGCGCTCGCTAAGAACAGAGACACGTAGGAATTTCTTCAGCCAGAGGGTGATAAATCTGTAGAATTTGTTGCCACAGGCAGTTGTGACGGATGGATGATTGGTGTATATAAGTCACAAATAGGTGGGTTCTTGTTTAGCCAGGTTATGGGGAAAAGGGTGAGAAGTGGGGCTGAGTGGGAAAATAGATCAGCTCATTTTTGAACAGCAGGGCAGAGTCAATGGGATCAATAGCCTTTTCTGTTCTTATGTCTTATTGTCTCATCATACTTTTGATAGAACGCAAGGTCATTTGGTTCTTGGGGAAGGCAGGTTGAGAGACAACTACTGTTTCCTTTTTCATAGCCTTATGTTGCTGTTTGACAGGATTACTTCAGGTGTAGAGTCAGCTCTTGTGAAATTGAAAGGTTTCAACACCTTAAGGGAGAGAAGGAAGGAGTGAAATTGTGAAGAACATATGCTAATAAGAAATCTGTCACATTTGCATTTTGCAGACAAGGTGATTTGAAGTCAAGGCTGTTTTCTCTGAAGTACTTTAGAATTGTGATTACTGTAATTAAACGTATTTCCCCATAGGGATCCTTTGTTCTATAATATATTGTCACGACACTAACATTTTGATACTTGCATGTCAGAAATCTCTGGAATAATATTAGTGTTTTGATGGTATTTTCTTTGTATTTCTATCAGCTTGAGATTAAAACATAAATATTCACCTGAAAAAAATCTATTTTAACTGAATACTCACACCAATGTGTTTCCAAAATCTAAAGATTGTGAGCAAGTCTTTTTCAAATGAACTGCTGAGGATGAGAGTACGAAACATAATTACTTCTGTGGTATATCTACTGAATACATTGTAAAAACAAAAGTATTTTACAAAGAATAAACAAGTCCAATAAACATCCCCTCATATTCCCTGGTGTAAAAGCTATTGCACAAGTACATTATAAAAGTATATTCTCTCAAACAACCCTTTCTAGCCTTTATTTTAATCAACTAGTCTTAACTGCATAAATGGTATGCTTAGACCTCTCAGCTAGTTTTTGGACACTCTGGCTCGTCCCAATTTTTTTTTAACCATATTTAGTAGCTTCCAGGTTCCAACTCATTCCTGAGGGTTTTCTGATAAAGTAGAACAAAATTTCCATTTTATTTGCCCCACTTTATGCTGATTTGCACCTGTAAAAAAAATCAACATTCAGTGAAACCCAACATTCTTGAAATTTCCATTGCATTTAAAATGATTCCTGCTGTTTTTATAAACTGTGGTTTAAACGAGAGGTCTTACTTGAATGGTCATACATTACATGAATTTTCCAAAATGACAATTCTTTTTTTGATTGTATATGAATGCATATTAATACAGTAAAACCTCATTAGAACGCGATAGTTGGGGTCCAAGATTTCATACCGCGTTACAGCCAAGTCACAGAACAGATGCATATATGTCAGAGTGCCCAAATATTACCAGTTTTCAAAGGATCCTCTATCTATAACTAACAATTTCAGTGAAAGCAAGCAAGCACATTCTTTTAATATTGGTATTCTGAATTTTAATCTAAGTTTGGGGTCCACAGACACCCACGCTATAAACGATTCTGTGGATTAACGAATCGTGTTCTAACGAGGTTTCAGTGTATTGGATATAATATGGAGACACAAGAGATTACAGATGCTTGAAGCTGGAACAAAACTCTATCTGCTGGATGAACTCAGGAGGTCAACCAGCATCACTGTGAGAAAAAGAATGTGTGAAAAAGAATCCAGTAGATTATTTTAAAACTAATTTCACCTATGAATCAGCAGTATCAAGCAGCCGTTTAGGAGATAATGATTTTTATAAATATAAATGCATTAAAATGATCCACAATTGATTTGATAATGGTAATGTTGTATAGACTGAGTGAAAAAATGTTGAAGTTTTGCCATTTTCTACAGTCTTCTGCATTCCTGGGCTCTCTTGGCATCTCCGAGAATCTGTCCTGGAGCCTCCAAGTTGATGCAATCATAAAGAAGGCTCTCCAGCAGCTATACTTTGTGAGGTGTCTGAGGAGATTCAGTATGTCACTGAAAACTCTTGGAAAGACAAGCACTTTGTGGCACAAGAACAGCTTCTTTCCCACTGCCATTAGATTCTTGAATAATCAATGAGCCAAAGACACTGCTTTACTTTTCATGCCCTACTATATTTTCCTTTGTAGTAAAGTAAGATGGTTATAATATGAATGTTTGCACGATGACGCTGCTGCAAAACACTGAATTTCATGACAATTAATCCTGATTCTGAGTTTCTAAACAATGCCATCAGTCAGTATACTGTCCACTGTTCACCTGTAGAGGTTTGATAGAGTATTTGGCAAGTGACATGTCTCTTCAGACTTCTTAGAATGTACAAGCATGTGTGTTCCTTGTTAACAATTGCTTTGATGTATTGCCTCTATGAGAAGACCACTAATATATGGCCTCCCAGTAACTTGACAATGCAATCCTCAACCACTGCTGTCCTGTCAATGAAGAGAAATGTGTGGTCCCTTGGTCACTAAGTTCTTTGGTCTTTCTGACATTGAGAACAAAATTATTATTCTGGCACCACCCAATTAGATTTGCAATCATTTCCAATGAGGTGGTCAACAATGTCAGTGCTGTCAGTGAATTTATAGATTGCTTTGGAATCTAATCCCACTATCCAATTGTGAGTTCAGGGGGAATAGAGCTGAGGACTAAGTTCATAAATTGAAGTTGTTGATGGTCATGGTCATGTTGATAGTCAGCAAGGAATCAGTAATATCAAAAATTCTCACTGATTAGGGACTGAAAATTAGGAGAATGAAGTTCCAGTTGCAACAGGATTAACAGTCCTGACTTTAATTGCTTGTTTTGTGATGTTAAAAGCTAAGCTCTAGTCAGTGGACAACATCCTTACAGGTAATCTGGCAGACCCAATGATAAGCAAGGTGGAGGGCCAATGAGATAGCATAGAACTATAGAACATTACCTTATAGAAATAGGCCTTTTTAGTCCTTCTAGTCTGTGCCAAACATTTTTTTTTTGCTTAGTCCCACTGATCTGAATCCAGACCATAACCCTCCATACCTTTCCCATCCATATACCTGTCCAAATTCTTCCTGAATATTAAAATTGATCCTGTATCCATCACTTCAGTTGCCAGCTTGTTCCACACTCTCACCACTCTCTGTGTAGCCTTCAGACAATGATCCCGATAGATCACGTTGATGAGGGGAGAGAGACTCCAGTGATCGACTCTGCCACTCTTATGGTCCTGTTAATTGACCTCTGACCTATTTATCTGTAGCAACCATATACACTATGATACAGCTGGCCAGGATGCACTTGATGGAGCTCCTATAGAAGGTTGACGTAGCCTTACCTGCTTCAGTATTCTCAGGAAGTCCATTTGCTGTGGTTCCTGACAAGTGAGGAGAAGACGAGTGTCCATGATAGGTCACTAGTTAAGTGAACTTGAAGGAACTTGGTATTCTTCACTTCCTGTACCACAGATTTATTGATGTGTAGTGAAGAGTGGTCATTCCTGCCCTCCTGAAGACCATGATATCTTGTTCATGTTGATACTCAGGTTGTTGCTCTAGCTCCATGAAATTTCTTTGCAGTGCAACTCATTGTTGTTGCTGATGTGGCCAACATGTCTTGTCATCTGCAAACTTGATGACATTGTTGAAGTTAGATCTGAGCATGCAGTTGTGGGTCAGTAGCTTGAACAGTAGCGGCCTGAGCACACATCCCTGAGGTGTGCCAGTGCTCGGTGTGGTGGTGCTTGATCTTCTGCCACTAACCCAGAGAGACTACTGTCTTTCCATTAGGAAGTGCAGGATCCTTTTACAGAGAGGAGAGTTGAGTCTCAGCATGGATAGTTTATCTACCAGCCTCTGGAGAATGATCATGTTAAATTCTGAGCTGAAGTCAATGAAGCGCATGAAGTGCATGAAGCGTCATTCTCCAGGTGGGCCAGGTCAGAGTGGAGCCACAAGGCAATAGCGTGGTTTGTGGAATAGTTTCTTCTGTAAGTGAATTGAAATAGGTTTAGAGTCTCTGGGAGGTGTGCTTTGATGTGTTCCATCACCAGACACTCAAAGCATTTCCTAATGGTGGAGGTTCGTTCCACAGGGTATTATTATTGTAATTGTCACCCTTCTTGGTACCGGGATGACAATAGCTGCCTTGAACCCTGCAGGAATGATGGACTGCTGCAGCAAAGTGTTGAAAATGTCAATTAGTCTGCACAGCCCTTCAGTACCCAACCAGGTATGTTGTCTGGTCCCTCTGGTTTCTGTTGGTTCACCTTAGATAGGATTCTCCATACCTCAGCCACAGTTCTGCAGGGGATCCATTGAGGTTTCTTTGCTCTTCTCATCAAACTGTGCAAAGAAGATTTTGAGTCTGTCCGGAAGGGGGGGGGGGGCGTCATTGTCCGTAACTGGCAACGACAACTTGTGATCCATTGTAGCCTTGATCCTCAATACTTTGATTAAAACAAGAGGACATGAGTTAAGAATTAAGGGGCAGAGGTTTAGAGGTAACATGAGGGGGAACTTCTTTACTCAGAGAGTGGTAGCTGTGTGGAATCATCTTCCGGGAGAAATAGTGGCGGCGGAGTCAATTGTATTATTTAAGAAAAGGTTGGACAGGTATATGGATGAGAAGAAGATGGAGGGTTATGGGCATTGTGCAGGGAGGTGGGACTAGAAAGGGGTGTTTGGTTCGGTGCGGACTAGAAGGGCCTAATGGCCTGTTTCCGTGCTGTAATTGTTATGATGTATGAAGGCCAATATACCAAAGCCATTTTTTTTACAACCCTATCTATCTGAACTGTTCCGAACATAGGCTCATTGAAATGGGTTCAGATCCTTTCTGAGACAGGATTTGATTTATTCCCAAACTAACCTCTCAAGGCACTTCATGTAAGTCAAGTTTCACAGTGGGGTGAAGCACTGTAATATTGCAAGCATCAGAAGAACAGTGGGGGTTAAAGGAACATGATATGATCCGTCCTCAGCTAATTTGCAGAAGACACATCCAAAAAATACTTGCGGAACAAAATCTCAGCGTATCAAATCAATGTAATGAATTGATTAAAGGATCTCAAGCTCACAGAATGTTGTTGGCATCAGTTGAAATTGACATATGAGAAAATTACTTCTGAAACTTCTTTAGTCATGAATAATAATACTAGAAAATAACGTCTTGACATGAGACTGACAGAAGTTAAGCACCAGAAATCTTAAAGACCCCAGTGGAATTATTGCCACAGTGACAACTTCAGACAGCAGAGAAAGTTACAATGGTAATCTGTATTATGCTAACCTGTAATGATAAGTCCAGAGAAGAGATGCCCAGGAGTATGCTTGATGAATGGGAGGCGTTATGAAGATGTCCCAGATTGGAAAAAAAATGTATGTAAATTTTTAATGTCATGCAACTGTTATATCTGAAAATCCATGTGGTTATGTTTTAACCATCACTTGTTACTGCTGGTAACATCAGAATGGTAACTTTGAAGTGGGATGCACTTTATTAGAACTGGGAAACCTGACTGGATAATAGTTGGAGCAAGTCATTATCAGCATTCTGTTCGAGCTACATTGAGGGAATGCAGGAGGTCACAGTTGGCTAATGTGGTCATTGTCCATAGTGCTGGAAACACACATGCCTGAAGAACAGGAAATGCTTTTGGAAATAATTCTGGAGGTGGGTATGGTGGGATAATTCTCTGTATGATGTCACCCAAAATCAGACTTTAATTAAAAGGAAGCCCAAATCGGGCAGTGAGCTTCAGCTGGCGGCTGAAAACAAAAATTAGAACATGAACAAGTGAATGAAGTCTGGATTATGGAAAATCAACATGACTTTCCCTTGAACCATGCACATGTGTAGAAAGACCCAAACGTTTCTCTGCTGTGCTTTTCTAGTCTCTCTAACCTCAGAGTGCACCCAGTGGTGAAAATGTCAAAAGTGAAGGCCTGCTTAGCATGAAGGGCTTCATTATGCACAATCCCTCCGAATCGGATGACACTAAACAGAAGGGATAGTTCCCACATATTCAAGCCCTTGCTGGAGTTTTCCTTTGACTTGACTCAAAATTGACCACAAGGCACCAGAGTCTCAAAACAATTTGTAAAATGTTGGAGTCATAAAGAACAGAAACAGGCCTTTTGGCCCATCATGTCCATGTCAATTTTTCCCATTTACCAGCACTTGTCAACTATGTCTTCAGTGGAAGTACTCATCTGAATGCTTCTTAATTGTTGTGAGGGTACCCATCACCAACTCACCAACACCTTCCCAGACAGTGCATTGTAGCCACCTTCTACGTGAAAGAATTGTTCTACAAACTTCTTCCTATCTCTTACACCTCACCTTAAACCTTTCTTTTGGGACATGTTCTAGGATCCCACCCTATCCGTCTGTCATGATCTTTTTAATAGCTCTCTCAGCAACTCCCCTCCCTTCCCTACCCCCTCAACAGTCTCCTCTACTCAAGGAAGGAAAACCCGGATTCTCTTTTTAACTGAAGCATAGTACCTTGGTGAATCTTCTCTGATGGTCTCAGCACAATATTCTCCTTAGGTTCTAGCAATAAATTTACCACTTCTTAAATTTGTCTTTCTTGGCATACTTGGTAACTTTCTGAAACTCAAATGGATGTGGTGTAATTTCCTGTTCTGTTTCCATATGGCAGAGAGATCTCAAGCAGAAAAAGTGGCAAATCAAATTACAAGCTGTAATAAGTGCTAACTTGTACATGTTAACATGTGAGTGTTTGCTTTAAAATAGCCCAAGGGTTGTTGCTTTGAACATTTGAATTAACACCAATTAAAATATCTCTCCTGTTATAAGCAACAACTTATCAGTAGGCCCTGCCAGCCAAAGCAGTGATTTCACCTCCCCTCACCAAATGGTGATGATCTCTGGTGGAGAGATTTGTCTTCGGCTGATAGAATTCAGTCAGTGTTAGAATGTGGGCGGAAGGAGAAACACCTTGATCAAGCAATGTGCTGCTGGAGGAACTGATCAAGCCCGGTAGAAGTGGCCAGACGATGTTTCGGGTTAGGGCCCTTTACTTTGGCTGAGCATTTCTGCCCATGGATGTTGCCTGACCTGTGGAGTCCCTTCAGCAACTCATTAGACTGTGGGCTAATTTTGGCTAACAATGCGTATTTTTGTTCAGAAGTGAGTTGAACCCATAGTTTCCCATTTCTCCTCCAATGCAAATTTGATACATGCATTGCCTCACAAGTAAATTTGCAAAGATCTGGCTTCAATTTTAAAGGATTTTTGAAAAAAAGACCAATTACAGGCTTGATTTAAACAATTCAATATGATTGCGTTCTTAACATATCATTGTTTTAAAAAGTGCAATAATTATGAGGCAAGTACTCATGGTTGGAACTTTATATTTTACAAACTTAATACCTGAGAGCAGGGCATGGGGTATTTTCTCTGCATATGTTTCCCATGCGCAAGATGCTGCTATTAATGTTAGACTAGTTCTAGGTTGCCTGCTTCAAAACAATAAGCCCATTATCACTGGAGGACCTTTGTATCTGCAGTGGGAGGGAGAAATGTGCTGAACAAAGCTAGGAGTTCTCTGATAATCTTCCTGATTTCAGGTCAAATCTGGACGGGTTCCCAAGTATGAACATTCAGACAACTGGTGGAAAAAAACCATTGTCACCCACTGCATGTAAATGCAATAGAAGCGGATAAGGAAAGAAATGTAGCAACAGAATTTATCTGCTGTTCGAACATTTCATTTTCAGGACAGCAGTTCTAAAATGAAAGTATATACAGTTACAGGCAGCAACATTGTCATATCAAACAGTTTAACCATAAATTATATTTGTCAGGGCTCAATATTTTAAATGTAATGGAATACAGTGCTCAGGAATTCGTGAATTGAGGGAGGTGTGAGGGAAGGCTGACAAAGAAGATGTAAGAAGTGTGTTTTTTCGCTATTGAAATGCCATATGAAGAGCTTGAACAACACAGGAAAATAAAAGCAGAAATAAGCCACCAGTCCCATCAAGTCTGTCCCTAAATTTATTGTGAACGTGGCTGATCTTTTGTCCATTTCTCCAAAACTGTCAATCCCTCAATTTTTTGAATATTTATCTATTTCCTCCTTAATTTTTTAAAATTGAATTTCACTGTATCACATGTACTGTGGTACTGTGAATGCTTTGTTTTAGATGCTATCCAGCCAGGTCAACCCATACATAAGTAGAGTAGATACTGCTCTAATAAAATAAGAATTTGGGGTATAAAGTTACAGTAAGTCAAAGAGTGTAGGGTATTGAGGAAAGTAAAGTTAAAACAATGGATGGGCATTTTCTTTACTAATGAGAGGTCTAATTAAGAGATTAATAACTGCAGAAATAATAATTCCCTCTCCAGTCAGAAAGCTATCCTCCCCATCACTTCTCAGCCTTCTTCTCTTCTGCCCTCCCACCCACATCTGCCTCTTGCCTGTGGGCCCGTGCTCGTCCTCTTGTACTTCCCATAGAACATTACAGCAAAGAAATCGGCCCCTTTGGCTCTTCTAGTTTGTGCCAAACAATTTTTTTTTGCCTCGTCCCACTGACTTAAACACAGTTCATAGACCTCCATACCTTTCTCATCCGTGCACGTGTCCAAATTCTTCTTAAATGTTAAAACTGATCATCCATTTACTACTTCAGCTGGCAATTTGTTCCACACTCCCACCACTCTCTGTGGGAAGAAGTTCCCCCTCATACTCCCCTAAACTTTCATCCTTTCACCCTTAACTCATGTCCTTTGGTTTCTATCTCACCTACCCTCTGTGGAAAAAGCCTACCTACATTTATTCTTTCTATCCCCCACATAATTTAAATACTTCTATCAAGCTCCTCTCATTCTTCTAAGCTACAGGGAATAAAGTCCTACCTATTTAACCTTTCCTTGTAACTCAGTTCCTGAAGTCCAAGCAACACCCTAGTAAATTTTCCCTTTACTCTTCCTATCTTATTGATAACTTTCTGGTAACATGGTGACCAAAACTGCACATAACACTCCAAATTTGGCCTCAACAATGTCTTGTACAACTTTACCATAACATCCCAACTCTTATAATACTTTGATTGATGAAACTCTCTTTGCAACCCTATCCACCTATGACACAACTTTCAGGGTATTATGAATGAGAATTCGAATCTGAATTTATTGTCATGAACCAGTCATGGAATTCGTTGTTATGCAGCAGCGTCTTAGTGTAAATATTCATATAAACCACCTTGCAACAATAATCTTTTTTAAAAATAGTGCCCGAAAAGTGTCTTTGGTTCATTGATTATTCAGGAATCTTTCAGGAGCCTTTTTTTTTAAACAATGGGACCACACCCATGTCTAAGGGCATTTTAAATATTTCTGCCAGTGATTATGCAGTTTCTCAACTAGCCTCCCTCAAGGTCTGAAGGAATATCTTGTCAGGCCCTGGGGATTTATCCATCCTTATTTGCTTTAAGACAGCAACCACTTTCTCCTCTTTAATCTGCATAGGTTCCAGGACCTCATTGCTTGTTTTCCTTACTTCCCATGAATCTGTGCTTGTTTTCTGAGTGAAAACTGAATTAAAAAAAACCATTCAAGATTACCCCATCTTTTTTTGCGCTATACAAAGCTGACCACTCTGATTCAGACACCTTTTTATTCAGATGCCCGTCTGATTTTTGTTCATACCTTGATGGAGGGTTCAGGCTGAGCCATTGGTCATATATCTTTACTATAAAGAACACTGCATGATCTGCTAAGTTTCTCCAGCACTTTAGCGTATTAAAAAAAAAGGGAAGAAACTCTATATCTGAATTTTCTTGTTTTGAAGTTTCTACTTCCTGACAGAAGTGAAAAGAGAGTGGATGGGTCCTTTAGTACATTTGCAAATTCCCTGAGATATTGGGAGATATAGACCGTAGATGGAGTATCTTTTAATCTGGTCTCCACAATCCTCAGAAACAAAGAATTTCCAAGAATCACTATGTCTGAGAGAAGAGGTTTCAGCGCACTCCAGTTTTAAACAACGGACCCTCTTTTTTGAAACTATACCCCCTTGGCTCTTTGGCTTGTGAATATATCTCAAAATCTACCCTGTCAAAATTCCAGAATTCAGTGGCATTTCGGAAAATTCCTGCAAGAAAATAATCAGACAAGTTTGGGGGCAACATTGATTGGTTATATTATTAGCTTCAGCTGTGGTAATCTTTATCATGTACAGTACTGCATGACAGGCAATGACAGATTTCAGATCACTGAAGGCAACAAAGCAGTTTACTCTGAACCTTTATAGATATTTCAAGTCCATATTTCAGAATATTATTTAACTTTGAAGCAGGATGTTAAATAAAATTAACTGCTGTAGATCTTGACTGATATCATATGGATACTCCATGGTTTCTGACTTATGAAGTGGGTATTGCTGATGCATAAGATTCAAATATTATTATTAATCAGTGAGTACAGATCTGAGAGCATAGCTGCATAAATCTGATGATAGTTTGCTGTTCTGTTATACAGTTGCCATTTGTAATGAATTTGTACTGCAGTATCCAAACTGCTCTAATCTTCTCCCTTATTGACAACAGTGATTAATCCTTAACAGAAACAAGATTTACTGCAACATTAACTCTCAGAATAATGGAGGGATTTAGCATATTCCATTTAGGTTTATTAGAGTTTGCAGTGACCACACCCTTCTGGGCCTTGGATTTAGCCTGTGTGATAGGTGTTTCAATTTAACAATTGCAACCTCTGACGAGCCCATTTTCCACTAGCCTCCCAGTGAATTGGCTGTCCCAGGATAGGAAACCCTTTGTGCTCTTTCCTCTGGGCCACCCTTAACTGGGTCACTGTTTTCCACTGAACACACTCATCCCCAGGAATCAGAGTGTTCCACCTTCAACTGGAAACGGGTGATTTTCTGCTGCCCCTTTTCCACTGGTTTTATCAACACGCCGGCGTCAGCAAAGGTCGATGGTAAGAGTAGGGGTAGAGGTGGTTAATACCCGGCATGAAATTATGTCATTTGATGCCAGCATTCAGACAGTATTCCTTTTCCACTGGACTCCGTCCCAGTAAATTCCCAGTTAGTTCCTGGGACAGGGTGCCAGTGGAAAAGGAGCTCTAGTTACCCACATGGGCACTGATGATAGATTGTTTGCCCACTATCCCGCCGGATGGCTCTCACACTGAGCAATCCACTCACACTTATTCAAATGGCCAAATTCTTGATTACCTGATGTATTCCTGTCTACGACTACCAGACTTAGCCAAGGCCTTGTCTGTTTTCTTTTGCAATCTCTGCATTGGAACAGAAAGAAAAGGAAAGGCTATTATATTTCCTGGCAGTGCAGCTAAGAATAAAATATCTATGGATACACCATGTAGCAAATGTTTAGCACATCATCATAGATGACAATCAAATTGCGGTCCTGAACAACCACCTGAAAACAGGATGAATGATGGGCAGCGGCCTGTCAGCCTAGATCATATGATGAATCAATGTCTATCCAGCGGTTATTTGAAACTAAAAGTTTTAGTCTAATCTCCTAGAATTTGCTATGGCTTACTGTGAGCCAACCAGTGTTCACTGTTTAATGGCAGAAAATCTTACATAAACCTCTGGAGTACACAGAGATGCAACTCTGCACGTTTCTCCCAGCCAGAGTGTCTTGCTCTTTCAATGGTTTTTATAATAAATACAGTAAAATAAAGAAAAGGGAATGAAACTGAAAATACAATATCAAATATATTCTATATATATCAAGATAAAACTTCAAACAGTATAAACTTGGTTCCCCCTCCACTCCACTGGATGAAAACAGAAACAACATCAAAAATATTTTATATATATATTTATCTCTACCTAACTAACCAAAAAAAAAAATCTGAGCAGCTTATCCTGAGAGTTGCACATAATTTGCAGCTTTTGATTCATACCGTGAATCAAAAAAAAAATAAAGGTAAGATTATATCTCATCTGGAAGTGAATAGATCTTATCACATTAAAAATGTTACATCAAATGAAAATAAGATATAAAAGTTGCCATGTATCTTCAAATTTGCACCAAGGAATCAAATACATGATATCTACTTTTTTCTAAACTTAAACAGGAACTAATATGAGAGAACCATTGAAACACTGTCAGAGATCTCAAGTCTTTCCATTTGAATAAGATGGCTTGTCTAGCTAACCATGTAGAGAAGACCACAACCCATTTCGCAGGTACAGAAAAATTCTCTGTCAGGTTTAATAACCTCAAAAAGAGCAGTTATTGATTTGGTCATAACTGCACCTGAAATACAGTTAAAAGATATTAAAAATTCTTTCCAATAGATTTCTAAGGATAAACAAGATCAAAACATATGTTTCGAAGTAGCAATATCAGATTTGCATCTGTCACAAGTAGGCTTAATATTAGAAAAGGTACAAGCCATCTTATCTTTGGACACGTAAACATGATACACCAATTTGAATTGGATTTATGAATATCAGGCACATATTGAACACCTATTCACCAATTTAAGAATCTTCTCCCATTGATCCTTTGATAAGGATCTTACAAGTTCCAATTCCCAAGCCTTTTAAAATTTATTGTGAAGCACTGGATGTAATTTCAATAATCTATCATATATAATTCCAATGAATCCTATCTGAGATGGATTCAATTGAAAAATATTATCAACTATATATGGTGGGCTCCACAACTGAGAAGTCTGGTAATATGGTATTTAAGACATTTCTAATTTGTAAATATCTTAAAAATATGCATATTTGGTACTTGCCAGCTGTTCAAAAGACATTAAGCAACCTTAATTACATTTGCAAAAGAAATAATACCTTTGATTTTCCATATAGAAAAAGATTGATCAATTAGTGATTGCCAAAAAGAAATTATGAGAGATAGCGCAAGATAAAACAAAGTTTTTAAAAAAAAATAAACATTTCCTAAGTTGAAACCAGATTCACAATATATGTTTGAGAATTGGATTAGATATATTGATCTTGGGAAAACTAACCCAATAAAGAGACCACTGAACAATGCTGGATAGATTTCAATTCTAAATCTGTCCATAATGGATGATCCAATTTGTCAGAAAAAAAAATCCAAAAAGTTAGATAATGAATATTAACAGTCCTCGAGATGGCAGAGGTCGACAGCATCGAGTCTACGCTGCTGAAGATCCAGCTGCGCTGGATGGGTCACGTCTCCAGAATGGAGGACCATCGCCTTCCCAAGATCGTGTTATATGGCGAGCTCTCCACTGGCCACCGTGACAGAGGTGCACCAAAGAAAAGGTACAAGAACTGCCTAAAGAAATCTCTTGGTGCCTGCCACATTGACCACCGCCAGTGGGCTGATAACGCCTCAAACCGTGCGTCTTGGCGCCTCACAGTTTGGCGGGCAGCAACCTCCTTTGAAGAAGACCGCAGAGCCCACCTCACTGACAAAAGGCAAAGGAGGAAAAACCCAACACCCAACCCCAACCAACCAATTTTCCCCTGCAACCGCTGCAATCGTGTCTGCCTGTCCCGCATCGGACTTGTCAGCCACAAACGAGCCTGCAGCTGACGTGGACTTTTTACCCCCTCCATAAATCTTCGTCCGCGAAGCCAAGCCAAAGAATAAAATCTAAAATTAAGTCAGACCATACCTCCATCTTTTTTTTTTTCAAATTTTGCAAATGAAATTTACTAATTCTAGAGTTTTTGTTCTTCCAAATAAAGGAAGAAACTTTTGCATCATTATTATCAAAAAAAGACTTTGGGATGAAAACTGGAATCACTTGAAATAGATATCAAAACTTAGGTAATATTATCATTTTGACTGTAGTAATATGACCTATTAAAGAAACCATGAAGGAGACCATCTAGAAAAAGACAATCTCACATACTCAAATATATATATACTCAAATATATAATATGTTTTTTTAAATTAGACATAGAGCATGGTACAGGCCATTTTGGCCCATGAGTCCGTGCTAGCCAATTTACACCACACAAACCTACACCCCTAGAACGTTTTGAATGGTGGGATGATCCAGAGCCCCCAGAGAAAACTCATGCAAGTATGGAGAGAACATTCAAACTCCTCCTTACAGACAGCGATGGATTTGAACCTCGGTCTGGTCCAGATTCCAGGTGCTATAAAGGTGTTGTGCTAGCCGCTAACAGTATTATAGCCTTTTCTGCTTTCATCATCAGAAATCAATGGAATCATCTCGACTAATTAACAAACTATTCAGAATAAAATTTCTGAAAATGTTGCACTTTGTTGATTGACATTTAAATAATATTCTATTATATTATAGGGGGAGGGGGGTGGGGGTGGGGAAGGGGAAGAGGAAGAGGATGGATTGGCTTGGCTATTCAATCTAGTTGAGTCTATTACTGTTAGTGAATGACAAGAGTTTATGTCTGACAGCAATTTGCAAAGTGGAAACACATATCACAGATCCTTGTGGGAAATTGTCTTTGTGCGATGGGAAGCTTTAATTTTGCATTGTGCCAAAGAAATTAATGTCATGATTTATTTCACAGTGGGGTGGTAAGGAAATCAAAGTTGTTAGGGAAAACTGAGCCTCAGTCAATTATCTTCTTGCAGAACAAGAACCATTCACAAAGCTCAGGCAGTGACCCTCACTGGTTCTAAACTTCTTTTTCTCTTCATGCACATTATCTTGTATTTCCTCTTTGAGTGATTGTATTAAAAGCCTCCCCCATGATGATAGGACTATGCAGTATGCAGCTGACCACAAGAATCTTGAACCCTGTTCAGCCAAGTAACCTTCTTTGGAATGGTTGGGGAAACACACAAATCATCTTCCACTTCACTATCTTTGCGGAAACAATCTTTGTTGTATTCATGTTGTCTAATTTACATGCCAGAGTTGGATGCCTCTCATTGGTTGATAGCCTTCCTTATCCAGTATATACTCATTGGTTCGCTATAGTGACTAAATTAATCCAGGTTAAAGGAGTGTCACAGACTGAAGACATCATGAACATTGCATGGAATTGAATGATTTACTCACTGTAGCCATTAGTCTGAAAACCCCTTCCAGATCAGGTGCAGGACAGCAAAGACATGGTTGCTGCAGACGAGTTAATCCCATTCACCTGTTCTTCCACATTGCCCAGCTTCATGTCTGATGTGCTGGGCAGAAGTTATAGCACCTCTCAGATCAACAGCTATCACACCACTCTAATCCTCCCAGAAAATACTCTTGAGACCACAACAAGATCTGTCTGCACTATAAAATGTCATTTTTTTCTTGAACCATCTGTAACTAAATATTTATTACCTAACTTTTCATATTCATTATCTCCTTTTCTTTCTTGTCATATTGGAGTAATTAAGTTATGCCATTATAATTGGTGTATCTATCTTACATGCCAGTTTGGCTGCAACCAGAATTTCAGTGCATCTGTATATTGTATATGTTTATATGACAATAAAGTCTAATGACAGGGCTTTCAACTTAACCATCAAAATAACACTCAGAAAGCTGTTGAAATGGCTGTCCTTGTTTGAAGCTGAGAAATGCCATAAGTAATCTACAAGGAAGTGATCATTTATTGTTTCGCCATCTCTGCCTGACATGATACTTTTCCTCTGTCTGTCAGAAGTTCCAATTGTCAGAGCCTTATTTTTTCCCAGAGTTCTCACAATTCAATCAATAGTAAAGGAGCAACAAATGACTTTGTGCCAAAAGGTCGCCAGTTGAAACAAACCATTCAAAAGAATCTGAAGCCTGAAGGAAGTTCCCCCACTCTGATTTAACAAATTGTTCCTTCTTATTTCAGCGCAATTTTATTTACCACACAATTAAAGCATTATCTAATAACCATATAACCATATAACCATTTACGGAGCAGAAACAGGCCATGTTGGCCTTTCGAGTCCGCACCGGTTCACTGATTTTGTGCGCCCTCTTCAGGCATTGGTGATTTTAAGTGTAGTGTATCTTTGAGAATTTTAACATCTATCCATAGGTTCTCTGTACTTTGGATGTGAAATCTCATATTAAAATATTCAAAAACATTGGCTGTGTGGGAGAAGCCACTGAGTGGCCATGGACAATTACTTCTCAGACTGGAGGCCTGTGACTCGTGGTGTGCTGCAGGGATCGGTGCTGGGACCAGCGTAGCTTGTCATCTAGATCCACAATCTGGACAACAATGTGGTGATTGGATCAGCAAGTTTGCAGTCAATACTCAGATCAGAAGCGTTGTGGACAGCAACCACTAAAATTGCAAGCTTATTATGATGGATAGACTTCATAGTTTTCTCATAGTCTGTGAAGGAAAATGATCTCATAGAGGGTCTGTTTACTAAATTTGTTTTTCATTAAAAAAAATAATTTATGTCCCTTTGATGCAATCAACCTGGTTAATAAATTAAAATTAGATTTATTAATGAATCCTGGGTCTACGTTATTAATACAAAATGCAATGCATTTTATCTAATGCTGATGTATTTCTTCCTGTAATCTGTAGTCTATTAATTAGTAAAATATTATTTATATAAGGGCATTGAAATACATGATTTTTTTTTCTAAAAAGGTTACTTTCGATTGAGTTCATTATATTTTTGAAAAAAAAATTATGTTGAGTTTATAGATTTTGGTTCTCCTGAGCTTACGGTGACAGGTACCTAACAAGCCATACCAGCTGGAACACATTTCCAGAATAGTGCTTGTTTCTTGCCAGAAATCTCAAATAAATGTGTTCCTTTCACAATTGCTTGGCATAGCATCATTTAACCACCTCCTTGCCACCTGAAATGTCATCAGAATCGATATTGTTAACTATTAACGAAACAGTGCTTAATTTTACTGATGAAGTTCTGGCATTTTTCCTGAAATTGCCGAACAGATACTTGTGTCACCCCAACTGGAGCATATGCTAATTCATTAAAATAAAGAAGGTAGGCAAGTTAGTGATAGAGGAAACGCAGAGAGCTTCTTCAAGAAAATAATTTGGGAAATGAAAGAAATCAAAGCGGCATATTTTGACTGAAAGAATTGTAAGGGGTGAGAAACAGCGCTGTAGTTTCAGGATGTCAAAGCACTCATATTGATATTGAACTTTCAGCTTTCAAAGTTTGCAACAAAATTATTAGAATTATCCAATTGCAATTGTTAAAATTGAAGGAGAATGAAATCAGTCTCGTTAAATGAGTACCTCATTAATTTTTATAGATGAAGAAAGTCAAATATCTGAAAAATGTAACAACTTGAGAATGGAGATGAATTTATATACCGGTAAATAAAAACAATGGGAATAAAGAATACAGATGAATATTATGCTGTTTTATTTGCCGATAAAGCAAAAAAATCTAGGGAATTATAGGTGCAATCTTCCAAAGCTCTTCAGATTCAGAAATTACACATGAAGTTTGGAAAGACATTGTTCAGGTAAGGAAGGTGACCAGAGGCTTATTTAATAGTAAGTTCACTTGAATTAATGTTAAATTGTCAATGGAGAATGGTTGGAGCACATAATAAACTATTAACAGATCTAAGTGAATTTGCAATGAATAAGGCATGTTTGAGGTTGTGATGCTCTGTGGTGCAGCAAGCAGATACAAAACACAGAAAGACGGTATTACAAGCTTCTGAGTCTCGATGGTTCCATGTGTGACTGGCCCAGGAGGGGCTGGCTCAAGGTCTACTTCCAGGTTGGTTGACTGACAGACGGCCAGTTGGAGTCAGCCTCCCAGGTGGTCTTCCTGCAGATACAAAGGTCATCTGTATCTGTAGTAGGCTGGTGGTTGTATCACCACAGAGGTTGAATTTTCTGAGAGACCACCCTCACTGTGCATTTTTAAATTCATCTGATTAGTAACTGTGCCTGAATTCTAGAAATTTAAGATAAACTATGACACAGGCTGTTACCTCACAGGTAGATTCCTGTGAATATTTCCTGACTGACAAGTCCAATCAGTGTTACAAAAGTGAAATATTGCAGAAATATTGCAGAAACTCTAAATCTAAATTAAAATTTAAAATGTTGGAAATACCTAATGGGCCAAGCAGCTTTGGTGGAAATAAGTGTTACAGGAGAGCACTTTGTCGTGTTACCTTTTGTAAACCTTCTCCATACCAATTCTCTCACTCACAGCCCAAAACCATCTAATTTTCTTATATTTTGTTGGAATTTTCTGCTATGATGTCATTATCCTGAATATTTCCAATTTTTATAAACAATGTGGTTTTGTGGAGAAATGTATACTGTAGTTCCTCATTGTATCAATAAATGTTCTGAAGAACATTTTCAGAACAATTTAAATTTGGAGCAGTTTGGAAAGACAGATCAAAATACATCTGTAATGTTGCAAGACCAAGGACTCTGGAGTTGTAAAGAAATCCTGTGGCCAAATCACCAAAAAACTATAAGACAATGTTGAGAATGGTGCATTTTTTTGTTTCCAGGAGATTCAATGACAGAAGCAATGCTTTTGTTCCACACAATGTTTTTAATCTGTTCAGAAAGATACTGGCATTGAAGAGATGCAGTACGGATTCAGTAAAATTATAGGGTCAATTCATTAGGACAGGAGTTCATTCATTTCATCTCAAAACGGAAGAGTATCAAGCTGTTCAAAATTTTAAATGGATACAGAAAATGCATTTCCCCTGTCAGGGAATATGCGATGCAAAATGAGAGAAATCTTTATGCAGTAAAACAGGGAATTGCAGATGGCAGATATGCAAACTTTCAAGTTGCCTGAGACTCAATCTTACAATGCCTAATAATACACCTGCACCAAGAATAAACAGTTTAAAAGACAAAAGACAGTGTAAAGTGTAGTAATTTTTTTAAAAATCTGCATCACAGTCCTTAATAAAATAAAATCCACAATTGGGCAGCACCGTTAACGTTGCGGTTAAGCGTGACACTATTATAGCCCCAGTGATCGGGACTGGGGGCAGTTGAATCCCGCACTGTCTGTAAGGAGTTTGTAGATTCTCTCCGAGCCTGTGTGGTTTTCCCCAGCGGGTTCTGGCTTCTTCCCACCGTTCAAACCGTTCTGAGGTTGTAGGTTAATCAGGTGTAATTGGGTGGCACGTATCCCAATTAACAGGCTATTATTGTGATATATAGGTAATGCCTTTATAATATCTAGTGCTACTTTGGTCCAAAAATAATATTTACCTCAAAAAAATCATTCTACTGTTATGATATTAACCAAAGGGAGCTAATTTGAAAAATAAATATTTGTTCTTGATTGATTAATGATGTTCCTGAGGTGGAGGGGCAGGTAGGGATAAAGGAATGGAGAGGCTGCAGCAAAGAAGGGGCCCAAATGAAATACGATGTTAGAAATTTCGGTAGATGGAATAAAAGGGCAGAGTATCATTTGGATAGGGAGAAAATTCAAAATTTGGAGGTGCAAAATGACATGGGCGTCCGCGCGTAGAATACTCTTACGTTCAATCTCCAGCTTGAGTCAGTTGTGAAAATGGTGAATGCAATGTTATGATTCATATCCAGAGAAATATGAAATAAGGGCAGAGATTTGAAGTTGAGGCTTTATAAGACAGCAAGACCTCACTTGGAGTACAGAGTACAGATTTTGTTCTCCTTATTTAAGAAAGACTTATTTAAGAAATGCTCTAGCATTGGACAGGATTCAGAAAAGATTTACAAGAATGATTTCTGTAAAGCTGGGATTAGCATATGAGGAACATTTGACGGCTCTTGGACTATACTTCTCGATTCCGGATTCCGCGTTGGCTGGGGGAGGGAATCGTAAAAATTAATAAATAAATAAATAGATAGTTTGGTGATTAAAAAAAGAGAAAAAAGAAAAAAATACTATACTTCTCAGAGTTCAGAAGAATGATGGCGGATTTCATTAAAGCAGCGGTTCCCAACCTTTTACTTTCCACTCACATACCACTTTAAGTATTCCTTATGCCATAAGGGTTCCGTGATAAATAATGGATTGCTTAAGGTGGTATGTGGGTGGAAAGAAAAAGTTTGAAAACCACTGTTTTAATCATTCCAAATTGATTCGTTATGTGCACAGTTTCATAACTCCAAAGGAAATAGGCCAATGACAATTTTTCTCAAGCCAAATATTTCAGTAATAATTGGGTCTAGAGCAGTGATTCTCAACCTTCCCTTCCTACTCACATTACCATCTTAAGCAATCCCTTACTAATCACAGAACACTTATGACATAGGGAATATTTAAAGTGGTATGTGAGTGGAAAGTAAAAGGTTGGGAACCACTGCATTAAAGCATTTTGAATGTTGAAAGGCCTGGACAGAGTAGATGTGGCAAATTTGTTTCCCATGGTAGGGGAGTTTAGGACAAGAGGGCACAACTTCAGGATAGAAGGGCACCCATTTAAGACAGAGATGCAGAATAATTTCTTTAGCCAGAGAATGGTGAACCTCTGGAATAGTCAGGGTATCAAAGGTTATGGGGAGAAGGCAGGAAAGTGGGGTGGAATGGGAGAATGGATCAGGTCATGATGGAATGGCAGAGTGGACTCGATGGACTGAATGACCTACTTCTGTTCCTCTATCTTATGGCCCTATGCAATGGCCCCACAGGGCCAAATACCCATTTGACTAATTTCTTAGGCTCCAATGTTCTGGCATTCGATGGTTCAACAAATCAGCTGTCATGAACATGGCAGCAATCGCACAGTGATAAATGGCGAGCTGGAGTTGGGTTTGAGGAGAATAACAGTGGGGGTGTTTGACATTTGAACAGGTAGTTAGGTAGCCTCACCAGCCCAGAAGATGGGCAATGTAAGAATCGAAAACAAATTGCACAGTTTAGCTTTGATATTACCAGAATAAATCATGTAAGTAATTGATTGCAGGTGATGGTCAGTCTTGGATATTTGGAATCAATGTGTAACTGCATATGGTACCATTGAGAATTATGCAGTGCCCATTTCATCATGCCTTTCTGCATGTAGTTCCCAATTTAATTTTGGACAACTGTGGAATCTTTTACAGCGGACCAAATTATTTATTTGAACTAAATGCTATAATATTTCAGCCAATTCCTATTTCTCGGGACAAATCACTGCAAGACTTGATCAGTTCCATCTTGTCACTACTTATGCTGCATGGCATTATTTATGTTTCTGCTTTCAAAAGCATATCATATTGTTCTGTTGTATCATTCATTGTAAAACTGTTATATTGCAAAGAATTAATCAACAGCGAGACAACAACATTGCGATAAATAGCATGAAATAATGCAAATATTTTACATATTTCCTATCTCCAGCTTGGACCAATTTTTCAACTGCATGGTATTTATCTCCAACTAATGGTCTTCATTTTATTTTTCTAAAACTAAATTTAATAAAAATATGTTCCAAGTGTTTGAAGCCATTACAGGCTTGTTAGCTGAACTATCTCATAACTCATACCATGGCTTTTGCACCTTTGTTCCACAGAATTCTGCTTCATCGGAATGAAATGTAAATGTATTTGAAAGAAGGGCAGTAAAAAAAAATAGCCAGTATCTGCGAATTTAATCTTCCTTCAAAAGTTCCCTGGATAGAGTATATTCAATCTAATCTGATCAGAAATAGACATTATGGTGGGGATGCTTGGAGGTATTTGGCAGTCACTGGATTTATAAATGTACATGCTTCACATACCCAATTAATGTTTTGACAGAGGATAATTGAATTTAGCCTTGAAAACAGCTTTCTACATGGCTGACTGATTTACAAATCAAAGTCTGTGTTCTGGAGACCCTTTGCACCTGTCTGTCACACGGTGACAACTTGGATAGGGCAACATCATCTTAACACTTGCTCGTTCAAAAATCATTCATATTATCCTAAATGCTATAAAATGCTTAGGTAAGCAATCATGCAGTTCCATACATTTATAACCTTCTGCTATATAGACCATAATGAGACATGCCACCTCTACAATCTGAACTTTACCAGCTGAGGCATGAAGTGTCAATGTTTGAAGATTATGCTCGATTTTGGGGGGGGGGGGGGAGAAATAATTCAACATTGTCTCATAGATTGAGAAAGGTGGTAAATGAGTGTATGGTGAGGTAAAAGTTGAATTAAACATTACAGTGGTATAGGGAGTATCAAAATTGACTAGCCTTAAACCTCTCTTTGATGCACTTTTAATTCTCTAATTTTTGTTCTGTTTCCCATAAATGCCTCCCCTCCAATCCTTACCACACATTTTCAACTCCTTCCCCATCTCATTATTTGCCTTATTCCTTGGCTTGGCTTCGCGGACGAAGATTTATGGAGGGGGTAAAAAGTCCACGTCAGCTGCAGGCTCGTTTGTGGCTGACAAGTCCGATGCGGGACAGGCAGACACGGTTGCAGCGGTTGCAGGGGAAAATTGGTGGGTTGGGGTTGGGTGTTGGGTTTTTCCTCCTCTGCCTTTTGTCAGTGAGGTAGGCTCTGCGGTCTTCTTCAAAGGAGGTTGCTGCCTGCCAAACTGTGAGGCGCCAAGATGCACGGTTTGAGGCGATATCAGCCCACTGGCGGTGGTCAATGTGGCAGGCACCAAGACATTTCTTTAGGCAGTCCTTGTACCTTTTCTTTGGTGCACCTCTGTCACGGTGGCCAGTGGAGAGCTCGCCATATAACACGATCTTGGGAAGGCGATGGTCCTCCATTCTGGAGACGTGACCCACCCAGCGCAGCTGGATCTTCAGCAGCGTGGACTCGATACTGTTGACCTCTGCCATCTCGAGTACTTCGACGTTAGGGATGAAAGCGCTCCAATTGATGTTGAGGATGGAGCGGAGACAACGCTGGTGGAAGCGTTCTAGGAGCCGTAGGTGATGCCGGTAGAGGACCCATGATTCGGAGCCGAACAGGAGTGTGGGTATGACAACGGCTCTGTATACGCTTATCTTTGTGAGGTTTTTCAGTTGGTTGTTTTTCCAGACTCTTTTGTGTAGTCTTCCAAAGGCGCTATTTGCCTTGGCGAGTCTGTTGTCTATCTCATTGTCGATCCTTGCATCTGATGAAATGGTGCAGCCGATTACCCACACAATTCACCCACTGAGTCCCTTTAGTTCCATCTTTGATCATGTGATATTACCTCATAAAACTTTGACTCAGCCAGAGTAGAATTACATTTCACTGCACAGCTCAGAACATCATTGAGCTAGGTTAAGTTCAGAGTGGAAAATTTGGGAGTTAGTAGATGAGCAAGAATGGATTCAAGATAAGGAGAGTCATTTTAAGAGAAAGTCATTTGTAATGGTCATACATAGGAGAAAAAAATGGCTTCACTGCTGGAGCTGCTAGCGTGGACCCAGGGAGAGAAGGGAATGGAGACATAGCACTCCTCCACAGGCCCTACTGCCTGGTCCCAATTTTATTGGCTCCATAGAGGCTTTAAATGGCCCATTAAAGACTGAACCATGTTTTTATTAAATCTTGCAACCTTGGGGATCTAGGTCTACGAGAGCATCACTTGTGCTGGGCATTGTACCACAAGGGGTTGTAGACTCCGGGGGAGGTACAGACCGGCACATGGCACCAGAAGTAGGAGAACATCTGCCCACCCCATTGAGAAGGAGGAGCATGGATACTACTCTACAGGAAGGTGACCAACGAGGGGCTCAGCAGCTGAAGGACGCACACAGTCTTTGGGCTGTTGGTGACTTGTGGTGGAAGGAACCATTCAGGCTGCGGGCTGCTGGGGATTGGCTCATGAGAACCAGGTATCTGAACTTGGATTCGAGAGGGCATTGATGGCAAGAATGGATCCCGAAGAGCCTTGGATGCTGAAAGCTTCCTGATCGTATTGGAAGTTTGGATCTGTAGCTTGCATAGCCGATGGTTTGGACTGGAGTCTGCAGTTGTAGAGGCAAATCCATGGGCATTGAGTGTCTTTGAAGGGACTCTCTTGCTTCTCTTCCTCCTTTTGTTATGGGCACTAGGCAGTGTTCGTGGCAATTGTTTGATTGCCTTTTGGCAGACAAAAGTGAACGTTTATCAAGTATATTACATTTTTAATATATGTTACAATAAAAGGAACATTTGAACCTTTGATATTTAGACTCAACACTCATTACATTATAGATCAGTGTATAAATTAAGAAAGAATCTGTGGTTAGAACTAAGGTACTGCATTAATGACAGTGATTTTAATCATCATATCAATTACACAAGAAATTTTAACTCTTTCATCCTCCTAAAGATGGATAATTCATGACCTTTAACATGCAACAATACTTGACATTTTTTTGGTTAAACAGCAATGGTGAAAATTATATTTGTGTTCTTTTTTAAGGCTTGGAACGAATTGGCCGGAATAATTCTTATGAACAAGAAGGGAAAGTACTCTTTGTAATTGATGCAGTTTATGCCATGGCACACGCATTGCACAACATGCACAAAGATCTCTGCCATGGATATGTTGGACTTTGTTCCAAAATGGATCCCATAGATGGCAAGATCCTCCTCGAATACATCCGTAAAGTCAACTTCTCTGGTAAGTGGACAGAAACGTTTCCCTACCAGATGTTCTTGCTGGAAGGATGAGTAAAGTTATTTGTGGAACTTTCCAATGACAATTTCTACTTAACTCATTGTGGATTGATATTCATTGGTGATTTCACACTACACATGCCAGATGATAGCTAGTGTGTTCTTATTTCAAAATTCATACCATTAAAATCAAGGGAAAGAATTATGTTGGAAGAATAAAATGTACAAATGCAATTGTATCAATCTTTAGGTTGTTCTTGGGGAAGAATAAAACACTGACAATCCAACTGGGATGGCACGGTTAGTGTAGTGTTTAGTGCCTATGCCGGTGCCAGCTGTAAGGAGTTTGTATGTTTTCTGTGTCTGTGTGGGTTTTCCTCAGATGCTCTGGTTTCCTCCCACTTTCCAAAAAAAAACAGATTTTGGTGTAATTGGGTTTAAATAGCAGGAATCATCTTCTACTGTGCTCTAAGTGAAATTTTAAAAATAAAAAAAAATCTATTCAGAAGTCCTGATGAGTTTGGCATTTAACTCACTAAATGATGTTTGCTGTGCTCCCTGCCAACTCTGTCAGGTCCTGGCTCTCTCACTCCCATTCAGCTCTCTGATTGCTCCCTTCCAACTCCCACACATCCTTTCTCCATGCTCTGGTTTCCATACTCCTTCCAAACCGACTGGGATCTGATTTCCCAAGTTTCCTTTGAAGTCAACAGGCTGCCCATTGATGCTTTCTCTTTAAATTGACCTGAGCCACGTTTCCTGAACTTCCACTGGCAAATTTATATTACTGAGTAACTTTTTTTTAAACAAAAGGTAAAGTAATTGTGTGATGAGCTCTTGATAGGAATTATACCTATGTAACGTGGCAGACAAGCAGCAAAGTAAATTCACCAAAACGGTGTTATTTTTGAAACACTTTTTATTACTAATTGCTAGTACTATAACACCTTAAGTAACATATCTCAGCTATGTGCGAATATAGGTGTGTGTATGTGAGATACCCCAAACCATTAAAGCTTAGGCACAATTCTGGAAAGTAATTCCAAAGTCAATCTTAGAAATCCAGTGTGGATATGAAAACGTTTAAACTGAGGAAAAGAAGTAATCACAAATGAAGTAGAAGAGGCTGTTGAAAACTCACAAATCCTTGTCGAGTTGCCTCCAGAGTGAGTGTCCTTTCAGACTAGTAGTTGCCACAACTCCCCTTTTCTTCTCGTTGAGGAACCAAAACTTAGGAATTCCGCGAAGCTTCTAAAAACCATGGCACAGGTCAGATGAAATGACCATCACAATGGTCGTGATCCAAATGCAGTAATTCTCCTGCTTCCAAAAACCCAAATACAGGCCGATCAAAATGACCTTTCCTTTGGCCACAGCGTGGTTCAATAATTCCCCTTCAAAATGACCTTTCTTTTGATCATGCTGGCATTCAATAATTATTCCCATCAGAGATAATCAGCCAAATTGTTTCTCACCACCTAGAGCCACTGCAGCACAGTGTGCATTCAAATGTCTGCTGCTCGCAAAAGTGCTGTTCCTTCAAGTGTTGGTCACATGACTCTCCCCACCTGAGTCCCTGGAAAAGCAGCACATTTCCTCTCTTCCCTTCGAAGTATCCGCTTTGGACACAGTCCATACCTGATTGTTGCCGTCCCTTAAGCCCTTAAGTGACAGTCCCTAAAAATGAGATGGGAGCTCTGGAAAATCTGCCAGTTCAGCATTATCGAAGTCCCCGATGTGCAGGATTATTGGAGTTTTACTGCTGTCATTGCATACATTTCAAGTTAGGATTAATTCAATTTAGCAATTGTTTTTCATCTTTGATATTCAATGCGACTGATTTGACAAAACTTTATTCCAATGCAGGAAATGAATAAATAGTGTCGCAGAAGTGCTATGTTACATATAAACACAGCTTCACTGGGTTTTACTCCAGTGGTAAAGCCTGACTGAACTGAAAATCATTCTCTCTGTTCTGTTGTAGATTTATTTTGTACATACACATTTTGGTGTGATAGTTTCTGAACTATGTTATCTGTTATATCTTCCTGCAATTCTTTTTCATTGATATTTCTCTACCAATATATATTCCCATTAACCATTGCAGTTTCTTGTTATGAGTGTCAATGTAAAAGAAAATTAAAGATGACGGTCTGATTTTTTTTGTTTGGTTGTGATATGATAGTAGTAGAAAAGAAATACATTCTAAAGACAGTGGCATTCACTTGTTCATCCTTATAGCTTGCATTGGTGAATGAGTTTAAAACAGTTGTATTGAATAGTAACAACTCTGAAACTAGTGCCATGTGACCAAATTAAATTCTTTGGCTTGGCTTCGCGGACGAAGATTTACGGAGGGGGTAAAAGTCCACATCAGCTGCAGGCTCGTTTGTGGCTGACAAGTCCGATGCGGGACAGGCAGACACGGTTGCAGCGGCTGCAGGGGAAAATTGGTGGGTTGGGGTTGGGTGTTGGGTTTTTCCTCCTTTGTCTTTTGTCAGTGAGGTGGGCTCTGCGGTCTTCTTCAAAGGAGGTTGCTGCCCGCCGAACTGTGAGGCGCCAAGATGCACGGTTTGATATGCTATATGTTGCAGCCGCTATCTTCCTGGTAAATATATATTTAGCTTGTCAGTATAATGTGTGTGCATATATATAAAATGGTGTCAGTGCTGTGCAATTACTCAGCAAAAGGAGGTGTAAAGTGCTCCTTCCACCCGATAGCCTCCAGGTTACTCTTGGGCAAGGTGTAGTACCTGTTTAGCCTCCCAATCGGGGTCATGTGAATCCATGGATTGCAGGTGGTGGATGGTTTTTACAAGCAGATTCTACAAATTGGTTGTAGAACTAAAAATGCTGGGCAGATGAATCTGTTGATCAATGACCAGGGTTACCCATCTAGTATGGACATTGCAACTGAAAAAGGCAACGGGAAACCTCTTTAGTATTTTTGCCTTGTATAATCATGAACTCAACATCAACTACGGTCTCAGCTCAAAGATGGAACCTTCACTGAAGGAGAACAGGAAGGCAACACCTACATTTTGGAGGATCAGAGATTGTGACGGATGGAGAGACATGATCACCCATGCTGAACGGCAAGGCACCTGACTGAATGAGTTGTTTTATATATAATTAACACCAGGGCAGCCCACAATGCTCCCCCGCGCTGTCCAATCATGAGTCCTATTGCTGACGGATCGGTACAGTCTTTAAATGGCATGTTAAAGGAACCAAATGTGTTTATTTGCCATGGGGATCGGTGCCTGTGTTCGGCAGCAGCCTTCGGGCTTAAAGACTCAGGGGAGCAGTGGACTGGTGCAGAGCACTAGAAAGGGGAGAACGCCTACCCCATTGAGAAGAAGCAGCAGAGGAGATGACACTAAAGACATTGAGCATGGTGGTGGACCAGTAAGTGCTGCTGGAGACAGGATCATGAAAACCACATATTGGAAATGGGATTCGAGAGGAAGCTGAGGGCAAGGAGGGCTCCTGAAGGGCCCTGGGTGCTGAAGGCTTCCTCTTTGTGTCACAGGTTTCGATCTGGGCTTAGGTTGCCGATGGTTTGAACTGAACTGGAGTCTTGTGCAGCTGCAGAGGCTGTGGGATGGAGGAGAATCTACGGACATTTGGTGTCTTTGGGGGGGGGGGGGGGTGGAAATAACTCCTCTCTTTTGCTTCTCTTTCTCTGTCTGAAAGGGAAGCCAGGCAATGCTAATACTAATGGTGAATCCTTGTCTGCCTTATGGCAGATTAAGGGAAATTTTGTGAATTATTACATTTCTTTTTTATTACATGACATTAATTAGTATCTGATCTGATATTGAGGAAGAGAATCTAGTCAAATCCATATCAATCTGACGGCTAATTGCCATATTGGATATTCAACTCCAAACAAAAATGGACTAAACTACATGTGAAGTACATGACAGACTAAATTAGAACCAGACAAAAGAGATAACTGAATGGCCATTTTAAGAATAAAGGCAATCAATTCCGAAGACAGGAGAATAGCAGATTTGAAAAATAATTATAATCTTCACAATCAAGCAAAAAATTGAATCTGACTATAAAGGAAAAGATTTAAAAAAAACGAGGAGAAGGAGCAGGATGACAGATAATTACATTACAATCACCAAAGCTGTCCAAGCAAAACGGTAAAACTAATTACAATAAAAAGTAAGTTAATTGACAAGAAAGTTGACTTTCAAGTGTGTTGTATTTTACAGAACATGGGATTTTTCAGATCAGATCAGATACTATTTATTGCCATGTAATAAAACAGAAATGTAATATTACACAAAGTTGCCTTTATTTTTCCATAAGGTTCACCATAGCATTGCCCGGCACCCTTTAGTCAAAGAAGGAGAAGCAAAAGAGAGTCCCCAAGTCACTGACTGTCTTTGGAATAGCCTCCAGCGCTCCTGCAGCCTCTGCAGCCACACAAGATTCCATTTCAGTTCAAACCATCGGCAAATCCAAGCCCAGATCCAAACCAACTTGATAGGGAAGCCTTGGCTCCCAGGGCCCTCCTGACCTTCAGCATCCTCTCGAATCCTGGTTCTGATATCTGGTTCTCATGAGGCAGTAACCAGCAGCCCTCCGCCTTCCGTGTGTCCTTCAACCGCAAAGCCCCTTGCTGGTCTGCCACCATGGTCACCATTCTTAAGGTAATCTCCTCAACTTCTCCTTCTCAATGGGGTTTGACCTCTCTGTTACTGGGACCCTGCCACTCCTCTGGAGACTGAAAACTCTCAAGGTTGCTGCGGAGCACAAGTAACACCATCTCGGGCCCAGACCCTGCAGCCGCAGAATTTTAAACAAAATACCGTAAGCTCCTTTAACAGGCAATTTCAAGGCTCTCTGGCACCATCAACAGTTAGACTGGGCAGTAGGACCTTGCAGGGGAGCACTGTGTCTCTGGTCCTTGCTCTCCCTGGGTCCACACCAATGGTAATGCTGCCATTATAGTGACTGTAGCAGCAGCACTATCTTTTTATACAATGTTTCCTCCACTTGTTGGATGACCTATTTATCTGCCAACATTTCATCATGTTTCTTGGCCAAGATTGTGCCTAATTTCACAGCCCTGCAACAATTGGCCCTTGTCTGACATAATCCAATGAACATTCCACTTAACTTCTGATAGTATTGTTCCTGCCATCAATTCTACACTGAGTGTTATTGAACCCAACTCCGTGATCTCTTCATCAGCCAATTTCAATTAACATGTGGTAGTGGGAACGATTAGATTAGTTGATAATTCAATTGATATCTAATGGGTTTTTCATTGAATAACCTGGCACTAATTCAATATATTTCATAAGCTATCGGCCCTTGAGTTATAATGTAAAGTTGAATGTTCTATTTAAAAATTGAACATCAACATATCCTGGATATCGCAGGATTTGTTAATTTAAAAAAAAATTCAATTTAGACATTCAGCTCGGTTACAGGCCAATTCGGCCCTACGAGTCCGTGCCGCCCGATTTACACACCATTAACCTAACAGTGGGTGGAAACTGGAGCCCCTGGAGAAAAACCACACAGACAAGGGGAGAATGTAGAAACACCTTACAGACAGCGCAGATGTTGAACCCCAGTCCAGTCCTGATCGCTGGCTCTGTAAAGGCATTGCGCTAACCACCATGCCTTTCGTGCTGCCAAATAATACTTTTTATTGTTGTCAGTTAACAGCAGAGTAATGATTCCTATTAAAAATCATTTCTTGTGAAACAGATTTTGTTGAATCGTCCACAACTCTCACATCTCGATGATCATAATTGCCCCATTTAAACTACTCAACTATTTGTCACTTATTCTACCAACCTTTGCTTCTAAGCCCCTCTCCCCCACCCCGTCCGTCCTCACATCATGAATTCCTCACTAAATGGTCACTTCAGATCCCACTTAAAGGCCTCACTGACACTCTATTACTTCCTATCTTCATAATTTCCACCTGAAGTTCTCTAATCTCTCTCAGTTCCTAACAGTTGGTACATGTTATGTTGGATACATGAAATCTCCTCGTTTATCAAGAGGGCGCAACAGCACATGCTCTTCCTGAGAAGAATGAAGCAGGCAAGGCTACCAGCCACCTTTGTGTTAACCTTCTATATGTGCTCTATCGAGACCATCCTGCCCGGCTGCATCACAGTGTGGTACAGTTGCTGCAGAGAAATGGATCAGAGGTCAATCCACAAGACCATATGAGTGGCAGAGAGGATCACTGGAATCTTCCTCCCCTATTGACATGATCTATTGGGATCGTTGTCTGAAAAGAGTGCGCAATATCATTGAGGACCCTTTCAACACTGCACACAGCATCTTTCAGCTGCTCCTGTTGGAAAAGAGATATGGGAGCATCAGAACCAGCACCACCAGGCTGAGGAGCAGCTTCTTCCCACAGACAGTGAGGATGCTGAATGACCAAATGAACTGCTCACATGAACCATCCCAGACTCTCATTTTCACAAAACAATATTTATTTATTTGTATATATGAATACTTGTTCTGGCTCAGTATTGTTTATCTGTATATATGTTGTGTCTGGTTGTCCATCTACATGTTTTACACCAAGGACAGAGAACGCGGGTTGTACTTGTGTAATCAAATTTACAATGAACTTGACTTGATCCACAACTCTTTGTCGTACAAGACCTGGTCCGTGGATGTGTGCAACTCCAACAACTTGAACTTTCTCATCATTTTTTTAAAAATCAGCATTTTTAAACTGACTGCATTGAATTGGTTGACTGGTCCTGGCATCGAGGGACAGCTGATAACATATTAAAGAACCCATCCCACCCTGTCATACTCTCTTCTCTCTTGAGCACTTGAGTATCCAGATTCAGAAACAGATTTATTCCTGCTTCAATCAATAAATACTAATTGGAACTCTGGCAAAAATGATGCCTGAAACGTTGGTTACCCTTTAGCTCCAATAGATGCTGCGTGACCTGCTGAGTTTCTCCTGCACATTTGTATATTGCGCTGTAATCACAGCGACTGCAGACTTTCCTATTTCACATGATGGCCTTACTTATTTTTACTGTACTTTTGTCTATACCCTGCATAATTTGACTTATTGTAACACTTCTCCCGACCCTATTGTTTATATGATTATTTGTTATTATTGCACTATTCTGTTATGTGTGCAGACTTGCTTGGATAGCAAAGCTTTACACTGGATCTCGGTCCATGTGACAATAAACAATTCCATTCAATCATTGCGGACTAAGTAATCCACTTGATTTCACTCCCTGAAACAGAAACACCCTTCATCATTAGATCATAGGTGTACAGTATATTGTATATTCTGTATCATCTGTTAATCTTGCAACTGTTTTTGTTACATCTTGCAGATGCAGGCACCGCCCAGTTGATACTGGTATTGCAGTGCATTTTCACAAATGATTATTTGCATTTGACATTAAGTGGAAAATCTAATTGCAAGGTCAAGTTTATTATTAACTAACTGTACATAGTGTTCCTCCTGACAATGCTACGCACACATGACAATAGAAGTAAATTAGCTGAGAAACTGATGTCGCCTCTTAAATGCTGAGCACATGGTTATTGTGTGGACATGTCAATCAATGATTGTCCTGATTGTGGATTCGTATCTGTAGACCTCAGCAGAGAGCAATGCTCAAGACTAAACATTCTGTAAATAGCCCAGTTGAAGCCCAGGAAATATAGTGAGTTACAGTTGGGTGATGACTGGCTGGAGATCCATGCCTTGTGGTGTGGTGGAGGGGATGTTGAACAGCTCAATAGAGGCATTGGGGTATCTGTGCCTGAGGTTGTGGCACAATTGGCAGGTAGAGATGGAGTGCGGAAGGCCTCAAGATAAACAATCGATCTTGCTTGAATGGAATCCAAATACAAAGATCAGGAACAACTTGATGGGTTGAGCAACATCAGACCCTAAAAATACCACAAGAATTAGGAGCTGAATTAGGATACTCTGCCCAGTGAGTCTGCTCCACTATTCAAATCATGGCTGATGCAATTTTTCCCTTCAACCCATTCTCTTGCCTTCTCTCCATAATCATCGATGTCCTTGCTATTCAAGAACCCGTTTGGCCACCACAACCACCTGGGCAACAAATTCCACAGATTCATTACCCTCTGGCTGAAGCACCTTCTCCTCATCTTTGTCCTATAGGGGTGTCCTTTCATTCAGAGACTGTGCCCTCTGGTCCCAGATTCTTCCACATCATTTCTTCCAGCAATATACTTTTCCTCCAGGATGTTTCTCGACCTGCTTGATTCGTTCAAAGTTGTTTTTCCTTCTGACCACCACTCAATCTGCTGAGTTCATCCAGCAGTTTATTTATTTTTTGCTTTAGATTCCAACATCTACAATCTGTTCTGTCCTCAGTGCAGAGATATGTTTTTAAAAACCTATTTGTTGCCAGAAGAATTTGCATGAATCTCCTTGGCAGCATTTCAGAAGAACATTGTATGTGGAATTTGATGCACATCTGAGATGAAATTTTAATAAGGGTGATTCATGACTGAAAATGCTGCTAAGTTCCTGGAGGAGCAAGAATCGATCTGGAAATTGTTGATTACATTCCACTAAAAAAAAATGTTTAAATATCTAGCCCCTGGTGTTCAGTATCTTCTAAGTTTAGTTTCAGTAAGTACTGGAAGCATTTAAAAATTGGACAAAATTCAGGAGTAGGGAAGGTACCAGCTGGCAGGATTGATGTGGTTTATCAACAACAGCTATGTGGTTCATATTTTTGAAAAAGGACATGGTTAGGCTGATAGAACCATAAACAAGATTAGCCAACATAATAGCTCAATTAGCAAAATAAAAAAAAGTTCTGATGTTTAGTGTTTAAATATTGTTGATTATGATTACAGATATAACAAAACTAATTATAATAATTATTCAGACACATTTCAAATTTGTCAGAAAGTTGACTTTTGGATATGTGGTATTAAAATTGTGCACCATTCGATGATTATACAGTAAAACCCCTGTTATCCGGAATTTATGCAACCAGGAAACTCAAGTAACTGGCAAAAAAAATTGAGGAAAATAAATGAATAAATATGTTAGATAAAAAATAAATAAAAATTAAACTAAAATTTTAAAAATCTAAAAGTAAATAACACATAAGCCTTTGGTGAAGATGGGAGCAAATATTCAGCCAGCGGAGTGTCTTGGTTCTACTTTGCTCATAGCAGCTGTTTGAATAAAGTTTGAACGAAGTTGTGTTTGAATAAAATGGCATCACTGTACAAAGGAAAAGAAAACTAGGATCTTCATTCATATCATTTATGTTGTAATCCAAGCCCTATCATTATATTGGACGCGTGAAGATTTTTCTCCCCATCTATTTTTGTGTTATGTGTAAAATTTCACTTTTACTGAGGCTTTTTTGGCTAACTTTAAAGTACAGGGTTAAATAGTTGTCAAACTGCTGGAAAAAAAAGATCAGCCATAAAGTCAGGAACATCGGTCTTTTACACAAACTGTTCACAGTAAATCCATTAAAGTGCAGGAGCAGAGGAGTGGGTGCATCATTCATTTTGCTCTTTGGTATTTGCAGTGCTGACAGTAAATTCAATGTCAGGATAATCCACATGGTATTAACTCCTTTATCAGCACAGGGAGAATGCAAAGGTACAAAGGAGAGCCAGATTAATAGAAGCAAGAAAAATATCTCATTACACTGGGTGATACTTGAAAAATATTAGAATAGCTCTTTCAGCCCAAATGACATACATTCCAGTTAACATGGACCATAGTAATTCGGCATTCAATGATGCAGTACATGGCATTTGGTGTTCATTCAGGCACAAATTGCTTGGCAGGTAAAATGCAAAGTGAATTCATAGTTAAATTGATTTTTACCAGATTCTGCAAAACACCAAAGTCCTTATCTCTATCCAGTTAGTCCCACCCTTTCCCAATCCATCCCAAACTCACAGGAAGGTAAATAGTCACCCAGAGGCTTAGTTGATGCATGTGCTTTTCAAAAGTCTTTGTTTTCATATCCCACTCTGGAAAGCTCGCACAAGTAATCTGGCCCCCAATATTGGGGAAAGCTGCAGAAACTGAGACATGGTCGGCAATCTTGATTGGATGCAAGTGAATACTTGACATTATTTTGAAGAACTGTCAGGTTGATGGTTAAATGGTGATTCCATTTATCTATGGTTATTTGGCCCCAAAATATTACTTAAAATATCAGATTATGAATTAGAATCTGATGTTTCCACACAGGGGCTTGCTATGTGGAAAGGGAATGTTCAGGGTTTTTTTTTACATGAAAACAATGATTGGGATACTTTGAAATGTCTAGAAATTGTGAAAATGCTGCATAAACATAATTCTTTCTTTACAATGTTAATGCATAGAAGAAGGAAATTAGTAGTGTAGGCCTGAACATTTCTTCAGTCAACATTAATGGTTGGGTTTTATTTGCAGCTCTTGCCCACTAGAAATGCAAAGGTTAGCCATTGGGAAGTTGTCAAGCTGAATCAGGTAATGGGATAAATTGGAATAAAAACAAGAAGTGCTGGAAAGACACAGCAGGTCAAGTAGCAGGTGAAACTATTGGCTTTTCAGGTTGGTGACCTTCAATCAGAAATGGAGAATTGAAAAAAAAAATTAGTTGTGAAAGGTGGATGGATGGAGAGACAGAGGGATTGTCTATGGGGTGGAGATAAAGGGTCTAGTTAACACAAAACTTTTAAAAGTATCCAGTTGGAGAGAGAATTTAAAGCAAAGGAATACAGTGGAATGTCGAAGACTGGGGCAGAAGACACTGGTAATCTGTAGTAAAAGAGAATGCTGAAATGGAGAAAAGGTGAGTTCAGGTACCTTTCATCAGAGTGGTCAATCCTGGCCAAAAAAAAAGAAAAGCCCAATATCTGAAATTGAGTATTTATTGCTGAAATCCAGGAACTTTGCTCTGTCTGGGTGGAAGACGTGGTCCCATTCCTTGAGGTTACAATGGGTTTTATTTGAATTGTGCAGAAAGGGGTCAAAGTCCAAGAGGTGTGGAGAATTGGAGTGACAGGTGACTGAAATATCAGGATCACCCTCAACTGAATGGAGGCATACTGCAAAGCAATCATCCAATTTCCTTTTGGTTTCTCCAGCGCAGAGGAGGCAATATCGGTGGAGGGAGAAACAAAGTTAATAGATCACCTTCATTTTATCATCCATACCCACCTGATCCCACAACCAAGAATGGAGAATGAAAAGTCCCCCCATTGGAATTCTTTGTTACCTCTGTGTGACTCGCATCACAAATGGTGGAGATTAATCGTCTGAATGATGAATTAGCATCATAAACAGGATTTATCGTCATGAACATGTCACAAAATTTGGTGTTTTGCAGCACTCTGAATGGATGTTCCAGCAATTATATTATTCTCTCTGGAGGTAAGACTTCGACAAGATCTTATCAAAGTCAAAAATCTATTACACAATAAAACCCCTGGTATCTGGCACCTAAGGTATTGGTGGATGCCAGAAATGTACATTTTCCAATTGCCTCAGATGCTTACAAGGCTTAACAAATACAGCAGCGTTCAGAATAAACAGTTTAAAAGATAAAAGGCAGTGAAAAATCTAAATTAATTTGAAAAAAAAAAATCAGTATTGCAGTCCTCAATTATGTAAAGTTCACTTTAATTAGGTAATTCCCTTAACTTAATTTAAATTTGTGCCCTCTTCACAGGTGCGGTAACAGTGTCGTGCTGACCACTGCACTAACCACGCCGCTAACTGTGCCGCCATCATAAATAACCCCCCCCCCAAGTTTACAGATAAAGCCTTGCTAATATACTTAATTTTTTTCCAAATGAAGATAAAGACAAAACTCTTTGCGAAATTCGCCCCCAGCAGCGAGCAGCATCAGCTGGCTCTTCACCCAGGGTGCTGTCACATTATTCAAACACAACTTTATTGAAACATTATTCAAACCGCTGCTGTGGGCATTTAGTTTTATATTTTTAAACTTTTATTTCAATATTTATTTGTTCTTAATTATTTTAAATTTTATTGATTTCCTCTATTTTTTTTTGCCAGTTGCTTGGGGTTGCCAGTTGCTTGAATTCTGGATAAAGGGGATTTTACTCTACAGTGGTCCCCCTCCTTATCCGCAGTTTTGTTTTCTGCGGTTTCATTTACCCGCAGTCAACTGCAGTCTGAAACTGATCTAACTGCCCCACTCTCTCTCTCTCCACAGCCCTGTATCAGTGTATCCCACTGCCCCACTCTCTTCCCATAGTTCCATGTCGGTCCACACAGATTCTTACTTACAATTAAAAGGTTTACAGGCACACTAGAGTATGCCACATAGCTTTAGTCAGTAGATAATATGGTGTTTGCTCAATGTCCACATTACATATTGCTCAATGTATGGTGAATGTTAAGTGGATCATCCTCTGTATAAGGTTCGGTACTATCCGCGGTTTCAGGCATCCGCTGGGGGTCTCGGAACATATCCCCTGCAGATCGGGGGGGACAACTACTTTCTTTCTTATGATGAGAGGGTAACATGGCAAATTCTGCATGTAGTTCTCTAACGATAATCCAGAACGCTGACAGATTGACGCACAGTGATCCTTTCATTGAAATGACTTTCCCTGATTTTGACTTCATGGTGCTCATACATTTCTACCCTGCTCAAGGTGGCTAATCTTATTATTCCATGGGGTTATGATCTCTGTCAGCATTAGAGAATCACCTTGATTTTTTCTGACAGTATCTGTCAGCAGTGGATAAATCGTGATCCTTCCTGTGTGTTGTAGCTGATGAAGCATCATCAGTATTGAGAGGGTTCCAGTCCATTAAAGGCTGTTCACAATACAGCACTTACAACATTAATGGATTCTCCTGCATTAAAATGTATATTTAAATATTTATAATAATCTAAGGCAGAGGAGATATGGTGTTAAACATGGATGTGCCTCTTGGCTGTAGGGCCAGTTCACTACTTGTATTATATGTGCAAAGTAGCTACCTTTACTCGATGGTGGGCATTTCCTACGAGGTTGGATCCTGATATCCATTCAGTTATGGATGGTAGTTTCATATCATTTGGCTGTCAACATTAACAGATACACCAATGTGCCAAATCTATGGTTTGACTCATAATCAATACATATTTGTAAGTAATTAAATTTTAATAAGCATGATATTTTAAATCTGTATTTGGTATGGACTCAGACTCAGGAGAAAACTTTGGAAGCAGACTCGATGGGCCGATTGGCCCTAGTTCTGCTCCTATATCTTGTGAAAAACACATTAAGAATCCACAGAACCTCACTTCCATGACAAATGACAATAGCCCAGCATTGAAAGAAGATGGACCATTGTCGGGGGTAGGAAAGGCATTGTGCTTGACTATAATTTCCCTGGCATTCCACTTCTGTTCTCTGAGATGACTCATTTGCCATTTGTGGTCACCACTAAAACACGTATATGATTGTGGCCCCTGTTTCTGGAAATCTATTCAAGCCGAGAATCGGTGAAGGAGAATGCAAAGTCCAATAGAACAGAGCCAGGCTGAGCACGTGAAATGGAAGATTGCAGATGAAGAAATGTGGATGATTGTGGGACTATGAACTTTGGTAGGAAGAATATAAAAGCTAGCCTCAATAATGATGATCAGAATGTACTGAATTGTTGTCAATTGTAGACTGCTCTTCCTGAAGCGTCTGAAGCGGGCAAGGCTACTGACCACCATTATGTCAACCTTCTATGGGAACTTTATTGAGAGCATCCTGGCCGGCTGCATCACAGCGAGGGACAGTTGCTGCAGAGAAATGGATTAGAGGTCATTCCATAGGACCATAAAAGTGCTGGAGTCTCCCTTCCCACTCACCCGCATTGATGTGATATACCGGGAACATTGACTGAAGTGCAAACTTATTGAAGGTTCCCTTCAAACCTGCACATAGCATTGTTCAACTGCTCTCATCAGGAAAGAGATACAAGAGTATTAGACCCAGCACCAGTGGGCTGAGAAACAACTTCTTCCCATGGTCAGTGAGGATTTTGAATGACCAAGGAAATGCTCACACTAGCCATCCGAGCCTCTCCTATTCATCAAACTATTTATTTATTTGTGCAATGAATTCTTGTTCTGCATATGTATTGTTTGCTTGTATATGTGTTATGTCTGGTTGTTTTGCGTCAGCAAGTTTTGCTATTGCTTCGGGTTGTAATCGTGCAATCAGATGACAATGACTTGACGAACTCCATCCTGTTGAAATCCTGCACTGCCTGTAAGGAGTTTGAACGTTCTCCCCATGTCTGCTTGGGTTTACCCCGGTGCTACGGTTTCCCCCCCCCCCCCCCCCCGTTCAAAAACGTACTGGGGGTGTAGGTCATTCGGGTGTACTGTAATTGGGCGGCATGAGTTCGTGGGCTGAGTGGTCTGTTACCGTGCTGTATATCCTTTTATCAAAGGGGAATTGCCAAATTAACTTTATTTATTCCCCTGGTGGTTCATTCTCCACTTCCATTAAAAAATTATAACTTGATCATGAATGTGGCCACTTAATGAGGATAGAGGACAAGTAAATCTATAGTTAAGTGTACAGAACCCAATCCATGTTATTAACAGCCATGATGGATGTCGTAAAATGAAATAATAGAGTCAAATCCACATAAGCATTAGGAAGAGATTACAGCAAAGTTTCAGGGTATTTTGTTTTCTCTCGTTGCATTCTTAGTGCTGAGCTTTTTCTTCTAAGCAAGGGGCATATCAGAAAATTACACTGGTGTCTCCAGCTGGAAAATTAATAGTTGCATCTGAGCGATTTTCTAACTTACTCCTGAGGTCAGCATTCCTTACTCAGAACAAAAAGATTTCAAAGATTTCATTTTGCCATGGATCCAAAATCTAAAATGCAAGTTATAAATTTAAAATGGTCCAGCCTAAGTTTCCTCAGGCTAATTGCCACTTATGAAAGAGAGGGAACGAAAAAAAAAACACTGAACATAATAGGACTAACCCAGTTATGCAATTTATTCCCTAGTTGTTGAACATAACTAGTGGAACTCAATAGAATCAGCAATCTCAGTTGAGAATGAGCAATGTATTTAAATTTCATTGCTTTATGCAGCTGCCGGTTATAAACAAAAAAGACATTTGTGCATATCCGAGGGTGGGATGGTATTATATCGCTGGTCCAACTGAGTCTGTTTGTGTCTAGAGGACAACTGGACTGACTAAATGAAAAGAGTAAAACATAAAAGTCTGCAGACACTGTGATTGTAGTGAAAACACAGAAATGTTGGAGGAACTCGGCTGGTCTCTGGCCTAAAGGAGGGGTCAGGCCCGAAATGTTAGTAATACATCTTTTTACCTCCTATGGATGCTTCAAGACCTGTGTTTTGACTACATGAAGAGATGTGATCACAGGGAATTAGATGAAATAAAAGAGATGAGTGATTAAAAGGTATTTTCAATATGTCTTCAACTGATTTGTAATATCCGTATTATGTCATTGGTGGTTCTGCCTTGTTTTCTTTTCAATTTATTGAAGCCATAGCTGGTTCATAAAAACTAATACTTTAACTACTATATGCATTAACTGATGCATGTCTCCTTTGAGCGAAAAGAGGAACTTATTCTTTAATGGATCACTAATAAAAGATCTATAATATGCAATTTATTATAAAACATAATTAGGTTAACTTAGCAACTTAGCATCCATGAAATTTATGTTCATTTTATATAAGTCGTTTTTTTTTTTGTTGCTTTCAGTTATTGCACTTTTGTTAAAATTTCTGTAAATTAAATTAAATGTAATGCAATTCAATTTTCTTGTGTTCTGTTAATTGGGAGAGCCAAGTTCAAGCTCATTGTTATCTGATTGTACATATAATATACAATACCATTAATCAGCTTATATCTGGGGCATAATGCGCACACAAAGTACACCCTGCAAAAATGACAGGTATACATAGTGATCCAAATTAAATATGTATAGTAATAATTTACGGATATCTACAACTGTTCAACATCTCACAGTGTGCAGGGAGAAGCTGTTTCCCAGCCTGGTAGTACTGATTTTTATGCTCCTGTATCTCTTCCTTGAAGGTAGTGTCTCAAAGATGCTGCAGGCTGGATGGCAAGGGTCCCAATGATTCTCTGAGCCTTCTTTTAGCACTGCTCCCTGATAGCCTATGAGATTTCAGCCCTTGCTGTTCTCTGTGCCTTCATATTGCCTCACCTGAAAGCAGAGTAGAGCACGGACCTTATCATCTTGCCATGGTTTCTGGTTCCCCCTGGCTTTGTAGACTTTGGTCACCATGACATCCTCTACATACTTGCCTACAAAGCTAGTCACAGTGCTTCTATACTTATTGATGTTGATGTGATCGTTGTAGGTGGCTGCCTCCCTGAATCTTCTCCAGTCTGTAGTTACAAAGCTGTTCTGCAGCCCTGCTGTGGCTCCCCTAGTCTTAGCCATTGTTAATGAAAACCTGGGGAGAATAAAATGGGTTTGAGTAGGATTAGTGGCAAAATGGGTGCTCAGTAAGGCTTGCTGGGCTGAAAAACCTGTTTCAATTCTACATTTCAGTCTTTAAAATGTTTACAACTCGACAAATCCATGCACAAATAGTTATATTATTATTGATTGTCCATTGCAGCCAGTCATTTGGAACAAAAGGAAACTCCAGATGCCGTGCTTTTTGAAGGGAAATTAATAATTCCACTGTTCCATGTCTGGTATCTACAATTGAATTAAGCATTATGTTCTTTAATATTGCTACATGTCTTGATGCATTAATCACCATAAAGTGGTCTTTATAATGTTTGGGACAAAGACACTTTTTCCCTTTATTTTCCCCTGTACTCTACAGTTTTTTAAACTTGTAATCAAACAATTCACATGTAATTTAGGAGGGCATTCCAGATCTTATTCAAGGTTATTTATATACATTTTGGTTTGACCATATAGAAATTACAGCACATATACGTAGTCATTTGATTTCAGGGCACCATAATGTTTCAGACATTTAGCTTCACAGATGCTTGTGAATACTCAGGTGCTTCATTGTGGCAAGTATCTAAGCTTTTGATCACCTTTGGAATCTGTCATTGCCATTTTTCAACCTAGTGACCAGAGTTGTGCCAATGAAAGTCAGAAGCCATTATGAGGCTGAAAAACAAGAATAAAACAATAAGAGACATCACCCAAACCTTAGGATGAGCAAAATCAACTCTTTGGAACATCATTAAGAAGAAAGAGCTCTGTTGTGTTCCCAAATTTGTTCGAATACTGTGATTTTATTTCTTAAATTATATGTTATTTTTTTCCAATGGAATACATTTATTCATTTCCATGTACCATTGCTGTATTCTCAGGCTCTCTTCTGATTTCCAGGTTGACATTATACATTTTTTTGCTACAGCTAAGGCTTTCATAATAAATCTTTTTTGTGCTTCATCCAAATCGAGGCCAAGATCTTTACTTCTTATATTACTTAGAAGAAAGATCTCTGGATTTTTTGGTATGTTACTTTTTGTGATTTTATTAATACCTGATTTAGATCTTCCCAAAACTTTTCCACTTTCTCACATGCCCAAATTGCATGTACTGTTGTTCCCGTTTCCTTCTTACAGTGAAAACATCTATCTGATACTGTTGGGTCCCATTTATTTATCTTTTGGGGCGTGGTGTACAGCCTGTGTAACCAGTTATATTGTATCATGAGTAACCTTGTGTTTATCTACCGCGGACCTCCACCACCTCAAATGACAGAAGGAGAAGACGACAAAATGAACTGACCCAGTGTGTAAGAGTCGATGACACAATTTTCTTGTTTATTTTCATTGCGTGATGACATTGTTTAATGGGTTTAATGTATCATATATGTTGAACGTTTAGTGGGTGGGGAGGGAAGGGAGGGGGGAAAAAGGGGAGAAAATGACACTGTGTATAATCCAGAGGGAAATGTTTATGTGTATTTTGGTCAATATGGTTCATGGTGTGAAAAATGTAAAAAATTTTAAAAAAAGAAGAAAGAGCTCAGTCATTGTAGTCCAAGGAAAATCTCCATTGCTGATGACAAAAGAATTCACATCATAATGAAACAAAATTCCCAAATATATGTCTGACAGATCAGAAACACTCATCGGGAGACAGGTGTGGATGTGCCAATGACCTTCACTTGAATATACAACTGCTGCAAAATTTGATGAGCTTTGATATCTCAGTGAAATATCTTTCAGTGGGAATAAAGTTTTTTTTTTAACTCGTAAAATTGGCACCATTGATAATTGGCCAGGCTTTGACAGCATTCATGGATATTACGGTGTCAATCAGCTAGAAACCTCTGTGGACGTGCACACTCAAATAGAAAATGTTTGCGTACACTTACAGGTGTGGATTGCAGATATGCCATTCCAACAGTTGTCCAGAAAGGAATAAACGTTACTTGCTTTGTGAGGTTTGGAATTTTGTTTTATCTGGACCTATGGATCAGCACAGTTTACTGAGACCAAGTTTCATTTCACTGCTTCACTTTTTGTGCTTGCATCAGTGGTATCACCATATTTGCAACTTGAAATTCTTTCAGTGGTGCCAGATGAAGCATGAATTTGATGGGGAGAAAACTGGAAAAAAATCCTGGTTGCAAATGGCATTGCAGAGGGGAGGAAGGCTAGCTTCACCACTTGTCACTGTTAAGAAAAAGAATTGTTATTGTTTCAGTCTCTCTTGTCAAACCTGAAAACATAACATTTGTGGATTTGATTAAAATAAATGAATAGCGTGAGTACCCCACCCCAAATTCTATAGTTCAAAGGTAGAAATTAAACAGATCAATGTCATCATTATGGTATGGATGTCTGCATGTGTGTATGGTATTCTTAAACCTCTGCTTAACTTGCTTTAAACTATGGCTGTGTGGCTTGGTACAACAATAAAATGTCATCTACAAATCGCTGATGATACCACAGTAGTAGGTTGTATATAAAGGGGCAATAAATCAGCATACAGGGGGAGATTGAAAACTTGGCCAAATGGTGCACTAACAATAATGTCACACTCAATGCCACCAAAACAAATGAACTGATTGTTGACTTCAGGAAGAGAAGACCAGATGTATAGGATCCAGTGATCATTAGGGGATCAGAGATGGAGATAGTGAGCAAATTTAAGTTCTTGGGAGTCACTATCTCAGAGGATCTTTTCTGGACCCAACACACTAATGGCATCATGAAGAAAGCACCTCTATTTCCTCAGGAGTTTTTGGAGATGACATCGGAAACCCGGGCTAATTTCTGCAGATGTGTAGTGGAAAGTGTGCTGACCCGCTGCATCATGGTCTTGTGTAGGGATACCAATACTCCTGAGTGTAAAGCCCTGCAAAGGGTAGTGGACACAGCCCAGGACATCACAGGTAAAATCCTCCCCACTATTGAGAATATCTACAGGGAATGCTGGTGTGGGAGAGCAGCAGCCATCATCAAGCATCTACCCCACCCAACACACCATCAGGAAAGAGATGTACCACAAGACTTGCACCACCAGGTTCAGGAACAGCTGCTCCCCCTCCACCATCAGACTCCTCAACAATAAACTCAATCAGGAACTTATTTAAGGACTCTTACTTTTGCACTTTATTGGGTTTTTTTTTGCCCTCTCTGTATTGCACAGTTAGTTGATAACACTTCTTTATTTGTTTTCGTGCATACATTGTGAACAGATTTGTTTTTGCACTACCAATAAGTGGTAATTTTGCCTGGCCTGAAGGAAAAAGAATCTCAGGTTTGTATTTGATGTCATGTATCTACTCTGACAAGAAATCTGAAATGGACTGGATTGCATATACTGCAAAGCCCTTGTTATCCAGCGCCTATAGGTATTCGTAGATGCCACATAAGTGAATTGCGTGTGGCATGATTGGCGAACTACCAGCGAGGCATGCAATTTGAAACTTCTGTATTTTCTACCTCTTTATTTTCCTTGATCTTGCCTGTTGCTTGAGGTTGCCAGTTGTTTGAATTATGGATAACAGGGCTTTTACTGTATCATGGAAGCTAAATCTTGCCCAGGCAGTGGAGGCATCCTTGAAGCACAGGATTTTCAACACCATCTAAGTAAAGCTCAGATGGATAAAACCTGAGACCCAGTTCTTTCTCACCTTCAGGAAATGGAGATTTTACTTGAAGTGTGGATGTTATCTTTATGGTAACAGGCAACATCAAGTAAATGAGGGCAGGTGTAAAGAGACTGCAAAAATTCTGGTAAGCAGCTCCGGGGTGATTCTTGGAGTGAAGGCAGGTAGCATCATTAAGATCTGTGAAGATTACAAAATAACATTAAATAAGAAGGCAAAGGTATACAAATGCCCTTGATATCTGAATGATTTTTTTTTTTCCCACTTCACTATGAGGAGCACATGTTTCCATGCAGATTAATTTGGATAAAGGAGAACTCAATGGACTGCACCAGTGTATTAGCCTTTTATCTAAGATATCATCAATCTAGGCATTCTCCAGGGGACAGTGGATAATTTGATTTAAGATTTGGCAAGTGCAAAAAGGGCTTCCATCTATTGTAAAGGTAAAGGTTCCATTATTGTCACATAATACTACACTTAGAATGTTACATACATGAAATTCTTTAACTTTTGGCTACCATAAGGCAGACAGAGAATCGTTACTTTACCCAGGCCCCTCTCAGAAACCTACAGCAGCTGGTGTTCCTAGGTGGTCTCTCCTCCAAGTACTGACCAGGCCTGAGCCTGTTTAGCTTCCAAGACCAGCCAATCTCAGGCGTATTCAGGCTATTAGGCTGGAAAGACAGAGCAAAATCGCATGGAGAATTTAAAAGGAGTGCTTTATCATTTCTAAGAAGTAAGAGGACTGGAGAGGGAATGCAAATGTGACCTCACGGCCTGATTCTCTGCAAAGTTAAACCAGGGTTAGATCCACTTGGTCCCAAAAACTTTTCAAGGGTGAAGACCTACCTAAGAATTTTCCATCACCATCTTCGTCCATCTTTTTAGCAGTGTTAGGATCTGTACCTGAGTTGCTGATATGGTGGGCAGCCAGCACCTTTTCCCCAGGGCAGGAGTAGTAAAAACCAGATGACATCTGTACAAAGTGAAAGGAGGAAGGTTTAGGGGAGATATAAGGGGTAAGTTTTATACGCAGAGAGTGTTGGTGCCTGGAATGTGTTGCCAGGTGTGGTTGTGGAGGTTGGAACAATAGGGGCATTTAAAAGACAGGCACATTTATGAAAGAAAAATAGAAGGTTATAAGGTAGGGAGGGTTTCTTTTTTTTAAAGGTATATACAAGTTTTTCGGTGTCTACGTCAGCAAAACATCATGGGCCAATGGGTCTGTAATGTGCTAAAATGTTCGATGTTCAATGAAACAGAAGGAAAAGCCGAAGTGAATATGGAAGAAAAAACCAAAAATATGTTTCTAAGAGCTGTAGCAATTTCCACTGAATTTATAGCTTCTTATTCCTTCTCTTGAAATAAGTCTTTTGATGCTTTGCCTTATAACATCAGCATAGTTCTGTTACACAATATGGAGAGTGGAGATAAGCAATTGATTTCTTTCAATTTAAATTCTGCTTGTAACACTCGGAAGTGCTGTCAAAGCAAGTTTACTTTTTGTCTGCAGAGTGATGAAGTTCCATCAATACTTGGAGCATCAAACATTCTGCTGGAAGAATTCACTGGGTCCACCAGCATCGATGGAAGACGAAGAATGGTAAATGGCAGGTGCAGAACCCTGCAACAAGAACCCTGAAATGTTGACTATTATTTAATGCAGCACAATCTGCTGAGTTTCTCCAGCAGATTAAGCCTTTTGCCTGTTGGCCTGAGCTCTTTCTCCTGTCCTTCCATCCCTCCTCCACCAGACTTTTTTTATTCAGGTGCCTTCCTGCTACTTGCTCATAGCTTGAAGAAGAGATCAGGCCCAAAAATGTGTTCTCTACCTTTATTCCTGTGGACACTGCGAGACCTGCTGAGTTCCTCCAGCATCTTTGTGTTTTACTATAATCACAGCTTCTGCAGACTTTCGTGTTTCCCTTCTCCAGCAGTTTGCTGTTGCTCCAGATTCCAATGCTGTGTTTCCATCACTACTAGTCTGGCTGTATCATTACATTTTCATGGACTGCAAGTCAGATACTGGATCATACTGTTAAATACAAGGGATACCTCAACTAGCCTCAGCTAGGGAATGAACATTGCCTGTGTGCCCTATGTTTTGAAGAACAAGTTAGAATACAGTAAGACAATCAAAATGTAGATGACCTAAGTCGACTGTTTGTGACTTTGATAAGGTAGGATCCCACCTTCTATTTGGCGTACAAACACAGATAAAAAGTAGAATGTGGAAATAATTCATTGTTACCTTATTACAAGAAAAGATGCAAGTTGAATATGCTGAATGATGTGGTTAAGAGTGTGGATGAACAGAGGGACCTTGGGGTTCAAATCCATACATCCCACAAGGTCGCCGCACAGGTTGATAGGATAGTTAAGAAGCCCTTCATTAATGGGGGATTGAATTCAGGAGTTCATGTTCCAACTCTACAAATCTTTGGTAAGACCACACTTAGAGTATTGTATTCAGCCCTGGTCACCTCTTTATAGGAAGGATGTGGAAGCTATGGAGAGGGTGCAAAGGTGATTTTCCAGGATGTTGCCAGGATTGGGAAACAAGTCTTATGAAGCAAGGTTAGCAGAGCTGGGACTTCTCACTTCAGAGCTTAGAAGGATTAGAGGAGACTTGATAGAGGTCTACAAGATTATGAAAGGCATAGAAAGGGTGGAAAGCCAGCATCTGTTTCCCAGGGCAGGAGTAGCAATCACCAGAGGACATATGTACAAAGTGAAGGGAGGGAAGTTTAGGGGTGATATCAGGGGTAAGTTTTTTAACATAGAGAGTTGTGGTTGCCTGGAATGCCTTGGCATAGATGATGGTGAAAGCTGAAACATTGGGGGCATGTTAGAGACTCTTGGACACATGGATGAAAAAAAATAGAGAGTCATGAGGTAGGGAGGATTTTGTGCCTCTTAAGGAAGAAATATATGGGTCGGCCCAGCATCGAGGCCCGAAAGGCCTATTCTGTGCTGTATTGTTCTTTTGAGATCTAGAGTCCACCAAGAGGTTATGCCATTTCTGTAAACAGTTACATGTATGTAGTGTCAAGCACGTTGCCTGAAATTTTGTCTGGAACTTTCAATAGATAACATGTTTAAATATGATGTGAAGAAATCTATTAAAAGCTCCTTGTGACCCCAAGCTTGGATATGCAGATGTACTTTGCAAAAATATTTGAGGGAACATTGAGCATAAATAGACACTCCATGAGAAAATAAACATTTTTTATTGATAATGTTAAATCACAAGAGATGATTTCACAATTGAGAATGATTCAAGACTCCTTTATTGTAATTTGCCTTTTGCCGACAAAGAGTCACCATTAGTGTTGCCCGGAGCCTATTAGAGTAAGAGAACCAAAAGAGAATCCCTTCAGAGACATTGAATGTCAGTGTATTCACCTCCAGTGCCCCCGCCCCCTCTACAGGCACTGTCTTCTGTTCCATCCAATCCAAACCTCTGACACGATCATGAAGCCTTTAGAGCCTGAGGCATTTCTGAAGCCCTTCTTGCCCTCAGCACCCTCTTGAATCCCAGCTCTGATACCTGGTTCCCATGCCCCAGTCTCCAGCAGCCTGTGCCGTTCCCCTAACAAGTCGCCCACAGCCGATGTGGGTCCCTCAGCCACTGAGCCACTCGCTGATTCGCTGCCACAGTAACTTTTCCCTGTCTCCTCTACTTCTATAGTGAATAATGGCAGTTGATTCACTAACATTCATAAGAAACAGCAAAAATCTGTCCACACAACTCCATCCCACTGGCTGAAGGGGCAGGTTCAGAGTGCAAGACTGAATGAGAAACATGAAAGGAGCTGAACATGAGACAAAGGTTGCACATTTCAACTGGACTGTTCTATGTCTGATCACAGGACAGTCAGAAGCCCTTGGATTTTATGTGATAGTGTCTTATCAACCATGACAAATTGGCAAAAAATTGTTGAGGGTTCACAATATGTTTCCATTTTTATTCGATGATGTACAAGTGAAACATATTTGTACATTTTGTTATCTTAAAGATAATGAATTATGTCAGTGGTTGTACCCCTTCACCAGAACAAAATGTTGGATGCTGTGTGTGTTGGTAGCATTTTATATTGAGAAAGGAAGACTGAAATGCTTTGAGGACATCACTAAACAATTAACTTTTGCTTGGGGCTACTGACAACGATGAATGCTTTATTCCGTGGTTGGAAAATTAGGCCTTAATTGAACAGGTATATATTGTCTTCCCCGTTTAGCTCTCTTGGAAAATGCTTTAGACTGAAAGTTCAATCAAAACAACGGAGCACAAAAGAGGCACGGATTCAACATTTCTAATATTGACCACAGAGCTAATTCCATTCCTGAGCAGCTGAACATTGTGTTTACATAGTACATAATCTTGTATGTTGGTGCCAACAATTGTGCAAGATTAAAGGGTGGCATGGTTAGCTCAGCAGTTAGCTCAATGCTGTTATAGTGCCAGTGGGGTTAGAATCTCACGCTGACTCTAAGGACTTTGTATGATCCCTCCATGTCTGTATGGGTTTCCTCTGGGGGCTTCAGTTTCCTCCAAAAACATTTGGTGCTATAGATCAATTGGGTAGCATAGGCTGGTGGGCCGAGAGGGCCTGTTGCCGTGCTGCATGAATGTCCAAATTTAAATTTAAGCCAGGATAATTTTGTGAAACAAATTGTGTAGCGCAATGCTACTGCCATACAAGTCACAATGACTCAACTAATAAACCTGCTGCCTTACAGCGCCAGCACCTCCCGTTCTCTGGTCCTGTCTGTATGGGGTGTGTAAGTTCTCACTAAGACAGTGTCGGTTTCTTCCAGGTATTCTGCCTTCCTCCCACATCCCAATGATGCGCAGGTGGTAGGTTAATTGGTTGTTTAAATTGCTCTGAGTGTATAATTGAGGGGTAAAATCTGAGGGGAGTTGATGAGAATGTGGAAAGGGTAAAAATGGGACAAGTGTAGGAGTCATGTCAATGTGTTTTTGGTAACTGCCGTTGATTTGGTGGGCTGTACGACCTGCTTCCCTACTGTGTAAGTTGATAGCTCTTTGACTGCATGAAAATAACCTCACAATTCCATGCACATAAACATGAAGGGGATTGAATTTATTTTGTTCAAGGCGGTGGAAAGATATGCGCACGTTAAAATCAAGAATCCAAGGCTTTCTGCATGCAATGGAATGCACCATAATAGCCAAAGTACATCCATAGTATTAATTGCAATATGATCTTCCACCATGCCAGAAGCTCCGAAAGAAATGGTCTGCAAAAATATTCCACTACATTGATTAATGGGATGAATTCAAAAGGAAGTGATTGGGCTGGGCTATCTTGAGGAATGGATGGCTTTGCCATCAGAGGTGGGCACTCTAGATGATATTATTAGAGCTCTCCTACATTAGCTATAAAATAAATGATTTCAGAACTATTCTGGATAAATGGAGCCCTTGCCTCGATGTTGCGAATCCCAAGAGTAATGGAGGAACTTGTCCCGCCCGAAGGGATGTTGCAGAAAACCTTCACCCTCTAGAAAAGACCTTGCACTGTGCCTGGGGACCACATTCTTTGTGAAGCATTGCTAAATTTTCTGTCATCTGCATTAATCAGGCATTCTTTGGCTTGGCTTCGCGGACGAAGATTTATGGAGGGGGTAAAAAAGTCCACGTCAGCTGCAGGCTCGTTTGTGGCAGACACGGTTGCAGCGGTTGCAGGGGAAAATTGGTTAGTTGGGGTTGGGTGTTGGGTTTTTCCTCCTTTGCCTTTTGTCAGTGAGGTGGGCTCTGCGGTCTTCTTCAAAGGAGGTTGCTGCCCGCCAAACTGTGAGGCGCCAAGATGCACGGTTTGAGGCGTTATCAGCCCACTGGCGGTGGTCAATGTGGCAGGCACCAAGAGATTTCTTTAGGCAGTCCTTGTACCTTTTCTTTGGTGCACCTCTGTCACGGTGGCCAGTGGAGAGCTCGCCATATAACACGATCTTGGGAAGGCGATGGTCCTCCATTCTGGCATTGTTGCACTTTCAGAGACCTCCCTGCATGTGCACCTCCCTGCATGTGCACCTCATAAAGACAGAGTCATAGGCTGCAGATTCCCTAAGCAAAGGATTTGCACGTGGAATTGTTTGTCGCATTAGTGAATGTTTTCAGTTCGAATTTTTTTGCATAATGGTATCAATATTGCACTACATGATAAAACGTATTGCTCTCTATACTCAATTGGATGTTAACACGGTACTTTAAACTACTTTGAGGATCAGGGACTAGCTCAAGCTGTTGACTAAAATTCAATCCACCTCTGACTTGGGGCAGTGAAGGTCCACTCCCTCTGCTGTGCAAAGTCTGCTTCAAGAGCCTCAGTCCTGTTTCTAGAGATCAAATATGAAATGCAAAATTGAAAGTTTCTTGGCAAACTTAACTTGACAAATCACAGGTTTAGATGACAGCAGGGAACGAAAAGCATGTAATTATGTTGCAGAAAAAACACAGAATGTGGATACTCTTCCATCTGGTTCCACTGTTTCCATCTCTCCTTGACCCACTCTTATTCTTACCTTTCTCTAAAATCCTCCCCCTTCCAATTGGTCTCTCCCTCATCCTGTCTCTTCACCTCTCCCACCTTCTGTCCAATACTCTAAAATGTCTTAACCACCCCACCCCCCCCCCCCCCCCTCAGCTTTCTCTCCCACTTGATACAGTTCATTCTGCTGAAGCAACGTCATCAAAGATAAGTGTGTTCCATTCTAGGAAATCAAGCATTTTATTTCTGCCTGTTCCTTCATCCACCACTTAATTAAGTGAAGGTTTTCAGATTCACCACAATTACACCAAGGGTGTTTCAACCTGCATCAGATTGAGCAATACCTGGACAATAGGGATTTTGTCAGGTATAGAATCAGATCAAGTTGTGTGGAGGAGACATATCTGCTCACATCAGGAAGGACAGTTGGGGTGAATTTTACTGCTGCAATTTTTACTTCAAATAATCAACATCTCAGCATTTTTATTGTAGCTTTCCAATATAACATTTAACTGCTTAGATATGCTGACCATTTGTTACGGTTCCCACTTTTACCCCATTTGTCACTGTCCTGTCACAGACATTTCACTTCGTTCTTCGAGAATTTGTTAACATAACATTGATAACATTTCCTTGACCTGCAGAGACCTGTGCTCTCCAGCATTATTACTGCCTCTTAAGTATTCCACTCACAAATACTGTATTTCTTGCAAAGTGTTGGAGAAAGAAAAATATCACCGAAAACCATTCATTGGGGTTGCAGAGTAATAATTATCTCTTCAGGAATAAAGATTTGTACAGCTGTATGGAAGCATATATTTGCAATTAAGATTTTAAAAACTCATAATTTAAATATATTGCATATTCTAGTGGGGAGAACCATTAAAAATATATTTAATGTAATTTCACAGTTTCACATTGATGTAACAATGCCCTATAGGAATCTATAATCAATGTTATTTGATTACAGGAGGATGAATAATCTTCTTGTGAGTATATCAAATAGACGCTTTTCGTAGGCACACATAATGTTTTAATCTCCATGTAGTTAACTTTTCAGTGCTTGATTTAATCTATGAATGTAAAGACAAAGTCCTAGATTTAAATCACACGGTGCATGTTCTATTAAGTGCAGTATGAATGGTTTGAGTCACAAAGTTGTACATCACAGAACTGGGTCTTTCAGCCCACTTCATCCATGCTAATCTTTTTGCCCATCTGACACAAATCCTATTGGCTCATTAAGTGAGACACAAAAGTCTGCGATTGTAGTAAAATCACAATTATGCTGGAAGATCTCAGCAGGTCTCGCAGCATCCGTAGGAGGTAAAAATATGTGACTGGCATTTTGGGTCTGAGCCCCTTCAAAGTGAGTAAAAGGCAGGCAGACACCTGAATTGAAAGGCTGGGAAGAGGGAGGGAAAGAAAGGCCAGGGGGAGGGGCACAGAAAAACAGACAAAGGGTGATCATTGGACATGGATAGGAGGACAGGAGAAGAGAGGTGGAAATTGATTGGGAGAGGTGGATGGCTCTGTGAATGCAAAGCTGGAGGAAAGAAGACAGAGGAACAGAGAGAGAAGGAGAAATAGGGATAGAAAGGAAAGGGATTGGCTAATGGAAAATGGAGATATCAATGTTCGTGCCACCTGGGTGGAGAGTGCCCAGATGGAATATGAAGTGTTGTTCCTCCAAATTGCAGGGGGTCTCAATCTGGCAGTGCATGAGACCAATGGACTGATATGAAGGCATCGGAATGGATTGTCACTGGGAAATCCCTGCTGTTGCAGCAGACGAAGCCAATGTGCTGAATATAGTGGTCTTCCAGTCTGCCTGATGTGGAGGAGACCACAGTGGAGGCACCGGATGCAATATTGGCCTATATCAGGTTTGTATCCTTCTATGCCTTATCTATTAAATTAGACCATAACTCCATCCTCAGTACAAACCCTTTGCTGTGTACAGTTGTTTCAGTGTTTAATCTCTGCCTACTCCCTCACAGTCTTTTTACACTATTGTTACAGTCCAGGAATGTTAATTTTTGTTTTTGCTGAATTGCAAAATTATATTCCAAATTATTCAGAATAGAGTCATCGTACAAGATGCATTGAAATGACCACATATGTAAAATCAGTCATGAGCATTCAAAAGCATTAACTTGAGACACACAAGAGATTGTAGCTGCTGGAATCTAGAATAAAATACCATCCACTGGAGGAAATCATTGGGTTTGGCAGCATCATTTGGAGAAAAAGAATGGTTGACATATCGGGCTAGAACCCTTCATCAAGTCTGAGGCTGTAGAAAAGCGATAGCTGGTGTATAGAGGACAGGGTGAAGGAGCTGGTCAGGGGAAAAGGGGAATTGGTGAACCATGAAGAGGTGAAGTTGATTGGCAGATGAAGGCAAAGGGAAAGAGAAACAAAGAGGTTAGGTGGAGAAAGCTGGTTTAATGAGTTTGCAACTTTCAAGAAAGGGCTTGAAGTCCAATACTGATGAGTACCTGATTTTAAATTACCCCAACTAACTTAATTAATTAGGAGTTACGCTAGTTTTGGATGTTTAACAATACAACTACCCCATTACTCTGGATCGAAGTGAGTGAGCAGAGTCGTTAATACTTGGCCTATGGTTCATGGCTTTTATTGAGGGAAAGGAGAAGTGTGATGGGAGGGAATGGTGTAGGATAATTCACCTATATTGAAACATGAAATGCATTTAAAAAAAATCTAAATTCACTCTTTAGTCCAAATTTGGATGATTGGAATAAACCAATGAATAGAGATTCACATCACAAAAATGTAATTTTCCTTGTTTCAGTGGAAACTTTGAGTGTTTGATGCCTGATTAATGAATTGATAACTCATTGTAAGCAAATTGTGATCACCATGGCAAGAGTGCCTCTGTCCTTACTTGGTGTAACATGATTTGTGGCAGAAAAACTTTTGGGATTACTGGCACTTCCATTTTGTAAGATAAATGATGTAGATTACCATGTGTGTTACTATAAATATAATATTTTGTGGCTGAGGGGAGTGGGGAGAGGGGGCGGCTCATGGGAATGGGAAGAGGAGGTGGTTCGAGGGAGCGGGGAGAGAGAGGGACTCAGGAGGCAGAGAAAGGGGGTGGGTGGCGGAGGGGGGGGGCACTTCGGGGTCACTCCGAAAGGTTCACCCGGCGCTGGTCACCCAACTCCACAATCATTGGTAGGTGAGTGGCCTGGGACCAAGTGCAAAACAGCTGGACACTGATACACAGCTTTTCTCAGACCCATCTTGAGGGCATAGAGTGTTCCTGGGATGCCGGGGTGAGTTATTTTTCCAGTGGCAAAATGTGATCAATTCCTGGTTATAATGATGTGGAGAAAACTTCAGTGAGCATTCTGCATGAACACAGTCATTTTGCTGCCCAGTTCATGACCCCAAAGGAACAAGAGGCATTTATATAGCCACAAAGTAATTCTTTTGCTGAGGGATGTTAAATCCACATGCATAGTCCCCAGAGCCACTGATGACAAAGGCTGACAGTTTAGTGTGGTGAACGGTGTATGTTGGACTGGCTGAGGGTGATCGGGCGAACGCATTGGGTTGCAGGCTGGATAAATTTGGTTCACGGGTCGTAGGTTAACCACCCCCGTGTGGTGATATGTTTCCTCCATTGGATATCATTATGGTTGACTGCCCACTGATGACTCATACCCTATGACTCCTCCCCCATGGTCCTGGGCCATAAAAGATGAGCCACCTCTCCCTTCCCGCCATTCCTATACCTGGATCCAGGCCAGCAAGGTTCTTCTGTATATTAAAGCCTATCATTCTCTCAGCCTACTGGTGGTTACTGGTAGTGCCCTACACCCTCGTTTAGCAGATATTGATGGAGAAAGAGCAAACTTGCAAAGTAAAACAAGTGATTGCAATGGGCTTTCAGAAATCAACAACCAGTTTTCATATTATGGATGAAAATATAAGTTGTCTCTGAATCTTGGTGTAAGAATAAAAGAACTCTGAGCTACTTGGTCAGAAGCATTGTGCGTCTCCTTGCTAACACAAGGCAGAACTAGAACTGTATCACCAAGAAAACCCATGTACGCAGTCAGTGTATATAAAATCAAATGGTTTTGTGACAAATTCATTTTTAAGGCTAAATTACCATAGCAGTAAGAACTACCAAAAAGTACATACCTTGTGCTCCTTAATCTTATAAATAAAAACATAATGCTGGAGAAACTCAACTGGTCAATAGTGTACTTTATTTTGCAATGGTAAAGATACATGATCAATGTTTCAGGCTTGAGCCCTTCATCAAGGTATGAGTGAAATGTAAGGAGTGAAATGATTGGCCTTTGGGGATCCCTGCCATTGACAATCATTTCGATTCTATGCCCCACCCCCACCAAACATTTCCGTCCATAGCCTCCTGTGCTGTCAAACCAAAGCCACTTAAATTGGAGGTGCGACACCTACTTTTCCACCTAAGGACTCTCCAACTGGATAGCATTAATGTCGACTTCTCCAGTTTCTACTAGCCTTCTCCCTGTTTTTTCTCTCTTCTCCATCCCTCTGCCTTTTTTCCTGCAGCTCTCCAGCCTCTTCCCTCTCAATTCTCAGACCCACACCTCCCTCTCACCCATTTACTGGTATGCCCTTCCTCCTTTATCCACCTTTTGCCACTTCCTGTGGGACTGTGCTCCTCCCCTGCCCATTAACTCCCCCCACCATTTAGTCCAGATGGCTGGCTACATTTTGCTCATACCTTGATAAAGGGCTCAAGCCTTATACATCCTTGCTTTCTGTTTCATAGAGTCACAGGGAAGTTGATGAGTTGGTGCACCATATTGAGAAGATTACAAAGGAACAATTTTAACACTGAATTGTAATTAGCTCTGGATTAATATTATTTACCAATGTTAATCATTCATTCTCATTGTCCCTCCCCAATGTATTCCAGATTTTCTCCTACTTATTCATCACTCTGCATCATTAATCCAAAATCATTTATTTTATAAATTTATGTGAAATTCATTGCACTAATCAATTCCAATATTCAGAGGGAAACTGGACTTGAGGTCACTGAAAAATATTTCAATACATCAGTGCCATTTTCAAGTGCAAGTACCTTGAATTCAGGATCTGGATTTGTTAGGGCATGGCTGAATGGAGGATTAAAGTTGCCTCATCTAATTAAGAAGGAGTCTGATGGGAAGGAGTGGCACTGGGAGAAGTGGGAAGATGTCAGAAAAGGGTTCTGTCAGAAGGACTTGGGCTGCGAGGGGTGTCCAATGTTAAGAACAGCTGAGGATTGTTGGGAGAAGAATGGGGTTAGGATTTAGAGAATTTTTTAAAGATTAAATAGTTGATGGAACCAACATTATTTTTATTAAGTAATGTTAAAATGTTGGGTTTGAAATTGAGATTAACTAGGTATCAAATTGCATTTTTAAGATTAGCCTCGGCTGTAGCGAGAAAATGCATAGCGATTACATGGAAAAATGAGATTGATTTAAGTTTGCAATGATGGCATATGGAATTGAGATCATGTATTCCTTTGGAAAAGATAACATATAATTTATGTGATAATTATCTTTTTTATCAGAAAATGTGGAGCCCTTATTTGAATGATATGGGTTTAAAGATTTGAACTTTATTCGGCATGCTATGGTGCTGTTACCCTATTCCGTGGTATTTAATTATGTTATTGATGAGTGTATCTCCTTGCTTTCTTTCTTTTATCTTTGGGGATGGGGGTAGTAGGGAAGGGGTGGGGTATTGGGGTGGATGGGAGGGAGTGGGGTAGAAGGGATTTAGTATATACCACATTGTGTTTTATGTATGAATTATTGTATTTGAATGTAAAGTGGCTAAAATTTTAAATGGTATTCAAAAAAAGAGCCTCCATATCAGAGAAATATTCATCCACAACTACCTTCTGTCTTTTAGAGCCAAACCTATTTTGAATATTCATATGCCTTACTAACAGTCGCAGGGCATATTTCGGAGGGATAGAAATAAAAAGAAAATAATTTTGATCAGTGACATAGGACCTAAATAAATTACAAATACACTCAAAAATGAACATTCTTTGTGCACGTGGTATAGTTCATAATTCTATTGGTTTATTGCAAACTTATTAGTTTATCTAGTTGAATGCCTGTGATGAGCAGCAGAATTATGTGCCTACAGATGGCAGCTCTCCAGCCATTTAACTCTGCCGCAAGGATCACCAAATAAGACTAATCAGAGCTTTATGTGAGTGCTTCTAGTTCTTCACTCAGGAAAAAAAAAGCATTCTTTGACTGTTAAGGAGCATTTTGCAATTATCTATGGCAAGAAACTTTAAGCACAGCTTTTAGTGCAGCCTGAAGTATCGAATCTTCAAGTGTAGCATGTAAACCCTGCTGGTGGTTCAACTTCACTTGTTGCCAGTAAGAGTCACTGAAAAGAGTTACTCATAGGCTTGCACTACTTGTTCACTTAATGATTTCTCATACTCTTCAAGATTCTGGTGTGAAAAATAGCTTTTTGGATTTCTAATGTTTGTAACTATTTTTTGTGGTGGAAATTCACAATTTTCTCATATTTGAATGATTCATTTATTATGGTGTGCATCATGTGTTCACAGTTATCTTAAAACCAACTGTATTGCCAATTTTGTGTGTATCCAACAAAAGTGTGCACCTAAATCATTATAATATTTTCATCTGTATGATTTAAAATGATTGTCATATTCTATCTGAAATGCAATTAAATGTCTAAGGGGCAATGACTTGGATTTCTATTTCTATTCAAGAAAGAATGTTGATGCATATATGCATTGAAAAATACACATGGCAATAAACTTAATTGTTAACAGGTGACTCCAAATCTAAAATGTATAGTTCTATTCTGCTCTCAGTGAAGTCAAGTCTTGTCTGCTATTTTAGGCAGTGCAGGTTTCGTTGAATTGATTTGTCACTGTTGCTTGGACTGAATGAACAGGCAGGCCAGCAGGATGGAAAGACAAGGCTTGTCTTCAATTGAAAAGATGGAATGGAACTACCTTACTCCTGAATGATTGCCTGATGGGTGAAAAGAGTAGGTTGAAATGGAACAGAATTCTCTTGCATTTTTGTGACATGCAGAGCGCAAGAATGAAAGAAATAAACACAGTTGTGTGACAAAACAGCAGCTACCATCCAGATGGTGCATTATTTATTTTTACTTCAACCTCATTTTGTCACCCTGACCCTGAATCCCTGGGTAAAGAACCCCTCTCGCTTTAATATTAATTAATCTGGCCAGCAGTTTGTTTTAATTTTCCGTCATTGGGACTCTCAGGAATTCTGAAATCTTTCCCCCAATGTTAGCGGTGGCAGTATTTTGATGGTGATGACAGAAAGTTCTTACGTGTTCATCCTGACAAAACAATGCAATCTTTGTTCATCAGGTCTATAATGCAGTTTGAATAGAAAACAGAATGGTGCAGCCCTGGAACTTGGTTGTCTGTATTGACCCCCGAGGCCAAATTAGCCTAAATGCCTGTCTTCTCCCTAATGTCCATCCCTCCATTCATTGCAGGTTCATGTGCATGTGCAAACATCTCTTGAACTTTACTGTAATCAGACAAACATCTCTTGAACTTTACTGTAATCAGATAAACCCCAAATCCCCTTAGAAAGCAAGTTATTACTTCAGCTTCAGGATGGTTTCAATGTTGTTTTAGTAACAATTACTTGATTCAGACTCAAAATTTATTATCATGAAGATGTCGCAAAATTTCTTGTTTTGCAGTAGCGCCACAGGTGCAAATATTTAAGCAAATGAATAAACTAGTTCAAAAGAAAAGAAAGTGAGGTAGTGTCTGTCACCACCTCCCACCAATTTCACTGTGGAAAGACAAAGCCTTGAGTTCCACTTTGGTTCATTGCATCAACATGAAGTAATATAAGAAGTAAAGAACTTGGACTCGATTTGGATGGAGCACAAAATTTTTTTATTATGATAGCCTCAGCTGTTGCAAAGAAAATGTATTATGTCAACCTGGAAATCAGAAGGTACCCTGAGATGGTACATAGAAATGAATAAATATATTCCATTGGAAAAAATAACATATAATTTAAGAAATAACATCACAGTATTCGAACAAATTTGGGAACCGTACATGGAACACAATAGAGAAGTCCTACCGCGGACCTCCACCCCCTAAAATGACAGAAGGAGAAGAGGACGAAATGAACTGACCCAGTATGTAAAAGTAGACAACACAAATTTCTTGTTTATTTTCATTGTGTGAAGACATTGTTTAATGGGTTTGAACGTTGAGTGGGTGGGGAGGGGGGGTGAAGGAGGGAGGGAAGGGAGGGGGGAAAAAGGGGAGAAAATGACACCGTCTATATTCAAGAGGGAAATGTTTGTGTGTATTTTGGTCAGTATGATTCATAGTGTGAAAAATAAAAAAAATTAAAAAAAATAAACAAGGAAGCTCTAGGATAGATCTTCAGAGATGTTGACACACAGGAATTTGAAGTTCTTAACTCTTTCCACTGCTGACCCCTCGAGGAGGACTGGTTTTTATTCTCCTGATTTTCCCCTTATGATATTCATATTCAGCCCCTTAGTCTTGCTAATGTTGAATGCAAAGCGGTTGTTGCTGTGTCAACTTCAACGAGCTGATCTATCTCGCTCCTGTACACTTCCTCATTGCCGTCTGAGATTCTTCTGGGGTCATTGGCAAATTTTATATGGCATTTGATTTATGCCTGGCTGTACTGTCATGTGCATAGTGGGCTAAGCATATACCCTTATGTCTAATAATTGGTGTTTTCTCTGAAATAGGTCAATTTTAAGGTTAAAAAAAAATCCTGCTATATGTCACATTGTGCTGTGCTTTTCCCTTTGCCTTCAGCTTCAATATATTTTCTGGCTGATAATCAGAGCATGGTCATTATGAAGCATTGGGGTTTACAGGAAGTACAGCCTATTTTACCTTTGAGATTTCCTGACTGAGAGACAAAGGGATAGTAAAAACACTAAGATGGAAAAACTCAGCAGGTCGAACAATTTCCTTTATATAGCAGTGGTAAAAATACATAACCTAGGCTTTTGACTTGAGCCTTTCATCAAGGTATGGGGAAATGCCGGCAGGCGTCCGAGCAAAAGAGTAGGGAGGGAAGGGGTGGTCGCAAGACAGGAGGTGATAGGTGGAGAAGGGAGTGTGTGGACAGTGGTGATCAAGGGGAGGAGGGATGACTAGGTGAAGAGAGAAGAGACCTCCTAGTAGCCAACCATTTCAATTCTGCGTCACATTCCCACACTCACATGTCTGTCCATGGGCTTATGTACTGTCCCACTAAGACCACCTACAAATTGGAGGATCAACATCTGATTTTCCATCTGGGCACTCTCCAGCCAGATAGCATTAACAGTGACTTTTCCAGTTTCTGCTAACCAGTTCTCCTCTTCCCCCTGCCCCTTTCAGTTCTCCTGTCTTCCTTCCCATTCCCATCACCTTGCCATCTCTCCTCCCCCTTTGATCTCTGCTGTCCCCTCACTCCCTTCTCCACCTATCACTTCCTGTCTTGTGACCACCCCTCCCCCAACTTTTTTGTTCGAACACCTGCCAACATTTTTCCATACTTTGATGAAGGGCTCAAACCCGAAACGTCGGTCATGCATTTTTATCTTTGCTATATCGTGTTATATGGCGAGCTCTCCACTGGCCACCGTGACAGAGGTGCACCAAAGAAGAGGTACAAGGACTGCCTAAAGAAATCTCTTGGTGCCTGCCACATTGACCACCGCCAGTGGGCTGATTTCGCCTCAAACCGTGCATCTTGGCGCCTCACAGTTCGGCGGGCAGCAACCTCCTTTGAAGAAGACCGCAGAGCCCACCTCACTGACAAAAGACAAAGGAGGAAAAACCCAACACCCAACCCCAACCCACCAATTTTCCCCTGCAACCGCTGCAACCGTGTCTGCCTGTCCCGCATCGGACTTGTCAGCCACAATCGAGCCTGCAACTGACGTGGACTTTTACCCCCTCCATAAATCTTCGTCCGCGAAGCCAAGCCAAAGAAAGAAGATATAAAGGACACTTCTTGACCTGCTGATTTTCTCCAGTTTTGTGTTTTTACTTTTGCCTTCAGATTCATTTTCATTTCAACTTTCAGAAGCAAATAGCTGATGGCAATTTGGAGGGTAGTTTGAATGTTGCATATTATACTTGAGCATTCTTGGCAAAGTTATTATCCTGATCTGTTTAATCAATAAAATTGATGAGTATTTATTAGTGTAAAACCAGGAACAACCCAGATTCTTCCTGCATTAATATCTGCTCATTATTTTCCAACAAAATAATTTATGACAGTAAAAGTTGGCTGAAGCTAGAAAGCAATTAATAGACTTTCAATAATAATTATTTTATTATATCAAATTGTTGTTAGTTCCTGGAACTCTCCACAGCATTATTACTTAATAATATTTCTTGGCTTTTCTGAAAGAATAATGCACTAAAATTATTTACTTATTGATGGAATTTACTATTTCAAATATTTTTGTGCCGTGTGAGAAAATACAATGCAGGTGAGTCAATGTTCATGCTAACTCAGAAGGGATTCAACCTATTCAAACTGTGTATGCCCTAGTAAAAGATATTAAAAGAAGAATTTTGATTTTAAAAAAGCTTGAAATAATTGACAGCTCTCAGGTTTTAAAACAGTTATGCCTGGGTTTATCTCATGGAGTGCAGTTGTTGAGTACAAAAAAAGTTATTTGTTGCAGCAAATAATTTATTAGCGCCTTGATATTGGCGGATCTTTTTTGGCACTGGGATAATTGTGCAAAATCATGGCACTTAGCGATTAAATTTGGTTACATGTAGTAAGTGTAGATATTCACAAATTTATTTGTAGGGTGTGAAGGCGTTTAAGTCAACGCAGTCATTTCATTAATGCACTTTGTTTGGCAATAATGTCCTGCACGATTTGAATAGAATAAACTGAAGCAGGTAATTCAGCCAATGGATTTCTGTTGATGTTCATGTTTCACGACCCTGCTTAATCTAACACCCTCTGCATATCCTTTCATTCATTTCTGCACAGCTGGACACAAATGGCACACATCTGTATTATTTGCTGCAACCAGTGGCATAATTCACATTCTAAATGTTGCAAAGGGATCAGGGCGGCCCAGGGGACCATGCTCTGCTGGACATTGATGGCTTCACTGTTGAGGTCGCCAAGAGTATCAAATTCCTTGGAGTGCACTCGGTGGAGAATCTCACCTGGTCCCTTCACCAACTCCACAGACAGGAAAGCCCAGTAGCGCCTCTATTTCCTGCGAAGAGTGAAGAAAGTTCATCTCCCACCCTCCATCTTCACTACATTCCACAGAAGATATATTGGGAGCATCCTGTGCAACTGCATCATCTCAGGTTTGGAAGTTCTACCACCTCGGACCGCAAGATCCTGCAGAGGATAGTGAAGCCAATGGAAAAGATCATTGGGGGCTCTCTTCCTACCACAGAGGACATCCACAGCACCAGATGCAGGTGAAAGGCAATAAACATTGTGAAGAGCTCCACACACTCCTCATGTAAACTATTCTTCCTTCTGCCATCTGGTAAGAGGCACTGTGGCACTCGGGCCCTTATATCCAGATTGGGCAACAGCTTTTTCCCCAAACCATCAGTCTCCTGAATTCCCAGAACACTTGGGGATAGGATACCATTGACTGTATACGTCTTAATATTTTAAATGTGTTTAACTTCTATTCTATATATCTGCTTCATGGTCCTTGAGAAATGCTATCTCATCTTTACTGTGCGAGCATGGTATGAATGATAAATAAAGGTGACTTGACTTGAAATTTAGTCACAGTTTCTCAGCAAATAATGAAAACTTGCTCAGTGATACAACTAGTTTGAAATGAGCATTTAAAAAAAATATAGGAAAAAGTTACCAATGAAGTTGCCGTTTGAAGCAGGAGACTCTGAATAACAAACAAAAACTTGCATTTCAACATTACTCGAGTCCTTGAAAGTCTGGAGAAAGGAAATGCAACACAATAATTGTAAACCTATTGTGCATTTGTATTCTACAAACCTATGTACAGTAAAAAAAAAACCCTGGTATCTGGCACCTATGGGTATTGGTATATACCAGATAAGTGAATTTGCTGGTTGCTTGAGATTGTTTGTCGTGTGGATTGGTGAACTGAGAAATTGGAATTCACATATTTTTGGAAAGATAAAATGGGAGCAGTGTGTATTCCTAGATCCTAATCTGGTAATCTGCAAAACATCAAAATTAGGGACACCACAAAAAAAACTTTCATCCATAATCATCCATGCAAATTTCACCTGCTTGGCACTTAGAACAACTGTATGAAGTTCTGATGACAATGACATTGAACAATTGGAGGCTGGTCAGATGTTTTTGGTTTGTGACAAACACTAAAGGTCAATAATTACATAATTCTGTGTTGTGCACATAATGGGATCAGTTACCATGTACCTGACTGTGAAATTGTCAAATGAAATTTTGAGTTCATGACCAGATGTATCTTGTCCAAGTTCTTATGGAAACACCAAAATGCTGGAAGAACTCAACTAGTTTTTTTCAGTGTCTATAGGAGACAAAACTATATTGCCGATGTTTCGGGCCTGAGCCCTTCCTCGAGGGAATCAAAAAAGGCATAAGCAGGAGATATCAGAAAGTCATAGAATTCAAATAATTACGCCCAGTCTTTCTGATGTAGAGGAGACCACAGCAGAAGCACCGGATGCAGTAGATGACCAATGCAGATTCACTAGTGAAATGTTGCTTCACATTGAAGGACTGTTTGGGGCCACGAATGATGCTGAGGGAGAAGGTGTGGGTGCAAGTGGAGTTTATCCTACAGTCAGAGGGGTATGTCCCAAGGGAATGATTAGTGAGGAAGGGAGGCATGGAGAGGGGAAATATGTGTTTAGTGATGCGATTATGTAGTAGGTGGCGGAAATGGTGTTGGAGGATGAATTGGAAGCAGAGGCTAGTGGGGTGGTCGATGAGGACAAGAGGAATCCTGTCTTTCCAGCACATGGGGGTGGAGGGGGCCAGGGTGGTAATGGAGGATATGTGGGTGAGTGCCAACTTAATGGTGGTAGAGGAAAAGCCACATTGTTTGGAGGACATCTCTGATGATCTGGCATGGAAGACCTCATCCTTGGTGCAGAAGCGATAGAGATAGAGAAATTGGGAGAGTCGAATGGAATCCATTCAGGGGCAGGGTGGAAAGAGGCGTAGACAAGGTAGCTATGGGCGATGTCTGTCGAGAATTTGTCTCCTGAGATTGAGTCAGAGAGAGTGTTGCTAGAGATGGACAAAGTGCTTTTGAGGTCAGGGAGGAAGTTGGCAGCAAGGTGTCATCATGTGTACATGAGTTAACACCAAAGTAATCATCGATATACTGGAGGAAGAGTTGAGTTGCCTTCCCTTGTAGCATGGATTGCTGCACATAGCCAACAAAATGGCAGGCATAACTGGAGCCCATTCAGGTACTCATGGCTACCTCTTTAACCTGGAGAAAGTTCAGTGTCAGAGAAATTATTGAGGGTGTGAACAAATTCTGCCAGCTGGAGGAGGGTGGTGGTGGAGGGAGACTGGTTGGCTCTATTGTCCAGAAAGTAACGAAGGGTTTTGAAGCCTTCAGTTTGGTGAATAGAGAGTTTTGGGATTGGATGTCCTTGGTAAATATGAGGCTATCGAGTTAATGGTACTGGAAGTTGTTGAAGTGTCCTGGATGTAGGTGGAGAGGGACTGGACTGGGCAGGAGGGGGAGTTCAAAACAAAGTCAAGGTAAGTGGAGACCAATTTGGTGGTGCAGGAGCACATGAACACGATGGGTTTGCTGAGACAATTGGGTTTGTAGATCTTGGGTAGGAGGTAGAAACTGGTGGCATCAGGTTGGAGGTTGGAGGCTGCGCCAGGGAGGTGACTGGAAGTGATGCATTCAGAAATGGTGTGTGATACAGTTGTTTGATGAATTTTGGTGGTGTCCTGTAAGAGGGGGTGTCTGAGAGTTGTCATCTGGCTTCAGCCAGATAGAGATCAGTGCTCCAGACTACAACAGTGCCACCCTTGTCTGCAGATTTGATGGTGAGGTTCAGATTAGTATGGAGAGAGTGGAGGGCCAGGCATTCAGAGAGGGTGAGACTGGAATAAGTGAGGGGTGTAGTGAAGTCGATATGGTTGATATCATGAAAACAGTTGGAAATATAAAGGTTCAGAGCAGGTAGATGTCTGGAACAAGGTGTCCAGGAGGAGGAAGACATTTTAAAGCTGGAGAAGGGATTTGTAGTGGGGGTTGGAGAATCGTGCTTGTGGAAGTAGGCATGGAGATGGAGCTGATGGAAGAAGAGTTCAACACCATAGCATCTGTAGAACTCATTAAGGTGTGGGCAAAGGGGGACAAAGGTGACACCTCTACTGAGGACAGAGCATTCAGTCTCCAAGAGGGAAAGCTTGGAGGGGATGGTAACGACCAGGCAGGGGTTAGGAGGAATTTCAATGGTGTGGAGGGTGTTGAGAAGGAGGATGGGGTGAATCAAGAGATGGATGGTTGGAAGGGTCCAAAGGAGAATGGGGGAGGGATGGGAAAGTCAGAGGGTAGAGAGAGAGAGAGGCCCATGCACTCCTGGAGCCAGTGTGGGAGATCACGATGGAGACTTGGTCCTGTAGGTTGCAGGGGCCAAGGTGGAAACACGTGTCAGGAGCTTGGTCCTGGACCAAAGTGAAGACCCAAGTGGAGGGGAGTTCCCGAGGTTCTAGATGAGTTCAATTTCACCCAAAGGTAATGGTTAGTCTGATCTGTAAAAATAACATACACAAATCAAAAAATGCTGGAAAATCTCTTTTTATTTCAGATTTACAGAATCAGTATTTGCTTTTGATTTGCATATACAAATCCATCCAACTTCTTAGCACAAGTATTTCATATTCGATAATTAACATGCAAATTATATGTACTGACCTATACTAAATGACTTTCAGAATGGTATAGAGGAAATTAATTTTCAGGAATGTTGGCTTGTACTAATGAACAAAAGAGGTGATAAATAACACATTTCACTGAAACTAAAGATCACCCAGATATTTCTGTTCTTTATTTGACACATAGGTGCATGTAAGGTAGGAGCTAATAGATTTTCGCAATTCATCCACACCCTTGCTGTGATATCTGCTTCATATTTCAAATGTGAATGATGTATAAATTCTCAACTTCCACTTCAAGTCATTAACAGATTACTTTTTCCCCAATAAATATATCTTAATTACATACTGTATATGTCTTGGTGAGAAAGGGGTGATTTTACTTTTGTTTAGTTTTGTATTTTTTGTGTCACTTTAAAATGATAAACAGGAAACTTGGTCCTTTCCCTGAAGGAATCTGTTATTTCTTAATTTCAGATTTATTTAGTCAGGGGCAATGCAGTTAGCGTAGCAGTTAATGTGTTGCTCTTACAGCGCCAGCAACTTGAGATTGAATCCAACACTGACTGTAAGGAGATTTTATGTTCTCCTAGTGTCTCTGTAGGTTTCCTCCCAGCCTTCAAAACATATGGGGGTTGCAGATCATTTGGGTGTAATTGGACAGCACGGGCCCATGAGCTAGAGGGGCCTGTTACCATATGGTACGTCTAAATTGACAGAATCTGCATTTGCTTTTGATTTGCAGACTCGTAGGGTGCTGCAAGGAATGATGCAGGGTTGATATGATCCATATCTAAGTTTTGCTAATGGGTGGCAGGATAGACTGGGAATAGTTAGCAGGAAGGTTTGGAGGGATGTGGACAGCATCAGTGAATAGCACATGGAAGATGAAACATAATGAGGAAGAAAATTAGTTTGTATATTTTATGAGAATATTCCAAGGTCCTGTAGGTTGCAAGGGAGTTTAACTTGTCCTCTGTGTCCATGATCAAGTATTAACTTTTTAAGCAAGAAGATTTGATAACAAGAGTGAAAATACCTTGTCTAATTATATAAACCACTGATGAATATGGTGTATAGATCTTACTTCCCTCCTTGAGGAAGAAGAAACTTCTGATAGGGAGAGAGCAGCAAAGCCCCAATGGGAGTTTATTATTATCTGACTACGCAGACAGCTAGATGAAACAGCATTTCTCTGAACCGCAGTGCACACACATACACACAGCACATAATTTTATATAGATATACAGTAGATATAAGTTAAAATAAATATAGATAAATATTTGGAATGATTTACTTGGTTACTGTTCATCAATTTCACAGTCTGCGGTCACTAGCTATCTCCCAGCCTGATAGTCCTTATTTTGGTGCTCTTGTACCTCATTCTTGATAGTGGATCTGATTCACCAGATTGATTCCTTGGATAGATTTTTTTCAATCAAGGAAAGTTTAAGAAGATAACATCTATATTTTCCAAAGTGTACTGTAGAATAAAGAGCGTTGATCTCATTAAAATGTACTAAACTCTTTCACTGCTTTGCAGAGTAAGCGAAGGACTGATGTAACAGAGTATTTAGAGGTGGTTTGAGAGAAATTGTTAGAGCAGCTTGCACACAAAAATTTTAAAACAGAATTTTTGCAAGACTTTTGCAGAGTGCTATTTTGTAGAAAGCAACAAAGAAGCAACATTCAGCAGCGTGCCTGGGAGAGCATGTGATCTTTGCAGGCAGAGAAGAACAGCTTTGCTCTCAGAGAAGGAGGGGGCAGACAGAGAAGGAGAGACAGAGAAATTGATTCCAGAGGGACAAGATGGCAAACTTTGGAAGACTGTTGTCTCAAGGAGAAGACTAGTTGTCTAAAAGGTGACCTGAAAAAAAGAGGATCATCTGGAGAATCTGGAAGGGGGAACGTTTCGTCAGCAAAACTGATTGGAAAGGAATCAGGTGCAGATGTCCTGGAACAAAAGGAATCTCTTTCAGAAAACCAACCAGAACCCTCCTGAGTGGTAACCATTTGCCTCTTAAGCACCAAAGCCTGGTGAACTTTATTAATGCTAACGTCTGTGCACAGTACAAGAATTGCCTGCAACCAGTGAGATTGCACTGTGATTCAAATAACTTTTCTAAGCCTACATACACATTACACACACCTGCTCTTAGTATTAGAGGGGAAATTAAGTAGGTTATGTAAGTTGATAGTAATAAGTTAAAGTTTAATTCAGTTTTCTTGTTCAAATATAATTAAAAACTACTTTTGTTTAAGTGACCCTGTGTTGTGGTGCATATCTATTGCTGCTGGTTTTGGGGGTCCTCTGGACTCCGTAACACTGATATTTTTCTTGCCTGTTGTGCCTTGACTCAGGGATCACACTCATGTAATTGGGGATTGGGTATTCAGGTAGAGATGTGAAGAAAATGATTTATTCAGTGGCTATTGAATGATTAGAATTCTTGACCCAAGAATTCTCTAGTGGCTTGGACACTGAGTGCATTAATTCTGCACTGAATTAGATTTTTAGAGATTAAGGAAATCAAATAATATGAGGTTTGTGGAAGACAGTAGAAGTGTATAAAGAATGACCTTGTTTATTGGAATGGGGAAAATATAAATGCGGCCTCTACTTGTATGAATTTTTTAATTTTAGTGTTTGAAATCATGATTATATTTTTAGTGAAATTAATGCCTTTATATCACTTAATTCTTTTTAAATTGTTTTGAAAATTTCTGATTTAAAACCAGTTCAAAAGCATTAGACATTCCCAAGCTGTGAGTGGCTATCAAGGTGTTCTGTGTCAAGGCCTCAAGATGCAATGCATAGGACCAACTTATCCCTCAGAGACCATCCCGCCTCCTCGCTGCTCAGCAAATGAAGGAAGAGCTAGATCAGCCTGATGTACCATCAATAACTCCATAAGACTGGAGGTTATGTAAAACTGATAGGCTTTCATTCACAATAGAATGGAGTCATGTCCATGCTAGGTGAATGTCCTGAACTGGGGAGGGGGCTGTAGTACAGTCACCTTCACTCAGGAGTCTGTGGGAGGAGCCACAGGTGCAGTTGACCAATGGGTATGTCCAGATGGTTAAATATACAAACAGTGGTTTACCACACAGCCTTTCACCATTTGGATGAAAATATAAACTTGGGTAGGTCCATGTTCATCCTTTGAGTTAGGGCATTAGGTCAGGGTCTTGGTAAGTCATGCTCATAATTACCTTTCATGTATCCATTTGTGAATTTTATTTTCATTAAAAAAGCTACTTCTCCTGCATTTTTTCTTGAAGAATACCACTTTTTTTTTAGTTCAAAGGCTTATTTGAAAGAGAAATGCTAGCAGTGGAACTTGCATTTGTTTCGATTGTCTTATAGCATATTCTGGTCATAGCAGCTCGTGCCTTGAATGTATCCAGCCCATGAAAATTACCTGGGGAGCAATATTGCCGCTGTATCTTCATCCTTAGATATAGATATTGACAAAACTCTGCCAGTACATGGTGCTGCATCATGTAACTTCCTGATGGAAGAAGCAAACTTTCAAATATTTGATATGATCGTGTTTAGAAAGATCTGCTGGAACTTGTTTCAATTGAGAAAGCAACTCATAATATTTTGGGAGTAAAACACGAAAGTCTGCAGACATCGTAATTTAAGTAAAAACTCAATGCTGCTGTTGATGAACCTTGGTGGAAGGTTCAAGCATTGGTTATTGTGGTGGTACACCACTGGCCTACTGCAGGGGGCAACCTCTGTACCTGCAGGAGTGTAAAGGGCCAGGACAACACCTGGCCAGCTGTCAATCACCCTCCCGAGACCTCACTCAGAGTTGCCGCAGCCACAGCCAGCCTGGCTCTGTGGAAGTCTTTGTGGATTAAAGCCTGTGGTACAGTCTTTACCTTGTGTGTGTCTGATTCTGGTTAAAAGTGCACCACAATTATGTATCTTTATCTTTGCTCTATAAAGTATACTGTTTGACCTGCTGATCTGCTGAGTTACTCCAAAATTGTTTTTACTCCTAGTATCTTGTTTTCACGTTATGAAGTGATAATTATTTCTACCGCAAGTTTAATGATGGCAAGCATTGTGTTCAGGATATAAAAATGGGAATGATGAAATCCTTTGAAAGATGTAAAGGTCTTGTGGATAAAATACATGTCTTATTTTTCATATTGATGATTGGTTAGGGGCTGAATATTGACGTGGAGTGGGGATATTTGCTACTGAACAATGAAGTGCTTGCTTATGAAGGGACAGGCTTAAATTTTAAATTGCGACGAGTTGGTGTATCCATTCAACAGACGAAAACTGTTTCTATTGTGTATGCAGCTCCAATAAAACTAAAGCTTTATAATTATAAAAGCAGATGCAGGCACAACCAAAGAGGAAATTAAAAAGGAAATAATAGAGATAAATATATAAGATTGTAATAAGATAAATTTTGTGAGAAAAATGGTTTTCTGAATTGTTTATATCAAGTTTGGATAGATAAAAGAATGATATCAATGTCCAGGACTGTCCATGCAGAGATAATGACGGGAAATTGAATTTTATTAGATATGAGACTCTAACTTATTACTTCTAGTTAGCTGGATATAAATTATGTGCATTAAACTAATCAACCATAAGAACAATGGAACCCCATCCATACAGTTAGTGAAATAAATTTAGAAAGATGCTTAAAAAGCAATCTTGCTTTTAAAAAAATTATTTAGTGGATAAACTTCAGCATGATGTTTCTCAGAATGGAATAAGGATTACATTTCTCCCGTGGGCTCTCTGTGTCGACAAAAAGAGTGACATTTGCCTGATTTAAAACTCAAAATCCTTGTCAGGTATTAGGATCAAACAGAAGGAGTTGGTTAGCATTCATACTGCATCATGGTGCAATATTTGGACATCAACATTTGTGTACCATCACCTCAGGGCTGTGTGCTCAGCTCGCTCTTGTTCATTCTTCTAACCCATGACTGCGTTGCTAGATCCAGCTCCAACCATGTCATCAAGTTTGAGATGACACAACCGTAGTTGATCACATCAGCAATAACGGTGCGGAGAGGAGGTGGAAAATCACGACAGATGGTGCAAGAGTATCAACCCGAGTCTCAATGTGGACAAGATGAAGGAGATGATTGTGGACGTTAGGAGGGCCAGGAACAAACACCCACAACTACATATCAACAACTCTGTAGGAGAGGGTGTGGAGAGAATAAAGTTCCTTAGAGTCCACTTAGCTCATGACCTAGCATGACACTCACTTGTCAGAAATGTGCAATAGCTACTGCACTTCCTGAGAAAACTGAAGCGGGCAAGGCTACCAGCCACCATTTTGTCAACCTTTAATAGGTGCTCTATCGAGAACATCCTGGCTGGTTGCATCACAGTGTGGTATAGTTGCTACAGTTAATCCACAGGATCATCAAAGTGGGAAGAGAATCACTGGAGTTTCCCTCCCCCCACATCAACGTGATCTACCAGGGTCATTCGCACAAAATCCCATTCCACCCTGCACTCAGCATCTTTCAGCTGCTCCCATCAGGGAAGAGATAGAGGAGTGTCAGAGCCTGAACCACCAGGTGAAGGAACAACTTCTCATGGGCATTGAAAATGCTCAAAAACCAAAGGAACTGCTCACACTAACTTTCCAAGATTCTTATTTGTATATTTATTTACTGCAGAGCCCACCTCACTGACAAAAGACAAAGGAGGAAAAACCCAACACCCAACCCCAACCAACCAATTTTCCCTTGCAACCTTGTCTGCCTGTCCTGCATCGGACTTGTCAGCCACAAACGAGCCTGCAACTGACGTGGACATTACCCCTCCGTAAATCTTTGTCCGCGAAGACAAGCCAAAGAAAGAAAAATAGATAAAATATATCCTGCATCCATATTTTTGTCTGTCTGTCTGGTTGTGCGTTTGCCTAATTTGCACTGTTTCGTTGGGTTGTGATTGTACAATCATATGACAATAAACTTGACTTGACCAAGTTGTTTCTCACTAATAGATAGTTTTAAAATACAGCCACAGGTATTGTATGAGTAAACATGACATATAACATGCATACAGTAAAATCCTGCAGATAACTACTGCCACTGTGAACCAAAATACATAGTGCAACCAACAATACACTTTGAATTTTATGAAATAATTCATCACACACGGAGTCTCAACGGGAAGATTAGCTTGATGAATGTGTTCAATGCATGTAGCCTTGCTGTTAAATTTTCAAGCTTGCCGATGCTTAAATAGTTTCAGTTTACTGCGCAAAATGAGTAGGCTGTTCAGGAAGCCAAATAAATGCCTGTTCAATATTGCTAGTGGAGCTGAGTTGTACTGCCCACTGTTAAAAACTAAGAGAATCTGAACCATTTTCTGAGAGATGTGTGAAGAGATTAAACTGGCAATCAAGTCATGCCTTTGATTGTACTTTGCATCAAAGTCAAAGAGATAGCTTAATTTAAGAAATGTCCTTAGTTTCTCTCTCGACCCACTGAAGTTGCTTTAAAGTACACTGTTTTGCAATAAGTAAGGCAGCAAATGGAATTATTTAAATTTATGGACTGAAGCCTTAAAGAACTGCAGCATCAATGTTTCTACAGCGATCAGCTGTGTCATATTTTGACAGTTTTCACAAGTAATGGGGCGCTGAACATTGCAAATCTTTCTGTCCATTTTGCCACAAGATAAGATGGCTGTTAGTGATAAATCGCATCAGGCTCTACTCTCGGCAGATTTGCAAATTCAGCAGCCAGCTCACAAATGCGCTTGAAAGAATTTACTTATGTTAAAAGACAACATTGTTTAACCTTTCCCATCAATACAAAAAAAGTTTTTAAAGCAACTCCTTCAGTTTGAAGCAAGCTGTACAGCTATTCTGTCAGTTTGCATTTACCTCATTTTAAATGTATGTCAAGTTGTGGTAAAATTATGTCAGTGGTGGGAAAATTACTGGAGGATTCGATGCAATAGCTCACACTTGTCAGAGTTAAATTCTACTTGTCAATTCTTGGCGGAACTTCCCAACTGATCGAGGTCTTGTTGTCAATTCAGATATCATTCTTCATTGTCCACTACACCAGTAATTGGGGTGCCATCTACATTGAATACAAAGGTTGAGATCTCATGACTCAGCTGTATAGGGTGTTGGTGAGACCAGGGTTGGAGTGCCATGCATTCCAACTTATAGAAAAGAAATCAATAAATTGGAAAGAGTGTAGAAAAGATTCACAAAGATGTTGCTGGAATTAGAAGGCTTGAGTTATAGGGAGAGATTTGATAACCTGTGTCTTTATTTGCTAAAGCATAGGAGGCTGAGAGGCAACCTTGTGGTTTATAAAGTCATGAGGAGCATGGATAAAGCGAATGTTCACAGTTTTTTGTCTGTGGTAGATGATTCTAGCACTAGATATAGGTTTAAAGTGAGAGGGAAGATATTTATGAAGGCAACATTTTCACTCGGAGAATGGCTAGGGTCTGAAAGAAGCTGGCAGAACAAGATAATAAGAGCAGATACAATTTTGACATTCAAAAATTCTGTCCAAAAGATAGATATGGATCAAATACAGGCAAATGAGACTTACCCCAAATATCATTGATAAGCTGAGCTGAATGGTCCGTTGTGTGGTGTATGACTATATCTTCCTACTATATGTTTTGATGTAATGTTTCCTTGGGCATATTGTCATGGATTAGAAGACAAGCCATTTGAACCTGGGGCAAAAGCTTGCCAAATAAAGAGGGTAGGTCGACAGACAATCACATGAAAATAAAATTACTGGATAAACAGTGATTGTTTTCAAGGAAGGCTCACAGAGGGAACAAAACATTTTGCTGCAGTTTGAATGCTGAATCTGCCTTGATTTACTTCAGCTCCAAATGCGAAGCAACTCTTTCTTGATGAATGGCAAAATAGGGAAAGTAAATTGGCTTTTTTCATGCTTGTAACACTTTCCAAACCATCCACAGTTAATAGTGCCATGTTTGGTTGACTAGTTCTTATTTTAAATACTTATTAAGCAAATGACTGTGATAATCAGACTCTTTTGTATGTATTTCTTAATTCTATCTACCAAATGAGTGAAACACACAAATATTTGTTTGCATACAATGGCCCAGAGTTTTAGCAGTTTGTGCTAAATCTTTTATATTTTCTGATTCACCTTTTACTTGTTGAGAAGTCTCCTTGGATTTAACACATTAATTGTTCAATGATATAACACAAATTCCCATAATCTGTAAAAAAGACATTGTTTGGTATGTTTCATGTATCATCCACTGCCCCAACAAAAATAACCGGCAACAGGTTTTTCCACTTATTGCATCAACTTGTAAATCTTCAGAGATGCTCTTAAAATTTAACTGGCCTAGGTTCAAGTACATTATGAGGCACTTTTCAAAAGGTTTGAATATATTTTGTTTTTGATTTTACAAAGAATCTGACAAGTATACATCAATATAATTTGGAAATGGGTCAAGAATGAAATAATTTTCAGTAATTTAAAAATGCTCCATCGGCCACCGTTTGTGATTGAAACCTACATTTTTAGTGATAACCCATTTTAACTGGAGTACTCCAACGACCATGTCTGTTCAGTAACGCACAGTTGTGAAACCACTGTTCATAAAAGAAGATCCAAAATTCCTTTATATCTTCCTTTATGACTGGTATTACCTTGACTTATTTTCACAGCTATGCTTTTCCTTTTTAGAACCAGAATATAACCTTATTATTTAAGATTGCAACTATATCACCAGCTGCAAGTTTCTGACACCAGTCCCACAAAACCTCATCCCACCAGAGACAGATATATTTTACAACCTTAGGCGAAATTTAAGCCTGCTTCAGTAAGGTGTCTTGTTGCCATGGCAGCAGCCTCTCCTTGCAAGTGCAGTGCGCTTGTTTAAATACATTACATCTTTCCTCATGAAATCTTGATCCAAACTGAGACAACAATGCATCAATGTGTATTAAAATTGTTTAACTAACTATTGATAAAACTTACCTAATTAAAAAAAGTTAGAGAAGGATTTAGGTAAAGGAAGTATGAGATCACCCGAGCTGATACTGTGTTTGACTTGATAAACTGTCATGCTCTAACGAAATAATCATGTGAGTACACTACATTTATTGGATATGTTGGCTGCTTAAAGAAAAGCTTTATCTCTGTCTTTCTTGGGGTGTAGTAATTATTGCAAAGAGATGCATAACATTGCAAGTGTTCTGGAGTATGTGGCCTAATCTGCTTCCATTCATGTGCATAAGTAGTAGAATTGTGGTTCTTTGAGACTGAGTAGTTTGTGCGACCATTTCAGAATTTCAAATTCTTCGCATTATTCTGGGGCTGCATTTAGGCCAGACCACCAGTCTCCTTCAATTAAGGACTCAGCTGAAGCAGGTGCCTTTTAAACCAATAGTGACCATTTTTCTTTTTTCTTAACTTTGGCTTGGCTTCGCAGATGAAGATTGATGGAGGGGTAAATGTCCTCGTCAGCTGCAGGCTCGTTTGTGGCTGACAAGTCCGATGTGGGACAGGCAGACACGGTTGCAGCGGTTGCAGGGGAAAATTTGTTGGTTGGGGTTGGGTGTTGGGTTTTTCCTCCTTTGTCTTTTGTCAGTGAGGTGGGCTCTGCAGTCTTCTTCAAAGGAGGTTGCTGCCCGCCAAACTGTGAGGTGCCAAGATGCACGGTTTGAGGCGATATCAGCCGACTGGTGGTGGTCAATGTGGCAGGCACCAAGAGATTTCTTTAGGCAGTCCTTGTACCTCTTCTTTGGTGCACCTCTGTCACAGTGGTCAGTGGAGAGCTCGCCATATAACACGATCTTGGGAAGGCGATGGTCCTCCATTCTGGAGACGTGACCTACCCAGCGCAGTTGGATCTTCAGCAGCATGGATTCGATGTGGTCGGCCTCTGCCATCTCGAGTACTTCGATTTTAGGGATGAAGTCGCTCCAATGTAAAATCCCTGTTATCCATAGGAACATAGGAACATAGGAAGTAGGAACAGGAGTAGGCCAAAAATGGCCCATTGAGCCTGCTCCGCCATTCAATACAATCATGGCTGATCTAATTTATGACCTAACTCCACCTACCTGCCTTCTCCCCATATCGTCTAATTCCTCTTCCATATCCAAAATTCAAGCAACCGGCAAACAAATTGCAGAAAATAAATAAGTTAAAAACACAAACATTTTAAATTGGCATCCCCAGCACTCCGTTTGCCAATCGCGCAATACGCAATTGCAAGCAATGGCAAATTCACTTCTCCAACATTTACATTCCCCATAGGAGCCAGATGCTGGGGTTTTACTGTATTAGCTTTAGATTCAAAAATATTTTAATTGGTGAATTGATTGTTTTTTCTATTTCCTTTGTACAATCTGAAGTCCAGACTGTAGCTCGTTGGTCCACGGTTCAATTAAGCCATACAGATTGATAAAGTTTACCAATTGTAATCATCTGTTTAAAACCTACCTCAGACAGGGGGAATCTGAACCTAACCAGAATTCAATGATATTTGATTTATTTTTCACACTTGACTTTATCCAATCTCACCACCTTAAATGCAATATCCCCAAACATGATATTGCTCACTGAGGGTACCCTCTCTTGCACCAATTCTCTGGACAGAGAAAACTACTCAAAGATTTCTATGATGCATGAACCAGAACTCTTTTTTAAAAAAAAGTTGATTAAAGCTAAACACATACCACAAATTAAGTAAATATAAATACAAATACTACACATTTTTTTGGCATTGAAATTTTCAGAGATCCAATGTAAAACATAAACTGTCATGGTCCTAATAAAACCACTGCATTTTGTAACTCACACAACATTAGTCCTTAACTGTAACCGATAGATTTAGAGAAACCTCTCTCTCACTCTTTCTTTCTCTCTCTCTGTACGGATGATCAATTCTATTTGCAGTTTCTTGTGAACTTTTTTTAACATTCTGATTTACTAACTTTTAACATCTGTTAGAATAGGGGTGGCACGGAGAGCGCAGTGGTTAGCGCAAAGCTGTTACAGTGGCAGCAACTGGGACTGAGGTGCTGTCTATAAGGAGTTTGTACATTCTCCCCATGTCTGGGTGGGTTTCCTCTGGTTGCTCTGGTTTCCTTCCATCATTCAAACCCTACCAGGGGCTAAAGGTTAATTGGGTGGCAAGGGCCCGTGGGCCGAAAAGTCCAAATTTAAAAAAATAATTAAAAATAACTCCAACTAATCTAAGACAGAACTCACCTGGAGAACATTCACAATGAAGAACACTTTCTTTAAATCGCTCCTGACAAGTTGCTCCCCCAAAGTCAATCCCTAGTCCTCCTCACTTGATAACCAAAATCATACCATTTAAATATGAATCAAGCAACCTTAAATCTCATTGTGTTAGTTTCATCTTGGTTGTCTGCCATATGACCATAGACTAGCCGATATGAATGTTGATGATCTAATTATGGGATCAAAAAACAGACTTTAATGCAGGATGAGTTGAGGACACCTCCAACCACATGGGAATAATCTGTTGACTCTTCAGTTTATTAATGGAATCCTCTGTCTTGATCACGTTAACTGTATCCAAATAAGTCTACATGTTCATAAATTACACCATTTGATTAGCCCCTTACATCAGTTTTTATAGAAAAACTCTAATCTTATCAGCATCTTGAAAGCTTCTTCTTCCAATGAATTTTCACCCACTGACTTCAAAATTCTGCAGATATATACCACTGAACAAAATGCAGTCAGCATTTTTTTAACATTCTGATTTACTAACTTTTCACATCTGTTAGAATAGGGATGGCTATGACTATGAGCCTCGGGACAACACCAACACCATCTGTAAATGCACTGACGATACCACTGAAGTGGTTGTATAAAAAGGGGCGATTAAACTAAAAACTTGGCTGAATGGTGCACCAACAACAACCTTGCACTCACCAAAACCAAGGAGTTGATCGTTGATTTCAGGAAGGGAAAAACCAGTGATCATTGGGGGATCATATGTGGAGAGGGTGAGTAAATTTAAGTTGTTGGGAGTCCTTATCTCGGAGGGTATTTCTTGGACTCAACACACTAATGGCGTCACTAAGAAAGCACATCACCACCTTCACTGCCTCAGGAGTTTGCGGAGGTTTGATATTACATCAGAAATCCTGACAAATTTCTATTGGTGCATGGTGGAAAGTGTGCGAACTGGCTCTATCACAGTCTGGTATGGGGAAACCAATACCCCTGAGCATAAAGCCCTGCAAAAGGAAATGGACACACCCCAGGAAATCACAGGCAAAACCCTCCCCACATCTACAGGGAATGCTGCCGTCAGAGAGCAGCAGAAATAATCAAGAATCGGCACCTCCTCGCACCATCAGGAAAAAGGTTTTGGTGCCCAAGACTCACACCATCAGGTTCAGGAACAGTTGCTCCCCCTCCATCATCAGACTCAACAACAAACACAATCAGACTCATTTAAGGACTCTTACTTTTGCACTTTATTGATTTTTTTAATTGCTCAGTTTGTTTACATTTTTTTATTTGTTTACATGTGTACATTGTGTACAGTTTTTTTTTGCACTACCAGTAAGTGGTAATTTTGCCTTGCCCTCAGAAAAATAACCTGAAAATTTTAAGGTCAAAGTTCTGCAACAAGGAAACAGGCCCTTTGGCCCAACTTGCCTCGGCTAATCTAGTTTCATTTACCTGCATTCATCCCATATACCACTAAACCTTTCCTATTCATATACCTTTCTAAATATCTTTTAAACATTATAATTATTCTCACCTTAGCAAATTCCTGTGGTAGCTTGTTCAAAACACCCACCACCATCGATGCAAAGTAAGTTATCCTCAAGTCCCTTTTAAATCGTTCCCTTCTCATTTTGAATTTATGCCCTATTATTTCATTTCCTCTGGGAAAAGGACTATAACTTTTTCTCTTGTCTCTATCTTTCATGGTTTAAAACCCTCTGTAAAGCTCCTTTTCCACTGGCACTTTGTCCCAGGAATTAACGGGGAATTAACTGGGGCACGGTCCGGTGGAAAAAGAAAACAATTAGCATGGCGGTGTCATATTACTTCAAATCACTCCAGGGATTGACGGCCTGGATCCCTACTCATATCCCCAGTGTCAGCTGATGTTGGCATGCCGATTAAACCAGTGGAAAAAAGACAGCATAAAATCACCCATGAGGAAGGTAGATTGTCCTATCCCCAGGGATGATTTGTTTTCAGGGAAAAAGCAGTCAGTGGCCAATGGTTTCCTTTCTCAGGAGACTGCACAGCCAATTAACTGGAATGCCAGTGGAAAAAGGGGGTGTTGATTCCCCCTTAACCTTATGTCATCCAGGAAGACAATCTCTCCTTGCAATTCAACACTTCCAGTCCTGAGAACAAACTTTCCTGCACCCTCTCCAACCTAACAATGTTTAACATGAAACATTTTTCTATGTTCTATGTTTCTAACATTTCTTTATTAAGAACCTGTATGGTTGCAGCAAGTAGGAATTTCAGTGCACATGAACATTGTATAATGCATATGTCAATGAACTCTTATCATTATCAAATGGTAGCTCACTGAGTTAAATTATAAGATTATGAATTATCAAAGAAACATATTGGTAGAATCAACATTTTATTTCTATCCTCATGTTTGCATTTGTTTGCACTGATTATTTTTCTTTAAGTTCAGACATTTTCAACTGAGATTATAAGGATTTTTGGCATTAGGGTCACAGAAGAAAAATGGGCACAGCATGCTTTTCAACCCTTGTGTTGCAACCATGGCTGATGCAGCAGACCACTTTTTTTTTAAGCCTAAACAATTAATTTTAGACAATGCTTTATCTTGTAGCAGACTTCAGGAGGGATTTTATCTGAAGGCTTTACCTAGTAATTGGAATCAGGTGACTTAGATGAAGTTGAAAAGCTCAGATCAGCTGGAACCTGATTGGGCAATAGAGATCCAGGGAAGTTGTGACCCAGGGTGGTATTTATTCATTTCAACTCAGCAGTCAAGGGAGTTGGTCCTATTGACTGGAGTTTTCTAGAGTAAGTAGGAAATATGCAACTAATTAGTTTTGTTTAATTCTCCATTCTGCCTTGTTCAATGGAAGCTCTCATTTTTTTTGTCATAAAAGTTAAAGTACATAGAGCAGTGACTGGAGAAGGAAAATTATGAATTTTTAGCCCATATAGTATTTACATAAGTGTTACTGGAGCTGAGGAAGATTTTTTTAAATGATCTGTTAAAGTGATAATGCAGTTCCCAATATATAATGTTGTTTAGTTTTGAAGATGTATTGTAGACAGGTAATTATTATGCAGCAAATTATACACAGAAGGAAAGGAGAACAAAAGAAGATAGAATCCTAGGATTCAATTAATAATATGGTTCAGATCAATTAAATTAGCTATACGAAATGGATAAAGTCAGCAGGTCAAGCACCATCTGTGGAGAGAGTGATAGTCAATATCACTGATGATGAGTGAAATCAGATATTGGTGACTCCCTCAAAAAATATTTATTCAGAATGATTTCCCTTTCAGAAGATCCCTCTCTCTCTCCTCTTTAATACTGCCCATTTTCCTTTATCAGCCCTAAAGCAGGGTTTTGAACCAAAACATCAGCTTTCCATTTCTCTTCATGGATGCTGCTTGATTTTTTAATTCCTCCAGCAGTTTGTTCTTTTTGTTCTAGATTTTATTATCTTCTGTCTCTTGTGTCAGGATCCTTACCTCAAAATAAAACCCAGACCTCTGTCCTTATGAACTAACCATCTCCAGCTGCCCAATTTATTTGTCTCCATTTTTTTTTTGTTTGTCATCTGGCAGCTATGCCTGCAGCTGCCTAGGTCCAAAAATCTAGAACAATGGTTCTTAACCTTTTTATTTCCATTCTCATTCCTTTGTCATCAGTGCTTTGTGATGAGTAAGGGATTGCTTAAGGTGGTATGTGAGTGGGAAGGTAGAGAACCACTGCTCTAGACCCAATTGTTACTGAAATATTTTACTTGAGAAAATTTGTCTTTGGTCCATTTCTTTTGGAATTATTAAACCGTGCACATAAGGAGTCAATTAGGTACAATTAAAACAGTGGTTTTCAAATGGTTTCTTTTCACCCACGTACCACCTAAAGCAATCACGGAGCACCTATGGCAGAGGGAATACTGAAAGTGGTATGTGAGTGGGAATAAAAAAAGGTTAAGAACCACTGATGTAGAAGTTTCCTGCCTAAACTGCTCTACCTTATTGTGTGCAGTTCTGCTCGCTCCATTGCAGGAAAGACATGGAGGCTTTAGAAAAGGCACAAATAAGATTTACCTGGCGGCTGCCTCCATTAGAGAGTCTGAGCTACAAGGAGTGGTTGGACAAACATGGGTTGTTTTCTCTGGACCATTGGAGGCCAAGAGTAGTGATGGAAGCAGAGTGATAGTAGTGTTTCATATTCCTTTAGACGGACATATAAATAGGTAGGGAATATATGGAAATGGATGTTTTCAAGCAGAAGAGATTTAATTTATTCTGATATACTGTTCAGCATGGATATTATTGGCCAAAGCCCCTTTTCTTCTGTGGTGGCATGGTTGCTGTAGTGGTTCGTGCAATGCTGTTACAGGGCCAGCGACCGGGCCTTGAATCTGAGGCCGTCTCTAAGGATTTAGTATGTTCTTCTCGTGTCTGTGTGGGTTTCCTCCAGGTGCTCTGGGTTCCTCCACTCATAAAAACGTATAGGAGTTGTAGGTCATTGGATGAAATTGGCAGCATGGGCTCATGGGGCAAAAGGGCCTGTTACCATGTTGTATGTCTAAATTTAAACAGTTAAATTTAAATCTAAATTTAAAATTTTGAGCAGCATTGTGCTATGCTCGATGCAACTTGACATCTTTTCATTGCATGTTTCTTTGTGACTTAATCTCAAATGTGATCTATTTATATGTCCGTCTAAAGGAATATGAAACACTACTATCACTCTGCTTCCATCACTACTCTTGGCCTCCAATGGTCCAGAGAAAACAACCCATGTTTGTCCAACCACTCCTTGTAGCTCAGACTCTCTAATGGAGGCAGCCGCCAGGTAAATCTTATTTGTGCCTTTTCTAAAGCCTAATGTATTACATGATATTTTACAATGTGAAAGTTCTTGTATAAATTCAGGCTTCTGTCACAGTTGGAAGATTTGGAAGGGAATTAGATACAGCAACAGTAGGCCTCTGAGACCTGTAGCTGGCCTTGTGAATTCTCCTTTTCCATCTTCATGAGGGGACTAGTAGCCAAAAAAGTTTCCAAGTTTCTTGGCAGGTTCAGAGAAATAGGTAACTTTTCCACTTACCTTTTTGTTTTGTCTGTCCCACCGGCCCCTACAGATCCTTCAACTGGCATTTATCCAAGGGTATACCATATGCCATGGTTTTATTTGCTGAGTATGCTATTGAGCAGAGCAGCATGAAATTAAAAGCAGGGAGTGGTTGGCCCTTTCTTACTTGGTGCATTCAATGTCCCAGGAGTAAGTCTTTAAAATCCCAGCACAATGTAAAAGAGGCAGAGATGTGGTAATACTTTGGTGTGAACATCATGAAAATTAAACTTGATAGCTTTTGTAATTCTACCTGAAGTAAAACTTGTTGGGTTTTAGTTTGTATATAAATTATTTTTGCCAGTTATCTCCAAAATGGAAAATGTTCCTTTTTTTAAAAAAAAAGTTCAGGTTAGAGGGTGCCCCTCATTTTATTATTTTGTCTCTGGTCAATTTAAGAGTGGGTTGCAAATATTTTCTTTTCCATACTGCTGTTTTTGTTCATAATAATGGTGTGCTTTTTAAAAATAAAAAAAAAATCCTCTAGCACATTGTAATGGAGTATTGACTCCAATGTGATGATGTATTCAACTGTAGAGGATAATGCTGATTAGTGTAAAATGAAGAGCACTGCCTCAGGGATGTCCAGAATCATTATAGCTAAGTAACGTGTTCATCAATATTAAGAACAAGTGCTGGAACTTCCCAGCTGTATTCCATTAACAGAGCTTAGACACTAACAAGTTTTATGGATTATTGGTCTAAGGGTCATTAGGACTTCCTTTGTGTTGAAAGCAAGCCTTTGTTGTTTCAGGTTTCTTTCTAAAAATTGCTTCAGACATTTTTAAATTATATATTTTTGTTATAAAAGAGAAATAAAACTTGAATTTGTTCTGAACCTTTCAAAATCTTAGGAGATCCCAAATTGCTTCAAGAAAGATGCAGAAATGATGTATGGGGAATCAGGTAACCAATATGCCCTCAGGATAATTTCACAAACATTAATGATGGGAATTACTAGGTGACAGCTCAGAATGGGCATGAAGATTTTTTTTTGTTCAAGTTTTTAATCATCCGACTGTACCAGTACAACTGGTACTTGGTGCAACACACTGCAAACCCACATAACACACATATAATGCATATGTGGAGGGCTTGTATTCAAAATAAATAAATATTATTGTTAAATAAACAGTTGAGTCACAGGGTCTCACTGCTCATGGGAAGAAGCTGTTTCTCAGCCAGGTGGTTCTGGCTCTGATACTCCTGTATCTTTTACTCGACAGGAGTAGCTGAAAGCGGCTGTGTGCAAGGTGGAAAGGGTCCTCAATGATTTGGTGAGCCCTTGAGATAATAATCCTGGGAAGTGGCATGGGGAGCAAAGGAAGACTTGAGCGATCCTTTTTGATGCTCTGTTGGTTGCGTGGATTGACCTCTGAACTGACACTCTGCAGCAGCCATATCACACTGACGTAACAATTGCATCGAAAAGTTGTCATTAAATTGCTGGAGTTAGGGGTAGTTTTATAGCATGACAAGGTTAAGGTGGTATTTTGAACAATGAACAAGTAACCTCAATGAGCAGAATGTGAGGGAATCAAGGAATGACTACCAAGAGTAGGTATCACTATTTTTTTAAAGTCCGAGGTTCCCGCTAAAGACTCCTGCTGAGCATAAATTCAGCAGTAAGAGGGGGCCCTTATCCTTCCACCAGAACATAAGAGGGGAAAAAAGGAGCCAACCATCTGGTGTTCACTATGAATCTGGCTGATCATCTATTGCATCAGGTGCTCCCCTTGTGGTTTCCTCTACATTTGAGAGATGTGGGGCAGTCTGGGAGATCACTTTCTGAAGCACCTCAGCTCTGTCTGCTGCAAGAGTGTGGATCTCCCAGTGGCCACCCATTTCAATTCCCCATGCTACTCCTTTGCTGACATCTCTGTACGTGGTCTCATGAACTGACAGACTGAGACCACATGCAAATTGGAGGAACAATACCTCCTTCTGTCTGGGCTCCCTCCAACTGGATAGCATTAAAATCAACTTCAGTTTTTTATTAAACCCCACCCCCTCCTTCTTCCCCAGCTCAATCTCGCTCTCTCTTCCCTTTTCCCTCTGTCTCCTTTCATGGAGTCAAAATCAATTCTCACTTTTCCCCTTATGTGTCTGTTGATCTGGACTCTTCGCCCTGATGTTCTTCCCCCTTCCTCTCTCCAGCTTTTATTCAGATGCTTTCCTTTTGTTTTCTGAAACCTTGAAGGGCTATGATGGGGGGGGGGGGATTTAAATATGGTATTAGAACCATTATTGGATAAGTATCCAAAGATAATTAAGAAATCTAAGATGGCGATACATATGGCTAATATGATGAAAGATTTGAATTCAGTTGATATTTGGCGTAGATTTAATCCTACACAGAAAGACTTTTCTTTTTATTCTCGACATTATTCTTTTTCAAGACTTGATTATTTTTTAATTTCGGCACATTTACAGGATAAAGTTATATCTGTGGATTATAAGGCAACGTTAGTCTCGGACCATTCATTGTTATTACTGGAATATCAAAGTTCTCAAGTTACACAACATACTTTAAGATGGAGCTTTAATACTATGTTACTACAAAAGCCAGAATTTATTGTTTATTTGAGAAAACAAATTGAGGATTTCATTGCTAATAATGTTCACTCTGTTTCTGATCAGTTTGTTTTGTGGGACGCAATGAAAGCTTTTTTACGAGGTCAAATTATCAGTTATGCATCTAAACTGAAGAAAGAGAGAGTTAGAGAAACTGAGGATTTGGAGAAGAAAATAACAATCTGTGAAAAAGAATTTCAAAAGAAAGCTACTGAATTCCAAAAGATCCAATTAACTAATTTAAAGTTGAAGTATAATAAGTTACAGTCATATCGATTTGAATGTCTTTTGAATCATTCAAAAAATAAATTTTATGAATGGGGTAAGAAAGCTCATAAAGTATTAGCTTGGCAATTAAAAAAAGAACAGTTATCTAGGATTATACTAGCTATTAGAAATAAATCGGGTATTACTTTTAGTCAAAAAGAAATTAACGATGAATTTTGTAATTTTTACAAAAAACTTTATTTGACTGAATGTAAAGAGATAAAAAGATGCAACAGACTCTTTTTTGAAAAATATTAATTTACCACAGTTATCTCAAGAAGACAGACAAGAGTTAGATAAACCTTTAATGGATAGTGAAATTGAAATTGAAATGGCTATATGCCAAACGGAAAAGTGCCTGGTGGAGATGGTTTTTCTATTGAGTTTTACAATACTTTTTATGTTGATATATCTTCCTTATTTAAGAATGTAATACAACAACTTTATGATACTTTTCAATTACCTGAGTCCTGTTCTAATGCTATAATTACAGTTATACCAAAAAAAATAAAGATCCCTTACAGGTAGCTTCTTACCATCCTATATCTTTGTTAAATGTAGACTATAAAATAGTGGCTAAAGTTATGGCTAATATGTTGGCTCAGTATTTACCAAAGATAATACATCGTGATCAAACAGGTTTTATAAGAAATAGGTATGCTTCGGATAATATTCTACAATTAATTACTTTGATAAATAGATCTAAATCTCAGAAGAATTATCCAATGGTGGTTTCATTGGATGCAGAAAAGGCATTCGATAGAGAAGAATGGAAGTTTTTATTTAATGTACTTGAAAAGTTTTCGTTTGGTCTCTCATTTATTGGTATGATTAGGGCTCTATATAATGGTCCGAAAGTTAGAGTTGTTACTAATGGTTTGCTTTCAGAATCCTTTAATTTAACAAGATCTACTAGACAAGGATGTCCATTATCACCCACCTTGTTTGCTTTAGTTATTGAACCTCTAGCACAATTAATATGTCAGAACGATAGTATGAAAGGTATGAGAGTCTTGAATGAAGATTATAAAATAAATTTATTTGCGGATGACGTTTTGCTGTATTTGGTGGATCCTGATGTTTCTCTGCCAGCACTTCAAGATTCCTTAGAGATTTATGGTCAATTATCTGGTTATAAGGTTAATTGAACTAAAAGTGAAATTTTATCAATTAGTAAAGATGATTATTCAATGTTTAGAAATACTATGAATTTGAAGTGGACGAAACAAATTAAATATTTGGGAATTAATGTTAATACTGACTACCAAAATTTATATTCACTTAATTATCTTCCTGTAATGAAGAAGATTAAGGCAGATTTAGTTAAATGGAAAGATTTACCTTTGGGTTTATTAGGAAGAATTAATACTATAAAAATGAATATTTTTCCTCGTATACAATATTTATTTCAATCAATTCCTTGTTGTTTACAAAAAAGATTTTTTAAGGAATTATATAAAGTAATTAGGGATTTTTTGTGGAAAGGAAAATTTCCTAGGGTGGCGTTGAAAAATTTGATGTGGGATTTTCAATTTGGAGGGTTACGGCTACCTAACTTTCAATTTTATTATGAAGCAGCTCAATTTAGATTTCTTAGCGCATTAATGTCCACACAAGATGCGCCTAGTTGGGCACAGATAGAATTGACAGTTATTTCTGAAAAATTTTCGAATGAATTTTTATTTCGATGGAATAAAAATTTGTTACGAACTTATGATGTACCAATATTGAAACATTTAATGAATTTATGGACAAGTAAATTACATAAAATGGGATTGAAAAATAAGTGGTCGGGAAGATTACCATTATATAATAATCAACTTGTTCCTTTCACGGTATCTAATACTATTTTGAAACAATGGGAGGAGAAAGGAATACATAATTTATCTGACTGTTTTTTAGAAGGTAATTTTTGTTCTTTTGTAGAATTGCAAAAGAGATTTGATATAAGTGGTTATTCTATATTTGAGTATTACCAGTTAAGATCTTTTGTAAAACAGGTATGCAGTCATCAAATTAATTTACTGTCTGAAACTGATTTTGAGAAATATGTGCTCTCATTTCCAAAAAAGGGTTATATATCAGGTTTGTATCGTATTTTGTTGGAAAGTGAAAGTAAAATAGATTGGGATAAAGATAAAATGAAATGGGAAAAAGATTTAAGTTTAACAATAACTGAAGAAGATTGGTCTGAAATCTGCCGTAATAGTGTTCGAAAATTGATTAATGTTAGATTGGCGATGATTAATTATAGTTTTATACATCAATTATATTTAACACCCGAAAAATTTTTAAAAATTGGTTTTAGTAAGTCAGATCTTTGTTTTCGTTGTGATCAGGTTTCTGGTACTTTTTTTACATGCTGTTTGGTTGAGTGATCGGTTACAACAATTTTGGAAAGATATTCAATCTGTATTTAATAATCTATATGATCTTCATATTGTATTAGACCCTGATATATTTTTATTAGGGAATATGCAACCGTTGATTGATTTAGAATTAGATAATTACCAGATCTTTTATTTACTTAGTGCTGGCAGTGGCCAAGAAATGTATAGCGATTACTTGGAAGAATAGAAATGTATTGTCTTTAGATAGGTGGTATTCAGAGATGAAGTTTTGTTTGGTTATGGGAAGAATATCTTTTTCTATACAAGATAAGATGTCTTCTTATGAGTTAAAGTCGACCCCATTTATTGATTATATACAATTTAAATAAGTTTGAATTAATCATTTTTTTCTTAAAAAAAAACTTTTTTTATTATATATTTTTTCTTTATATGTTTTATTTTTATTTTTAGTTTTTTATTATTGTTTTTTCATATTATATAATAAGTTTTTTTGATTAATAATTAATAATTTTTTTTTGTTTTTATATATCAATCTTTTTAAGATATATATATATTTTTTTTTATTATACTAATAGTATTAATTCTTCATGGGGGTGGGGATGGGGGGTTAGGGGTTAAAAATAGTATTTTTTAGTCTTAGTTTTTAGTTGTTCGGGGGAGATGCTGAGATTGGTATTGTATTAACTATGTTACTTTGTACTTGTATTACTTTATTTTGTATTTTTTCTGTACGTGAATTACTAACTTTCTTCATACGTTAAAATTAATAAATAAAGTTTCGGAAAAAAAAAAAACCTTGAAGGGCTTAAGGCCAAAAAAAAACATTGGTTGACTTCCTCCAGCGTTTGTGTTTTTACTACAATCACAATGTCTGAGACTTCAGTATTTAAATGTTCTTCTCTTCAGATCCTACATCATCTCTTACTATTGCCATGATCTCACTTGGAATTAAGAGCACTACCCCACCTCCCTTACCTTCCTGCCCTATCCTTCTAAATTACCTGATAATCTTGGATGTTTAATTCCCAATCATCTCTACCCTGCAAATATGTTTTGTGTAATAGCTGCAAACTATATATTTTCTCTTCCAGATAAATGGGGAAAGTCTGGCAGGAGTTAAATAAGGTTTTAATCTCTAGAACATCACTTGAAGTCACAAACTTTGAACACAGAGGCAAACCAGTACTGTTAGGTCTGCTTTGTTCATGAATGAGTGAGTCAGACACCAGACTGAGTCGAAATCAAGGTTCTTTATTACCGGATTGTAACACATGCAACTAACAGTGTTAGTTGGAGAAGACGCATTCTCCAACTAACACTGTTAGTTGTAAGTGTTACAATCCGGTAATAAAGAACCTTGATTTCGACTCAGTCTGGTGTCTGACTCACTCATTCATGAACAAAGCAGACCTAACAGTACCCAGTTATTTGGAAAAATTAAATTGCAGTCTGATTTCATCAGCAGGGTTGCTACCAAAGCTGGCATGCCAATACTGTTCTAAGTTTGGATAGGTACAAAGCACTGTTTTCACACAGTCCCAGCAACACCATGATGTGCTGTTCATTATAATTATTCTTTCTCACAAAGCAGGACCCCAGGTCCACATGCTCACACATATGCATGGAGTTGCACTTATTGGTATGAAGATTGCCATCACAATTCCACATTAGCAGAGAAAACCAAATGTTTTTAGTTCAGAGAGAAGTCTACTGAACAGACTGATAACTTTTTAATATTTGGAATAACTGAGGTCAATACACATTTTTTGAGATAGTCTTTGTTTTTTTGTTTTCAGTGATCAACCAGATCCCTGACTTCACACAGCATCACCTGCATTTGTTTCATGCTTTTCCCAATGTTAAACAATAGTTATCAATCAATTTGGTCTTTTTTTGTTTAAGATTTCTTGTACCATATTGCATTTGGAACTTCATCACTCCAACCTCTGCCCATGTCTTTGCTTAGTTAAAAGTGTGTCAACAAGTATGAGGGTAGTTCTATTACAATGCACTTCTTTCACAAGCATGCCTTACAATCAAATAATTTTCAAGGACTGGCAATTGTTTTTCTTTCTTTGGCTTGGCTTCGCGGACGAAGATTTATGGAGGGGGTAAAAAGTCCACGTCAGCTGCAGGCTCGTTTGTGGCTGACAAGTCCGATGCGGGACAGGCAGACACGGTTGCAGCGGTTGCAGGGGAAAATTGGTTGGTTGGGGTTGGGTGTTGGGTTTTTCCTCCTTTGCCTTTTGTCAGTGAGGTGGGCTCTGCGGTCTTCTTCAAAGGAGGTTGCTGCCTGCCAAACTGTGAGGCGCCAAGATGCACGGTTTGAGGCGTTATTACTGGCGGTGGTCAATGTGGCAGGCACCAAGAGATTTCTTTAGGCAGTCCTTGTACCTTTTCTTTGGTGCACCTCTGTCACGGTGGCCAGTGGAGAGCTCGCCATATAACACGATCTTGGGAAAGCGATGGTCCTCCATTCTGGAGACGTGACCCATCCAGCGCAGCTGGATCTTCAGCAGCGTGGACTCGATGCTGTCGACCTCTGCCATCTCGAGTACTTAGACGTTAGGGATGAAAGCGCTCCAATGGATGTTGAGGATGGAGCGGAGACAACGCTGGTGGAAGCGTTCTAGGAGCCGTAGGTGGTGCCAGTAGAGGACCCATGATTCGGAGCCGAACAGGAGTGTGGATATGACAACGGCTCTGTATACGCTTATCTTTGTGAGGTTTTTCAGTTGGTTGTTTTTCCAGACTCTTTTTGTAGTCTTCCAAAGGCGCTATTTGCCTTGGCGAGTCTGTTGTCTATCTCATTGTTGATCCTTGCATCTGATGAAATGGTGCAGCCGAGATAGGTAAACTGGTTGACCGTTTTGAGTTTTGTGTGCCCGATGGAGATGTGGGGGGGCTGGTAGTCATGGTGGGGAGCTGGCTGATGGAGGACCTCAGTTTTCTTCAGGCTGACTTCCAGGCCAAACATTTTGGCAGTTTCCGCAAAGCAGGACATCAAGCGCTGAAGAGCTGGCTCTGAAAAGGCAACTAAAGCGGCATCGTCTGCAAAGAGTAGTTCACGGACAAGTTTCTCTTGTGTCTTGGTGTGAGCTTGCAGGCGCCTCAGATTGAAGAGACTGCCATCCGTGCGGTACCGGATGTAAACAGCGTCTTCATTGTTGGGGTGTTTCATGGCTTGGTTCAGCATCCTGCTGAAGAAGATTGAAAAGAGGGTTGGTGCGAGAACACAGCCTTGCTTCACGCCATTGTTAATGGAGAAGGGTTCAGAGAGCTCATTGCTGTATCTGACCCGACCTTGTTGGTTTTCGTGCAGTTGGATAATCATGTTGAGGAACTTTGGGGGACATCCGATGCGCTCTAGTATTTGCCAAAGCCCTTTCCTGCTCACAGTGTCGAAGGCTTTGGTGAGGTCAACAAAGGTGATGTAGAGTCCTTTGTTTTGTTCTCTGCACTTTTCTTGGAGCTGTCTGAGGGCAAAGACCATGTCAGTAGTTCCTCTGTTTGCGCGAAAGCCGCACTGTGATTCTGGGAGAATATTCTCGGCGACACTAGGTATTATTCTATTTAGTAGAATCCTAGCGAAGATTTTGCCTGCAATGGAGAGCAATGTGATTCCCCTGTAGTTTGAGCAGTCTGATTTGTCGCCTTTGTTTTTGTACAGGGTGATGATGGTGGCATCACGAAGATCCTGAGGCAGTTTTCCTTGGTCCCAACAAAGCTTGAAAAACTCATGCAGTTTGGCATGCAGAGTTTTGCCGGCAGCCTTCCTAATGTTAGCAGTTCCATCCATACCTGCTGCTTTGCCACTTTTCAGTTGTTCGATTGCCTTATATGTCTCATCCAGGGTGAGAACCTCATCCAGCTATAGCCTTAGGGGCTGTTGAGGGAGCTGGAGCAGGGCGGTTGTACTGGCAATTGTACAGTGTCAGGAAAAGCATCCTTTGTCCACCAGACACTGATGCAGTCTGGACCCCACCAGGTCCAAAAGTTTGTTTCAGATTTTAGAAATTATAATAGGTAGGTGATGGAAGGACAATGTTGGAGACCATGTAAAGGTGGGGGGAGTAGGACTTCCATTCACAACATACTCTGTAAAAGCACACAATAAATGCTAGAAGTACTCAGCAGGTCACACTGCATCCATAGGAGGTAAAGATATGTTAGCGATGTTTCTTCAAGGTATATGCAAAAAGCAGGCAGGCACCTTCTCTACCTCGGAGAGACTGAGCAAAGACTGGAAGATTGTTTCGTTGAGCACATTGGCTCTGCCTGCCAAAATAACATGGATCTCTCCGTGGCTATCCATTTCAATTTCCCATTCCTTTGCTGACATGTCTGTCCATGGTCTCGTGCTCTGCCAGACTGAGACCACCCACAAATTGGAGGAATAACATCTTGTCTTCCATCTGGGCACCCTCCAACCAGATGGCATTAACATTGACCTTATTTCTATTAAAACTGCCCCTATTTGTCCCCGTCTCCTTTCCTCTAGTCCTGTCTCTCTTCTCTTTTCTCTTTTCATAGAACCAAAATAAAATCCCTCTTTCTGCTCACCATCACCAATTCACATGTTTTGTTTGTCTCATTCTTCCACCTTTCTGTCTTTATTGCCTGCTTTTAGCTTATACCTTGAAGGGCTCAGGCCTAAAACGTCAGTAATATATTTACCTCCTATGGATGATGTGAGACCGCCTGAGTTCCTCCAGCATTTACTGTCTAGCAAGTTATTTCTGCTTTACCAAAATGCCCAACACATTTCATTAGAATTCTGCAGGGAAGTGAGTTGATCACTTGTTGGAAAAACAACCACTGCAGAAACTCTGACCTGCATTCCTCTCCAATCTCCCTGTCCTCTTTGCCCCTCTGACACTCCCCTCCATCTTTCAGTCAGTAATAAGTTAGAAACAGTGCAGAGAAGATTTACTAGGATGTTGCCTGGACTTCAGGAGCTGAGTTGAAGGGAAAGGTTAAACACGTTAGTACTTTATTCCCAGGAGCATAGAAGAATGAGAAATTTGATAGATGGGGATAGACAGTATATGTAGGTAGGCCTTTTCCACTGAAGGTAGGTGAGATTTAAAAAAAAAAACAAGGAGGATGTGGGTTAAATGTGAAAGGGGAGAAGTTTAGGGGAACATGAGTGGTAACTTCTTCAGAGTGGTGGAAGTGTGAAATGATGTGCCAGCTGAATGCGGGCCCAATTTTAATATTTGGTTGAGAGAGGTATGGAAGGCTATTGTCTGTAGCAGATCAGTGGGATTGGGCAAAAAAAAATGGTTTGGCACAGATTAGAAGGGCTGAAGAAGCCTGTTTCTGATCTGTAATGTCCAATGGTTCTAATATAGCTCAAAATGGACACAAGATTTTCATTGAAACTATAGGAGGAATACCTACTGAGTTATTGACTTTAGATTGCAGTTGTGCACAAAGGTGCTGGAGAAATTCAACAGGTCAAGTGGTATCCACAGCAAGAGTAAGGCAGTAAATGTTTCCACCTCAAGCCCCTCCTCAGGAGCACCAAAAATCAGACAGACACCCAAATAAAAATGTGAGGGGTGGTGGTTGGTGCATGAGCACAGACGAACAGGTAAAATATAATGAGTAGATAATGGAGAAGGAAGCTGAAAAATGATGGGGAGAGGGCAGAGGGCATAGAAAGATTGCTCTCTGATAGGAGAAGGAAGAGCAGGTGGTAGGGAGACGGGTGAGGGAGAGTGTGTCTTCGGTAGGGGGTGAATTGAAATTGAAGGTCAGTATTGAAGGCTTCTGGATAGAAACTGTCAAAACAAAAGATGCCATAGCTGCATCTTGTGCCCAATCATTGCAGAATTGCATTCCCCTGGAGAAGATCACTTATAACTTGAAGAGAAGCATGACACATTCATTGAAGTGTGGCAGCCATATCTGCACCTTTATGCCTCAGATATGTTCTGCAACCACCCCCCCTCCTCCCGCCCACCTTGAGAAATTAGTTAAGATGTCAGCCATCCCGACAGATTAAATAAAGGTGGTGGTTGTGGCATAGATGATGTGTTTTCATTTTTAGTTTTATTTTTGTTTTTTTTATCCTTTGTCTTTTATGGTGTATTTAATATCCAGGGAAGGAAAATGTATAAGAAAATGTCTTGTATATATTTGCTTGAGTCTTTTAAAAGCAAATATTCAATCATTGTGGAATGTGATCAAAGTGAGCAGTTGTTGAGGTGGGTCGCACCTTTGCTCTGTGATGATGTGGATGTATCCTAGAACTTGAAATAAATTTTTATACAAAATCTGACCATGCTTTGTGTCACTATATCTGCCAGTCCCCTGCCTCAAGACTGGATCGGTTTGCCAACTGGAAATTATCCTGAAGTTGGAACATGGAATATTTCAGTTTCAGGATGAAATATCAGGGACAGGAGAAAACTCCAAGGTTAGGTGGAAGCTGCATTGGAAAAACATTATTTGGAAAGTAGAGGAACATGTGTTACAAGGGCATGGAATGATGGAAAGAATGGAGTGACAGAAATATAGATACAGTATGTATACGGTAGGAATAGACAAAATTATTTGGACAATTATGAACGTGCATGAATAAGTGATACACTTTTGGAAAACATGACCAACATTAAAGATATGATCAGTGACAAAACAATTTAGATGGAGATTAGTTTGTGCTTATTGGATTATTGGCAAAGAACTTGGCCCCAATTCCCTGCAACAATCAGGTGAGTAAGGATCTAAAATTGGCAGAATTCATTTGCACCAGACGGATGTCAGGAATTCATTGTTCCCTATTTTTAAATTTACTTTGCTGATCAGATAGTAATGTGGCAAGGAGATCTGCTGAAACTTATGGAGCCCTCTTTTACATGTACTCCTTCAGTCCTGGTCCCATTGAGAAAGGATATACTGGCTTTGGAGGTGGTGCAGAGGAGTTTACCAGGCTGATTCTGGAGATGAGGAGGTTAGCCCATGAGGAGAGGTTGAGTCACTTTGATTGCTGAAATCCAGAAGACTGAGAGGTGATCTTATAGAAATATATAAAATTATGAAAGCAGAAAGTAAAATGGAGAAAGGAAAGTTGTTTCCACTAGTAGATCAGACCAAAAACAGCCGCAAGGTCCAGGGAGCAGATTTTGGATGGACTCGTGGAGGAACTGCTTTTCCCAGTGAGTAGTGATTCTGTGAAATTCTCCATCCAAGGAAGCAGCTGAGGCAGTTTTTTTTTTAAAGATAGTTAGATTTTTGCATCATAGGGGAATTGAGGGTTCTGGGGGAAAGCAGGTAAATAGAGCTGAGTTCGTTGTTGGATAAGCCATGATCTTATAGAATGGCGGACCAATCTTGTCGACTGGATATTCTCGTGTCAGCATCAGGACCCAATGATGTTCACAATAAAAGCACCCACCTTGATTCTGTGCATACAGCATTATTAGCATAACTGGGTGGGATGGTTGGTGTAAAGGTAATGCAGCCCACAACTCTGGTTTGGATCCAGCACTGTCTCTAAGGAGTTTCTAGACTGCATAGGTTTCATCTGGCTGCTCTTGTTTCCTACCACCCTTCAAAATGTAAGCGGGTTGTAGGTTAATTGGTGTATGGAGGGGGGGGGGGGGCATGGACTATTTCCTAGTGGTATGTCTAATTTTTTAAAATTGCTTTTAAAACATTTTTTTTGGCATAGATTGCATTACGAAATGGGTGAATTACATCAAAGCAGGAACCTCTTACAGATTATTCTGGCAAGTAAATATGTCAATAATATATTGGATCAGGTTAAGGAAATATTTTGACATTTGAATTTAACATTTGTTCATTCTGATGTTTCAATTTGGCAAAGTTTAACTGTAGCATAGTTGAGGAGGAAAAAAAAAGTGCAATTCGACAGAGATGATCAAATATCCAGGAGTTACAAAACACTGCATTGCAAGTGAATTACTTTTGAAGTATTGACAGTGTTGTCTATCCAAAGGTAGATGCCTGTTTGTGTGCATTAGAATATTATGTGAAGTAGGAGAATGAAGAAACTGCTCATCTGTGATGATCAGATATATTTTAAGGACAAATATTTACACATCAGCAATATTCCTCCACTTTCCTTACATAGTACTACTAATACAGATAATTTTGCTCCAGTGTGTGCAAATTTAACATCTCGCCTGCAAGAATGTTAGGTTAATTTTTGAAGCTATATTAAGGCAACTTACTATTTACATATTGTGGTTTGAGGTAGCAGCAAGTAAGCACAGAACTCAAAAGACTGTAGTAGGCTTTATTCAGGCAAGTCTGAACACAAGTTCATGCTTCGGTGGCTCCTGTGACTGGCTCAGGAGGGGCTGCCTCAGGACTATATTTGGGCCAGCTGATTAACAGCCGGCCAAGTCGAGTTAGCCCTCTAGGGGGTCTATTCAGGTCGGCTGATTGACAGCCGGCCAGGTGGAGTCAACCCTTGGGATGACTGGAGGTCCAGAGATCTGCCCTTGCAGTAGGCTGGTGGTCGTATCACCATACTGGACCACTCTTTGTCATGGTAAAACCAACAATGCAGAAAAGTCAGAGAGAAGACTTTTGACATTTATCACCACTTCAGAAGAACTTGCAATCTGCCTTTGACTAGAGAACACTTGGTGCAGACATGGTCTTTCACAGGTTAAGTTGCCATTTACTAGACTAGGAGAATTTTCATTGCATAGCATCGTAATAACTTCTGCAGGAGCACATTTGAAAGCATTCTAGCTGCATGCTTAAAGCATGTTACTGGAGCTGCTCAATGCCCTTACCAATTAAGGCAAGCGTGCCCACTGCCGCCTTCAGCATCTTGTCTACTTGCGACGCCTCTTTGAGATTTATATACATGTACTCCCCGACTTATGACTGTATTTGGGACCAAAATATCAGTTGTATCTCAAAATGGACACAAGTTGGAAATTTGCCCATGTGCGTGGAGTTCCGAAGTATTAAATCAAACTTTTTAATCAAATCTTTTTTCATTGTAGATTTGACAATAACAACTTGAGGCTTCCTGAATTTGTAGATCAACCTTGGCAAATCTTTCTCCATTCTGGTCCATGCTTACCTTTTTAGTCAGTGTCCCAGTGTCTTTAGGCTAGGTCCAGCCATCTTGATTCCTGTGCGCTTGCCCAAGTCTTTGATTGGTGCATGCACGAGTCTTTGGTTGCAGTAGTTTCATGTATTGGAATTTGATGGGTTCAAGCATGAGAGTTAAGCAGCCTGATGTTATTGAATTTGCACCCTTAACTCTTATGCATGCCCCAACCAAACTCCAATACACAAGCTTATTGTGTATGCGCCAACCAAAGACTAGTATATGCGCACAAGAATCAAGTTGACGCACCCAGCCAAGGGTCTCCTGGACACTGGCTAATAAGGTATGTATGCACATTTTAGTTCTTGTATGCCTTGTATCTCCATTATTGTTGACAAATGCAACATAAACTGTAAAAAAAATTTTATTTTTTCTTGTGTTTAAAAAAAAATATTTCAGTCTTGTGTGTGGATGGATGTAAGTCGCATAGGCTGCATGTCAGGCAGTACCTGTACTTGTATCCCTAGGTCTCTACTACAGCACACTTAATGTTGCTGCCATTTACTATGCGAGTTCTGCCCTGTTTACTTGTAAATTTTACCTGTCATTCAGTGGCCCACTTTCCCACTATTTACTTTTAATTATACAACATGTTAGAAGGCAGTTTTAGCCCATGAAACCATGCTGGCCAATGACACCCAATTAAAATATGAACCCCATAGGTTTTAGAGGGTGGGAGGAAACTGGAGCAGAGGGAAAACCTACAAACTCCTTATAGCACTGGATTCGAACTTGGGTTACTGACACCGTTGTCAAGTTGAGTTTATTGTCCTCTGATTGCCCAAGAACAACCTGATGAAATGGTGGTCTCCAGTCCTCAGTGCAAAACTTGCAGATACACAACCAGACATAAAACACTTACAGACAAACAATACATATGCAGGACAAGAATTTGTATATACACATAAATATTGCTTTGTGAATATGAGAGTCTCGAATGGTTAATGTTAGCAGTTCCTCTGGTCGTTCATCATTCTCATTGCCCATGGGAAGAAGCTGTTCCTCCATCTGGTGGTGCTGGCTCTGATACTCCTGTATCTCTTTCCCAATGGGGGCAGCTGAAAGATGTGTGCTGGGTGGAAGGGGTCGTTAATGAATTTTTTGCACTCTCTTCCAACAAACACAGTAGCATCATGTCGATGGGGAGAAGGGAGACAGGAGTGGTCCTCTTTGCCATTCATGTGGTTTCTGTGGATTAATCTCTGATCAATTTATCTGCAGCAGCTGTACCAAATTGTGATGCAGCCGGCCAGGACCCTCTCGATAGAGCTCTCGTGGTGGTAGCTTTTCCTGCTTCAGTCTTCTCAGGAAGTGCAGTCATTGATGTGCCTTCCTGGCAACTGAGGAGATATTGAATGTCCATGATGGGTTCCTAGTTAAGTGAACTCCAAGAAACTTGATGCTCTCCACACTCTCCACCTCAGAGTTGTTGACGTGCAGTGGGAGGGTGGTCTTTCCCGATCCTCCTGAAATCCACAATTGTCTCTTTCTTTACATCATGGAATCAAACATAACTATTATTAGCGACCATGGCTGTTGCTTTGTCTCAAATGCTTGCTTGTCATGCAACTTAATGTATCAACCAATGAAACATCAAAATTGGCTTGAACAACATCGCAAATACAGAATATAAATACTGATCCTTGACAATTGTTGACTTTAATACCATTTTTGAAGTTAACTGAGGGATTGTAGTTAATTCTATAGAAACCATTTTGACACATGAAATTGAGCCTTCACAAAAATGTCCTTGTAGAAAGGTCTTCAACACCTGAAGATGATCCAACTTTTGCTAAACAGACCACCTGTTGAGATTCAACTTGTTAATCTCGCACCATATCACAAGATTTTCTACCTCTTCTAGGTAGTGTTGGGCATCGTTGTTGCTGATGAGGCATCTACTGTTGTGCCATCTTCCAAAATGATGACATTCTTGGAGGAGGATCTGGTGACATAATCATGTGTTAGTAGTGTAAACAGGAGTGTGTTGAGCACATAGCCCTGAGATGCATCAGTGCTCAGCATCACGGTGCTCTGCTATTGACCCAGACAAACTGTGGTCTTTCTGTTAAGAAGTCCAGAATCCCGTTTCAGAGAGGGGTTTTGAATCTCAGTGAGAACAATACAATCTGAAGTCAATGAACAGCAGCCTTCTAATCGAGTGGTACGAACTGTGATCTAGATTCAGTTGTAAGCTGAGATAACCTTCTTCACTATAACCACCAATTATAGCGTCATCTGCAATGTTTGACACAGGATTTGTTGAGGTCCACTTTGTAATTATATACATCAGTACATGTGTTCCTCTGTTTATCTGGAAAGCAGATGGAAGGCAATTCACAACTGTTAGCTGCAAAACTGGTTGTATTCACATAAAATACATGAATGCACAGAAACAGTTTCCATGGTATGAGCTTTTAATTTCCTTCTGAATAAAGCCTATGAAAACATAGGTTTCCTACTGTTTTAAAAAAAAATAGGCTAATTGAAGACTTGCTGACTAAAGCAAACTTCTCTAGTTATCGACAACGCCCAATGACTTCACATGCCTCAAAGAATATGTTCCCTGACCTCAATCTGCATACTCCCAGGAGACCTTCCAGAATCTGTGTTTGGGGAGGTCTGGGCAACCAGTGAACAAAGTACTGAAAAATTCAAGTCATAGAGACACAGTAAGAGACAGTGGAGAAGCAGACCCTTCATCCTATCATGTTCATACTGACCACTAGGCACCTATCCATGCCAAATTCCATTAATCTAATTTTTCATGCTATCCATATTTGCTTCAAGTCCTTCCAGATTCTACCACTCACTGGCAAATCAGGGGCAACTTACAGCAGACAATTAACCTACCAACCACAAGGTTCAGTATTCTTTATATTTGTGTAAGGCAAATAATCACCAGGAGCATTTGATTTAGGGTTAAGGCAGGCACCTCCACTATTAAGAGAAAGAGGTGTACAGAAATTGGTCCCTTCATAGACAGTCTCCATGGATTTGCCTCCAATGGTCCAGCAACCTCAATTCCTGTTTAGTCAATTGGCAAGCTGAACTCCAATCCAAACCTCTGATAGGATCAGGAAACCTCAGTGTCTGAGGATATTCAGAAGCCCTTCTTGCACTCGGCACTTCCTCGAGTCCTAATTCTGATACCTGGTTCCCATGAGCAGCCAGAGCCTGATACAAGTCTGTGTCTTTCAGACGTGAAATGAAACTAAACCACCTGGACAAAGCCTATAGGAGAGCATGCAAACTCCACACAGATAGCACCCGACATTAAAACGGGTCTATGGCACTGTGAGGTAGCAGCCCGACTAACTTTGCCAGTGTGCAACTTTGTTGACGAATTTTCCTTCCTGGTAAGTAAATTATTGACAGGTGGATGAGCTTTCTAACAGGTTTTCACACAAGTACCAGTCCAATACATCCACATTCTCTGCCCCCAGTGTTCTGGGCATCTACAGCTAGATGGATGATTTGTAAAAAAAAAACTCATCTAATTATTTATTATTCCATAATGGGGATTCAACAACCCTGTCCTTTAGCAAAAAAAATGAATAAAAGTGCAAGTAGTCTTCTCAGAAGACAAGTGAAAACTATCTTGCTCTCAGTTCAAAGCAAGATTAAGCCTCCTGCAATTTATTCAATTAAAACTACCATATCACTGAGAACATTGACTTGAGGATTAACTGGAGTGTATGTGAAATATTCTGAGCTCCAGTGATGTGAGTGTAATGATTGTTCTACTTTTGTGGAACTGTGTATATTTTGCATATGATAAGGACTGTAAATGACTGCAACACTTCAAGTGTTTCTCATTTCTGTAATGGTTTGATAAGGATTTGGGGAACTACATTTTTTCTTATTCAAGGTACTAATGTGTAGGAGCACAAAGGGTAGCTTTGTGACCATACAAATGCTAATTTTGTATTTAAAACACAGCCATAAGAAACAATGGGATATTTTTGCTGTGACAGCATCGAGTCCACGCTGCTGAAGATCCAGCTGCGCTGGGTGGGTCACGTCTCCAGAATGGAGGACCATCGCCTTCCCAAGATCGTGTTATATGGCGAGCTCTCCACTGGCCACCGTGACAGAGCTGCACCAAAGAAAAGGTACAAGGACTGCCTAAAGAAATCTCTTGGTGCCTGCCACATTGACCACCGCCAGTGGGCTGATATCGCCTCAAACCGTGCATCTTGGCGCCTCACAGTTTGGCGGGCAGCAATCTCCTTTGAAGAAGACTGCAGAGCCCACCTCACTGACAAAAGGCAAAGGAGGAAACACCCAACACCCAACCCCAACCAACCAATTTTCCCCTGCAACCGCTGCAACCGTGTCTGCCTGTCCCGCATCGGACTTGTCAGCCACAAACGAGCCTGCAGCTGACGTGGACATTTACCCCCTCCATAAATCTTCGTCCGCGAAGCCAAGCCAAAGAATGGTTTTTTTTTCCCCCTCTTATTGAAGTTCTGGCACAGCAAATAATTGATAAATCCATGAAGATTATTTCCACGGTGTAGATGCGAAAAGAATGGCACAGAAATATTTCTTTTATTTTAAAGACCTCTTAGTAAACTCTCAAAATTCCTTAATTAGCCATAACTAATTTAACTATATAGTGATTCCTTAATTTTAACTTTGCCAATGGATGCAAGCACTATTGCTGAAGAATGCAGATCTATTTCCATGTGTTGAGGCCAATTTCAAAGCCATTGTCAAGGCTTCACTGAAGTATGAGAGGTTGAACCAAACACTCAACCCTTGCAAGACAGAAGTCCTGCCATCGCTGCATAACCTTTCTAAAATCAAGGTTCACAGTGAGACCTTGGAAAAGGTATACCATTTCTGGTATCTCAGATGCTGCTTCTCGGTGATAGACGTTCATCTCCACCTTCAATGTTCCACTGCCTACGGTCATTTGAAGTTGAGTAGAAGGGTACTTTCTGGACTTCAAATCTGGGACAAAACTCATTACCTGAGGAGGAGCAATGATTCCTGATTTCCTGAGGATTTCTGAAACCAGCATGGGTATGGCAAAGCACTAAAAATGCTACCAATGCTCACACTCCTCAAGATCTTTGATTTAATTGGAAGGGTAAGCAACCAAATGTCGGTGTCCATTCTCAGCTACACACAGTCAGATCCACTGCACAGGCCACAGTGGTCACTTACCTGACACCAGGACCCTTTCTCTGAGCTCCATTATGGCACCAGATATAAAATGTGCTCGGAGCCTCCATCATGAAATGCAACATTCCCACTGAGTATTGAGAAGCTTTGTTCCATGACTACTCAAAGGTGCAATCAAGGTAGTTTGACAAACTTGAGGCCATATTTTAGGATCACAAAGAACCTCAACGTATTCATCAATTGGCCCATCCGTTGCCTCCTACCCACATTGGCTCGTCAACCACCTCAGATCCTTACACTACTCTCCCATCTACCTACCAGAAGCTGCACATTAGTTTGATTATTTTGCACAATGGTGAATTGCACAAAGAACTATTCTGTTTTGGACTAAAGATGAGGTCTTGATTAAAATAACTGTTGACCTGAAACACAGCCCCATGCAGCTTTGAATACAAAATGGACTTTGGTTCTTGGCACCTTAAGCACTGAGAAGAATGAAAAGAAAGCATGATAAACCTACCTTATTTTAACTACTGGAATTAATACAGTGATAATGGAAACTATGGAAAAACTCTCAGATTTTGACAAGTCTATAGTTATTGTAAAAAAAAAATTGTAATGCGCTGTATAATTGTATTTACCCATTTATTACATCCTTCACATAATTAATAATCATTAAGTGTATTCATTTTTGATACATTAAGTAGCATTCTTCATCTGGCTATCCATCCTGTAGGAAGATGATGGTTCCTTTCAGTCAGTTTCTGGGGTTTATACTCCACTCCTCAAAGAAGCAGCATGTGCGTGAATGGATTTTAGTTGAGTAGGGGGTTGCCAGGTTCAAACCCACCCTCTCAACATCCCAGATCCAAGATGGCTGGGGGAAGTTCTGTTGCTGCGAGTGGCCTTTCCGCGGTTCACGGCACGTGTTTGCTCGATGGTCGTTGACCCTATGAGGGTTTGTCCACCCTTTGACAGGTCTTGTTTTTCATCCTGCAGGGTGTCAATCCTCCCTTTACACCAGGCAAGCTTTGTTTAGTTGCTGACCGTCCAACAATGTGGCAGGTAATACTGGGTTACATGGTACCAGTAGCACCCAGACAAGTGACCTGACACATTAAGTATCATAGTTGTGTTGTGTTAAGAGAGCAACCAAGAAGAGGAATGAACTGTAATTGCTCAAAACACAAGTATGGATCAGATTCATTAAAATAATCCCAATAGAAAATGTCAAGTTCAATTCCTAGTCTGTGTTTCTTGCTTATTCTATCCCTTCTATCTTTGTCTTCTCTTTGGCTTGGCTTCGCGGATGAAGATTTATGGAGGGGTAATGTCCACGTCAGCTGCCAATTGCTGATGCGGGACAGGCAGACAAGGTTGCAAGGGAAAATTGGTTGGTTGGGGTTGGGTGTTGGGTATTTCCTCCTTTGACTTTTGTCAGTGAGGTGGGCTCTGCGGTCTTCTTCAAAGGAGGTTGCTGCCCGCCGAAATGTGAGGTGCCAAGATGCACGGTTTGAGACGATATTAGCCCACTGGCAGTGGTCAATGTGGCAGGCACCAAGAGATTTCTTTAGGCAGTCCTTGTATCTCTTCTTTGGTGCACCTCTGTCACGGTGGCCAGTGGAGAGCTCGCCATATAACACGATCATGGGAAGGCGATGGACTTCCATTCTGGAGACGTGACCTGCCCAGCGCAGCTGGATCTTCAGCAGCGTGGACTCGATGCTGTCGGCCTCTGCCATCTCGAGTACTTCGATGTTAGGGATGAAGTCGTTTCAATGAATGTTGAGGATGGAGCGGAGACAACGCTGGTGGAAGCGTTCTAGGAGCCGTAGGTGATGCCGGTAGAGGACCCATGATTCAGAGCTGAACAGGAATGTGGATATGACAACGGCTCTGTATACGCTAATCTTTGTGAGTTTTTTCAGTTGGTTGTTTTTCCAGACTCTTGTGTAGTCTTCCAAAGGCGTTATTTGCCTTGGCGAGTCTGTTGTCTAGCTCGTTGTCGATCCTTGCATCTGATGAAATGGTGCAGCCGAGATAGGTAAACTGGTTGACCGTTTTGAGTTTTGTGTGCCCGATGGAGATGTGGGGGGGCTGGTAGTCATGGTGGGGAGCTGGCTGATGGAGGACCTCAGTTTTCTTCAGGCTGACTTCCAGGCCAAATATTTTGGCAGTTTCCGCAAAACAGGACATCAAGCGTGAAGAGCTTGCTCTGAATGGGCAACTAAAGCGGCATCGTCTGCAAAGAGTAGTTCACGGACAAGTTTCTCTTGTGTCTTGGTGTGAGCTTGCAGGCGCCTCAGATTGAAGAGACTGCCATCCGTGCGTGCGGTACCGGATGTAAACAGCGTCTTCATTGTTGAGGTCTTTCATGGCTTGGTTCAGCATCATGTTGAAGAAGATTGAAAAGAGGGTTGGTGCGAGAACGCAGCCTTGCTTCACGCCATTGTTAATGGAGAAGGGTTCAGAGAGCTCATTGCTGTATCTGACCCGACCTTGTTGGTTTTCGTGCAGTTGGATAACCATGTTGAGGAACTTTGGGGGGCATCTGAGGCGCTCTAGTATTTGTATCTAGTACTAGAGTGCCTTATTCTATCCAATTTTGCAATAAATACACCACAATTTTTTTTGTATCTCGAGTTTAAGAGAAATAGTGACCTGCCAAGAATTCCTCTTTGTGATTCCCATACATTAACTACAGTGAAAAGTACATCTGGAGGAGCTTCGCATTTGAAGGTCAACCCAAAATTTGTATTTTGCTACAATTTTTTTTAAAACTTAGGGATTCTGTGAATGCCCAATTGTAGTACAGTTGGTTTCTCTTGAGTTGATCTGTCTATAACTGTGGGACCATATTCAGGAGATATGATTTTAAGTGAAATGGCCAATACCTTGCTGAGTTTGTTATTTCATGGAATTGGTCTTTAATCTGCTCTCCATTAATGATGCATGTTTGGGGTCATTGTCCTTAGTTCTCAACTCTGAGTAAATTGGAGATTGATTCTTTCATTGTGGCAAATGACATTTGGGGATCTGCTTCACCATGGCAGTGTTAGAGGATGGTTGTTTGCTAGTGAATTGAATTTTTGGCTCTTTCAAACCTGCGCACTTCTAATCAAATGATCAATAATCACCAGAATCAATGGCCCATTTAAACTTAGTTCAATTTTTTTTTTAAATCACAAAGGTTCAGAGGGTACATCAAATTTCAACTTTATAATAAGCTTTCCAATATCATAAAGATGTGAGCAATTCCCATTTGTTCACACAGATTTTAGATAATTATAGCTTCTAATGTCAGAGATTTAAACAATTCTCAGTGGAATCCAATAAACGTAATCAATAAATGCATTGCCTGACACTGCCAACAGTTGTGAGATTAAAAATGTGTGATATTTGCTTTTCTGCAAAGGAACCTGACCCCCAAATGACTTTGTGTCATGCAATGAACCATTGGGCTATTGAAAATGATTTCAAACATCAAATGAACCAAATGGGGGTATGTTGAAAAGACTTAGATGGTGGTTTATTGAATTTAAACCTGGTGAAAACAAATTCTGCTTAATTTCCACCTTTGCCCAGCTCGGGCGTTGGTCCATATCCAACAATCTACTAATAAATTTCAACTGAGCTGCATCATAACAATTTTGAAAATAAGGTAACTGCAATCCACCTAAGGCATATTTCCATCAAGTTTAAATAGAGCTACACGAGCTAACTTCCCTTTCCATAAAAACTCCCGTACTGCTCTATTCAAATCCTGAAAAAAAACTCCTAAGTATTTAATCCTATCGGACCATTTTATTTTTATAATAATTTTATACTCTGAATAATCTCCATCCCCAACTGGCAATATTTCACTCTTATCCCAGTTTACTTTATATCCAGACAATTCCCCAAACTTTATCAATCTTGTAAATGTCTCAGACTGTTCTGGTTCTGTCAAATATACCAACACATTATCTGCGAATAAATTAATCTTATATTCATCTTCCGCAATTTTCATTCCTTTAATCTTATCATTCTGTTGTATCGTCTGAGCTAACTGTTCAATAGCTAATGCAAATAAGGCTGGTGATAATGGTCGATTGTCGGGTCGATCGCATTAATTTAAATGATGATGAAATTTGGCCATTTGTCACCATCCTGGCAATTGGTTTGTATATAAAGCCTTAAGCAAGCCAATAAAATAAGGGCCAAAGTTAAACTTCTCTAACACCTTAAATAAAAAATTCCACTCAACCCTATCAAAGGCTTTTTCTGCATCCAGCTGTCTAAATGCATTGACTAAAGTTATCAATCTAAGAATATTGTCAGATGCATTTCTATTTTTAATAGAACCTATTTGATCTATATGTATCAACTGGGGGAAATATTTGGCAAGTCTATTCACTAACACTTTAGCTATAATTTTATAAGCAACATTTAATAAAGAAATAGGCCTATACGAAGATACTTTCAATGGATCTCTATCTTTCTTGGGAATCACAGTAATTATAGTGCTCGAACAAGATTCAGATAATGCCTGCTCTTCAGTTACTTGCTGCAAAACATCTCCAAATACAGAAGATGAATCTTCATAAAATACTTTATAAAATTCAGGTGAAAGACCATCATCTGGTGACTTTCCATTTGGCATCTCCTGCATAGCCTCTTTAATCTTAAAATCCGTGAATGGAACTTCCAATTATTTAACCTCTTCCTCCCCTAAAAGAGGTAAATTTAATTTAGATAAATAAGTTTCAATAAAACCAGGGTCCTGCTTTCCCTCAGAAGTATATAATTTTTGGTAAAATGAATAAAACTGGTCATTAATTTCCTGAGGTTTATAGGTAACTATTGAATTCTTTTTCACAGCATTAATACTTTGTGATGCCTGTTCTGTTTTTAATTGCCATGCTAATACTTTATGGGCTCTCTCACCTAATTCGTAATAACGTTGCTTAGATCGATTAAGTAGGCGCTCACACTGATGAGTTTGTAATATTATAACGCAACTTCACCTTCATTAAAGTAGCTTTTTTTAATCTTCTGTAACATCTTTCTGAAATTCCTTTTCCAATTCAGTAATTTGTTTCTCTAACATTAAACTTTCTGCTACATATTGCTTTTTAACTTTCATTGTATAACTAATGATTTGCCATTGTAAATATGCTTTCAAAGCATCCCGCAGTACAAAATTACTATGTACTAAATTAGCATTCTCAATCAAAAATAATTTAATCTGCTCCTTAACAAAAGTAATAAATTCCAGTTTCAACAACATTGCATTAAATCTCCATCTATAAGACAATTGTACCACCTCTGAACTCACACAAGAAAAAAATAACATAGAATGATTTGATATAACCTGGCTTTTATATTCAGCCTGCAATACACTACCCAACAAATGCCCTGAAATTTTAAAAAAATCTATTCTAGAAAATGAGTCGTGTCTAGACGAATGAAAAAAAAATTCTCAGTAGGGTTCATTCTCCTCCAAACATCAACCAAATTCAAATCTTCCGTTAAAGCTCTTATTTGTGTTGCTACCTTCGATTTCCTTGTATTTTTCTGAGATCTTCCAATAAAGGATCCAAAACACAATTAAAACCTCCCCCTACCAATATATTATTATTGGCCTGATTTAACAACAAAAAAAGCTTCTGACATAAACCATTCATCCTTTACATTAGGTGCATAAATATTTAACAAAATCCATGATTCACCAAAAATTTTACAATTAACCATTAAAACCCTACCAGCATTTCCTTCAAACGATTCCAACTCAAACGGTAATTTCTTATGAACTAAAATTGCTACTCCCTGCGCCTTAGAATTAAAAGTAGAAAACACATGCCCAATCTATTTTCTCTTTAATTTCAAATGTTCTTATTTAGTCAAGTGTGTTTCTTGCAAAAAAGCATTATCAACTTTCATTTTTATTATAGAGGCCAAAACTCATTTACGCTTAATTGGGTTATTCAAACCCTGGACATTAAATGTTGCAAAATTCAAATTAGACATTTCTAAATCTAATAATATATCCCACTACTATAAAATAATGCTCCCCTTCTAAGTCTCGTAACATTCTAATCTCCCCTATAAAAAAAATTCCCAAAAAAAAGACAATCCCAAAACAAACTACTAAAAAGTAGTAGCCCCCCCTAAAAATCTGGGTGTGGTAAAGCCCACTAGTGGCAGGTGACTAAAGGTCAACCCCCCAAGTCAGACTTTCACAAAGTACGTAGACAAAAACATTCAACTCAGTGATTCCAGTCCCAAAGATTGTTCCAGATCCTCAATATCGAGAAGACTGAGTCAATTCCACTTTTTTCCCATTCTTTTCATATTTTCCATTCTTCCCATTTCCATTACCATTGACCCTTCTCTTAAGTGACAATGGTGATGATTGCCCATTTCCTCATAAATCTGGCAATGAATTAGCAAAAATTAATGCATCATAATCCTTTTCAAAAAACTTTCAATACTGCCGAATAATGAAAAGCAAATTTATATCCCTTTCGCCACGATACTTCTTTAGCTGAGGTAAATTCTCGGTGCCTTCTAATAATTTCTTGACTCAAATCTGCATTTAAAAAAAAACGCTCTATTTGAACCCTCATTGGAGCCTGATTCTCTCGTGCTTTCTGCACCGCCATTCACAGTATCATTTCTCTGTCCTGATATTTCAAGCAATGAACCAAAACTGCTCATGGTGGTTGACCTGGGAATGGTTTCTTCCTTAATGATCTATGCGCCCGATCTAACACCAGACCATCTGGAAAAAATTCCTTGCCCAACACTTCTGGGATCCATTTCTTAAAAAAACTTCTCCGGGTCTGAACCTTCTATATCTTCCGGAAGACCTACTATTTTGACATTATTTCTTCGACTTTGATTTTCTAATGAATCAATCTTCTTCAATAATTCCTTCTTCTGAATCCCCCAGTCTACAAAAGAATCCTCCACTTTTTCCATTTTTTCTCTATTACGCTCCACTGGATTCTTGCATTCAAAAAAAGCCTCTTCGATCTTTTTAAAGTTATCTTGTACATTGTCCACTGATCTTATACATCCATTAACATAACTTTTAACTTCAGTAATATCTTTCTTCACAAAGGTTATTTCTTCACACATAGTGTTCATTTTAGTTCTCATTTCCAGAAATACTTGAATCATCTGAATAGACATCTGCATCAACATATTTTCCATTTGCTGAGCAATCCCTTCCAGAATTGTAAACACAGAATCCATTCCAGGTTCCATCACCCCCCTTTGAGGCCTACCTTCTTTACTCTCAGTCCCCAGTTCTTCAAATTCTAATAAGGTTGAACTCTCTTCCTCTTCAAGAGCAATAGGTCCTCTTCTGGTGCGCCTGCGGGTCTGGACACCCGACGACAGTGTGCCGACCTCGTCAGCCCGCCGTCGCTTGAGCTCCCCCACAGCCCACACCTTATCCAGTAGTTCGCGAACCTGTGAAGCACCACGCATGTCCAGCAAGGTCACCGACCGTGCAGGTGCATCTTCCAATGCTACACTGTGCAGCCCCAGACCACCAGGCAATGTTGCGGGCTTGCAGGCCTGTCCTTGCTCGGCTGGCCCACCTGCACGCCGGACTCACGAGCACGCGAGTCTTAACCGGCCGAGCTCGTCGCTGAGCTGGCACCATCTTGCGGATGCTTAAGTGGAGCCGACGTGATACTTAACTGGGCAGGAGTCCTCTGAAGCTTGGGGGGTCCAGTGGACGACTCCGTGGTTTCAACTTGGTCAGTAGGCCTTAATTCTTCCAATACTTTTTTTCAAAAGGTCATTTCTTTTGCAACTGAACTTTTGATTTTTTTTCACGTTTGCAGCCATTTCAATCCTCCACTCTTCCAAATCTGTAAACAATATTTTTCATCACTTTTATAACTTTTAAAATTGTGTATTTAATAGTCTAACTGGGGAAGGGTAGAACCATACGTCTACCCTCCACGCCATCTTGCCATGCCCTCTCATTTGACATTTTTAGGACCTCTTAACAAATTTGCTCAGTAATGTTTTCAGTTCCTTCACTAATTGGATGTCTCTGACTTGCTTGGACTCTGACTGATTGGATTGCTCAAGATCTTCAGAGGGTATTGAAGAATCAACCACACTTCTTTGAGTTGGTTGAAATTTATGAGCCAGCCAAAATGGGTGGGATACGATCATGCAGTCAATAAGAGACTCTGCAATGGAAGTAATCCCTTTAACCCACTTTATTCACAATCCTGCATGAATCTCATTTTTAAAAAATTCTTACATTCTCATCAACTCCCTCAAAACGCCATTATATTTCGGTCATCCTAAATTGTCCCTACCCCACAACCGGTACAATTTACAGTGGCCAAATAACTTATCAGCTGGGACTTGTGTTGATGTGGGTGGAAACTCGCGTAGTAACAGGCAAAATGCATATCAACAAATATCCTTTCCTGCAGTAATCAATGAGCAAAGTTGGATTTCACGACATTTCATTAGATGTATGACAGATGTTTTAATTATTTGATTCAATTCCCCACCAGTGATGCTACTACGCCAGCATCTGGTTCTGCCTTAATTATCCAGGATTCTGGACCCAAGATACTAAGTTAAAGCATTTTCAAATTGTGTACAGAATGAAATATTTTCTCAAATTTTGAGTTATGTGGGGGAAAAAAAATAACAAAATGGAGCTTCCAGCCATATTTTCTGCAACTTTTCGACCAGTTAATGACAAATAGCAAATTTTATTTATAAAAAAAAAGCAAAAAATGAAAATAAACATCTGTGTAAATCAACATATAAATAATTTTTTGTGCCTTTATATGACTAGCATTCATGTGTGTGTCTGGTAGTTAAGAATCACTTAGGACGAAAATTGTCTCATGATGCAAGAGTGATTTAGGGAAGTCTCCGAAGTGTAACCAGTAATAATTGCTGGATAGACAGTTGGTCTTCACAGGTCTGTTTGCATTGGTAACCATAGAGATTTGTTTTGCTGAATAATCAAAAAAATAATGATTAGTATTTCCTGAATAATTATCCTTTCAACTGATGACACTGAATAAATATAATTGAATGAACAATCCTTGTTTAAAGTCAAAATGATATGTACTGGGGATTAAACTACCATTTTGTTTACAGATATGACAGCCCTAATTGTTCAGCTCTTTGTTGTTATGTATTTAGTTTTGCCTTGCAACCTTACTGCTATGAATAAAACATGTATCAAAGCAAATTGTCAATCCTAGACATATTGCGGTGCTACAAAACTCAAATGCATTGTTCAACCTGCTCTTTAAATGAGGTTACTTAGTCATGTGTGGCTGGTTGAGATGCTTCGTAAACAGCTCTATACCAGTAATTGAACTGCAGCTATCTATAAGATGAAGCTTTTCTTCTCGTGAAGTGGTTAACCTGTTTTGACATTATGTATTGCATTTGTTGAAAAGACTCAAGTTGTCCATAGAACAATGCAGGAATAGGCACTTCATCCCACCGTGTCTACACCAGCCATATTGCCAGTCCTCATGAGTCCCATCAGCCTGCACATGGTTTGTTTCTGTCTCTTGCCTACCTCTTCCTGTACCTGTCTAAATGCCTCGTGACCATGGTAATTGTATCTGCTTCTCTCACCTTCCCTGGCAGCGTGTTTGAGGCACAAATTTCTGTTTATAAAAAAAAAAAAAAAAAAAAATTTTTAAATTAAATTAATTTCACATCTCCATGAAACTTTCCCCCTCTTACCTTAAAGCTATGCCCTCTAGTATTTAACATTTCATCCTGGGAAAAAGACTATCTACACCTCTCATAATTCTATCAGGTCAACCCTCAATCTCCAACTCTCCAGAGAAAACCAAATTTGTCCAACCTTTGCTTGTGGCTAATAAATTCCAATTCAGACATCCTCATGGTGAGCCTGTTCTGCACCCTATCCACCGGGTTCCCATCTCTCCTATAGAATGGCAACCACAAATGCACACAATTCTCCAAATGTAACCTGACTGAAGTTTTATATATGAGCAACATTACTTTCCAACCTTTTTTTATTTAATGCCACAACAGATGGAAGCAGACATGCCATATCTCATCTTTACCACTCTATCCATTTATGATGGCACTTTCATGGAGCTCTAAATGCATCCCAAGCTCCCACTCTACATCAAGGGTCCTGTCATTGACTTTATATTTTTCCCTGGTACGTGACATCGTAAAATGCATAACCCTGCACTTGTTCAGATGAAGCTTCCATTTCTTTGCCCAAATTTCCAACTCGCCCATCTTCTGCTTTATCATTTGACAACCTTCCTTGGTGTCCACAATTAAATTTAAAAAAAACTTTTGCTTTTAAACATGCACTATGCTAACATGAAATTATTTCTCTCTTGTGTATGAAGACAAAATATTTAGACCAATTTAAGTTTCCATTTACAAATTTTTGAAAGAAGTGGTCAAATCTAGAGTCAATCACTCTCTCATAATTCACTAGCTTTGCAACCACATAGCTGACACCTTTTTTTTCTTGGAGCACTATGTCAGTCATTGTATTCAGAATTCAGCTCTCAACCTAATCCATTTTGTTTCTGGATAGCTTAGAAAGAAATAAACTAAAACATTCCAGTGAAAAAACTGACAACGCCGGAAATATTCAGCAGAATCTACGGAGAATGAAATATGGGGAACATTTCAGGTTGATGGATGTTCTTTCATTAAAATTAGGAAAGGCTAGAAAACGAGCATGTTTTAAGGATACAGGGTTAGGGAGAGAAAAAAAGAATGTCTGTGGCAAGGTGGAGATGAAAAATTGCCTCGCACAGTATTGGTGGGGCTGAGAGAGGGTGGTGAAGGTTTGCTGATAGTAGGAGACCTGTTTGGAGAAAGTGTTAATGGAGGGATATGAATGAGAGCAGAGGAGAGAGTTTTTTTTTTAAAGTTGTAGAATTATGCGATTCAGGAAACAATAATTACATTTAAAATTGCTCCAAAATATCGAAAGGATCAGACAAATCTATATAGAGAGAGAAAACATGTTAATGTTGTTCTGACACAAACTGTAAGCTTATCCTAAATATCTGGGTGACTGATCTGAAGACTGAAGTTCAGCAGAAAACCTTAAAAGTAATCAAAATTTACACCTTTGAGGATTTAAGCAACAGGAATTAATAATTTGCAGTACTTCATGGTATCAGGTATATGGAGAGCAAAATGGAATAGCAGAGATGTACAGGAGAGCTCTGTGATACTGGAGATTGCTACCTAGAAATTGGTCTGTCTCATGAATTTCCATAACATGAAGTCATGTTATTTGCTCATGCATCAAAATGTGAGTTGAAAAAGAAACAAATTCAACTTATTTATTTATTTTCCACATAAATTTCTGAAGAGCACATTTTTATTCCATATCCCAATTGCATAGTGTTCAATTTCAATCTCAACAGCTCACAAATATGCTGTGCCAAGCAAGTTTTGAACAGCATTGGAGATAGTGGGAAAATAACAATTTGGAAATATTTTTTGTTCTTTCATTGCTCAGATGAGATCCTGGACCTCTCCATGCAATATCATTCATTAGAAGACTTCAGCCCTTCAGGAAAGTTGCTTGCTACCACATTTCTTTTGACTAAGGAAGGATACGTAATAAATGTTGGATTTGACATTGATAGCTATATCCTGGCCAACAAAGAAATATTAAAAATGCATGCAGCTAACACAAGGGTCTAGAATTTCTTCAACCAGATATCATTAACATAAACCTCCCTTTTCTGTTTAGACTCCCTCCCCCCCTCCACCTCACTCTGGGTCTGTCTTCTTTCCAGAGAACCAAATTCAATTTTTTCTTCTTATCAATTTTTTCTTATATCTTTTTGGCTGTTGCTCTGGAGTTTTTCTCTCTCCCCATCCCCCACCCCCCTTCTCTCAATCTTTAATTGAGTTGCTTGTCTACTTTTTTGCCAATACCTTGAGGAAGACTGCAGAGCCCACCTCACTGACAAAAGTCAAAGAAGGAAAAACCCAACCCCAACCAACCAATTTTCCCTTGCATCCGTGCCTGCCTGTCCTGCATCGGACTTGTCAGTCACCAACGAGTCTGCAGCAGACGTGGACATACCCCTCCATAAATCTTCGTCCGCGAAGCCAAGCCAAAGAAAGATATCCTATGGAAGTTGCAAGACTGGCTGAATGCCTCTAGGATTTCTGTTGTGCTTTTATTGGAGTTTCTTTTGGTTGTCTATCAATCAAACCTCAACACTTTCCTACCAGTTAAACTTGCTCGTGATCTGAGTGGATCCCCGGTGAGAACTTGCTCAAGAAAATTTGCTCAGAACTTAATGTCAGAGCAGTAAGCTTAACACAAGTAATATATGCGCTGCACTTGGACCAGCTCTTAAAGCTGAGAATCAGAAATTATTGTCATAAACATGTCAGGAAACATTGTTTTTGTAGCAGAATTACAGTGAAAACGTTTGTATAAACCACATTACAAAATAAATAAAAATAGTCCAAGAAAAAGAAAAAAAGATTAAACAAGGACGTGTCTACAGTTCATCGTTCATTCAGAAATTAGATGGTTGTGGGCCATGGTACCCCTGCATTCAAGAGTATTTGGTAACATACTGAATTTCCTCAAAGGGTAGATTTCACAAAGGAGCTGCTGGGAAATTGCAATGATTTGAGCTGCATTGTTGAAGACAAGTGGTCGACTGCTCTGGAATGCAATGAAATTAACAGCAGTGATTGATTGTGTAGCAATTCTGGGCATTTATGTTCAAACATGCTTGGGTGAGACTTCCAAACATCATCAAAGTTCCAGAAACAAAGGCTGGCAGTTCCACACAGACATGTTGGCAACTGAACCATTGCAATTATGCAATGTTGTTATTCAAAACCCTGAAGCAATTGGCACAAAAATGCTCCCCAATCACCAGACAGCTTTTCTGGTCAGTTGTTGAAAATCCGTTTCAGTTAGAAAGGTGATTCAACCACTTGCTATTTCCACACACTGATCGTTCCTCTGACCTTTTGATTAATAAACATGTTTGAATTATTCCAAGGACTTCAGAAAATGAGAAAAAGAACATTTCATTAGAAATGTGCAGGAGAAGCATTTTTACTTCGTGATTTTTTTTCCTTGAACAGTTTGCAAAAATAACCGTTTATTCTCTCATTGTCTGCAGGAAGCGCAAGAATCCCTGTAACCTTTAATGAAAATGGAGATGCTCCTGGACGTTACGATATTTATCAGTACCAAATCAAGGACAATCTCACACGTACATATTCAGTCATTGGACAGTGGGTGAATAAGCTTAATTTAAATGTAAGTAACATACTAATTTTTTTTTTACTTTTATTTTTAATGTGTACAGTTTTGAGATGAAATGTATGAAGAAGTTGCAGGTTTTAAAGTTCTGTTGGAGAATGGACTCTTTTCAGACCATGGAAGTGGTGTATGAGATGGTCTGGTCAATGACTCTCACTATTTCCAATTGTGTTTTTTTTTTTCACCATGGCTGGTCAAAATTGAGTTGTTTGTAACAAATTGGGGACATGAGAAAGCACTCGCAATTGAGTACTGAGGGAAAATGCCATTTCTTGTAGGTATGGCCTTTGATATGACCTGTCAAACGAAAGCCCTGTTTATCCTTGTAAGTGGATATAAAATTCTGGAAATTGTTTTGAGGAAGATGAGAGTAGTCCCGTTGATTGGCCTGTTCTCATCCATCCTCACCCAACGTTATTAAAATAGATTAAATAAAATGGTCATTCTGGAAATTCTTGTTCCACTTGGGCAGAATTGTGGAAAGAGAAAGAGTTAACATTTCAGTATGAATACTTTTCATCAAAGCTTTCTCAGATGCTGCCTGATTTGCTGAATATTTCAGGTTTTATTGTTTTTCTTCAGATTTCCAGCAACGGGTATTTTTTTATTTTCAATCTGAACAAATGATCTAGCTGTCACCATGAAGGAGCTTTCTGTTTGCAATTTGATTTTCACAATTTCAACATTAGAAAATTTACTGTACCTGACTCTAAACAGGATTGTCTTGTTTTGGACCTAGTTGAAAGAAATGTGGAAAGTTTCATATAATTGAGCTTTTGCTTTCTATTTTCCCTGGGTTTCAATCATGCATTCCCATGCAGTTGTGCTTTGAATGCCAGTGGGACTTGAGTCAAGTCAAATTATTGCCATCTGATTGCACCTGACGAAACAGTGTTCTCCAGTCCTTGGTGCAAAAAAAAAACACAGACCCACAACCAGAATAAGCACACGTATAGACAAATAATACATTTCAGGTCAAGTATTCAGAGAGACAAACAAATAAATATTGTTTGGTAAATATTAGTTTAATGTGAGCAGTTCCTTTTGTTGTTCAGCTGCCTGTGGGAAGAAGCTGTTTCTCAGCCTGGCTCTGATACTCCTGTGTCTCTTTCCCAATGGGAGCAGCTGAAAGATCCTCTGTGCAGGATGGAAGGGGTTCTCAATGATTTTGAGTGCCCTATTCAGATAATGATCCCGGTAGATCACGTTGATTGGGGTGGGTGGGGAAGGGAGACTACATTGATCCTCTCTGCCACACTTATGGTCATGTGAGGTTTTCTGGGGTCGACCATTGTATTTTCCTTTTGCCTTCCATTAACTCTTGCAATGGTAAGGCGAAGAAAATGAATTTTCAACAAGTTAAAATTTGTTTAAAATTGTTGAAATGTTTTTTTCTTCTCAGTCAAAATCTTTAATGAAGCCAAAATAGAGCAAAAACAAATTGAAATGCCATATATTTTGGCATAGAAGTCGAGTCGTGAAACCCTAGAAAACTCTCAAAAATGGCGGTGGGGGGGGGGGGGGGGGTCAACGTACGCAAGATGTACTTTGAGACCTTAAAATCAGCTCAAAAACTGTTCCATACCAATTCGGTGTAAGTAGATCCATGAAAGACAGATTCTGCGTTATAAGTCGATCCTTGGAAAATGGAAAAAAAACCGACTACGACAGATTTTCATTGAATTTTTTATTGAATACAACAACACATTTAGAACCTTTCAAAATCACTCTCACTATCATGTCTGAAGCAAAGATAGCAGAAAGCACATCCATACTCTCACTGTTTAAACTGCCATCATATGGGTCCCAGTCTGTATCTGATGAGGTGGTTTCAGTTTCATCGTCAGTATCCCACAATAAATCATTTTCTGTATCATTGCTTTTTAAATTATTTTATTACAGTCTCCACTTTAACTTTGTCCCATGCCTTGAACATGAATTTACACAGCACATCAAGTGATAAAGCACTCATTGCCTCATCTTTTGTGAATGATTTTTCTGCACTCGATATCCATATATTCCTTTCCTCACACACATAGTCTTTGAATGGCTTGTTCAAGCAGACATTGATAGGTTTGAATATAGACGTCAAACCATCCGGGATAACAGCCAAGAAAGTATTATGTAGTGCTAATCTACTTTTAGTGTTCTCAGTTAAGAAATGTATCCCAGAGCAGCAAACTCTGTTCCTTGCGTGAACTTCCTGTTCCACACATTGTCTATCCCTAGTGTTGCACCATTTTCATGAAAATGTACAAAATACCTGCAGGAAATTTTATTTTAGATTTAATTTTGTGTTTGAAGATTACTATCGGTCTTAACTTCATCCTGTCAGCCACGCACAATAGCACTATGGTAAACCTAGTCTTCTTGTGGTCCCGACATCTGGTTTGCACAGTTTTCACACCTTTCCATTCCACTGTTCTATTGCCTATCATGTCAAAATTCATGGGGGTTTTGTCCAGGTTTCCAATATATGCCAATGCAAACTGGTCTTTCTGCTGGTTTTGTATAATAAACTGGGGAGAAACTTACAACCTTATGATCAAGATCATTTGGTAGTTTCTGAGCAATTTTTGTTTTTTTTGTCACAATACCAGATTTTTCTTGTTCTGAAATGGTTTAAAATCATTACTGAGTTCTGTGTACAACTTTGCCCACTGCAGTGCAAATGTTTTTATTTTATTTCGGGTGACGATGTAGTAATCTTCTTTCTGTTCATGTACCCATTCTACAACATGATTTTTCAACTCTGGCCAACGACTAATTCCTCTCCTCATCGAACATTGACTTTTTGGTATTTTCCTTAAAATCTTCTTTCTTCCTCCAATCTCTTACCAACTTCTCAGGCCCATCAAATTTTCTTGCAGCAGCGTAGTTGTTGGTTTTCTTGGCCATTTCTATCAGTTTTACTTTAAAACTCCTTTCATACTTCCATTTCTTTGATAACCGTCACCTCCAGCCAACGTCCAGCAGACCAATTATTGTGATTTTTGGGGGCTGACTTGTACACCCTAAAAATGCCCAACGTCTCGGGCATCGCGATTTTTGAGGATGGACTTGTACACCGGATAAATGATAAAATCCTTGTAATGAGGCTGAAAAAGGGGGGTTGACATCTGTCAATCGACTTGTACACCGAAATATATAGTAGTTATGTTAATACTGTGTGAACAATGCTGCAGACGTCATAACCTGAACATTCAGGTTATACCAAACTTTAAATCAACTATTAATTATTTAAGAATTAACTACAGTATGTGGTTATGATGTAAGCATTGCCTCCTTGTCTCTTAGCTTTGAATAAGGCATTCTGGTTTCTCACTCTACTACTGTATCCTGTCACCCAAAAACCACCCTCCACTATACAGTCTGGGCTCTGAGCACCTAATCGACATTTAAATGTAGTGTTTGAGACATTGATGACAATGAAAGGCTCTTCTCTTTCTGATTTGGGTGGATGTGAACACACCTCTGGTATTATTAATATGCAGGGAGCCCTACATATATACAGAGTTGGCAAACACTATCGCTCAACTGAGATGGGCAGAGAATGGATTAGATGCTTTTTAATTGTTGCTATGCTCTTGCAATTATTGGCAAACTAATTTTACAGAAATGCTTTATAGGAGTTTATTTTAAAGATATAATCAAATGTAAATGTAACTGTCAAAATGCAGTATGTGAATTAATAATTCTTTTGAAGTATAAATTTTGAACTTGTCTGGAAACTAACCACAGCAATAATTGTTTTAAATATCAACCTCTAAGAATAATTGTATAGTTTGACCTGATTGTTAGTCAAAACGATGCATGTGTCTTTTGAGGACTTGATTAAAATGAAAAAAAAAGTATTTGCTCTAATAGGAATATTTATTTGTAGATATTCTGGAATAAAATACACAAAATGGACACAATTATTAGAATAGTGCATTTTCAAAGTCCTTTATGATAAAATATTCCACTAGAACCATAGAACACTACAGCACAGAAAGTGGCTTTTTGGCCCTCTAATCTGTGTTGAACCATATTTTTGCCTAGTCCCACTGATCTGCACCTAGTCCGTACCCTTCCCATCTATGTACTTATCTAAATCTTCCTTAAATGTTAAAATTTAGCCCACGTTCAACACCTCAGCTGGCAGCTTGTTCCATACTCCCACCATGCTCTGTGTGAAGTTGTTCCCCCTCATGCTCCCTATAAATTTTTCCCCTTTCACTCTTAACCCACGTCCTCTGGTTTGTATCTCACCTATCTGAGTGGGGGGAAAAATGCCTATCTATATTTATCTATCCCCTCATAATTTTAAATACCTCTTTCAAAGCTCTCATTCTTCTATGGTCCAGCAAATAAAGTCATAACCTGTTTAACCTTTCCGATTAACTCAGTTCCTGAAGTCCGGGCGACATCCAAATAAATCTTCTCCGCACTCTATCTATCTTATTGATATCTTTCCTGCAAGTAGGCGGCCAAAACTGTTGACTAGTATGCTGTAAATATGGTATTACTTCCTCCCTGGTGAAACTGGGACCAATCTAAACAGGACAATAGCATATTTCGCCAGCTAATCAGGTGAAAAAAATCCTTATTAAAATGCAATGGAATTAATTTAACACAAAAAAACCCAAATGTATTAGAAGTAATGCAAAATTTAAAATCTTGAATCCAACCCAAACCTGTACACTTCCATGTATAACAAACACAAGACATAAGGGAGCCAGCCAATCATCTCTCAGAAGACAAGATGGCAATTTATAGATGTTGATGAGACTTCTAGCTCTTGACAAAATCTTGTGTTTAAAATTGGTAAATTTTCCAGTGCTTGGGAGACCTGGAAATGGGAGGTGAGGTCTGCTCTCTGAAGAAACTCAACCCCTTTACCGCAGGAGGGATAGAAATGTGTTCCCCTTTCTTTCTATCAGTCCCCAGAAATGGGACTCTTCTGATGACCAAAAATAAACCTCCCTGACAAATTGCTCTCCTCTCATTCCCTGTTCTCAGGATTCCTAACTTTTTGGTTCTGAACCTGGATTCCCTTCTGACTGAAAATGCGCCATTTTAATTAGTCTGTGTTCTTTGAAGTTTAGGACAATGAAGAGAACTCTTATTGAAACATTTGAAACAAGCAGGAGATGGTGAGATGTTTTCACCCATGTGGGCATAATTTTGCAGGTAATGGACTAATCAGTTGTAATACTTAAAACAAAGATGTTTTGAAATACTTATTTGGGAAAAGGTAGTGAATTTCTCGTATTCTCTACCTCAGTGAATTTTGAAAGCTAGAACATGAGAAACATTTAACGTGAAGGTAGGTATATTTTTGAGTGGTCATGAGATTGAAGATTATGGTGATCTGTCACAGTGGTGGAGTTAAGGCCAGCATAGATCAGCCTTGTGCTCCCATTTTGTGTTCTTGGGAATCTATCAGACAAAAAAAACACTGTTGCAGAGTTTTAAAAAAACACAATCTTCAGAGAATTCCAGCCTTTCCTACACAAAATACTCCGCACTTCTATGTAACCACATTCTGTCAAAATCCAGCCAACAGGATCCACAAGGCCACAAGACTCTGTTAGACCACTCCCCTTTCTCCCACTCTTCCCTCTTCTCTTCCTCCATCTCTCCACCCCTTCCCTCTCCATTCACAGAGCCATCCTCCCTACCCCTGTTTCCTGGTATGCCCTCCCTCCCTTATCCACCTGTTACCTCATGCCTGTGCTTCTCCCACCCCCCATTTTAATCAGGCACCTGCCTACATTTTACTCATACCTTTATGAAGGGCTCAGACCCAATATGTTGGTTTATTTTTGCTATATAAAGAACGCTGTTTGCTCTCCTGAGTTTCTCCAGCATTGTGGGTTTTCTTTGTTCAGTCACGATGTCACAAGGTGTCAGATTAAAAAAAAACTATCAAATCAATGACTAATATAATGAAATTAAGAAATAAAGGATAGAGGTTTTTATAAAAACAGCTATAGGTTGCCTATTTAAGATGGAGCTGAGAAAGAATTTGTTCTGTCAGATGTTCATGCATCTCTAGAGAGCCGTGGATGGGAAAACATTACATACATTTCAAGGCAGACAGAATTTTGATTACTAGGAGAGGTGATGAAGTAGTTCAGAGGGATCCTCTGCTCTTGCTACTTATGCCCTTTTTACACAGAAAAGCCACATTATTCTCTGGAAACCGGCTTGCTTGTTCACACAGAACAGAAGAAAGGCCGGGTCCGTGAGTCCTTATACACAGCAAGCCGGCTTCCTGAAGCAAAAGAGGCAGGACATGTAGCACAGCAGCATGGCAACGCAACTCGCCCTTTTAGACTGGTCCTGCATCAATACACTCCAACTCTGATATTACCTACCCTGGTGGATTGAAGCCAGGTAAGTTTAAACCCTCCCACCACCCCCACCCACCCCCCCCCCCCCCCATTGGATGTGTTCATACAGTGCTCGAAAGCCAGATAAAACCTGGCTTTCAAGCACTGTGTGTGTCAAAGGTACAAAGTGGTAGTAATTATACGCAATCCAAATCATTTGCCGTTACCTCCTGTACTTCATATCAACTTCAGAATTTTCACTAAATGTAGGTTAAATGTAAATCCCAAAGTTGTATTATTCCTGGGCTTTCGAGCCCTAGTTGTTTGCAATTTCTCCAGTATAATCTCGTTGTATCATTTGAAACAATGTCAAGTTCATCTTTTTACTAACATTTTTCCCATTGAAATACACCTTAAATCCAGCATGATGAATAGCCCCAAAATTATTCCTCTCAATGGTGCAACAACGTGTGCACTCCCTCACATTATACACTATTTTGAGACTTGGGAGAGGCCAAAGTTCATTCCATTTTCTTCCACCACAGTGCAACTATATTCAAGGATTGAAGCTGCAGTGTGGCTGAACAAGGGTAAGTTTATGGTTTTATAAATTGCTGACAACTGAGCAGAGAGGGAGATTGTTGATCCTTTGGGTCAAACAGCTTTGTAGTGCTTCCTATTTGATTTATTGGTGGCTGCTCCATTTTTCCCTTTAAATACCAGTGGTGACCCATTATCTATGATCATTATCTTCTCCCTTCAATCATTTTCCCATTTAGGCTGTGCTCGTCTGCAGGTATGCCTTTCCTAGTACTGCTATATTTCAGTGTTTGTGTTGTGCTTTGAACCATGAGATGAAATACTGTTGTCTGGCATATCTTGACATTTTATTTCCGTATCTTCTTTATCATCACAGTTTGAACTTGTAATTCAGCTTTGATCCAGGATGACTCTTCTTTCCCTTGACTCGAGCAGCTAACCACTTAAGTGATTACATGTTGAGGAGGTGTGGTATTTTGTATCGTTCTGTCATGCAGATTAAAGTCTGGAGATTATATTTTAATGAAGGGAATTTATTAAAATTGAGGTCAATGTCCCTATCTCCATCGAGAGGAATAGTATTATAACAGGGGTGGCCAAACTTGCTTTATGTAAGAGCCACAAAAGATAAAGCTCAGATGCTTGAGAGCCACAGGACATGAACAGAATTCACACATGTTTTTATTGTTACATACATATTTTGTAATAAAAATGTTATATAAATTTTAAGAAATGCATATTAGATGCAATAATATTTATTCATGCATGCAGTTAAGTTGTATTAATTTCAGTAATCACAAATATGTATAAAAAGTAAACCAAAAAAATGATATTTTAATCAGATTTCCACCGTACATTAGTCTTATTATAATCATTTTTTATGACTAAAATACAACACTACAAATATCAGGCTATATTAAAGATGCAAGCAGGGCGGGCAAGGGCGAGAGACCGGCAGTGCGAGGTGGGCGAGGGGGAGAGACTGGCAGTGCGAGGTGGGCGAGGGGGAGAGACCGGCAGTGCGAGCCGGGCGGGCGAGGGGGAGAGACCGGCAGTGCGAGCCGGGCGGGCGAGGGGGAGAGACCGGCAGTGCGAGCCGGGCGGGCGAGGGGGAGAGACCGGCAGTGCGAGCCGGGCGGGCGAGGGGGAGAGACCGGCAGTGCGAGCCGGGCGGGCGAGGGGGAGAGACCGGCAGTGCGAGCCGGGCGGGCGAGGGGGAGAGACCGGCAGTGCGAGCCGGGCGGGCGAGGGGGAGAGACCGGCAGTGCGAGCCGGGCGGGCGAGGGGGAGAGACCGGCAGTGCGAGCCGGGCGGGCGAGGGGGAGAGACCGGCAGTGCGAGCCGGGCGGGCGAGGGGGAGAGACCGGCAGTGCGAGCCGGGCGGGCGAGGGGGAGAGACCGGCAGTGCGAGCCGGGCGGGCGAGGGGGAGAGACCGGCAGTGCGAGCCGGGCGGGCGAGGGGGAGAGACCGGCAGTGCGAGCCGGGCGGGCGAGGGGGAGAGACCGGCAGTGCGAGCCGGGCGGGCGAGGGGGAGAGACCGGCAGTGCGAGCCGGGCGGGCGAGGGGGAGAGACCGGCAGTGCGAGCCGGGCGGGCGAGGGGGAGAGACCGGCAGTGCGAGCCGGGCGGGCGAGGGGGAGAGACCGGCAGTGCGAGCCGGGCGGGCGAGGGGGAGAGACCGGCAGTGCGAGCCGGGCGGGCGAGGGGGAGAGACCGGCAGTGCGAGCCGGGCGGGCGAGGGGGAGAGACCGGCAGTGCGAGCCGGGCGGGCGAGGGGGAGAGACCGGCAGTGCGAGCCGGGCGGGCGAGGGGGAGAGACCGGCAGTGCGAGCCGGGCGGGCGAGGGGGAGAGACCGGCAGTGCGAGCCGGGCGGGCGAGGGGGAGAGACCGGCAGTGCGAGCCGGGCGGGCGAGGGGGAGAGACCGGCAGTGCGAGCCGGGCGGGCGAGGGGGAGAGACCGGCAGTGCGAGCCGGGCGGGCGAGGGGGAGAGACCGGCAGTGCGAGCCGGGCGGGCGAGGGGGAGAGACCGGCAGTGCGAGCCGGGCGGGCGAGGGGGAGAGACCGGCAGTGCGAGCCGGGCGGGCGAGGGGGAGAGACCGGCAGTGCGAGCCGGGCGGGCGAGGGGGAGAGACCGGCAGTGCGAGCCGGGCGGGCGAGGGGGAGAGACCGGCAGTGCGAGCCGGGCGGGCGAGGGGGAGAGACCGGCAGTGCGAGCCGGGCGGGCGAGGGGGAGAGACCGGCAGTGCGAGCCGGGCGGGCGAGGGGGAGAGACCGGCAGTGCGAGCTGGGCGGGCGAGGGAGAGACCGGCAGTGCGAGCCGGGCGGGCGAGGGGGAGAGACCGGCAGTGCGAGCCGGGCGGGCGAGGGGGAGAGACCGGCAGTGCGAGCCGGGCGGGCGAGGGGGAGAGACCGGCAGTGCGAGCCGGGCGGGCGAGGGGGAGAGACCGGCAGTGCGAGCCGGGCGGGCGAGGGGGAGAGACCGGCAGTGCGAGCCGGGCGGGCGAGGGGGAGAGACCGGCAGTGCGAGCCGGGCGGGCGAGGGGGAGAGACCGGCAGTGCGAGCCGGGCGGGCGAGGGGGAGAGACCGGCAGTGCGAGCCGGGCGGGCGAGGGGGAGAGACCGGCAGTGCGAGCCGGGCGGGCGAGGGGGAGAGACCGGCAGTGCGAGCCGGGCGGGCGAGGGGGAGAGACCGGCAGTGCGAGCCGGGCGGGCGAGGGGGAGAGACCGGCAGTGCGAGCCGGGCGGGCGAGGGGGAGAGACCGGCAGTGCGAGCCGGGCGGGCGAGGGGGAGAGACCGGCAGTGCGAGCCGGGCGGGCGAGGGGGAGAGACCGGCAGTGCGAGCCGGGCGGGCGAGGGGGAGAGACCGGCAGTGCGAGCCGGGCGGGCGAGGGGGGAGAGACCGGCAGTGCGAGCCGGGCGGGCGAGGGGGAGAGACCGGCAGTGCGAGCCGGGCGGGCGAGGGGGAGAGACCGGCAGTGCGAGCCGGGCGGGCGAGGGGGAGAGACCGGCAGTGCGAGCCGGGCGGGCGAGGGGGAGAGACCGGCAGTGCGAGCCGGGCGGGCGAGGGGGAGAGACCGGCAGTGCGAGCCGGGCGGGCGAGGGGGAGAGACCGGCAGTGCGAGCCGGGCGGGCGAGGGGGAGAGACCGGCAGTGCGAGCCGGGCGGGCGAGGGGGAGAGACCGGCAGTGCGAGCCGGGCGGGCGAGGGGGAGAGACCGGCAGTGCGAGCCGGGCGGGCGAGGGGGAGAGACCGGCAGTGCGAGCCGGGCGGGCGAGGGGGAGAGACCGGCAGTGCGAGCCGGGCGGGCGAGGGGGAGAGACCGGCAGTGCGAGCCGGGCGGGCGAGGGGGAGAGACCGGCAGTGCGAGCCGGGCGGGCGAGGGGGAGAGTCCGGCAGTGCGAGCCGGGCGGGCGAGGGGGAGAGTCCGGCAGTGCGAGCCGGGCGGGCGAGGGGGAGAGTCCGGCAGTGCGAGCCGGGCGGGCGAGGGGGAGAGTCCGGCAGTGCGAGCCGGGCGGGCGAGGGGGAGAGTCCGGCAGTGCGAGCCGGGCGGGCGAGGGGGAGAGTCCGGCAGTGCGAGCCGGGCGGGCGAGGGGGAGAGTCCGGCAGTGCGAGCCGGGCGGGCGAGGGGGAGAGTCCGGCAGTGCGAGCCGGGCGGGCGAGGGGGAGAGTCCGGCAGTGCGAGCCGGGCGGGCGAGGGGGAGAGTCCGGCAGTGCGAGCCGGGCGGGCGAGGGGGAGAGTCCGGCAGTGCGAGCCGGGCGGGCGAGGGGGAGAGTCCGGCAGTGCGAGCCGGGCGGGCGAGGGGGAGAGTCCGGCAGTGCGAGCCGGGCGGGCGAGGGGGAGAGTCCGGCAGTGCGAGCCGGGCGGGCGAGGGGGAGAGTCCGGCAGTGCGAGCCGGGCGGGCGAGGGGGAGAGTCCGGCAGTGCGAGCCGGGCGGGCGAGGGGGAGAGTCCGGCAGTGCGAGCCGGGCGGGCGAGGGGGAGAGTCCGGCAGTGCGAGCCGGGCGGGCGAGGGGGAGAGTCCGGCAGTGCGAGCCGGGCGGGCGAGGGGGAGAGTCCGGCAGTGCGAGCCGGGCGGGCGAGGGGGAGAGTCCGGCAGTGCGAGCCGGGCGGGCGAGGGGGAGAGTCCGGCAGTGCGAGCCGGGCGGGCGAGGGGGAGAGTCCGGCAGTGCGAGCCGGGCGGGCGAGGGGGAGAGTCCGGCAGTGCGAGCCGGGCGGGCGAGGGGGAGAGTCCGGCAGTGCGAGCCGGGCGGGCGAGGGGGAGAGTCCGGCAGTGCGAGCCGGGCGGGCGAGGGGGAGAGTCCGGCAGTGCGAGCCGGGCGGGCGAGGGGGAGAGTCCGGCAGTGCGAGCCGGGCGGGCGAGGGGGAGAGTCCGGCAGTGCGAGCCGGGCGGGCGAGGGGGAGAGTCCGGCAGTGCGAGCCGGGCGGGCGAGGGGGAGAGTCCGGCAGTGCGAGCCGGGCGGGCGAGGGGGAGAGTCCGGCAGTGCGAGCCGGGCGGGCGAGGGGGAGAGTCCGGCAGTGCGAGCCGGGCGGGCGAGGGGGAGAGTCCGGCAGTGCGAGCCGGGCGGGCGAGGGGGAGAGTCCGGCAGTGCGAGCCGGGCGGGCGAGGGGGAGAGTCCGGCAGTGCGAGCCGGGCGGGCGAGGGGGAGAGTCCGGCAGTGCGAGCCGGGCGGGCGAGGGGGAGAGTCCGGCAGTGCGAGCCGGGCGGGCGAGGGGGAGAGTCCGGCAGTGCGAGCCGGGCGGGCGAGGGGGAGAGTCCGGCAGTGCGAGCCGGGCGGGCGAGGGGGAGAGTCCGGCAGTGCGAGCCGGGCGGGCGAGGGGGAGAGTCCGGCAGTGCGAGCCGGGCGGGCGAGGGGGAGAGTCCGGCAGTGCGAGCCGGGCGGGCGAGGGGGAGAGTCCGGCAGTGCGAGCCGGGCGGGCGAGGGGGAGAGTCCGGCAGTGCGAGCCGGGCGGGCGAGGGGGAGAGTCCGGCAGTGCGAGCCGGGCGGGCGAGGGGGAGAGTCCGGCAGTGCGAGCCGGGCGGGCGAGGGGGAGAGTCCGGCAGTGCGAGCCGGGCGGGCGAGGGGGAGAGTCCGGCAGTGCGAGCCGGGCGGGCGAGGGGGAGAGTCCGGCAGTGCGAGCCGGGCGGGCGAGGGGGAGAGTCCGGCAGTGCGAGCCACGTATTAAAGGTCAAAGAGCCGTATGTGGCTCATGAGCTGTGGTTTGGCCACCCCTGTATTATAAGATCATAAGACAGAGGAGCAGAAATAGGCCATTCAAGCATGAGGTGATCCATTTTTCTACTCAGCCCCATTGCTCAGCCTTCTCCCCATAACTTTTCTATGCCCTGGCTAAACAAGAACCTTTTAATCTTTGCCTTAAAACACCAAATAATCATAATCAAATGTTAGAGTCAAAGGTCATACCATCATACAAACCACCTTTATCTCTTTCAACTCCATCTACACTTCCTGATGCCTTGAAAAAGCAATCAACGTATTAAAGAACTCCTTGTATCTCAGCCACACTGTCTTCATCCTCCTCCCATTGAGAAGAAAATTCAGGAGTTTGAAATTGTGCAGCACCAAATTCAAAGAACCTCACACTCGTAAAATAATGTTGCCCTTGCTCTATACTAGCTGATCTCTCTAACAAGGTACAATGTTTTGGCTGCTATACTATGTACAAGTTGACTTGCTGGACTGCTAACAGAACAAACTTTCCCACTCCACCTTGGTATATGTGACATTAAACTTGAGCCTGAGCAAAAGCCAATTCACTAATTTAAAAAAAATAGACATCCATTAATCTATAAACCTTGATTTTTAAATCCACCTCAGCTATTCTGATGTCTAAGATGCTAGACATCTTTGATCCACTCCTCATCATTCATGGTTAATCCTGAACAGATTCTAACCTTTGTAATTTCTGTAAATTGCTGAGAATCTGGCCTGATAACTTGTCTGTCTTTCTTTGGCTTGGCTTCGCGGACGAAGATTTATGGAGGGGGTAAAAAGTCCACGTCAGCTGCAGGCTCGTCTGTGGCTGACAAGTCCGATGCGGGACAGGCAGACACGGTTGCAGCGGCTGCAGGGGAAAATTGGTTGGTTGGGGTTGGGTGTTGGGTTTTTCCTCCTTTGCCTTTTGTCAGTGAGGTGGGCTGTAAGATGCACTCAACATCATTCGTGAGAAACTTAGCATTGGGTTCCGCATAGTCTGGTGACAAATAGGGTCTTCCTCACTGACCACTTGCCTTTTTGATATTTTTACAATTTCTGATTGTTGAACTAAAATGTCTTCAGGTGCCAAAGTGCTAAACTAGAGACCCTATTCGCTGAACTTCCCTGTCTGTATAATTGTTTCTTTTCTTCCAACACTCTCCTCAATCCTTCATTTTTCCAAAACAGACTACTGTTACTTTGCTCGTTCTTGATCAAATTTGGTTTGATGATGCTTCCATGAAATATGACATGAAACACGATTAGAAATTGGAACTACGTTCAATTGTCAATGCCCCACCATTGACAGCCTTACCTAAGGCTATCTTTGCTAGAAGCTCTGTTCTTAAACCTATTTAATTATTATTCTCAAGTAACTGGAAATATCTTCCATGTTTTAATGTTCCTTGTTGATTAAAGATCCTTTTTATTTCTTGCTCACCAGCAAATTATTGGCCTTGTATCTTGTGTAGAAGTAATTTATTTGACAAATGCAAATAATAAGTTTCTTAGTTTTACTATTTAAGTTTTTTTCATGATCAGTTGTGAAAAAGATTTTAAAGTGATCAAGATGAAACAATTGGGATATTTTGCACTGTTGAAACAAAATATGAGTCTCTTTTCAATTGTAAGATCTACTTGACAGTGACTCGCATCCAAACAGATTTAGCAAATAAATTTGTAATAGTCATAAAAATAAATATAGTTGGAAGATGAAAAAGAATTAGGTCCATATTAAACCAGATATAATTTTGTCACCCCAGGGTCTATAGCAAAACATGCGAGTGGAATTGAATAATTCTATAGGTTAATTAGCAGATCTACTGTAAATATCAAAGGATCACATGGAAATTGAAAATGATAAACTTGTTGATGGATTGTTGATGTGGCCGTTACTGAAGTTTGGCTGAAGGAAAGGCAAGATTGGCTGATGCAGGTACCTGGGTTTAGGTGTTTTACAAAGAATATGGTGGGAGGTAAAAAATGGGGGTGGAGTTGGGGAAGGAGTCACATTACTGGTTAGGATAGTATCAATTCTATAGAAAGGGAGGACGCTGCAAAGGAAGAGTCCACTGAGTTGGTGTGGATGGAAATCAGAAATGAGAAGGTTTATCACTGCTGGGAGAAGTCTATAGGTTCCCAAACAGCCCTTAGGACACCATGGAGCAGATAAGCAGGCAGACTTTGGAATGGTGCAGGAAATGGAGAGTTGTAGTTATGGATTATTTCAACTTCCCTAATATTGACTTGTGTCTACTGAATGCAAGAGTGATGGATGGGACTGAATTTGTCAGGTATGTTCAAAAAGGATTCCTGTCAGCGTATGTGGACCAGCCGACTAGAGGAGAGGTCACACTGGATCTGGTTCTGTGAAATGAACTTGGTCAGATGGCGGACCTCTCGGTGGGGCAGCATTTTGGTGAGAGTGACCACAACTCCCTCGGCTATGGAAAAGGATGTAAACAGTCAAACTGGGAAAGTGCTTAACTGGGGAAGGGCTGATTATGATGAAGCAGGAACTAGCGATAATAAATTGGAAACCCATTTATGGGTGAAAGCACAGAAATAAAGTGGAGAATGTTTAGGGACCACTTGAGCAGGGTTCAAGATAGGTTTGTCCCACTGAGACAAGAAAAAGATGATAGGAAAAAGGAACTGTAGCTGATTAAATGTTATTACAGCGCCTGCGACCTGGGTTAGAATCTGGCACTGTCTGAAAGGAGTTTGTACATTCTTCCTGTGTTTGCGTGGGTTTCCTTGGGGTTGTACAATTTTCTCCAACTCTTCAAAATGGACAGAGGTTGTAGATTAATTGAGTTGTTTGAGTAGCACAGGTTTGTGGCCCGGAAGGGCCTATTAACGTGCTGTGTGTTTAAATTTTTTATAAAAGTTCAATAAATGTCAATTCCATTCAGAAATGGATACAGAACTGGGAAGCAATCTGCTCTTAATTAAAGAGATTAAGGATAACATTAGATTAAAAGAAGAATCTTATCATTAGTTCCAAAGTAATAAATTCAAAGACTGGGGAGTTTTACTGATCAGCAACAAATGACCAGAATATTGATCAAGAGGAAGGAGGCAGATTATAGCAGAAAATTAGCAATATATAGATAGGAAAAAAAAGTAGCAGGATGTGACAAGATTATTTTTTTTTTCCTGGAACTAATTTAGTCTGAATTGGAGGATAATCAAACCCTAAGTGAAGATGCAGAGGGAATCACGTGGAGAAAGTACAAACCCCATATGAACATCACCAAAGATTAAAATCAAACATGAATCACTGGAGCTGTAAGACAACAGCTATGCGATGGTATCAACCAAATTGCAGGTTAATGGAACATTCGACCCTATGTATTATTTTAATAGTCAAAGATATTTTTTGTTGCTCATGAACGGGGCTATCTCTTGTTATACACCAGAACAAATAAATATGCGAATTAGTGTGTAAGTCAAAAGGTTATTATGTTACAAGGGGTTTGAGTGTATACATGAATAAAGAAGCATTGCTGAAGTTCTGAATGCTTTGATGGGACCTTATTTGGATTTGGTCCTATTTTCTTGTTGAAATTTAAGCTTGCCTTGAATTTAATGTGGTGAAGGTGTTTAATGAGTAAATTCTTGAGTTTGACAATGGATTAAAAATTATCTAAATTCTGATGATCTTCTCAATTAATATTGCTGGTTATTACATTACCATTTTCCTCTGTACTGTTGACAACCCGTGCATAGCCAAGTTGATATGGTGTTCATCACATTTAATGCAATTTGCTTAATAGCAAATACTTTTTCAGAATGTTAACTTTTGTGGTCGGTATTAAGCATGCTATGAGCTAGATTTTGGAGTCCATTAATCTAGATTTACATTACCTGCATCTCCTGAGAGAGCAGATAATATATTATAAAGTTGAAACAGGACATTTTTTTCCTTGAAGACAAGAATTCCTGGAATGTTTAGAAACTTGACTCTGTGACTGATTGCTAAATAAAAGGGGCAACACATATTTTACGTTGAGCCTACCATGGGGCATGTTGATCAACAATGATCAGCTTGTCAAAAGCTTGTATTTAAATCTTATTTCATAAATGAAACAAGCCCAGTGTCAGTAACAGAGACATGAAAGTAAATCATTGTGGTTTAAAAAAAATTACTTGAACAATGTGCTTTAGGAAAGGTACAGCCTAGAAGGGCTGAAGAGCCTGTTTTCTGTGCCATAATGTTCTATTATTTGATTCTTATTTGCTCTTGCTATTCTTTAACTTCACAACCATCAATGTGATGGACTCTAACTGGTTTTCTGATTTATCCCAGCATGCCTTTCAGATTAAGGTGGATGATCAATATCTGCCTTGAAAAATAATATCCTCATCCTGTGACTGAATGCATAGGTGACTTTACAAAGCAAATCTACAAAATACATCTGTGTAACACTTGCAGAAAGCAGGGAACTTGTGATTGCATCTCTCAGTTCTTTGAGCAAAATAAATTGTTTGTGTGTAACCATACCCAGAGTAGTGATTTACTCACACTTCTGGACACCTGATGGACCGACTGTTCAGCAGCCAGCAACAACCCTGAGGTGATTATGGAAATGAGGTAACACCTGTTCGGTGATGTTCCAGTCATTCAAGAACTTTCCGATGAGATAAACACATCATGACCATAAGACATGGGGACAGAGATAGGCCATTCATCCCATCGACTCTACCCCAACATTCAATCATGAACTGATCCATTTTCCCACTCAGCCCCACTGGCTGGCCTCCCCCCCACCTCCCCCCACCCTCCCCCCTCCCCCCACTGTAATCTTTGATGCCCTGGCTATTCAAGAACCTATCAATCTCTGCCTTAAATGTACTCAAAGACTTGACCTCCCCTGCCATCTGTGGCAACAAATTCAACACCCTCTGACTAAAGAAACTCCTCTGCATCTCTGCTTCAAGTGAACACTCTTCAATCCAGAAGCTGTGCCTTCTTGTTGTAGATTTTCCCACCATGGGAAACAATCTTTCTACATCTACTCTGCCCATTCCTTTCAAGAATTGAAATGTTTCAATGAGATCCTCTCTCCCCCCTTCTAAATTCCAATGAGTACAGGCCAAAAGCTGACAAGCATTCTTCGTACAATAACCCATTCATTCCTGTAATCGTCCTTGTGAACAACTTCTCAACCGTCTCTAGTGTCAGTATATCCTTTCTTAAATCAGGATGCCATACAGTTCATAATACTCTGAGAGATCTCACTAGTGCCCAATGTGGGAAACCACTATGTATATTTAGCTGTCTGGACACAACCCTTATGCTGATTGCACCAGTGGCTCCTCCCACAGACTCCTGAATAAAGGTGACTGAGCCACAGCCCCCCCTCCACAGTTAGGACAGTCGATCAACATGGACGTGCCTCTATTTTATTGCTAATAAAAGCCTATCAGTTTTACATAACTTTAGTCTTTTGGAATTATTGGTGCATTACCTTAAACCCTCAACATCACATCCCTGTTCTTGTATTCTATTCCTCTTGATTCGAATGCCAGTGTTGCATTTGCCTTTTTCACTGGAGTCTGAACCTGCAAGTTTACCTTCAGGGTATCCTGCGTAAGTACTCCCAGGTCCCTTTGCATCTGTGAATTTTCAAATTTCTCCCTATTTAGAGCATAGTCTGCCATTTATTTCTTCTACCAAAGTGCATGACTATACACTCTGACATTGTAAATCATTTATCTACCCATTCCCCTAATCTAAATCCTTCTGCAGCTTTATAGTTTCCTCAACACTACCTGCTCCTCCACCTACCTTCATATCATCTGCAAATTTAAATTTTAAAACATACAGCACAGTAACAGGCCATTTTGGCCCATGAGTCTTTGGTTCCCAATTTTGTAAACTTGGCCACAATGTTGCACATAATCTAAATCATTGATATGCAACATTTTTTTTAAAAAAGCAACACCAACCCCTGTGGAGTACCACAAGCAACTGAGAGCCAACCAGAATATGATCCCTGTATTCTGACTCTCTGCTTACTACCAATCAGCCAATGCTCTACCTCCTGGTATGTTTCCTATACACCTCGTGTATGGCACCTTGCCAAAAGCCTTCTGAAAATCCAAAACCACAACATCCACTGCATTTCCTTTATCTAGCCTGCTTGAAAAAGGAAATGCCTTTCAAAGAATTCCAACAAGTTTGTCAATCAAGATTTTCCCTTCAGAATACCATTAAGCTTTAGCCCATCTTGTCATCTGCCTCCAAGTACTCCGTAACCTCAGCCTTGACAATTGACTCTAACCACTGATATCAGGATAACCAGTCTAATTTCCTTTCTGCTGCCTCCCTCCCTAGAATAGTTGGGTGATATTTGTGATTTTTCCAGTCCTCTGGGACCATGCCAGAATCTATTGATTCCTGAAAGATCATTACCAATTCCTCCACAATCTCTAATCCTACCTCTTTCAGGACCCAAGGGTACAATCCATCTAGTCTGGAAGACTTACCCACCTTTAGACCATTCAGCTTTCTGAGCACCTTCTCCCTTGAAATAGTAACTGCACTCACTTCCCTTCACTGATACCCTTGGATATCTGGTTCACTACTAATGTCTTCCACATTGAAGACTGATGCAAAATTCCCATTTAGCTCCTTTGCCATCTCATTGTCTCCTATTATTTCTCCAGCATCATTTTCTCATGTTCTTCTATCTACTCTCACCTTTCTTTTACTCTTTATATATTTGAAGCCTTTTGTATCCTCTTTGATTTACTAGCCCAATTTCATATTTCATCTTTTCTTTCCTTGTGCATTTTTTAGATACCTTCTGCAAGATTTTAAATCTTCCTAATCCCCTACCTTCCCACTCATTTTGCTTTGATGTTGGCTTTGACTTCCCTTGTCAGCCACAGTTTTGACATTTTTCCATTTAAACATTTCCTCCTCCTTGGTATGTACCTATTCTGCACTTTCCTCGTTTCTCACAGAAACTCCATCCATTGCTGCTCTGCCATCCTCCCTCCTCGTGCCCCTCTTCCAATTTTCTTTGGTCAGTTCCTCCCTCATGCCACTGCAATTCCCTTTAGTTATTTTTTAAAAAAATGTAGACATACAGCACTGTAACAGACCATTTTGGCCCTCGAGTCCATAGCCCTCAAATGACACCCCATTAACCTGCACCCCCGGTACATTTGATTTTGAATGATGGGAGGAAACAAGAGCCTCTGGAGAAAACCCACACAGATATGGAGAGAACATGAGGCTTGAACCCTAGTCCAGTCCCGATCGCTGGCCCTGTAAAGGCTTTGCACTAACTGCTATGCCAACTGTGCCGCTCATGGTTTTACCTTGTTTAATCTCAAATTGAACTCCAAAATATTGCGATCACTGCCCCCTAATGGTTCCTTTCACAAAGATCTCTAATCACTCTGGTGCATTATACAACACCCAATCCAGTGCAGTCGCTCTCTAGTGGGGCCATCAAGTTGTTCTAAAAAGCCATCTTGTAGGCAGTCTATAAATTCTCACTTGAGATCTAGTCCCAACCTACTTGCAAGTTAAAATCCCCCATAATGACCATAACATTGCCTTTCTGATATACCTTTACTGTGTAATTTGTTGTCCACATCCTGCCTACTGTTTGGAGGTCTGTATATAAACTGCCAACAGTCTCCTTTACCCTTGCCATTTCTTAATGCAACCCACAATTATTCTACATCTTCTGATCACATGTCACCTCTTGTGATTTAATGTTATTCCTTGCCAACAGAGCCATACCACCCCCTCTGCTTACCTGCATATCCTTTCAATACACTGTGTATGCTTGGGCAATCAGCTCCCAATGACATCCATTCTTCAGCCAATACTCTGTGATGGCCACAACATACCTGCCAATTTGTATTTCTCATGCTTTGTGCATTAAAGTTTAAAACCTTTATCCTAAATTTGTTTCTTTTTGACTGTGTTCCTGTGGTATTGCAACTCAACCTAATTGACTGCAATCTTGCCCTATCTGTCTGTCCTTCGACACAAACTCCCTACCAATCGTCTTGTGCGCAACTACCTCTTCTTCTGCATCTTCACTTTGGTTCCCACTCCCCCAAATGTAATTTAAATTCCACCCCCACACAATAGCATTTACAATTTTACCTGCTGTGATACCTGAAGTTCAGGTGCAACCCATCCTGCTTGTACAGGTCACCCTTTCCTAAGAAAAGATTCTAATGACCCTGCCTCCTGCACCATCTTCTCAACAAGTCATTTGTCTGCACTAACTTCTTGATCTAGAATTCCCTAGCTTGTGGCACCAGGAGTTATTCAAAGATTATATCCTTGCTCTTCAGTCTTTCCTAACTCCCTAAACTTACTTTACAGGAAATCTGCCCATGCTTATGTCATTGGAAACAATATGTATCACAGCCTCTGGCTGCTCACCCTATTCCCTTTAAGAATCTTCTGCAATGGCTCAGAGACACCCTGGACCTCAGCACCCGGGAGGCAACTTATTATCCTGGAGTCTCTTTTGCAGCCATAGAATCTCCTATTTGTTTCCAAAACTATCAAGTCTGCCCTGACTCATGCTCTACCTGACTTCACCCAGATGAGAGTCCTATTGATCTGGCTGCTGCTCTGCCCTACAGCAGTATCAAAATTATACTTGTTGGTGAGGGGAATGGCCACAGGGTGACCCTGCACTGACTTTTCTCCCCTTACTTTTGTAGTGTTCACCCATCTATGACTTTCTCAGACTCCCAGATCATCAATTCATCCAACTTCAGCTTCAGTACTGTTTTAAGGGCTTTTTATGAGCTGGACATGGGTGCACCTCCTGCAGATATAGTCATCAGGGAAGCTATCAGGTTCCATTAATTCCCATAAAATACAAGAGGAGAATTCCACTAATATATCTAGCACAACATCCACAATGCTACAAATGAAATAAGTACCAGGTACAATAATTCTACATTTTCTGAGTGGTGTACATAGTGCTTGTAGAAACTTGAACCTTGAAGGAATGATAGTCATGGGAAGGACCACATGTCTCCCTCAGAGCATATCTGGTACCAAATAACTATGTATATAACATTATTCTGTTCTTTATCTTGGCCTCCATCGGTTGTGATCGACCATGGGTATTGTGGCTCTGGTAGTCGCTGGTTCGTTTAGCAGCATCCACTATGGAGGCCAGTACTGGATCGGCAGGCTCTGCCATTGTTGCTGCAAATGTAGGGCATTGTTGAACTGCTGCTTCCCATGTTTGTCCAATGCTAAAGCAAAACTGGAGTGGCCTCTCCAGGATCAAGCCAGGGCAAAGTTGATATGGAGATCTGTCTGTTGCCAATGCAGTGGGATTCCCCCTCTCCATGCTAATGACAGGTCCAAAGAAATGAGAAAAATCAATAGTTTGGTGCCAGCAGCATTACAGGAGTTGCCATGCCAGGGCTGGGTACAGCAGTCAGCCATCTTCAGCACTCTGGCTCCAGATATATTTCTCTAGGTTTACTCCCAAAGTCTCTCCCATAAGCGGTTATAGCCATAAGGCAGTGGAGGTTTGAAATTGGAGTTTTCCTTCTCCTAGATGAGTTGCCATCTGTGGTTAATGAGCCTCATCTTCCCAGATCAACTGGTTTCAAGGTACCAGTGGCCAGCCTTTGCTCCTTGTGTTGTCGGTGAGAACAGCTCTGCTGGGCATAAGAACCTGAAGGGGTCACTTCACGGGCCACATGTGAAGGCCAGGAGTTGGACTTGGTTGTCAGGGGCTGTTTGAGTCACAGCCGTGAAGAGGATTTGTGTATCAGTGGGAGCTCAGCCCCACTGCCACCCTTCCACTATGACAACTTTTAGAAACTAGAAAGAATTACCAGAACATCCAAGGTTCTGAAATCTAATCATTATTGTATTCTATGAATGGGCCCCACATTCTATCTATAATGTTGTTTCTAATTTTCTCCAAGCTTAAATAGGATTTTACATCATGTAATCACTGTGTATGAGTAGGTAAAGAGTCATCTTTCCATTTAATTAAAATTGCTTGTCTGGCTATCAACATAATAAAAGCTAAAACTTTCTCCTGGGATGCAGACAGAGGTATATTCGGTTCACAAGTAAAGCCAAACAAGGCAACCATTGTTAAAGAGAGGGGATGGACTTTAGTTTTAGGCTTTTTTGTTTATTTTCCTTTTTTTTTAAGATTAACTTGTTAAATTTGGGTTTAATTATAGTTGTCATAAATCAAATTAGACAGAATTTATTTTGTTTAGACCAAGAAATTTTCTAATGTAGTTTACTTGGCTTCTATCCAGAATTATTTTTAAGAAATATTGTTAAATAAACAAATATGGACAGGTTTTTTGATTTACATTTATATTAATTTGTGATGGGTATTATGGTTTATGACCTATTGTTATATTAGTAGACTTTGTAGGATTTATGTTAAACTCGATGAAAAATATTTTAAAAAGAAAGAGTATTTAACATTAATAATTGTGAAATTCATGTTGCAAAACTTTGTGGACTACTTAGCTGCAATCTAATTGACTTGAATTTGCAAGTATCAGTGGAAGCTTGAATTGTTAATATTGAAGAGCTCAGATGAAAGGTTTTCAATTAATGTTAGTTTGGTTACATTAGAATGAATCTTGAATTTTTTATTTAATTTTATGTGAAAAGCAAGTTTGAGAAAACAACTTGCAGAGGAGGACGGCACGGCTCGCCTTGTGGCTGGTGCAACATTTTTACAGCACCAGTGACCTGGGTTTGGGTCTGGTGCCGTCTGTAAGGAGATTATTCATCCTTTCTGTGTCTGCATGGGTTTCCTCCAAGTGCTCTTGCTTCCTCCACCCTTCAAAATTTACCAGGGTTCGTAGGACAACTGGGTGTAATTATGGCATGGGCTCAGCGGTCGGAAGGGCCTGTTACCATGCTGTATGTCTAAATTTAAAAATAAAATTCAATTATAAAATTATCAAAGAACTTCTGATCTGAGAGCAACATCACTTCATTGGATTGATTGAATTTTCCTTTAGTTATGAATTTTCAGCTTCATATGTTGGAAAACACGATAAAGTAATCCTCACAGCTATTTCACAGTAGCGTTCTTCCACCAGTCATGCAACAAGCATAATATTTATTCATCAGTAATCCATCTTTAGCTATTAGGTTGAGTGGATCCCTGATAAACAAAATAGATTATTATTTTCATTAATATTCCCATTTAATAAATTGTGAAAGCTGAACTTTACTTTCAAATGAGGTTGTTCATTGTGTCAAGAATCATGAGACTTTCAGAATTTATTGTCATGAACATGTCACCTCTCAAAATGAATAGTCCCCGACTTGCAACCAATGCGACTTGCATCCATCCGCATGTTCGACTGAAATTTTGAAAAAATTGCATGATTACGGTGGAAATCAGGTCTATCTATGGTGGCCGCCATGTTGGCTGGTGACCAACCTCTTGTGAGAGCTGTCCTTGGTGGCTGCCGGGTTGAGATATTTCACTGTATTTCATCTCCTTGGGTCCCATTTTTTTCTGATTTTGTTGCTCAGTATTTGGAGGCCAGTAGAGTCCGCAGGGTGGTTGGGCCACAGCAACAGAGAATGAGGAAGATTTGGAGATGGAGAATGGAAGGAAATTGATCATTTTACTCTTCCGTATCACAGATAGGGCAATTCCCCACATATGTTTATTTCGAGGTACAACCAGTCATCCAAAAAGGAACATGGGCAGATAGCAGGGAGTACCTGTAGTGCAAGAAAAAGACAGTGATATAGTTTGTTTGGTCATTGTTCATTCAGAAATCTGATATCAGAGGAGAAGGAGATCTCTTTGTGCTGCTGAGTCCTTGACTTCTGCCTCCTGTATCTTTTTCCTGATGGTCCTTGAGGGTAGAGTCTGTTTTCATGAGAGACTGGCTCTTGTAGATATCCTCAATAGAGCGAAGATTGGTGCCGATGAATTAACAAGCATCTGGAGTTTTTTCCTGTCATGAGCATTGGCATCTCCACACCAGACTGTGATGCAACTAGACAGTGGTCAAAAAAAACCAATAAGTTGATCTAATAATTGAAAATCAGGTGATCGCAGCAGCAGACCAGCAAGGGGCTCACAGGCTGAAGGACCCAGACAAGCTGTGGGTGGTAGGCAACTTGCAGTTAAAGGACTCTTGCAGACTGTTGTTTGTTGTACATAGGCTGTGCACTGCTGGAGACTGACTCATGGAACTAGGTATCAGAACCCGGGTATGAGAAGGGCTTGTGATGCGCTATCGAGTAGAAGAGCAGACGCAAAACATAAAGACTGTTCAACAGGTTGTATTTCACATAAACTTCCACAGAGCTGCCTATGAGCTGGCTCTGAGATTGACCTTGAGGGGATGGATTTAGCTTATATCCTGGAGGGTGATTGGCAGCCAACTGGGTGGGGGTTGTCCATTCAGGTCGGCTGATTGACAGCCAGCCAGGTGTTGTCCTTCAGTGCTCTTCTGCAGGTACACAGGTTGCCCCGTGCAGAAGGCTAGTGGTGTATCAACACGGGCTCCCAAAGGTCCTTGGGCACTGAAGGCTTTCTTATTGTATAGGAAATTTGGATCTGGAGCTGGGTTTGCTGATGGTTTGAACAGGAGTCTGTATGGGAATGTTGGAAGTGAATCCACAGACTCTGAGTGGTTCTGAAGGGACTCTTTTTTGCTTCTCTTCTCGCATTCTGAGTCTTTGTTCGCCTTATGAAAGACAAATTTGAAGTAAATCATGTTCATTACAATTTAAATGTATTATTACGTGACAATAAAAGGGAACTTTAATAACCTTTCAGCTGAACTCCGAGGATTACCAGCTGGAGCAAGATCAATGCGAGTTTTGCTTTACTTGCATTTAATATTTTACAACTCACAATTTGTTGCCTAGGCATCTAACCTTCTTGCGGTGGTGAAATAAATGCCATTTGCAAGATTCAACTTCACCATTCTACCATAGCAGAAATAAAACCTTTTTTGTCTTGATCATTTTTATGCTAATTAACCATGTTTTGAATGAACCAATGATAAATTGGTTATAATCAGAAATTGAAGACATTTCAATGAGAAAACTATGGCTGCAGTTTTACCCTCTCAAGATTAATCAGCTTATTTCCCCCTAGTATGAAAGGGCTTTGTTTGTGACCCAGTAAATAACATTGGGATTCACTTAGCACGAAGGATCCCTGATTAACATTTACGATGCCTACTCCCAACCAATTGCAATAGCTCTCTCATCTGTTGCCAAAGCCAGGAGCAAATGAGTCGGATATCAAACGAAATGATCATTACACTGCTCTGCTCTGTATTAGAATTTCTAAAATTATTGCGTACATTTTCCAAATTGAATATGCTATTTAAGATGTTTCTTCAGGGATTTCACTGATCCTCTGCTGGGGCTCTGGCAGGAGAAAAGGAGACTGCCCATGGAAATTTGAGGGTATCAGTCCAATTCTGCAGTATTGTAATGTCAGGAGGGCAGATGCACACGAAGTTCAAAGGCAGTACTGAATTAAGAGAGCAGATGCTGCAAAAGCTCCCTCTGGGCTGGCATTCAGGGCTTCCAAATCATTCACCAGTTGAAAGCTTTATTTCTGAGCCCTACTGATACCATAATCAGCATCCATCACGTCCAGTTTAGAAATTATGTCAACTTATTTACTCTTTTTCTGATACGTTGATCTGAAATGAATTTTGTCTGAAAAACTTTCATAGGGTATGTCTTTTATTGCTTTATACTCCATTTTAATGCTTGTACTGCATTATTTTCCCATCATTTGAAGTATATTAAAACATTGTCCTCCAAAAAAAAAATTTTCTCCCCACAAATAATAATGATACGTTTTTGTCTTCAAAACATGATGTGTTTATGGTTCAAGTGATACTAGATGAAACACATCATGTCTTTCAGTTCTAAAACAGACATTGATGCATCAGTCTGCTAATTACTGCAGAAGAGACTCATTTAACCAAGAGTCAGTAAGGCTGTCACAGGCAGTAAAACCTGCAACATATGGACCACGCTGTCAGTGGCCAGTCAGAGTTCACTCATTTTTTTTATATCTGTAACATGCTTCACAGGAATATGGGACCCACAGGTAACTTGATTCACGCTGATTAATCAGGTTTCAAGACACATTTCCAGTATTTTCATCCCCTATCTCTTGTTTCAATTACCTCAGAGTCCAATGTGCCCTGACCTACCTGCACATCTTGTTTGCATTTTTTAAATTTGGAAATACAGCAGGATGACAGGCTCTTCCAGCCCACAAGCCTGTGCTGCCCAAGTACACCTCTTTCTGAACAATCTTTACTATTTGGCGTAAAAGAAATGAATCTGAATTTTCAGACGCCTTGCTCCTACCTCATAAGGTTTTGTTCACAACCATTGCTCCGGATTCTTTCTCTAGAAAGTCTTGCTTAATACCTCTGCTGACCAGCTCACCACAGTCTGATGTGGGGACACCAATACCCCTGAGTGTAAAGCCACGCAAAAGGTAATGGATGCAGCCCAGGACATCACAGGCAAAACTTTCCCCACCATTGGGAACATTTCTAGAGAATGTTGCCGTCAGAGAGCAGCAACAATCATCTAGGATCCACATCACCCAGCACACACTCTATTCTCGCTACTACCATCAGGAAAGAGCTGTAGATGCCACAAAACACATCTGCAAAATCAGGAACAACTGCTACCCTCCTCCAGCAGACTCAAAAACAAACTCAATCAGGGACTCATTTAAGGACTTATAATTTAGCACTTTTACTTTTTCCTCTATATTGCAGAGTCTGTTGTTTACATTTCTTTATTTGTTTACATATGTACCATGAATACAGTTCTTTTTACACTACCAATAAGTGGTAATTCTGCCTCACCGGTAGGAAAAAGGATCTCGGGGTTGTTTGTAATGTCATTTACTGTATATACTCTGTCAATAAATCTGAAATCTGTTTAGACTTTCTTCCCATGCTACTATCTTTTATTCCCTTGGTAACTGTACGTTGGCTGAGAGCTGCCAGTGGCATTTGTGTAAATATTTTAATTCCAAAAGCATATGAAGTTTGAAATTTGAAGTTCAACAGCCTCAACGTCACTTTAAAAAAAAATGCTTACTTCAAAGTTTCTCTCTCTCTCTCTCTCTCTCTCTCTCTCTCTCTCTCAGTTTTTAGATATCATGCCAAAGAGTAATTCCTTGAATAAAGGTTTTATTTGAAAGGATATAGTTCTGAATATTCTGGGTATTAAATGTGGTGCTGAATGGGCCTGTTCATTTTTTGTGTGAGGCTACAAGAAAACATGCCTGCACGATCTGCACACCATGCAGTCTCTATACATTTCTGGGTAGTAAATGTGCATTAATTGCCAAGCCATGCAAGAAGTATAAACTTTATCACATAATTTTCTGCAATGACAGGAACTTAAATCACCGATAACCACTGCTTAAAGTACAAATGCCATTTAGATTCAGATTTTCCCAGAAATACGGGATGGGTGATTGGGGCGGATACTACAAAAATCAATAATAATCACATGGGTCCCCCAGTGAACAGATAGGATTACAGTATGTATAATAATAATTGAATCTTACAATTAGAAAAAAAATTCTAAGAATGGCCCCATAATTTCATAAATTCAAATATTTTATCTTTAAAATTATATCTGATTTTCTCTAAACTACATCACATCATGTAATCACTGTATAATAGCTCATCGGGCTATCAATGCAATAAAAACTCAGTCTTGTATTAACTCAATCTTGTAATAAACATAATATATGCAACCACATCAGATCCATTTATTAGATTATATTAAAATAAAGATTTTCATAAAAGAAAAAAATCCTAAAAAGTAATTAGACAAATCTAATCTAATGTATCCCCTCCCTCTCATGAAGAGAGAAAAAAAATCAATAATAATCACATGGGTCCCCCAGTGAACAGATAGGATTACAGTATGTATAATAATAATTGAATCTTACAATTAGAAAAAAAATTCTAAGAATGGCCCCATAATTTCATAAATTCAAATATTTTATCTTTAAAATTTGCGGCCTGATGAACACGTCTCCTGAGACCGATCCTACCCATAGCCCCTTGCATGTTCCCCTTTCCCTTTGCTTTGGTAAGTCAGAGGTTGATGGTGATTCCAGTCTTTAATTGATAAAAAGTTTCACAACATCAGCATTTTGTGGTTATTGATGGTACATCAAGGTTAATCTAAGTCATGAACAACAGAACAATTAAAGGACAGGGTTCCAAATTAATCTTGAAAATTGTTGATGGAGTTTAAAAAATCTCTTTCCAAAATCTCTCTAAATTTGGGCAATCCCAGAACATATGAATCATATAGGCTTCAAAAATTTTACATTTCTTACAAAAATGGTCAATGTGAATATTCCATTGCTCAACTCTACTGATGGGCTCTGAGGTAGTGGCTTAAGAGTAGTTGAATCTTATATCTAATGTTTTAGTCCTTCTCTCTTCCATAAAGCCTTCCTTGTATATTCAAATCCAGTCTGTGAAGCATGCATTTACAAATAGAACTTTGCAGCAAAAACAGGAATTTTGGGTTGCATACCAGCTGATGTCACAACCACATTCCCAACTTTTTCTATCTGCGATAATAATCTTATTTGCCACTTTACTCTCAGCATTTTTGTGCAAACTATAATCATAACGTCTGTAGACTTTCTCGTTTAACTATTGTGTGCTCTCATTGATGTCTTTTGCTGTTAGATAATTCCAAGTCATGATATAATTTTAGATGCAGTCATTATCAGGTTCCATATTAAAACCTGATGTTTTTTTCTTTAAAACAGCTTAGCATCTGTAACAACATGTTAATGTCAAATCGTAACATATGGTGTGTTGCAGATGCACATTAGGCTTAAGGCAGAAACAAGTGCTCCCTTTTTCTCCAATTACATTCACATACTACATATCACTCATGATTCCGATAGCATGCAGCCCTCTACTTCCTTTGTATTTTCAGAATCCATTGGTAAGAACTTTGTAAAGATTGCAGTGGAGTGATTTTCCTTGTATTTCCATATCAAGATGACTGATGTTGTTTGAACTTTTTTCTTTTTTTTTCTTTTTTTTATATAAGGGGAGGGGAAGGGAATAAAAAGTTTATCTGATTGTTTTTCTAAGGGATGTTTTTGTTCTCTCGATGAATTATAAAGGAAACTTGGTATTAATGGAAATTCTGTATTTATGTATTATTAATTATGATTTTTTTGAATAACAGATATGTGGTTGATATATGATTTTAATATTTGAACTTAGTTTTAAAGTGGATTTCATTTGTTAAATACATGTATTATGTTTGATTTAAATATATATTTAAGGGTATTATATTAGTATTGATATTTTTTTGTTAGTAATTTTTTGTTGTTAAGTTTTATCTTTTTTTGTAAGTGGGGTTTTTTCTATTTTATTTACAATATTGTTAATTAATTCTTCACTTTATTTTGGGGGGGGAGGGTTGGACTAATTTTAAATTAGATGATTAATGTTGTGTTATAATTATTGGGGGGGTTAATTTGTGTAGTTTAATGATGTAGTATTCTAATTTTTATTATCTTATTTTTTATTATTTCTTTAAATGTAATTTTTATTTTATTCATGTCATAAAATTTTAAATAAAGTTTATAAAAAAAAAAGATGACTGATGTTGGAACAATTTTATCTACCATCATCCCACATTATCTACTGAATTAGTGATATGAAATATATTTTAAAAATATTGCTATTACCCAAAAGTGTCCAAGCCAACCTCAACATCAATTATTTTTCTCTTTCAGATTCGTAGAATGAAATGGCCATCAGGATCCCGACAAATCCCAGTGTCAATTTGCAGTCTCCCATGCAAACCGGGCGAGAGAAAAAAAATTGTTAAAGGCATCCCTTGTTGCTGGCACTGTGAGCTATGTGATGGCTACCAATACCAAGTGGATAAATACAATTGCAAGGTCTGCCACTTTGACATGCGACCTAATGAGAACCACACAGGGTGCCGCCCAATTCCCATAGTTAAACTGGAATGGTACTCCCCTTGGGCAGTTGCACCTGTGTTCTTTGCAATTATTGGTATCATTGCTACATTGTTTGTTGTTGTTACCTTCATACGCTACAATGACACGCCAATAGTGAAAGCCTCTGGACGGGAATTAAGTTACGTGCTACTCACAGGAATTTTCCTCTGTTACGCTATTACCTTCCTTGTGATTGCAGAGCCAGACGTAACCATCTGCTCCATGCGACGCATTTTCCTTGGGTTGGGAATGAGCATCAGCTATGCAGCTTTGCTCACCAAGACCAACAGGATATATCGGATATTCGAGCAAGGCAAGAAATCAGTCACTGCTCCCAGGTTTATAAGTCCAGCCTCACAGCTCATGATAACTTTCAGTTTTATCTCAGTGCAACTGTTGGGGGTCTGTATATGGTTTATTGCTGACCCACCCCACTCCTACATTGACTATGATGACCAAAAGACTGCCAACCCTCACTTTGCTCGTGGAATTCTCAAATGCGACATTTCCGATCTGTCTCTCATCTGTTTACTTGGATACAGCATGCTCCTCATGGTCACGTGCACCGTATATGCTATCAAAACCAGAGGAGTTCCAGAGACCTTCAATGAGGCCAAACCCATTGGATTTACCATGTACACCACCTGCATTGTCTGGTTAGCCTTCATTCCGATATTTTTTGGGACTGCTCAGTCTGCAGAAAAAGTAAGTACTGGGTCTTCTGCAAAGCTTTATGCCATGTCTGAGAAACAAAGAGAGTAAGTGATTCATGAATAATGACATTAGATCTATGATGATATTATGATTTTGAAAGATGTGGGGGCAAGAGAGAATCTTGTGTCGAGCCTTAAATGGGTTTGCGATAACGAGAAAAATCAAAAAATCCCTGTGCTTTCAGATTTTCCCTTTTACCAATTTGCATTTCACTGTTTGCAGTGCCAGAAACATCCATCTTGTTGATTTTCTTTTTTGTTGCCAATCACTGCAAGATAAAAATTCTGCTCCTCTGCCACCCCATTTCAGAATCTCTAGCAACCTGTGTGGTTTTTCGCTTTTGAAAGCACCCAGGCACTTCCACACTGGAAGCAATGTTTGGTAATGCTGCATGCACGTTCACTGGTCTCTGGAAATGATGAACAAGGTGTATTTTGAAGGATTTGTGATTTTAAAGCTCAGCTTGATTTGATTTCAGTGGCGGGCTCAGGCAAAATCTCACCCACATTGTCCAGCAAACTCCAGTCCTGCACTTTCTATGATCAACATATAAATCAAAGCATTGGTTGTAATTTCCAGCTTTAAGTATTGACAGGTGACACAAATGCCCAAGATGATGATTTTCGCGCAACTTGTCAGTAAACACGATTATAGAGTATGCTGGAATTTCTGATATGCAAAGTTGACTGGAGGGAAGCTTTTTTGCTTTGAATTAGTGTTTGACACTTATTGCTATTTATTTTATTGAATATGATGTTTATGAATGATCTAGTTTGAATCAACTTTTGACCAGTTTTACTCTCTAATGAATTAATGTTAACATTCATTCAGTTTGATGGAAGTTCTAAGGGGTTAATACATGTAGAATTTGACATTGCTTACCTTTTGAGTAGCCTCAGTGGACAAGACATCTCTATCCTTGTATTAAATTCTTTGTAAAACTTTATTGCACTGGAATTTCTCAAAATATGTTGGTGTGTACCAATTTTAGTGAAAATTGCATCTCAATTGAAAAATGGCTAACTCTACGTAATATACGTGTTTGGAGTTTTCAGTCCATGCATTCTCTTCATCTGATATACTAATGCTCGATGGAGCTCAGATATGAAAGTTAGTGTGAAATGTGTGCCTATACACCTCTTCGATATTTTTTAAAAAATTTTGCTTATGTTGCAGCTTGTGTAGAGGTTGAAAGTGGCTCTGTTTCATTATGGCCAAGAGGATGTCGTGGGAAACTAGCCCAAGTGCCCTTTAAGTGCTTCCCTTTGGCAGTCTAACTACAGCTCACCCACTTTAGAATGACCTTCTCTTCATTGTATACACTCATCCTAATTAGCCTTTCATGAACCATCTGGATAATTTGCCTTTAATTACATCAATTAATCGTTTGCTGTATATTTTCTATAGATTGATGTATGCAGAGATTATATACTTTGTGTATGGTGAAAGATGATTTGCAAAATCATTTTAAAGACTTGCTGTAGATTTTTAAAGCAAATTAATAATTCTTTTCAAACTATAAGGTTCCTTTTATTATGGAATTTAAACTAATAGCGAAACTATATGGAACTCTAGAAGGTATCTGAAAATTATTCTATAATTTTGGACAATGGAGACAAATGGGGTTAACACAGAATGCCATCTTGATTGGCATGGATGAGTTGGGCTGAAAGGTCTATTTTGTGTTGCATGACATTATGATTCTATTTCAATGCAACTTGTTTACTTATGTCTGCATGTGGTTAAACGATGCAGAGATCATTGAATTGAACTATGTTCCTTTTATGGATAGTCATTCCTCAGTCGTCTAGCTCTACCCTACAATTTCAGAGGATCTGTTCTGTATGGTAATTTTTCTGTATGGTGAATGTCAATAAATTTACAAAAGTGTTGGTTATTAATAGTCTGCACTTCAAGGCCTAATAGTTTTGGTCACCCTCAACTGTTTAAAAAAAAATGAATTGCCATTTGAATCTAGAGCTCAAATAAAAGTGGAAATAGTTAATAAATTATTATTCTTTTTCATTTCTTAATTTTCTGAATTCTGCATTTTAGTTGCATTCATATATTTACTTACTTATCTATTTATTTTGACAAAGAAGGATGTCATTCAGCAGGTCAAGCACCTACTAATGGTAAAAGGCATCAGGTATTTGATGGTCTGTATAGACAGGGTGGGCCAGAAAGGAAACTTTCTGTGATCTTGGACTATGCATGAACCAAATAACTCCCTCCATTCCACCCTCACGAACATGGCTGCAAATATCAATTGCATCCAAATTCCAAGGTGCAAACTGACTGGACATTACATTTTCAAAATGGAAAATCTACTTGAGTACTAGATTCAAGATGGAGAATGAGGTTGGATTTGGATTGGGATACCAGCTCAATTACGTGGGAAATGAAGGACAACAGCAGAGATATCAGCACAGTTTTAGATGGATGAGGGTAGTCAATTTTGACAGGTTGGAAGATGATGCACTGGAACTTGGACAAAAATTGTAGTAAATAAGGTGGGGGGGTGGGCGGGGTGGGTGCTGAAGGAAATGGGTTGCAGTGTCAGTTAGGTGGAGAGTGAATGGGAAGGAAATGTTAGACCAGAGGGAGGAAAGTAAGATTTTGACCACTGTAAGTTGTATAATTTTGGAACTGCACTAGAAGCCCTTTTTCTCCCAAGTTTCTCTAAAGATGTTTGAGTTTAGGAGGACATGTTGAGGGTCCTTTTGCAATTCTCCAAAGTGAGTGATATTTAGGCATGAGTTGATCTCACGGCATCAGAGGCCACAAGATTGATTCACACCTCAATACGACCTGTCAGGTTTACAAAGAGACAAAAAAAAATGAGTCTAATCCGATCTACCATACTTCACACCAGAAGAAAATCACCTGCACCTTTTGCAGCTAGTAAAGCTACTTACTGCCTTACAGCTCCAATGAGGTTGGATTTGATCCTGGTCACCAGTACTGTCGGTGTGGTGTTTGCATATTTTCCCTGTGGCGGCATGGATTTCCTCTAGATGTGTGGTTTCTTTCTATATACCAAAGATGTAAAACAGGGGTAGACAAACTAAGGATCCCCCCCCCTCCCCCTAGGCAAACGACAGTGGCCGAGGGTGAATTTTAAAAATAAAATGGAATATGGCCTGTTAGAACGTGGTCACTCACAATAAATTGCACCAAGTGTAGGGTGCACTTAGTTTCAACACTGGATGTTGCTGCCATTTTGAACAACTGCTACACTGACCATTCCAATATTACACATTGATGAAAATGCTTACCTCAGTTAAATAAAACATTTATTTCAGTTAATTAAACATGGTGGAACTGAAAAGATGGAAAATAACATGGGGTGCCAAACATTTCAGAGGTACTTTTTCTCACAGAAGTCGAGGGGAAGTGTGATTGTTTGTTTTGCAAGGAATCTCTTAACTTTAATAGCCTATCTTTAAGGGCCTATCTACAGATTTACAACATTGCCTCAAAATCACAAAGGTGGGAACCATGAACTGTATTCACTAAGAGTTGTGGAGGAATGTTGGAGCCTGCCATGTTGATTATTTTCTCCTGATTTTTGAATGAGAGTTTTAAGGAGTTTTACTGTATTCACTTAAATTTTAGTGCATCAGATACAAAAACACCCAGTGTAATCGCTTACTGTAATGTTAACAGCTCAAGTGTTCAGTAGTACTGTTTAATTATTTTGATAGAAAATGAATGTTCAATGGAACAGAGTTTTCTGGTCTAAAAGCACATTTTTATTCCAGTGTATCTGATTGAAAACTGCCAGGCTTCATACTGTTTGCTCTGTTATTCATTTTTCTGTGTGTAGCCCATAACCAAAATATTTTGACCATCCCTGATTTATCGGGTGGCTGGTTAATCATCCTAGTGTAGGTGAATGATAGAATCTGGGATGGGAGGCAGGATGGAGTTGGTGGGAATATGCAGAGGATAAAATTGATCAGGTGAGGATTAGGGTAAATGAATGGTTTATATTTTAAAGTATTCAGTAGGCAAAATGGTATGTTTCCATGTTGTATTTCACTGTAATTCTGTAACTGATTCTGTTACACTGAAAGGTCATTAAGTATTTAACCCAGGGGTGTCAATCTCAAATTCACGGAGGGCCAAAATTAAAAACTTGGACAAAGTCAAGGGCTGAACTAAATATTTATTGAAAATTTTCAACAACATCTGCATGTTTTCTCTTCTTTCAACATATGTAATGTTAAACTTTTTCTTATTAAAATAAATGTTCAATAATAGTTTTGGATAAACTCTTTCCAGAAGCATTAACAAATGAGAAATAAAATATTCAATAAATAATATTTCTTTATAGAGGATTTGTCAAATGTTGCTAGTGTGCTGTCGAATAGTAAAATCTGAGGGCTATTGAGAATGTGGGAGAATAACATGATTCCGGAAACAATCAAATGGGTGACTGATTGTGGGCATGAACTCTAGCAGGGTTATTTGCCATGCCCTTTTTCCATTGGTACAGATATCCTTTGATTTACACACTTTTCAAGTTTTATGCCTAATGAGCTTGTATCCAGGTGCAGGACCATTTTTAACCAGGAATATATTTATCACTATGACATGAAACTATTGGAAGATCGTTTATCCTGAGATTAAAGTTCATAATACTTACTCAGGCCTGTGTGCGGGAGGGCGGGGTTTTCGGGCGATCGGGTTGGACAACGACAGTGCGGGGGCATCGGCTCTCGCTGTAGGGCGGCATCTCGGCAGATCAGCGGCCCCGTCACCATGAGTCGTGGGTCAGCCTGCGGCAGGGAGGGGGAGTGGGCAATGGTCCTGGCGAGGTCAGGCCCGAAGCCTCCGGTTCCGGGTGCTGGGAAGCGGCCTTGGCTTCCCCCTGACACCGGCCAGGCCATGCTGCGGTGGGGGGGCGGGCGGGGGGACACGACAATGCGGGGGAATCTTGGCGGATCAGCGGCCCTGTCACCGTGAGTCGCGGGTCGGCCTGTGGCAGGGAGGGGGAGTGGGCAACGGTCCTGGCGAGGTCAGGCCCGAGGCCTCCGGTTCCGGGCACTGGGAAGCGACCTTAGCTTCACCTGACACCGGCCAGGCCCCAAAACCAGAGTCCACGGTGAGACCCTGCAACGTAAACAGAGGAGGTGGGGGCGATTAGCGGGCTGACGCCAATGCATTCTGGGATTTATAGTATTAGCTGTGCATGCGCTATACTGGCGCGGCGGCCAGCGGGCCACCTCTAATACATTTTTGAAATGATCTTGCGGGCCAAATATAATTATATCGCGGGCCAAATTTGGCCCGCGGGCCAGAGTTTGACATGTGTGCTCTCAACTTTAATGTCTACCCATTTTTAATGAAAGGATATAATAATTTGAGTGAATGTTGCAGTACCAGAGAGTCAGAGGAAGAGCCTCTGATTTAAAATTGAAATATACACTTCAGGATGAAGTCAGGAGAATATGAACTCGTCCTCATGGAGGAGTCAGCAGTGGAGAAGGTCAAGAACTTCAAGTTTTGAGGTCATCATCTCCGAGGATCTGTCCTGGGGTCTCCATGTCGGTGCGATCACGAAGAAGGTTCACCAGCAGCTATAATTTGTGAGGAGTTTCAGGAGATTGCCGAAGACTCTCAAATTTCTGCAGGTGTACCGTGGAGAGCATTCTGGCTGGTGGCATCACTGACTGGTATGGAGGCACCAATGCTCAGGACAAGAAAAATCTCTACAGGGTTGTTAACTCAGCCTGGGATGTCACGGGACCAGTCTTGACTCCATCGAGGACATCTACAGGAGGATAAGAAAAAAAGCCTCTATCCTTAAAGACCCCCACCACCCAAGCTATGCCCTCTTTGCCCTTCTACCATTGGGGTAAAAAGGTAAAAGAGCCTGAAGACGAGCACTCAGCGGCTTCTTCCCTTCTGCCATCGAATTCCAGAATGAACTATGAACCACTGTCTTACTTTGTCTTTTTCTTGCAATATATTTATTTATTTTGTAAGATGATTTACCTAAATGTTTGCACTGAGATGCTGCTGCCCAAACAACAAATTTTGTGACATGTTCATAAAAATACATTCTGATTCTGATATATAGATACTCTGCATGTTAGTAAACACCAAAGAGAAATACAGGTTATGTTCCAGGTCAAGTGACTTCCATCATTACCTTGTACAAGTGCAGCGAGTTAATGAAGGATGAACACCAAATCGCAATTATTTCATTTGTGTAGTGATTGCTAAAGATGTTTGGCAAAAGATGATTTATGCTCCGCACTGGTCCTTGCATGAGTTGTTTTCTCTTAGCATATTGAACAATTGCGTCAGGCTGTATCACGCAAATACTTTATACTTCAGAGGCACTTAAGAGAGATAATGGGCATACTGTAAGGGAAGATGGAGAAGCTTCTATTAAAGATCAGCCATTTCACATTTTTGTAAAAGGATTCACTTGATTTGCCTGGAAATATATTTACACTTTTTGAAAAAAAAAGGGGGGAGGAATCTCACTGTGGTTGACAGCGCAAATTATTTTGCTGTTAATCCTATTTTTAACAAGACAGACAACAGCCCATTACATTTGCATGAGTAAAATGTCAGTCTTCCCTATGCATATGTGGAGAATTGAAATATTATGTACCCGTTCAAAGTACTTAAGTACTTGTAGATGTTAGCTAAGCCTCAGGAATGGTTTTTGTCATTTTCTCAAACAGGAAATTGGATTGAATTGTTTAAAATTCTGAGTTTAATAAGGTGAATGAGCCAATATGTAAGACAGTTATCTTTGCTTTAAATTAAGAATTTAATTAAATCTATTCATATGGTGTAAAATGTGGAATAAAAAGAGAAAATTCTGCAAATTATCATCTGGTGGAGAGGGAAACCAAAGTAACATTTCTTTTGTCAGAACAAGGAAAAGGTTAAAAAAATGAATGATGTTCTCAACAGCGGCAATGAAATGAGTAGTGGAGAGAACAAAGGGACAATTATTAAGTGGGCACATCACTTAAAAATAACATTGGTGTAGGTGTCTTTTTACCATGGGTTGACATTGTCAAACTTGTGTTCTTCATTACTCTAGAGAGGTGGTTCCCAACCTTTTACTTTCCACTCACATACCACTTTAAGTTTTCCCTATGCCATAAGTGTTCTGTGATTAGTAAGGGATTGCTTAAGGTGGTCTGTGAGTAGGAAGGGAAGGTTGAGAATCACTGCTCTAGACCCAATTGTTACTGAAATATTTTGCTTGAGAAAAATTGTCATTGGCCCACTTCCTTTGGAGTTATGAAACTGTGCACATAACGAGTCAATGAGGTACGATTACAACAGTGGTGTTGAAACTTTTTCTTTCCACCCACATACCACCTTAAGCCATCCCTTACTAATCACAGAGCACTTATGGCATAGGGAATACTTAAAGTGGTCTGGAAGTGGAAAGTAAAAGGGTGGGAACCATGCTCTAGAGGTTGGATCAAAAGTTTGCAGCATATTGACTTTCATGGTCAAAAAAGACCAAACCATGCAGCAAGCCAGGACCCAACACATTTAAAGTGTTTCTGTCCGGACATTTTTCTTTTTCAAATTTTGCTTTCCATGCATTCATTTCCAGATTCTGTTTTCTCATCCACATGGAGTACTGACAACGATTGCAACATTTTATTCACAATGAATGTCAGTGCAAGGTGCTGCATTGAATAGCCCTTGTGATACTGTTGCTCACAGTAGCTTGGGCTCAGTTAATGATGTAGAGTGGATGGGGTTTTTCATCCAACAAATTCTCCCATTCTGTCACTACCCTTACTATACCTGCTTTCCCTGATCTCGGTCGTCTTCCAGCCATCCATCCCGTAGGATGATGATGGTTCCTTTCAGTCAGTTTGTGGGGTTTGGTATGAGGATACCCCACTCCTCAGAAAGGAGCAGCGTGTGCCTGAATGGATTTGCATAGTTCTCGACCCACCCTCCCGGATCCAGCGGTGTGGTGAGTTCCAAGAAGGCTCGGGGAAGTTCTGTTGCAATGAATGACCAGACCAAGCTTCGCTGCTAGCTTGCCATTGACCCTATGAGAGGGTTTGTCTGCCCTTTGGCAGGCCTTGTTTTTCATCATGCAGAGCACCAGGCAAGCATGGTAGGGGAGCCCGTTCAGTCGCCAACCGCCTGACCATGCAACAGGTACTAACTGGGTTACATGACACCAGTAGCACCATCTCGAGCTAGTCTTTGTGTTGTTGAGAGTGCACCTTAACGAAGCTGACTGACCTTGCAATGCTCTGCAGAGGTTTAATATGACATCGGAAACTGTGGCAAATTTCTACAGATATGTGGACACCAGTACTCCTGAGCATAAAGCCCTGCTAAAGGTCGTAGGCACAGCCCAGGACATCATAGGAAAAATCCTCCCTGCCATCAAGAACATCTATAGGGAATGCTGCCATCTGAGAACAGCAGCAATCAAGGATCCACACCACTCAACACACACTCTGCTCTCACTGCTGCCATCAGGAAGATGCGCCACTAGGTTCAGGAACAGCTGCTACCCCTCCACCATCAGACTTCTCACAATAAACTCAATCAGGCACACATCTAAGGACTCTTATCTTTGCACTTTATGGGTTTTATTCTTCTCTGGATTGCAGTCAGTTTGCTAACATTCCTTTATTTGTTTACATGTGTATTGGTGTCAGTGCTGCACAATTGCTCCTTCCATCCGATAGCCTACTGGTCACCCTTGGCCAAAGTATAGTACCTATTTAGCCTCCCAGTCAGAGTCACTTGAAGCCATGGATTGCAGCTGGTGGGTGGTCTTTAAAAGCAGATTCTACAAATTGGAATTTATGGTTGTAAAACTAAAAACACTGGGCAGATGAATCTGCTGATCAATGACCAGGGTTACCTATCCTGCATGGACACTGCAACTGAAGAATGCAACAAGAAACCACTGCATTATGTTTTCCCTTGTATAACCATGAACTCAACATCGACTACAGTCTCAGCTCAAAGATGGAACCTTCACTGAAGGAGAACAGGGGAGGCAACAACTACATTTTGGAGGTCAGTGATCATGATGAATGGAGAAACATGATCGCCCACGCCAAATGGCAAGGTGCCTGAATGATTATGTTGTGTATGTTGAGATTTTTCTTTTGCCCTACCAATAAGCAGTAATTCTGCCTGGCCTGAAGGAAAAATAATCTCAAAATAATGACATGTAATGTCATGTATATGTAATCTGACAACAAATCTGAAATCTTTCCAGTCCATCCGTATGAGAGAAATAGAAGGTACTGGTGCAGTTTAGGCAGGGTCGAAGGAAATGGATCACCGCATTGTAAAATAGGTGTGAATATTGGTGACTGTTGCTGTTACACTTGTCTGCAAGCTACTCTTTTATCAAACCAAAAGCAGACTGTTATTGCATTGTAGTATTTATCCCAAATATTAGAAAAAGAGAACCCTCCAGGAATCAACTACTGAGAAGGTCCTTGAAGATAGAGGACTTCAAAGATGTACACGTTCCTTTGGATCAAGCTCAGAAAGGCCATTGTAGGAGGCAGACCTCATAAGTCTTTGCAATACTTCTATAATAAATACTCTGTGGACTAGCTTCCATTATATCTATTGTCATTTTAGACTGCTGTTGTTCATTTGTTGTACACTGTTATTTTTTTTATCCAGAGTTTTATCTGTTTATCAATTTGATTCATTTTGTTTCTTGTTTTATGACCACACTGGAAAAAAATACACTAATTTGGTCATTGGAACAAAAAGTAAATATAAGAGTTAAACTGGTAGGGTTTCTGGAATCGACTTCATTATTTTCATAGTGTATAACAATGTATAACTCTGAGACATTGTTCATCAGGTGGAACTTGTCTGAAAGTTGCTGATTTAACTTTCACTCCATTGAATACAAAAAGGAGGCTGAGCAGCCTTCTAAAACAAAGGAGATTCTGCATGATGGGGACTATTGATCAGCATTGATGAGTTGGGATGGAGGGCCTGCTCCATGCTGAACAACTCCATGACTATGTCTCTAATTGAAGGCGCCATCATCTAAATAATATGTTAAACCATCTTCTGAGATGGATGTAGAAAGACATTCTCTTTGGTTTAATGAGCAATATTTATCCTTAAACCAAGATTTATCACAATTCCACTTTGCATGTTTGTTGTCTACAATTTGTTTCCTATGTTTCCTTCATTACAGCGGTGACTAGATTTGGAACTACTGAACTTGGTGAAGTGGTGTACAAAAGATATTCTGTATTCATTGTCTTTGAAGTTACATTAGCATAATAAATCATAACAAATCAACTTTTGGATTTTTGTTAATCAGCTTAGGCCACTTTTAAGGCTGTAATTTTTTTTGGTTCATCTTTCCCTTTTTCAAAATAATTTCCAGCAATATTTTATTTTCAATAATAATTTTGATATATTAAAGTTCGTACATGCTCGCCCTTTATTTGATAACTTAAGACACCAAATGAATCATCATTTTAATTACTAAAGTGTAAGATAATCTGAAGTGTTTTATGTTTCATATTTTTAATTGTCAAAGGCAAGACCAAAGTCATCCCAAATAATGAATTTTGCTTTCTAAGGAGAACTATATTTAAGGGAAAATCCAGTTTATTTTTTTCCAGAATTACCTGGACATTCCATGAGACAGGATCTCTTCAGGTTACGAATGACCTGACTAATGAAAATTCTCCTATTCCTTTTTAAGGGATTTTTCAAAATGATAATAAGAATAACAGAACTATTCATTAAGTCTGGATACAGTAAATATTCTATTAGTTTATTTTTAGCTTGTGGTAGGTTGATTGTTGAATTATATTTAAAAAATTATAGCAAGTCTATGTAGAGTGACGTGAAATGGTTGCTTTATAGAAAATGGATGCTGTTGATTTATGAAGAAATCAACCAATGGACATTAATCAGAAATTAAACCCTTATGTATCCCAAGCACTGACAACCTTCATTTCCATTCACGGGTTTCAATGAATGGTGGGAGATGAAGCCCCATTTTTTTTTCCCCTGTTCATGGGATTAATATTTGTCTTCATCCCTTAATCTGGTACTATGGGATGTGATATACTTTTCACTGATGGGGTAATCCTACTCTAGTTGCTTTTCATTTTGGTTCCCTCTAATTCATAGATTTTTTTTCCATTTGAAAGGGTAGAAATCAATTATGGCAGTGATGACTCTCCAAGCAAGGAAAGCTAAAGGAAGAAATGCCAAAACCATCAGCAAAATAAAAATTCAACCAATAACTCAAGCAATTGTCATCAGTGCCTTTCCATTCAATAGGAAACTTAGACTAATGAGGTTTCTTTAAGCTGTTTATATCTCAGTCACTTCAGACTATAACTTTTTCCTCCTGTATTTGAATATTTTCTGCTGTTGTTCACGTACAAAATGATCTTGACATTGAAGAACTTCAGCTCTAAGATAAAAACCAGGAGAAATTAGTACGGATATTAAGTCTTAGATATTTAGGCAATACAATTAAATCCAAACAAAAGTGAATTTCTGTCTTCAACTTCCAGAATTATTGGAATGTTAGAAGTTTGATATGAAGCACCAAATAGATGTTAAATCATGGTTTTTATTATTCAATATTCAAGTTCACATTTGTATTGTCATAGCTTTTCAATCTAGTCGAAGAAACTCACATGATACATGAATGTTATTGATACCTAATGGGCCAATTAATTTGATTCTTATATTTAGGTATAAATGTTGCTGAGATTTAACCCATGTGCCAATCCTCTTTTAAACATTCTATGGGGCATTACAACAAATTATTCTGTATAATGCCTCACATTATCATTGTACTTAAAAAAAACAAAGTGCCATGGGTTAAATCTAACTTTCTCAATAACACTATTGTTTTCATCTGTACAATCCTTAATTAACCTTCCCTCCCAAAAAGCTTGTGCTTTAACAGAATGAACACATTGCACAGTGTGCTTCTCAGTTTCCTGAGTCACTCGAAAAAACGTTACCTTTTGTAGATTTGTTTCAGAATAGACATATAATAGTCAGCCAGAATTGATGGTTTCCAGTTGCCATGATACCGCTTTTCTATGGTCACACATGATACCGCTTTTCTATGGTCACAATGTTTTGGTGATGCTTTTCACCATATTCTTCACCCACTGCACCAAGATCAGCAGCGAAGTCCACGTGCGAAGGCAGGAAATGAATTTTCAATGACATGTTTCACTTCGTCTTTTTGTTTGCTTGAAGTAGACTTAAAATATGACAGAAAATTACAAATATAGGTTATATCTTAAAAAAAAAGTACGTGATAGGAAAATGTTAAGATTTTTGTGATCAGCAACCCAAAATTCACAGTAAACAACCAAAACTGTTCATGAAGCAAAATCTTTGTTGTCCAGTGTGATATTACCAGAAACCTCAAATATTACAATCTATATTCATGAGATTCCCAAAACGTTAGTATTAGGTTACCCAGTGTAATGCACTTCCCGGTGCTCCATTGTCAGAACACCATTGTCAGGTGTCCTTATGCATCAGAGTATTGTGACAGTTTCATTCCGAAGTAATCTCAGTTTTCCTTGTGCATTGTGTTATGATGCCATCGGGGAGTTCTGTTGATTAAACAACAAGTAATGGGTAGGAGAGAAAAGGAATTTCTTCTCCAGGGGAAATGTCCTAGAGACTTGAGAGGAGTGACCCTGGCAGGAGATAGTCAAGGAAGTCAAGGAGATGTCTGTAGCCAATCGAGCCACAAGAGCAATGTTGATGAATGCTTGTCCTTTTGGAAAGCTGCAGTTGTAGCAAATCATCGAGCCTGCACTGCCTGTTACCATTACCTTACTTTTCCTCTAAAGTATTTATATGGTGATAGATTGGGAAATGATGAAATGAATTGGGACATAGATGTTTCTGTCCACTGGACATTCCAAGCAAATGTGAAGCTGCTGCAGTTAAATATGCTGGCCTTCATTGGAAGAGGATTTCAGTACAGGAGCAAAGATGCTTAGATACAATTGTACAAGATATTGATGAGACTGGAGTATTGTGTGTCATTGTTTTTGTTTTCTTGCTCATATCTAATGCTACAATAGAAGTAGTACATTTTTTTTAAAAATCAGATAGAATCACAAGAGACTGAAATCTGGAGGGAAAAAAAAATGAGTTGCTGAAGGAATTCAGGAATGCCAAAATGTCAGCTGTCCATTTCCCTCCACAGATACTACCTGATCCACTGAGTTCCTCCATCAACTTGTTTTGTGCCCCTATGTCCTAAGATGGCAGGGCTTGAGGACCGATGAATATAAGCAGAGGTTGGGAGAATGAGTGGAGATTTCTTTAAAACTTAACATTCTGACAGGGATAGGGAAGGGGGCATTTAGAACAGAGGTGAGGAGATGTCTATTCTTGCAGGTTGACTATAATCAGCCAGAGGAAGGAGATGAATACCACATCAAATGAACAGTGGCTTGATTGTAAAGCTTGAAATATTATGCTGTGTTTTCATGTTTTGCTGATAAAAATAGAGAATTTGTTCAATTACAATGATTTTTATTCTTGAATTTAAAATTATTTATTTGAATACTTCAAGACTGTTTGAAATTGTTCCTAGTGGTGAACACTCAGATTTTTAAAATAAAGTGGAGAGATAGATTTATTTATTTCCTGTACTAAGGGAATGACAATTTATTTTACCTGATTGAAAGGCAGATTGACATTTCTTCATCTCAGATGATTTGGGATGTGCAGAAATTTATTTCACCTGATGGTTGGATACATCAATCTTGCTGGATGACACATTTAATTTAATTTCACTGCAGAGATTTATTTATTTTAGTTGTTGGTGGATGTTGTGGAAGTGTGAAGCCATATACAGACAAGGTTCAATAATATTGAAATCGGTGATCTCATGCCACAAATGGGTGGTACAGTTAGCAGAATGGTTTGTGCATTGCTGTTACAATTCCAGCAACCAGGACCAGGGTTCAAATCCGGAACTATCTGTGAGAAATTTGTATGTTTTCTTCATGTCTGCGTGGGTTTTTCCCGGGGACTCCAGTTTCCTCCCACCATTCAAAAAACTACTACATTGGGTGGCAGGGCCTTGTGAGCAAAGCATCAAGTTTGGATTAAGGGTTCAAATCCGGCACTGTCTGTAAGAAATTTGTATGTTTTCATCGTGTCTGCGTGGGTTTTTCCCAGGGGCTCCAGTTTTCTCCCACCATTCAAAAACTTACATTGGGTGGCAGGGCCTTGTGAACAAAACATCAAGTTCGGATTAAGACTAAAACTGGCTTTCTGAACTGACCAATTATTAAAATCTGTCTTTTACAAGAACAAGAAAGCTTTGATAATTGACTTTTGCTTTTGCTTTCTTTTGGTAATTATTTTTTTAGATATAATAATTAGGGGCTGGTATTGTAAGGGTTAAAATGAATTGTAAGTTGCAAGCATCCAGTAGATGTTGACATATTTCATGTTGTCTCCTTATAACAGCCAGCTTCAAGGTTATACTTAGCTCACTGCTTGTTTGAGATTATGGCTAGTTTTGTTTTTGCAAAGATGGAAGGACTTGAATTGGTCCAAAAACTTTTATTAACCATTTTAAGTATTGAATAAGCATTATTTAATCATAGTTTTAGTAATGTAATAACCTATATAAGGGTTACATTATGGAAAACTCAACTCAACTTTGATATGGATCATTTTTGAATGAGTCATAAACATCCATGACATTCTAGTCTTTTGAAGCAATTATAAAGGAAGATAGTCACAACACATCATGTTCAACACTCCACCTTGAAGTTCATGGAATTCCACTGATTCTGTACTTCATTCAGGCCATAGCATCAGCCATCTAGGTTTCCACTCCCGAAATCTGTGGCCCAATTTAAACTAGTGCCTTCAATGGGCACTAGGTGATTGAACCTACATATTATCAAAGGATCAACATGAAAAAAGGAGACAAAGAATTAATGTTTAACATAATGTACAAATGATTCCTAGAGACATTTAAATCAGGAACATATGGGATATGTGTTGCATTGTGGAATTTCTAACCAAATTAAATCATATCATGTTGTGCAGATTAACATACAGGTATATCAAAAGTCAATATTAATGTAGTACTGAAAAACTGGGAAGAATTTTGCAATAATTATTGATTTGAATTGTAGATATTATGACTACCTCCATCATGCCCCACAGGAATCAAGGATGAGACACTAGTCTTCATGTTTTTTTTTTGTTCTGGCAGTCAACTACAACACTTTTTTTTCAAAATGCATCATTGTTTATGTCTAAAAGCTAATGAGTTATAAGTATAGGGCCAACCTTACCAATTGATAAGTAGTCAAATGTTTAGCATTGTTGATTATGGTAATTCCATAGTTAAATTAGCTACATTGATTTCAATGCCTGAATTTTAATCCACGGCAGATGTGGAATTTAAATTTGAGTAAATTAAAGCTCGGATTAAAAAAAATCTCAATGATTATAACCTTGAAACAAATAGAATTTGTGAAGACTTTTCTAATTGGTTGTCAGTGAAGGAAAGTAGCAGTCCTTATAAGGTCTGGTCTATACATGAATTTCCATTTTCATCCATTAGTGTGGTTGTCTCAACATCTTCCACAGTCCAGGGCCAATTAAGAAGAGTGTAAATACTGACATTGCCAGCAACGCCTGCATCCTATGAATTAATAAATAAATATTCCATGAAAATCTCATTCATATTAACAATGGTTTGCAGATTCACAGAGTCTGTATTCAGCATGGAGTGGATTTGCATATTGGATAACCACTTGAAAATTTGACAGTCATCATAGCTTGTAAACACTTCTCTGATAATTAGGAGTACTGGCACCTTAGTGCAGAACAATATAATTTAGGTGGCACCGTGCCTTCAGGAAGGACTAATGACAAGATTTGAATGATGAGTCTAAAATCACATAAATGTTATAGCATGAATTAAAGCAAAGTTACCCCATTATTGGTATAGATTATCTGATTGTTAATCTCCTTGGCATTTATAGAACATTGATTTAAAAGAAGCAGGTTGTAAAAAATCATTGTGAAACATTTTAATGTTCTTTGCAGGAAAGGTCCTTACCATTTAAGTGTATATCTGATTCTGTGATAGATTCTATTTTTAAGTCATCCAGAAATAGCAATTATTAAGGAAAAACAGAACTCCCTAGCCTTAAAACTAGTTTTTAAAAAAAAGAAAAACACAGCTCATGTTTACTGAAAGCAGAACTCGCAGTCTTTCCCAGACAACTAGATCAGCATTTTAACTAACCATTTGAAGACACTTTAAATTGCAGATTGTTAAACAGGTTGACAGAAGCATTAATGGCTTAGTGATCAAACAAAAACTGGCAGAAGCTGTTGTTTAATTTGTAAACATTTTCGCAGGTGGCAACAGATGTTCCCCATTTACAACTGCCAGCCAACAAGATGGCTTGTCAAAGTGAATATAGAAGGCATAGACTTACCCCATACTAAGACAATGGGTCAAATGGCTGCTCTCTGTGCTGTAGCCATTCTGTAATTCCTTAAAGACAGATTTACTGCCCATTTTTTTTTTGTCGACAGCTATATTTTCTGAGAACAATTATTGTATAGTGAGTAGTCACTCTCCAAACTCCAACTTTCTTAAGGTTTAATAACAGAAGAGTAAATGATCCTACAGGAAATTAACTGAACAGGCAGCTCCACAGATCAGTGCTTACGAATTGCAGATGGGATTCTAACTTTATTAATGATTCTGTGTTTGAATATAGTTCCACAGAATAGTGAAAATGTCAAGCTGAAAGCATATTCACAAGAAATGTTTCTACAGCTATTATAGAGGAACATTTGCATTGTAAGTGACTTTTTCCATCTCTCGGATGTGCATTGGACAAGATGAAAATGCATATTTAGGAGATTTGATCACTAAAAGGTTGAAGACATGCTGAATAATATTATTAATTTCTTTACCTTTAGTGCCTATGGAAGAAATGTACATGCCTTAATATTCCTTGTTGAACGTATAAATCGCTTGAATGAAGCTCCATTATTAATTTCACATACACACCACAAATATTCAGGGTTTAATTTCCTTTCAGAGCCCATCCAAGGTATTCACTGATGTAGAAAAGCTTTTCCCAACTGTTTGAAGTGTAAGGAATTATCTTCAAAATGTAAAGAAATTTACTGGAAAAAAAAAAGGACTGAGAATGGAAATCCACATATTTTTATATTGGATAATACAACCCCAGAACACACAGTGAAATTCTTTCCAAATGTAAATAAACAATTATTTTTTTTAACTTGAAGGTGACCAGAAATTAGTTATTAACTTTTTTTTCATTAATTAACAGGAATTCTAAAGCAATTTCTTTTTGGCCTGGTAGGCCAACTGATGATTTTTGTTGGCTGTTTTCAGTTGATATTAAACATTTAATGTATTTCAGCTGAACATTTTGAAAATATTGCAACTCTAAATTCGAATGAATGAACGCTAATGGTAGAAATGCTCAACACTCTGGATAGCATTTATGGAGTGAGAAGGGTTAAAATTTTTAAGTTGATAGCCTTTCATCAAAACTTAGAAAAGTCAGAAATGAAACAAGTATACAGTCAAGAAGATCCATCTATCAGATGTAAACCCCCATCCTTTTCTTGACCCCTTCCTCTACACAAACAGAGTACTGGGTCACAACTCTTTTGACCCCAAGTATTTTGAACAATAGAAGTTTCAGGAGCCCTTACATATAAAAACTATGTGCTGCTTGGAGATTTGCAGAATCACTTTCTTTTTTACATGATAGGCAATCTTCAGCATTTGTTTTTATTGTAAATTACATTCATATATTGTAAATTGCAAACTTCTAATTTTATTAGAACAAACTGCACAACATCATGTGCAGAAAATATAATGGTGTGGCCACTGGAATCACAGTGGATGTAATGAAATAATCACACAAGGTGTTTCTTCAGTGAATCAAATGGATTTACTGTTCAGAACGCGTGAAACCTCTTAAATGCCCGAATCACACGCCTGAGTTGTAGTTCCGCTACAATGGGGAAACGATGCATCATAGCCAGTGAATGAAACACAATAGGCTGCAGACACTGCGATTGTAGTAAAAACATACCGCAATGCTGGAAGAACTCAGGTGGTCTTTTCAGCATCTATAGGAGATAAAGATATATTGATGACATTTCAAGCCTGAGGCCTTCTTCAAGGAAAAATTAGAAAAGGCAAAAGCGGGAGATGTCAGAAAGATTCTGAATTCCAACAATGGGGAAGGAATCCAGACCAACAAAAGGTATCAATTGGATGTGATAAGGGAGTAGGTGAGAATTGATCATGTCTGTGCGAAAGGAGACAGGAAAAGGAGAGATGATGGGGGAAGAAGGAGGAGGAGAGGTTTTAGCAAAAGCCAGAGAAGTTGATATTAATTCCATCTGATTGGAGGGTGCCCAGTCTGAAGATAAGGTGTTGTTCCTCTAATTTCCATTTGGTCTCAGTCTGGCAGGGCAAGGGAATGGGATGGATGATGCCCAGAATAATTTTGTCCAGTCCAGTGAAATGAATGGTCATCTGATTGCGCAAGTACAACCCAAGGAAACCGTGTTCTCCGGTCCTCAGTGTAAAATACATAGGCATACAACCAGACATGAATGTGGTTGTTTCTCTTTTACTTACATTATGAAGAGCATGGATGACCTATTTATACCAGGAAAGCTTTGTTACCCCCCCCCCCCCACCACCTGCCTACCCACTCCATCCACCTATCCAAAGCTAGTGTTTTTTTTACTGTCTCATCAATATAGTTCTCTAATACTACTGATCTTATGCTAATTTAATTTCAATCCAGACTAAAAATGAAAATAACACTTTCTCTTAACCAATTTAATGCAGTGGTTATATTACGTACTCAGAGTGCAGCAATAGAAATTAGCTAAAACTGCATTATATTTAATATAATTTTTATTATTAATTACCAGTAACATACCTTATCTAACTTATCTAAACTTAAATTACAACTATGCACAAATATGCTTGTGTGTGTGTGTGTGTGTGTGTGTGTGTGTGTGTGTGTGTGTGTGTGTGTGTGTGTGTGTGTAAAACTATCCCAAAGGATTACAGCTCAGGTAAAATTCTGGAATGTCAGTTCAAATTGAGAAATTCAGTGTTGACAAGAAGACTCTTCAATTGGTGTAAAGAAGTGATTATGAATGAGGCGGGAGAAACCGGGTGACAGACTGTGGTAGACTCACAAAATCCTTGTTGAGTTACTTCCAGAACAAATAACTTTTCAGACAACTGGTAGTCACAGCTCTCCTTTACTTAGCATAGGGGATATGAAGCGAGTGGCGTTCACAAAGCTTCTAGCACACTTCAGCAGATCAGCCAAAATGATCACAATGGGATTTAAATGATTTCCTTTCAGAAGTGTCTTTTCTTTTGCCATGATGGGATTCAGCATGTCCCCTTCAAATTGACCTTTGGCCACACAAAGCACCGTATTCCTCAAAGAGCTGCTGCTCTTGTGCTGCTTCCTTAAAATGGCCCTGATTACAACATGTGCTGTTTCTTTAATATGTTGGTCACATGGTCTCTGCACCTATGTTCCAGGGACACTTCTGTGCAAAAGCATTGAAAATGTCCCAGCCTGTCAGCCCACAGTCAATTGCCAAAGCTTGCAAGGCTTGCAGTTTGATTTGTTCTCTTAAAATGACAGTCCCACTCAAGTTAAAATAAACTGGGAGCACATAATAGTTACATCTTTTGTTGGTGCTGTCTTGCTTTCCGGATAAAGCTTCAGAGGAATTGCAATAAAAATTATAAGACTAGGAATAATGCTGCTTTTGATTCAATGCAACATCTTTCAACTACTCCTGTCGAGAAAGACTTGCATGAGTATCAGAGCTAGTACCACCAGGCTGAGGAACAGCTTCTTCCCACGGTCAGTGAGAATGCTGAACGACCAAAGGATCTGCTCACTTTAACCATCTGAGACTCTAATATTTACTAAACAATATTTATTTATTTAAATATGTGTATATTTGTCCTCCCTATGTATTGTTTGTCTGTATGTGTGTTATGTTTCATTGTGTGCTTGCATGCTTTGCTCCAAGGACCAGAGAATGCTACTTTGTTGGGTTGTACTTATGCAATCGGATGACATAACATAAAATTGATTTGCTGAAACTTCCATTGGTTCTATTTGGTCACTAGGAACTGTATAGAATTACTAGCCAACAGTTTGGTTTTCTTTACAAATGAAAATTAAAGCCCCTTTGAGTTTGACTACACTTCTGAATATCAGCTCAATGAGCCATTCTGTAAGAGGGTGCTGTGTGGATTTGAACAAGACTGATAAATTGACATCAAAATTTACTGCAGACTCTCAGATGAGATAGGTACAAAATACAGTGAGAAATTGTGAAAAAATTTAATTAACAATACCTTCACAAGGCAAGAGGAAAATGATCTTATTATTCCAGGCATTATTAAATAAAGCTTTAGAGTAGATCAAAGAATATGAAATGTAGTATATAGTACAGAGAGGTCAGCCAGGAGCCTTTGGTGTTTCATATCTTATGTTCGCCAATCATATGATAAATACAATCTGACTCCGAAGTATGATAATTTAAAAGGCCAAACAAGGTTGAACTGCTTTAACATATTAACTTGGAATTTTAACACCATTTAACATCCAAACTTAGCAACTATTTGCGATATTATCTGTGGTTTTCAGACCTCAGTTTTACTGGTCAAGAATTAAGTCATGGTATTGATGCTTGAAGCTGTGATATTAACCATGGCTTCACTGTGAATGTCATCAAAGTGCAAAATTAAGAGATTTGCTAGACTTTTCAAAGTTATTAACTAAATTGGCTGAAGCCACTATTTGGAACAGGATAGGAACATTGATGTGCACTAATTGATACTGGTGAACACCTAAAATCAGCAAGGAATTGGGCAAAAGCAGAATAAAGGCAATTATCCATACAATAAAGTTCAAGGTTCCTTTGTTGCCATCTCCATTACTACAGTAAAACCCTGTTATCCGGAATTCAAGGAGATTTAAATTTGGCATGCTTCACCGTTAATTTGCCAATCACACAACACGCAATCTCAAGCAACTGTAAAGTTCACTTATCCAACATCTAACAATCCCCATAGGTGCGAGATACAAAGGGGTTTTACTGTATATAAAATTTGTTTATTTTTGTTTGTCTGAAAAGACACACAAAGAAGTGACACTAGTCTTGCGCCCCATCAAGAGAGAGAGATAAACAAAGGATTCTCCCTTCAGAGATGTGTTCTTGATCCCACCATTATTTCCAATGTCACTGTCTACTGTACTCTCATAACCATCCTACCTGCAAGGTTTTTTGTCCATTTCAGCAGTGAACCAGAGCTCCTTGTTCTGAATTCTCTATACGATTAGAAAGCTGTCAAGACCTGTGGCCCTTTTGGAGCCCTCCTCACCTCCTCAAAAATTCTGGTTTTGATATCTTGTTTCCACAAATCAGTCTCCAAAACTCACTGCCCAATTCTTCACTGGTCTCTAGCAGTGGTCTCCAACTCTGTTGGGTCTTTTCCCGGGCTTCTCTCACTCTGGTACCCTGGACCAATCCACTACCCACCCCCCACCCCCGAACTCCAGAGAAAAATGTAGGTGGGTCTAATTTTTTTAAAATTTCTGATCAGTTTTCCATAGTTGTTATTTCCCCTTTTTGAGATTTTATTTTGACATGTGGTATTCCATGTCAGAGGATGTGAACCACTTGTTGTTTTGTAACTTACCATCTAGTGATAAACTAACTCATGTCGGAAGGCACACATGACAAATTTAATCCATTCAACTATTTCAAAAATAATAGCAAGAATTCTTGGAGTTAAACATTTTTTTGAATATTTTATTTTAATTTTTCCAAGACTCGTATAGAACATTGTTACATTTGTCATATAAATAATATTTTAAAATAACAGTGTGGTGGTACACCACCGGCCTACTGCAGGGGGAAACCTCTGTATCTGGAGGAGTGTAAGGGGTCAGGACAACACCTGGCCGGCTGTCCATCAGTTGGCCTGAATGGATCAAGCCCCACCTGGCCTGCTGTCAATCACCCTCCGGGATATAAGCCTGTGCCAGCTTGAGGCCTCACTCAGAGTTGGTGCAGCCACAGCCAGCCTGGCTCTGTGAAAGTCTTTGTGGATTAAAGCCTGTTGTACAGTCTTTATCTTTGTGTGTGTCTGATTCTGGCTAACAGTGCACCACAGAGTCTTGTATAATTTCCCAAATCTCACGCCCCAACCCCCACCCCCCTCCCAACTGATAATATGTCCAAAATAGGAGTGTTTGAGCATGCATTTATTAATTAGTTCATGATGTTCCGGAATTTAACATTATTAACCTAATTATACTACTTAATCCTTTTTGAAGGTTAATTATATCCTTTGCAGCCAGTATGATTTAAATAAGTTTGCCATATTTTAACAAACACACCATATTTCTTTCTAGGATTATGTTTTTTCGGGGGGGGGGAACTATTTAAACATAAACATTGTTTATATAATCAAAGATATTTTCATTCTGCTGAGGAAGAAAGTATTATGTCCTATATTATCCAGCAAATTTGAAGTCCTGAGATCATAAATATGGGTCTGTTCAAGGGCTGTCAATGGCTGTTCTTTTATTAAAACTCCAAATAATCACGATGTCCCAGAACTTATCATACTTAATTTTATTGATGGGCCTTCACCTAAACAAAGGAAGTTCTAAAATGCTCAAAACCCTGATACTTCACAATATGACATCAAACCAGTTTGAACATTACCCATCTTTTTTATTGTATCTGAATCATTCAACTTCTAGTTCAGCAGGGCACAAACTAATTTTAAAAAAATTCTTAAACAGCAGTGAATTCTTTGAAGTCAAATTCTTCTCCAATTTCAATGAATACTGTAGTTTTGTTCTCAGTATCATTATAAATCAGACTGAATTAACAGTGATTCCTTTTGAACCAGAGAACAGCTCTGAAACACAAGGCAAATTAAAACTACTAAAAAAAGATCAATAGTTTAATTTTAGAGTGGCATGGTTCGCATAGCAGTAAAGCACAATGCTATTACAGTGCAAGTGACTGGGGTTCGAATCTGGTGCTGATTGTGAGGAGATTGTACATTCTTCCTCAGATCTGCATTGGTTTCTTCCTACCCTTCAAAATTTTCAGGGGTTGTAGTTTAATTCGGTTATTTGAGTGGCAAGGGCTGGAAGGGTCTGTAACCGTGCTGTACATCTAAATTTAAACATTTAAAAACAAATTTACTTCTGCTTGCAATGACATTGTTTTGTCTTTTACCATAATATATAGGAATGGTATTCACATTATTTGAAGATTATTCATTTAATGCTTCTGTTATATAAGCAGTAAAGTGGAGTAATAAAGAATATCTAACCATGTCACAGAGGTAAAGGTAAAGTACATTGCAAAACAATATATGTTCACAATTTGACATTTTACAATCAAATTGTATATTTTCCAAGGATATTTTATTCTTAATATGATATTCAAATGGTGGAATTTCACATTGAGAATAAATGTATTTATTTATGTGTCAAACTCAAATTCACAGAGGCCAAAATTAAAAACTTAGACTAAGTCGTGGGCCAAACTAAATATTTATTGAAAATTTTCAACAACATCTGCATGTTTTCTCTTCTTTCAACATATGTAATGTTAAACTTTTTCTTATTAAAATATGTGTTTAATAATAGTTTTGGTTAAACTCTTTCCAGAAGAAGCATTAACAAATGAGAAATAAAATATTCAATAAATAATATTTCTCTATAGCCTTTAAGCTCCTTTTAAATGTATTTTTTTCACAAGCCAACAAGTCCAAAAAAATAACAACTTGCTTCAATGACAAACAGGTTTGTCTTTTAAAATGATGAACATATAGTCTGCCTCCCACCTGTCTTGAAAGGTCCTGTTTTGTCTTTCGTTTGGCCATTTTTCGTAAGGGGCTTGTTACACGTGAGTTGGGCGACAGGTCACAGATGCTGATGAAAGTAAAGAGAGGAGGTGGGGGCGATTAGCGGGCTGACGGGGCGGCGCCAACACATTTGCAAAGCATTCTGGGATTTGTAGTATTAGCTGTACATGCGCTATACTGGCGCAGCGGCCAGCGGGCCAGGTCTAATACATATTTGATATGATCTTGCGGGCCAAATTTGGCCCGTGGGCCTGAGTTTGACATGTGTGCTCTAGATGAAAACTAAAATTATGTGCTGAAATTATTGGAAATAGTCAATGTCAGAAAATCCCCCTCAGGGAAATTGTTTGGAAGGGTGGTGAGCTGAAAAGCTACACAGCAGGAGTATTATTCTCTTCTGTGTTTAGCTGCACTGGTTTGAATTAGAACTCACATATACCAGAATCAAAAATCACTATCTGATTTTCAAAAACACTTCCAACTTGAAAAAAATCTCTGATCCTGATTTTGAAATGTTTCATTTAAAAAAAAACACAAAGTTTCAAGCGATGTGCAACATTTTTTACTCTTTGGTGGTTAATGATAATATTTTAAAATACTAAAATCCATTAAACTATTCAAACATGCTTTGTTTTGGCATTTTACACAGACAAAGTGTGAAGCAAAGGAGGAACACATTTAATTTAAGTGGGGAAAAAAAGACAGTAAACTCAAGACATTGGAAACTCAAGATCTTGTGGATGCTACGCACCATACAAAGAGTCGTAGGCTGGTCCACACATCATTGTCACTTTAAAAGGAGAACAGAGATGGGTGGAAATACAAAGCTTGAGGAACTCAAGAAGTCAAACAGTGTATTTTATATTGCAGTGATAAAGATACAGAACTAACATTTTGGGCTTGAGCCCTTCATCAAGGTATGAACAAAAGGTGAACGGACCCCTGAACAAAATGGTGGGGAATGGCAGGCAGAGGAACACAGTCCCACAGGCAGGAGATAATAGGTGGATAAGGGAGGGAGACACACCTGAAAACAGTGGGAGAGGTTGGTTCTGTGAATGGAGAGGGAAGGGGGTGAAGAGCTGGAGGAAGGAAGACAGAGGGATGGAAAAGATGTGAATGGAGAGGGTAAGTGTGGAGAACTGAAGGAAATAAGATGGATTGAAAATCCTCATCTCAAACGTGATGTCAGTTTTGAAGGATTTTTTTTCTTGATAGGACAGTAGGATGCTCCCTGATGCACCATTAATTACTCAAAAGACTATTGTTGAGAAACCAATAGGCTTTTATTCACTTAAGAACAAAGGGACATCCATACTGTTTAATTGTCCTCCTCTGAGGAGGGGGCTATGGAACAGTCACCTTTATACAGGAGCCTGTAGGGAGGGGCCACAAATACAATCGGCCAATCGATGTGCCTGACTAGACTATTATATGCAAAGTGGTTTACCATACTCCATCTTAGAGTTAAATTCTCTTTGGATCAGTTGAAAACTCTTGCTGTAATAGTAGCATAGATTTATCAGCCTGATTTGGAACTGGGAAGAAAGTAACCTTATATAATTTAATGTATACTAAAAGTCCATAAGAGGGAATGTTGTACTGAGCCATTGTATATTTAACTGTATTTAAAACACTTCAGTGTTGAATCAAACTAATTTCAATTGTTTCAAAAAATATGTTCAAAATAACCACAGGAAATCTGCTAGCAACATCTAATTTTATACTTGACTGACTTTTAATGATTTATGACAATTTATTTTTGTTGTGAAAGCTGTAGTTTATTCGTGGGATTAGAAATAACTTTTCTTATCTAAAATTGACTTGTTCAATTCAGGATATTACCTTGGTGAGGCCAACCTGCTTATCTGTCAATGTGGAAAATTGAGAGTTCTCATGGTTGAAATCTCAGCTGTAATTTGAAGCTCTGTGTCCATGGTTCTGTAATTAAAATAATGGAAATGAAATTTAACAAATATACAGAGTGGAAGGAACAAATATTTCTATAGAAATTAAGGGGAATGAAGTGTGTATTGACCATAACAAAATAGGTATTCGCATTATAAATGTGAAAACATTGCAGAATTGTGTCTTAGTTGAAATTAGCAATGTAACCAGAGCCATGAAACAGATTGCCAGAAAATCCCATTCAGACCCACAGTGTTTGCCGGGTAAGAATATCTACCATCCTGACCCAGGTTGACTTCACTGTTACTTAAGAGCTTTCAATATGATTTGACACTGAAGTTGGTTCTCTGCTCAAGGATAGATGACTTTGTGTTTAAATTTGCAGGTGATACCAAAATGGGAGGTGCTGAAGATGCCAAAAGGCTGCAAGAAGACTTGGATAGATTAGGAGAATGGGCAAGTTGTGGCAGATGAAATACAACGTTGGAAAGTGTACTATGTTGGTCATACACTTTGCAAGAAGAAATAGACAAGCAGGCTATTATTTAGATGGGGAGAAAATTCTGAGGTGCAAAGGGACTTGTGCGTCCTCATTCAGGCTACCCTAAAGGGGAAGAAGGTGAACGTAATGTTGGTATTCAAATTCTGAAAGATAGCATATAAGAGCACGGATATAATGTCGAGACTCTATAAAGCACTGGTGAGACCTCATTTGGAGTACTGTGCACAGTTTTGGGCACCCTATTTGAGAAAATACATTCTGCTGTTGGAGAGGGTTCAGAGAAAAGTTACAAGAATGATACCAGGAATGAAAGCGTTAGTATACGTAGAACGATTGTCAGTTCTTGGAGTACAGAAGGATGAGGGGGATTCTTATAGAGGCATTTCAAATGCCGAAAGGCCTTGACAGACTAGATGTTTCCCATGGTGGGTGATTCTAGGACAAGAGGGTACAATTTCAGGATAAAAGAGCATCAGTTTAAAATGAAGATGCAAAAAAGTTTCTTCAGCTAGAGGGTAATGAATCTGTGGAACGTTTTGCCACAGGCAGCTGTGGAAATGAGGTCATTGGGTGTATTTAAGGCAGAAATGCACAGGTATTTGTTTAGTCAAGGCATTAAGGGTTATAGGGGGAGAAGGGGAGTGGGGCTGAGTGGGTGAATAGATCAGCTCATGATTAGAATGGCAGAGTAGACCTGATAGGCCAATGGACCCAATTCTGCTCCTATATCTTATGATCTATTGGCAATTATCTTCCAAAATTAAGTTTCAGGAATAATCCCAGCATATTGGAAGGTTATAAATGTAATGTTTAAGATAGAGAATGAGAACTGTGGATGAGTTACTGCTGGATCAGAGGTCAGCAGTCAGCACAATTCTAAAATTGGTTGTAGCTGTGTACATAGAAAATTATTGTATTCATTAAGCAGAGTTCACATTGTTTGATGGAAGGTAAATCATGTTTGGCGTGTTTCAATAAGTAAAAGAATAGAAAAGAAAACAATGGTTCTCTTTATGTAGGGATTTTTAAAATGCATTTATCAATGCACTCAACAAACAGTTGTAAAAAAAAAAATTGTCCATCGAATGGTGGGAGTAATATTAACAAATTACTAGATTGATTGAAGGATAGAGATTGAATTGGACTGGCCAAATCCCATATATATTGAAAATAAATCTTTGAAATACAGTCAGGTGTCGCAAACGTCCATGGTCCCAAAAGGTTATAATAGATTATCCATTGCCTATTTCTGTACTTAAGATATGCATATTTTTGCATTGCAAATTTAAATCAGTATGATTTAATGATTTAATCAAAGCAAAGCAATTATCTGGTCACGTCTGCCTCTCCGATTGGACATAATGGATGTAACTGGATAATGTGTTTGCACATTGTCCAAATTGCATAATGCCCAATTTTGCAGAACATATTGTGGATGTTAAGCAACGCATGACTGTATTCAAGATTTGGAGAGCTGGAGTCATTTTCTCCTGCTGGAGCGTGTAAAGTTAAAGGGAAATTTTCAGGGTGAAGGGAATGCTTACCTAAAGAGTAGAAAGCAAATTTATTTTCACCGCAAATCATGAATCTTTAAAATTCTCCACGTCAGCGGGCCATGCACTTTTTAATTATGTACACTATAATTGAGTATCTTTAAGACTGTAATTGTTACAACTTTGTAGACTAAGGGCGTATTTGAGGGTACAATAATCCGATGGCAAAGTCAATTGGAGACTTGGGATTGGTTGTAATTTTGTTGAACATGGAACAAATAAAATAAGCACATGCTCCACTTTTAATGTCCTGAACAAATGCATTTATTCAATAACATATCTTCAAACTTGGAATATTAATAATATTACACAGTCATTAGTGCTAAGAATCCAATGAGCCTTTCTTTCTTCAGTAACTTTGAACCTACTTGTTACGGAGTCCAGAGGACCCCCAAAACCAGCAGCATTAGATATGCACCACAACACAGGGTTACTTAAACAAAAGTAGCTTTTAATTATAATTGAACAAGAAAATAGAATTAAACTTTAACTTATTACTTAACCTACCTAACCTACTTAATCCCCCTTCTAATACTAAGCGCAGGTATGTGTAATGTACATTTAAGATAAGAAAAGTTCTTTGGATCACAGTCCAATCTCACTGGTTGAAGGCAATTCTTGTACTATGCACAGAAGTTAGCATTAACAAAGTTCACCAGTCTTTGGTGTTTAACAGGCAAATGGTTACCACTCAGGAGGGTTCTTGCTGGTTTTCAGAGAGAAATTCCTTTTGTTCCTGGACATCAGCACCTGATTCCTTTCCAATCAGTCTTGCTGACAAAACTTGCCCCCTTCAGGGTTCTACAGATGATCCCCTTTAATTCGGGTCACCTCAGACAGCTAGTCTTCTCCTTTGACCAGACAGCCTTCCAAACGTTTGCCAGCTTGTCCCTCTGGAACTGATTTCTGTGTCTCTCCTCTATGTTTCACTCCCTCCCTCTCTGAGAGCCAAAGCTGTTCTGTCCCTGCCTGCAAAGATCACATGCTCTCCCGGGCCAGCAGTATTCTGCACTTGGTACTTGGTGGCTCTTTCTGCATAAAGCACTCTGCAAAAGTCCTGCAAAAATATTGTGTTGTGAAATGTGTGTGTGTGCAAACTGCTCTAGCAATTCCTCCCAAGCCACCTCTAAATACTCTGTCACATATTAAAAAACAGAAACTTCTCAAGGGTGGAATGGTTGGTGTAGTGGTTAGCGCAATGCCTTTACAGCACCAGTGATGGGGACCAGGGTTAGAATCCTGCGCTGTCTGTAAGAAGTTGGTACATTCTCCCCATGTCTGCATGCAGTTTCCCCGGGGGCTCCATTTCCACCCACCATTTAAAAAAAGTGCCAGGGGTTGTCGGTCAATTGGTGTAATTAGGTGGCACGGGCTCATGGCCCAAAAGGGGCCATGAGCCCTTCAATTTCAGTTGTGAACATCACTTTTTTCAAAAGTAAACCACAAAATTCTGTAGACACTATGGATGAAGGTAAAAACACATGATGTTGGAGAAGCTTAACAAGATGAACAGTGCCCTTTATGTAGCAAAGACAAAGATACATAAAGGACACTGTTTGACCTGCTGAGTTTCTCAAGCATGTTGTTGTTTTATTCACCTTTTTTAAAGTTTTTCAATATTTGTATCAAATAGGATCCCTTCTCTATTATTTTTTTATTTCGCCTGAACCAGTTGATTCAGTTATCTCATTTTTTATTCTCAATTCTTTGCTGTGATGTAGTATTTCACAGAGCTGACATTACTGATGGCAATTGCATCCTCTGATTAGATTTTCCCTTTGGCACAGACCGATGACATCTGTCAGAGGTATACAGATGTAAATGCCTACCAGTACACAACAAAGTTATACTGCATCTTAAAAAAAAAGATACTAAGTGTGCAGGAAAGCAATGACCAATTTGTGTATTACACTGTGTGCACACAATAAAATTGGTGTGAAAATTAACTTTCTCCAGTATTAACTGCGATTCAATATTAAATTTTTAGATTGTATTGCCAGTTAATTTATCTTTAATAAATAAAGTGGCAACATTTCATTAACCACAGAAAGTTTCCAAAATTATGTGTCACTCTTTCTTTCACCCTGTTGGTTTTGCTTCACTGTACTCTCACAGAATGATGATTTTCGCACTGGATGCCAGTGAAGATCTCCAGCCTCTAGTTCATATAGAAGAAAATAAAATAACCGTTTCACTAGAAAATGAATTCCATTCAGTGAGGTCTTACTTTTCTGTGCACGTCTTCAAAGCAAATTCAACAACCTGAAATAGAGGGCCCGATATGTGATCTGAAAATCTGGTGCATTGGTTTTTTGGTTCCTTGACTTGTAATGCCTGGGCTCCAAGTGAGACTGTTTTTAAGGCTGCCCAGACAAAGTAATGCATAGCATAGATATGCCTTAAACTTTGTAAGTCAGAATTTCTTTCTCAATTGCTGTGAAATTGTGCAATAGTCATAGCAGTTGCTAAGAATGATCTTGTGAGAAAATAGATACAGACATAAAAAGCTGCAATTGCTGAAGAAACTGAATGCTTGCTGCTTTTTTCATGTAGATTTTCCTGCTTTATATTATTCATCTGTAGAAATTTTTATTTTATTTTAGATTTTTAGTTTTAAACTTAGACATAACAGCACAGTAACAGGTTATTTCTGCCCACGAGTCCATGCCTCCCAATTTACACCCAATTAACCTACACCCCCTTACATTTCAAATGGTAGTAGTAAACTGGAGCCCCAGAGAAAAACCCCATGCAGACATGGGGAGAATGAACAAAATCCTTACAGTGTGGGATTCAAACCCAGGCCTGATTGCTGGCACTATAAAGGCATTGCGTTAACTGTCCCAGCCCAGATTTTTCTGATGTTGATTTTTGGAAAATAGATTTAAGAAATAAGATCATCATAATTCACTTGAGATTTTTTTATGCACTGCTTCATAATTAAGTAATGATGTGCAACAAATCAGTTTTATTTATGAGCATTACTTGAAGTTAAAGTTTTGTATTGAGTAAAAAAACCTGGCAATAATCATACATATAAAATATAAGAGAAGATTAATCAGAACAATTCATGCTTTAGTGATAGCTGTGTCATAGAGTGCAATTTTATTTGGAGCTGATGGCAATTTGGCATCACTCAGGGTTAACGTCGGAACAAGTCTAATTGGGAGGTATTAGGGGAACCGCAGTGGGGGGGGGGTGGTGGGGGAAGAAAATCTGCTCTTCGAAAACTCACTCAGCAGTGGGAGGGGGTGGTGCCTACCTGCCATGAACCTTCTCTGGGCGCAGCCATCACATTTCTCCAACGTAACAAACAAATGCACTGCTAATATCACGTGCAGACTCGCGAAGATAATGACGTTAGTGCTGTGGGTCGGGGTATACTTACTCATCTGGGGGGCAATGCCCACAAATGCCTGCCTCCCATTGGCGCCGGCCTTGGCATCACCAGATTTCATCCTTTCCTGATGCGTTCTGACACTAATAGAGTTAAATCAGACTTGTGTGTTGTTTCAAGCCGTGCTCCAGGAGAATAAATAGCCTCAACAAAATGGAGAGTGGTTGTCAGACTGGGTTTTACTTTCCTGTCCCCTTGGGCATTTGCCAGTTTGGATGTGCATTTGCCAGAAATTTCCTGTTGAAGACTCACAATTCCATTTAATTATTGCAGGTGAAAGAAAAAGAGGTTCTCTGGAAAATGTATTTGACTGCTATTTCGAGACTGTGTTTCTAATAAATAAGGCCAGAGAGTAGAAAATGTACTTGCATTTCTAACCACTACCCCAAAAAGCAACAAGGTTTTTTTAAAAAAAAAATCTTCATTATAGAATGCATAAATTTGCATCTGTTTACTTGGGTAACTTTTCATAAAGTTGGTAATGATTCAACTTTTCATTTTTATTTTGATGAACTGACCTCCACTGGCAAATGGCACTTTTACAGTTCAAATTCTCCTCTCTGAGATTCACAGCAAAGACTGTAATATTGGGAGACATTTCGGAATCTATGATATCCATCACATTGCACATGCTAATCTTGGCAGCTGGCTATCAAATGTGTGTGGGGTTGAAACTATTGTGTAAATGGCCATTTCCAGGCATTGTGGTGAACACACAAAATCTCTGCAAATAATGCCACAGGAATCAGCATGTATAATATAGGTTGGCTCACTACTGGAAAAATTTAAGTATTGATATTAATATTGTGGACAAAAAGGAATATCATCAAGTTGTAAATTAAATAACAAAGGAACAAAAGGGAAAACTGTAATTTTAAACCAAAATGGAAATCAGATTTTGGATTCCCCTCTTTGCCTTATTTGCAAAACATCTCGGCAACTCAGACCATTATCACAATATGAATCTCACGGATTTATTTGACTATCCTCCAGATTTTATCAGTGGTTACCTAAGCTAGACACAAATTTCAGCATTCTGAAAGAAAGGTGAATGGGGGGTGGGGGGGGGGGGGGGAAACCCACATCTTGTTACTTCTGCTAAATTTTTCCATCCTGGAAATTTGTTCAGAATATTATGGAACTGACAAACTAAAAAAGCTTGGCCTTAGTAAGTCAGATTGCTGTTTTCGTTGTGACCAGGCGGCTAATACTTTTTTGCATACTGTCGGGCTTTGTGATCGATTGCAACCGTTTTGGAAAGGTATTCAATCTATACTTAATAGTTTATATAATATTTGTCTTGTATTAGATCCTAATATATTTTTATTAGGGAATATGCAATCACTAATTGATTTAGATTATCAGATTTCCTTTATCTATTTAGCTTTAGCTGTGGCCAAGAAATCTATAGCAGATACTTGGAAAGACAGAAATATATTAACTTTAGATAGGTGGTATTTGGAGATGAAGTTCTGTTTGACTATGGAAAGGATGTCTTTTTCAATTTAGGACAGGATGTCTTTTTATAGGTCAAAGTGGACTCCGTTTGTTAAATATATGCATTTAAGTTTGCTTTGAATATGTTTTCAAGTGTGATATTTTAGTATTGATAACTTTTTTTTTGTTAGTATCTTTACTTGTTATGTTTTATCTTTTTTTTGTAAGTGGGCTTTTTTTTCCTCTTATATATAATGTTCATTTTATTAACTCTTCACTCTTTATTTTTGGGGGGGTTAGACTAATTTTAAGTTAGGTTATTAATGTTGTGTAATAATCATTGCGGGGGGGGGGGTTAGTTTATTTAGTTTACCGATGTGGTACTATAATTTTATTATCTTACTTTTATTTTTTTTAAATGTAATCCTTTATTTTATTCATGTTATAAAATCTTAAATAAAGTTTAAAAAAAAGAACATTATGGAACTGCTTATTTTGATCCAAAATAACACAAACTTTGATGATTAGTAACACCATCTTTCAAAACATGTTTAGCAAGAATGAAGACTCTCAGGTGTCCATCACTAGCAGTAAGTATTTCAGAATCCCTCATGATTCTCTCTATTTTTATTAAAAAATCCATAAAAATCATGTAAGACTTGAACTTCTGAATTTTCCTGCATGTAACTCTGAGAGCCAGTAGTTTTGACAGCCCTTGCCTCATAGAGACTTCATGCTTTTGTGATCAAGCATTTCACCTAGTGTGTCTCGTACTTGTGCCACCGGAGTTACTTCGTACAATGACTAGAGTTTGGCACAAGATAAGAAAGGCAAAATGTCCATGGTCTGTTTATGGAAGGTCCCCAAGGAGGAATGGATTAAAGTAGTCATGTAATTACAAGGGATACAGGGCAAATATAAAATACAAAAGAACTTAAGGGTGGAAAAGACCAGCAGGCCAATCAAGTCTGTTTTCCTTTGCTGAAGTCTTGTGTATTCATAAGCTCATCCCCACCTGCTCTCTCTAGCATGTATCAATCTTCAGGGAGAGCCAAAACATACATTTCCTGAAACCACTTGTCCTGATTGCAGTTTAATTTTTAAAATAAATTTCAATTCTTAAAGGGATGATTCTCAGAAGTCAGGCTTTGACGGATATTTAATTGTGCACAATATGCAAAATCACTCCATTAACATCTCAATAAGTAATCTAACTTGATCAAAGAAGATTAGATGAACCACACAGTCTTTTCAAATGTATTTATAGGTTGCCTCAATTAAATGGCTGTTGGAATACTCTGCATGTAGGCCAAACTTTATCACTCATTACCTGGCCCCAATCAACAATAACAGGATGGTATTATAAAAATGAAGAGACCATAGATAACTTTTAGTGGTCATTGCCACTAGAGGTACAGAGTTACTGACTAAACACTGTCACAATGTAGAATATCACAAGATAATCTAAAGCAGCCATTCTTGACCTTTCTTTGGCTATGACCTCCCTAGGACTCAGCTCAAAGCTTATGGGCCGCTTCCCCGTGAAGCAGCCAACAGTTGATTTCTTCTGTATTTCTACTGACTCCATAAAAAAAAACATTTAGGTCGCATGAGGTGAAAAGAAAATAAGGCTTTCACTTAAGTGTGGAGTGGTGTCCACAGGGACTGTAGGGCTCCCGTTGAGAATGGCTGATATGGAGAATTACAGAAAGAAAAAATATGATAAACTAACCTGGGTACTCATTGAGGTGGCATCATTATATTAACATATTGTAACATTGTTTAGGTTTTGCTGCTTTATATTACAGACTATAATGTTTTGATCATTATATTCTTGGTAGGAAAAGATTAAAGATTACATTTTAAATCAATGTGAAGTAAAACAGGTTATAACAGAAAGACTATCATTTTCACAAGAAAGCAGTTTAGACAATTATGTGGGATGTGTTATAATTCATCTTGAAAATAACAGGATTTGCCATTGTCAAAAGGAGATGAGAAGTACTGTTAATGGTTTTAATATATTATTTAGCCTTCTACGATATTACATTGGAAAGGGAAAGACCACCTTGGCCATCTTTCCGATGAGAGCACCAACTGACAAAGAGGCAAAAGCTTTTAATAAACAGCTAAGGGACACAGTCGCTGACTGTGATAGAACAGATTCTATCACCAATGTGTCTATGTACAGATGGTACATAGTATTTACCAGTTATATTTTACAGTTATAATTAACCATAAAGGAAGGCATTCAAATTATTAAAATACATTTTCTTGGTAAGAGTATTATATTACAATGGGAATAAAAACAATAAACAATTGATTTCATGAAATATGAGAGTGTATGGAAAATCATATACAAGAATTTTAAGTGCAGATGCATCGGCAGAGGGGCAGTGAGCTAAATTTGCTCTTCTTGGTTCCCAGTAGTGTTCCAAACAACCTTGCTATCACCTCCAGCCTCTTTTGCAATATATCAGTCTTAAAATCCTGCAAAGATCCAATATTTTTTTCTCACCCTCTTTCTCCAAACTTGCAGGTGTTCCTGATACCTGGAGCCGATCCAAAATAGTATAATGAAATTCCTGGGGATTCGTGTCAATCAAGAACAGAATGTGTTAAGTTCCACATCTGGTTGGATTCAGTCCAAATCAGTAATTCCACATTCATTGCCACTTTTGCAAGTTATTGGAGAGCAGCCAATTTTACTGGGATAAACTCCCAAGTTAGATTCAACAATCTTGCGGTCCAACGGGGAAAACAGCCCAAAGCTTTAAAAAAAATTGCATATTTTAATCAAAGTGAGGCAATATGGAGGAAAGTTTTAATAATAATTAAGATTACAATGGCAATGAAAATAAAAGACCAAAAACATTTGTTCAAGTCAGAAGAAATGAATTTGAGGCAAGGCCCCATTTAAAGTCTGCAGGATTCTCTGATAACAATGTGTTGAAAACTATAGCACAGGACCATTGATGCCAATGTAAACTAATTGCATCTTCCTGTGCAGTCAGTATTCCTATATTCCCTGCCAGTTTAGGAGCCTGTCTAAATGCATCTTAAACATAACTATTTTCTCTGCTTCCTCAAATTCCCCTGAGAGCGAGTTCCAGACACCTTTTACTCTCCATTTCCATCCCCAACTATCAGCCCCCAGCCTGTTGCAGTCAAGATATTGGGCATCATTTGCAACTGATGTTGACTCTATGCACTGCACTATTCTTGGTATATTATTCATCAGTGAAAATATAATTCCGATGCTGAATAAGATAGAATAGTTAGTTCCAATGCATTCAATCTCAGTGTGCTGTACTGTACTTCCTGTTCTTGGTAGCAATGGGTTTGCAGTCTGAGGACAGATTCGGGAAGACGTGGGGGGGGGGGGGGGGGCGTCAATATTCAGTGTGGAGAGGCTGCACGTGGGTTCTGATTTTTGGGGATCTCCATTCCAAACCATTTCGGGGGGGAGGGGACCAAAATACTCCAAGGTCAGGACTTTTAAGGTGACACAGAAAGTCCAGACCCAACAACACTGGAGCACAGGATTCATCGAGTACATACAGGCGAATCTTATAAAATCCCCCCCCCCCCCGAAACAACAAATGTACTATACAATGTGGCTGAATACGCGTAGAATGCGAATGAGACACAAGAAGTATGTGATAATTGGAAGGATACATCTTAAGGCTGTATTCTTGCATAGTCCATGAGTCTATGAAGCTTTCAGTAGAGCCCGTGTCAATCAGGCATTCAGTGGAATGTCCATTTACCTTCTCTATGGAGTTGCTGAGCTGGTGAGGTCCGTCTTAATATAGGACCATCGAGGCAAGGACCCTGGAGACTCCATATTCCTGTCATTGGTTTGCCCTGCGTGGTTAAGATGGTGTCGACCTCGTGGTGCGGCAAGATGGCCGCCATCCTTCCACTTCTTCCAATGATGTGTCTGCTGAGGTTGAATTTGGGTCACGGCACAATGGCCTCTGAGCCTTTTCATCCCATTTCCCAACTGCCACACCCTCTGTCGGCATGTAGTGCAGCAAGTGGGTTCAGGTGAATTCGGGGCAGATGGCTTGGGGCTGGGATCGGATCCAGGAGCGGTGGAGGCCGCGGATTTCCCTGGGCTTCCCCTCGCAGCAGCAAACCCTCGTCCAGTGCCCTTTCTTGCCATAGCTGGAACACACTGAGCCTTTAGCCGGGCAACGAGATGGGGGAAAAAAAGTACTCCCTAACACCGGAAGCGGCAGCCATTAGGGTTGGGATAGTGGGAGCAGCCGGTCCTTGGAAGGGGTCACTTGGGGGAGCGAGCTCGCTGGCTTCGATGTCGTCGTTCTCAAGCATGGCCTGTTCCAATGATTTGGCCAGTTTAACACGGCTAGCCAGATCCTTCTTACCTGTCTCGAGTAGTGACCTCAAGCAGACCTCTCCGACGAGAGTGTCCCGGATCCATTCTTCTTCATGAATGTGGCCCATAGCTACTTCATACCTGCAGTTCTTAGCAAGCATCCACAGATCCAGCAGGTAGTCATCTCATGGCCATTGGTGACGTTGAGCGAGTCGGTACCTCACTAGGATCTTGTTTTACAACTTCAGGAACTGAGTCTTCAAAGCTTCGATGGCAGCATCATACGTAGAGCAGTACCTAATGATTGCATACCCTTTCGTTCCTACCCTCGAAACGAGTGCTGACCTCGAGTTCATCGGTGTGGAAGACGTCTCTGGTCATGTTCAGGTAGGCCTGGAAGTCGTCTAGCCAGTACGTGAACTTCTCAGCCGCGTCAGGGGATATAGGGTCTATCAGTAGCATACCAGACTTGAGTAGCACTTCCTTCATTTAGGGAATGAGATAATAAAATTGTAGTGCAAATAAAAGCTCTCGTGACTGGATGAGAGGCAAACACTTTTATTAGCTTATAACTATGGGTAGGGACTTGCAATAGACTTTGGAAGGTTTCTCGGTTTAGGTGGGAAACTAAGCTTGTATGTGAGCAGATGGGGACAGAGTCAGCCATCAGCACAACACCCCACCAGTGAATCCCAGTTCACTGCACTCTGGCATTGTTCTTCCGCTTAAAGAATGTGAGTGGAACTAGGCTGATTTCTGCACCGGTGTCTATCAGGAATTCCCACTGAGCCTTCCGGTCGCAAAGGTAAAGCAGGCCTTTTCTGGTGCCAACCACTGAGGCCACTAACGGTGGCCGGCTTCTAATTTCCCTGCATCAGACTGGGTTTGCTGTCTGAAAATGTGCAGGGCGGTACATGCCAATGGGTATTGTGGCCCCACTAATGGGGGTAGTAGCAGTACCCTACTATTTTGTCGCTTCATTTTGGCTGGGCCGCTGTGATGGCTGCCACGGAGGCGTACAAGGTGGCTGAGGTTTTTGCTGTTGCTTCCACTGCCCAAATGGGCTGCACATGGATGAGGTTGAGTTGCTGATTGCGGAAAAGCTGGTCTGCTTCTCTCATCACAAGGTGCGGTTCACAAAGTCCATGTTGGATATGGTTGCAGCAATGTGGACCGGCAACTTGAAAAGGAGCAGGGCCTCAAACAGGAATCACTTTGTGTGTCCGACTGCAAGGGCCACGAGCTCCTGCATCAGTCCTGAGGGGTTGCGATCACCTAGGGCCTGTGTGTTAAGCACGCGAATGGCCCGTTCATGCCGGCTAAGTTCAAATGACTCAAGCAAAAACCATTTAAAAATTGTGTACTTGCCATCCACGGGTGAGTTGTTGACACACGTGGCATTTTTCGCTGCTGTGGTGGAGTCCAGGGCGCTGACCACATGCCAGAACTTTGTGTCCTTGGCTTTATTCCTCGCAGGGTGAACTGTGATTCTGCAAGTTGCAGCCAGTTGCGTGGCTGGTTTCCCCAGAATGGCGGCAAGTGGACGCTTACGGCGTAAACCGTTGCGGGAGATCAATTGGTGGCAGCAACTTGGGCTGTGGACGAGTTGGCAGGATTCATCTTGCTGCATGTTGTGGGTTCTAAAAACATTGGAATCTGTTCAGGTCACCACTGTAGCATGGCGAATGGCAGAACTGTTGAAATAAATGCTGTCTAAACCAAGCAAGTAAACAAGTAACTGCCGTTTATTCAAACCATGTGCATTCCTTTTTAGGGGAGGTGGCAGGCTCATCGAAGTAATGTCATAATACTGCTGTGTGACCTGGCCGTTCCCCTGGCACATGCTCCTGCAATCTGGAATTTCTGCGCGGTGGGGGGGAAAGCCCCTGTGCCCGTGCCCTGCCGCGCTGGTTGTTCGCTATGGCGATTTGGCCCGTCATGTGCGGGGTTGACCCAGCCCGTTAAACCAGGTTAGATTTTACCAAGACTGACCTTCTAACAATTGAAATAAAATAAATGCTCTTTTTGCATTAATATTTTTACTTCATAGATCTTGCTTTAATTCTGACAGGATAGTTTAATTTGGTAATTTTCAGTCTATCAGAATTATAAACATGTAGTGGCTCACCAGAGGCTTAATTAAACTGGCTTGGGAGGTTTTGAGTGACATCATGATGTCACAACGCGATGACGTCATTTGGAATGCATGGGGTTTTAAAAGCTGCATGGGATTGTTTGAGTAAATTACTTTTACTGAACTTCGACTCGACGACAATCTGATCATTCTTTTGTTCTTCATATTGTTCTGCAACACAGTTGCGACAAGCAAAGCTGAGATTTTCACATTGTCTCGGAATCAGAATCAAATTTATTGTCCTGAATGAGGACATTCATTATTTTGTGACAGCATTAAAGTGTAAATATTGTTATAAATTACAATTCAAAATAAATAAATAGTGCAAGAAAATGGAAGAAAGTGAGATAGTATCTGTAATTCAGTGTCCATTCAGAAATCTGATGGCAGCAGGGAAGAAGTTGTTCTTGTGCCACTGAGTGGTCGCCTTTAGGCTCCTGTACCTTTTTCCTGATGATAGCAGAGTAAAGAGGGCATGGCCTATGTGGTGGGGGGAGGGAGTCCTTGAAGATAAAGGCTACTTTCTTAAGACACCATCTTCTATGGGTGTCATCGATGGAGTGAAAACTAACACTCTTGATGACACTGGCCAAGTTACCAACTCTCTGGACTTTTTTCTCGTCCTGTCCATTGGCACCTCCATACCAGACAGCCATGCAACCAGACAGTATGCTCTCCATGGTAAAGCTGAAAAAATTTTTGAGATTCTATGGTGACATTCCAAATCTTCTCAAACTCCTCACAAAGTATAGCCACTGGCGAGCCTTCTTCGTAAATGCATTGACATGAACAGATCCTCAAAGATGTTGGCACCCAGGAATTTGAATTTCTTGACCCTCTCCATGAACGTGAACCCCTCGATGAGAACTGGTTCATGTTCTCTTCATTTCTTTGAATTTTGATACAATTTAAATGTGTCTGGACAGGTTTAGAAGGCAGAACTGTTGGGAAAATATGGAATTTCTCTATGAACTGGATTAGAAGGACCATTCCAGGTTAGCAATATTGCTTTTGAATTGGAGTCAACAAAAGATGGTCGCTTTTTTAAAGTAGATTTTCCATGCGGCTAGGTATTACATATGCTAACTTTTTTATCGGAATTATTATTGAAATAATCAATTGAATCTGTGTGGTGGGACATGAATTCAAACTTCCCTGCATCATTAATCTGGCCTTTTGAAGTATAATAAAGTCAAATTGTCCTCAATCAGCAATCTGATTCATTAGGTGCTAGTTTGCACACTCTCTGATTCACCAAGGCCCTAATTCCAGTGCTCCCTCTGACACACTGGGGCACCAGTTCCCAAATTTCCTCTTAACATACCAGGGCCCTGGCTCCCACACTCCCTCCGAGGGTTTTCCACATAACCCTCCGATGCATTGGTGTTTCTTCACTTCCTCTAACACACTGGGGCCCCAGTTCCCACACTCCCCCTGTCATACCATGGACCTCTGACACCCTGGGACCCTAGCTCCCACACTCCTGGCAGACCAAGGACTATTGAAACACGGAGTGTTCAGTTCCCACATTCCCCCTATCATGTCAGGGTCCTCTGACCCACTGCAGCCTGAGTTTCCATGCTTCCCCTATCGTTCCAGGACATCTGTCACATGGGGGACCTTGTATCAGCATCTGCTGTAATATACTGGAACCCCGATTCCTACACTCACTCTAAATTCATGGTTTCACTCAAAATATTTAATTTTACGACAGTGATGCAATCCAATAAAAAGAGAACTGAAAGTTTGCTGGCATACTAATCGTAATAATATCCAATAGTCAGGAGATTTACTGCAATAATTCAGTGGCCTGGTTTTATTATTTCATCTCCTATACTAATGAAGTTAATGTGCACATATATCATGGAAATTATATGTGAGAAGCTGAAGGTACATACATTTAAAATTGTTGGTGCTTGTACTTCTCCATTCTTTATGATTCAAAGTTCACAGTCTGCGCCTTTGGAAGACCCTTCAGCAATCCTGTTCACGATGAAAAAGCTTAATTTGTGGTTGGAGACCAAAGAATGTAAGGCTTTGGTGGCATGCGGTCTAGTCAATAGCTACAAGGTCAATAAAAAATATATCTGCTTTGTTTCAAATCCTTTCTCCGTCATCCTTTTCAAAAATTACCTGGGAACTGGAAGTCGATGACATTTCTAATCTGAAATGTGGTCTTGTAAGAGTTGATCTGGTGAGTATTTTTTTAAATCCTTTATGATTTGTGGGGTTTTACAGTGGCAATGCCATTAGCTATTTTCCTCTCCATCTTTGTGCATGTTTTACAATATACATGGACAAAAATTGGTAAATCCACCTTTTTGTGGTGATAGCAAGCTTGATAACAACTTTTGAGAATAAGTAGTCTTGTCCAGCAGGCTGGATTGTTTTGAACGCTTTAACACTTGTGCCGAACTCCTTATCAGTGATGGGCTTATTTAAATTGAGGTTGACGAGATAATACAAGTTATTCATAAATTAGGTTTTCGCACATTGCTTGTTTGGGTGACTGTATTTTTTGTGACTTACACAGTATAATATATTTTTTTTATTACTTTGGCCTGCAGTACAGCTGACTTTACCGACTGCTGTTGGGTGTTGAGTGTTAAACGTCACAGCCAAGGCAATTAAACATATGATTTTTACTGATCAAAAGGTTTTGGATTAAGCATCAAATTAATGATCAACTTAGATTCCACAGTTTTGAAGATGAGGAATTATAAAATATATAAATCAATGTTCCACAGAATAATTTAGCTCAGAATGTTCCAATAAGTATATAGAATAAGCTGCCAGAGGAAATGCTAGTAAGGGAAGAATTATAATGTTCAAAGGGGGTTAAAGAGGTACATAGATGGAGAGGAAAGATTTATTTTTTTTAATTTTGACTTTTAAAATTTATACATACAGAATGGTAACAGGCCCTTCTGATCCAAGAGCCCGTGCCGCCCAAATACACCAATTAACCTACAGCCCCGATAAATTTTGAAGGGTAGGAGGAAACCAGAACACGCAAAGATATGAGAAGAACGTAGAAACACCTTACAAACAGCGGCAGATTGGAACCTGAGTCACAGGCGCTGTAATTGGTTTGCACTCACTGCTACACTAAGCAGGTTTAGAGGGGTCAAATGCAGGGAAATGAAACTAGCGCGGTCAACGTGAACAAATGAGGCTCAAGGGACTGTTTCAGGCTGTGGAACTCCATGACCCAATGACTTTAGGTGAAGGTATCATGGACAGTATATGGATTATAAATAATCAATTTAATGACAATATACAACCAAATAAAATGCTCAGTGAATTCTTCCAGGAAAATGTAAGAATATATTTGAGGTTATAGTAACTTATGAACCTTCATAATTCAGGCATTTATTACCTTGAAGGAACATCACTTTGGACGCTGCGAGACCTGCTGAGTTTCTCCAGCACTTTTGTGTTTTTACTTGATACTGAGACAAATAACTCAGGAGGATCCTTCCTGTGACTTTATTTTTTTTTGTCCTGGTGCTGCCAGAAATAAAACGTTGCACCCAGCAGTATGAAGGAACGCAAATGCAAATTTGATATTTAAAAAAAAGGGATATGTCATCAATCACTTGCACATTCTAAAATTAGTTGTGCTCAAGCTTTTTGCAAAATGCGAGTGAATTACATGGCAGGAAACTACATTTTCAGCTTTGGTTTTAGTACCTCCCAATAAAATGCAAAACACATCCAGAAATTAAGAGTGAATAGCCAGCATTGTCCTGGTAAACTTGTTCATTTTAGATTGGTCACAGAGTTTGAGCTACCGAAATAAAACAGAGACACACGGAGAGAGCATTTCAGTTTATACAAATCTTTATTACTAAATCTAAAGCTGATATCAAACTACAATATGCAAGCCCTTCCCAATTATACTTATCAACACCTGGACTGGTCTCAACTGCCGAAGCGAGGCAACGACCACACACTTGTAGTAGGTTGTCGGGGCACCGGTAGCAGCTTCTCCACCTCCCCCGACCAGGATGTTGGTTGGACTCTACAAGTTCTTTTTCTTGCTGAAGAAGAGTCTGAAACTTCAGCAGTGGGACCATGGCTTATATTACCCAAAAATTGTTTACTCATAGCTTATCACGTTGAAGAAATGGTTTACTTATCTTCAAGGTCTCCTGACAGTCTGCGACCAACAAAAGACAACTGCATCTCTGGGCCTCGTGGTGTAAATTAGATTATGTCTTCTGATTCACATGTATCTCTGGGCCCCATGGTGAAATTTAGATTATGTCTTCATGTATACATTCTTGCATAAGCTGGTCTAAATCCTCCATTACACCTCCCAATAAAATGCAAAACACATCCAGAAATTAGGGTGAATAGCCAGCAAGAGACATTTATTTTGATCTTCACGACACACGACAGAATTCTTATATTTTTGAGCATTAAAGTGGATAAGGGCTCACTGAGGGAAAGATTTGCACCGTCAAAGGTGAGAAAGCAACAATTTCTCACAATGTCTACATTTTGATGAGGGGTAGCGTCGTTGAATGGAATACAGTCTCTTTCAGACATCCATTGTCAATGACAAGCATGTTCCAGCTTCAGCTCATTCAGTAAAATACTGTCTCCTTTTTCTTGCCAAAGTGACTCAAAAATGGTAAAATATGCAGCGGAGTTGCATTTTTCTATCCGTCCATAGCATTTATATGCTTTCAGAAGAAGATCACTGACTAAAAATAGGGTTGAAAGTTATAACAGTTTTGGGGGGCTATTGCATCCCTTAATTGGATACAAAAGACAGAGCATCTGTTTGGAGACAGCACAGAGGTAAACTGTGAAGAAGGCAGTAACAGATTCATGATAAGGGTAGTCACGCTGCAGATTTAATTTAATGCAACATGTACAAAGCAAGGCATTTTGACAAAAAAGTGAAAATAGTTGAGAAAAGCTCCCATTTACATTGTACGTTTAACGTAGCAAAATATCCAAGGCATTTCTCTATGTCCCATATATTTAATTAAAAAAAAATAATGGGCATCAATGTACATTTGCAATAAAATGTAGAGTCCAACCAACGTCCCGGTCGGGGAAGGTGGAGAAGCTGCTACCGGCGCCCCGACAACCTACTACAAGTGTGTGGTCGTTGCCTCGCTTTGGCAGTTGGGACCAGTCCAGGCTTTGATGAGTATAATTGGGAAGGGCTTGCATATTGTAGTTTGAAATCAGCTTTAGATTTAGTAACAAAGATTTGTATAAACTGAACTGCTCTCAGCGTGTGTCTCTGTTTTCTTTCAGTAGCTCAAACACTGTGACCAATCTAAAACGAAGAAAGTGAGAGGTACAAGTTTACCAGGACAATTGCCGTAGTCAATTAATGCACATAAAGGCAGTCATATATATGTTTCTTAAAGGAAGAATGAGACCAAAGAAGCTTAGGGAAGAAATCGTAGTGCTAAGGCCTTTGGCAATGGCCGTCGACTCTGTAGATAAAAGTGAAACCCTATGAATTCCATTTGGTCAAGTTGAGTCCAGATGAATGTAGAACATAGGACAGGGCCTTGGGCCCACATTGTGCTGACCTGTGTGTCACACACACAGACAGACAGACACACACACACACACACACACAAATATATATTATATATGTGCATATGTAATATATACTCACATACACAAATATACATACATCCACTCGCAAGGCACCTGGCATTGTCCGGGAAATACCAAGACACTTGGTATTACCCGGGAATTAAAACACTCAGTTGACTACATGGTTGAAACAAAATACCCCAAAAATTTCATGTTAATTCTGCATAAATATATATTTTTTAAACTCAACATTTGTACTGCATCAATGAAAAAATACTCAATGTTTACTGAGTAATTGAAGGCAGCATTTAGCAGGTTGACTAGTAAATGCTTCTGCCCTTCGGTTGCTTGCCATGCTTGGAGTTTTGCTTGTTCTTCCTCAGCAGATTCTTGTCGTCTGCTCATAGAATGCCTGTCGGCATCAGCACTGAGGCAGGCTTGGTGTTTTCCTCAGTTTTCTGCTGCCTATTCCTTGTTTGCCTGGAAGCCTGAGCCTTGAGGTGGGCCTAGTGTTGCGTTCTATTTCCCGCTGCCTGCTCCTTGCCCGCCTGGTGACCTGAGCACTGAGATGGGTGTATCACTGCTGTTCTGTTTCCTGCTGCCTGCTCCTTGCATGTCTGGAAGCATCAACAGTGAGGCGAGATTGATGTTCCTCTGCTGTCTCTTGTTTCTCCTTGGTCTAACTCTATGTGCTTGTGAAGAGCTCTGCCAATGTTGTTTCACTTTTATGGGCCTATATTGAATTGGGTTTGGCCACTTGTTTTTATTTCAAATGTACATCGATGCCCAGCACTGTAGCTAATTGAGGTGTCCCTGGTGAAAATTCCATTTTTTTGAACTTTTGATCTTCATATGACCTTAAAGGTTAAATTCAATGCAGTCATGACATTCAGCATCAAATGTTACGCCTTCTGAGCCTCCTTGGGTGTTTTTAGAGTGCTCCATATTGACTTGCATTAAGAACAGACAGAGACATATATGTACAAATCTTCTTTGGCTTGGCTTCGCGGATGAAGATTTATGGAGGGGTAATGTCCACGTCAGCTGCAGGCTTGTTTGTGGCTGACAAGTCCGATGCGGGACAGGCAGACACGGTTGCAGCGGTTGCAGGGGAAAATTGGTTGGTTGGGGTTGGGTGTTGGGTTTTTCCTCCTTTGTCTTTTGTCAGTGAGGTGGGCTCTGCTGTCTTCTTCAAAGGAGGTTGCTGCCCGCCGAACTGTAAGGCGCCAAGATGCACGGTTTGAGGTGATATCAGCCCACTGGCGGTGGTCAATGTGGCAGGCACCAAGAGATTTCTTTAGGCAGTCCTTGTACCTCTTCTTTGGTGCACCTCTGTCATGGTAGCCAGTGGAGAGCTCGCCATATAACACGATCATGGGAAGGCGATGGACCTCCATTCTGGAGACGTGACCTGCCCAGCGCAGTTGGATTTTCAGCAGTGTGGATTCGATGCTGTCGGCCTCTGCCATCTCGAGTACTTCGATGTTAGGGATGAAGTCGTTTCAATGAATGTTGAGGATGGAGCGGAGACAACGCTGGTAGAAGCGTTCTAGGAGCCGTAGGTGATGCCGGTAGAGGACCCATGATTCAGAGCCAAACAGGAGTGTGGGTATGACAATGGCTCTGTATACGATAATCTTTGTGAGGTTTTTAAGTTGGTTGTTTTTCCAGACTCTTTTGTGTAGTCTTCCAAAGGCGCTATTTGCCTTGGCAAGTCTGTTGTCTATCTCATTGTCGATCCTTGCATCCGATGAAATGGTGCAGCCGAGATAGGTAAACTGGTTGACCGTTTTGAGTTTTGTGTGCCCGATGGAGATGTGGGTGGGGGGGAGGGCTGGTAGTCATGGTGGGGAGCTGGCTGATGGAGGACCTCAGTTTTCTTCAGGCTGACTTCCAGGCCAAACATTTTGGCAGTTTCCGCAAAACAGGACGTCAAACACTGAAGAGCTGGCTCTGAATGGGCAACTAATGCGGCATCGTCTGCAAAGAGTAATTCACGGACAAGTTGCTCTTGTGTCTTGGTGTGAGCTGTCAGGCGCCTCAGATTGAAGAGACTGCCACCCGTGCGGTACCGGATGTAAACAGCGTCTTCACTGTTGAGGTCTTTCTTGGTCGGGTCAGATACAGCAATGAGCTCTCTGAACCCTTCTCCATTAACAATGGCATGAAGCAAGGCTGCATTCTCGCACCACCCTCTTTTCATATGCACAAATATATATTAGATGTATACCCTAAAAATAACTCCTCCCTATCTCATAATCCTCTATTTTTCTTCCATCCTTGTGCCAGTCTAAGAGTCTCCTAAATGTCTCTATCATTCCACCCTCCACCACTACCCCAAGCAATGCCATTCTAGGCATAACTCTCTGTGTCTCCCTAAACTTACCTCCATTCATTTTTTTTAAGATATCCACTGCTGTTTGCTATTCCTGCCCTTGGAAAAAGGGTGCTGGCTGTCTATCTTATATTGCCTCTCATAATCTTGTAGACCTCTATTAAGTCACAGAACCAGTTTTAAATATAATTCCACAGAGTAGGAAACTCAAAGAAGCAATATGAATTTAATTTTGATACACGTTTTTTAATTAAAGTCAATATATCACATTTCATAAGCTGTGTGCAAGAGGCTGACACAACTCCATAAAAGAGGAATTTGTCAGGATGAATTGCTTCACTGAGCATTTGCAGTGGCAGAGAGACATTAATGGAAGGACACAGATTTAAGGTGATTGGCAGATGAACGAGAAGTAAAATGAGACTGATCAGGAAAATTCTATGGCACCAAATAGTGATAAAAGTCAAGGAGGTGTTAGAAAGGTAAACTTACTGATGACATATTGGAATGGAATGTTTTGAGAGTCATGTACTGAACCCAGAATAGCAAACTGAGTGGAATTAGGCCATCAATGCTGAGAATGTTGGCTTGGGAAAGCACATTGACATCAGTTCACTAGACTCCCCTCTAAATTTGGAGTATCTTGTGGAAACATTATTGGAAACATCTTCCAGTGCCTTAACGTACCTGGCACAGGTTCTGCCTTGTGTTTGGATGAAGTTGCTAATGGATAGTCTGTAAATGAGAAATAGAAAGGAGTCATAGATGTACGCACAGAGAACAATAAGGATAATAAAATGGACCCAAGAATACTGATGATTCTCTTACAATTCTCTGTCAATGAATTATGCCCAGGAAACCCATGAACCTATAAATCAACACTTTTCAATTTTTCACACATGAGGCAAATGGACTGTCATGAATATTCCAAATATTTAGAAAGGCTGAAAGAAAATCTTTCACCACTTTAGCAGATGTTCCCAAACATGCAGGATGACAAGTGGCAGAACTCGTGGACAACAGGAATTGACAGGAATGTCAAACGTTTAAATGATTCTGCACTCAAGTGACTTTTCAGTTCAACAGCTGAGGTTCAATTTGAGAGTCAAAGAAGTAGTGAATCATTATTCAGAACTTCCTTAAATAAATTTGAAATTGAACAGTCAAAATCAAATAATTTGACTTAATCTGATGGCATCCCCTAGCAGTAAAATAGTAAAGCTGTCTGTGTCCTCTTGTGGTTAAAAGAACAAAAACAGAGCAAAGCTTTACGCAAACTTACATTTATACAGATAGAATCTACTCCAAGCTGACTCCATGCCATTATTTAAACAGGCCTCACATTGGAGTATTAGAAAACAGAAAGTTTGAAATAAAAGGAAATGGCGGAAGCTTTAAGAGAGGCAAAGATAGGGTGTCCTGCTTTAAGAGTAGCAAACACCATGGAACATCTGTACAAGGTGAGGGAAAGAAAGAAAGAAATGCCAGGGGTAAATTTTTTAAACACCGAATAATAGGTGCCAGGAATGCATTGCCAGGGGGTGGAGACTGATACAATAGGAACATTTAAAAGACTCTTACACAGCCACATGGATGCAAGAAAAATAGAGTTATGGGTGTGAGGTAAGAAAGGTTTAGATTGTTAAATAGGTTTATGTCGGTCGGCAAAACATCATGGGCTGAAGGGTTTGTACTGTGCTATACTGTTCTATGAAGTTTCCCTAAGTACTGGCTAGTCTACCCAATGCTTAGACAGTTTGTCACTGTTCAGGGAAAAATCATATATCATGTATAGCATGTCATTCATCATAATAATCAGGAAATATAAAAGCACTGAGTGTATTTTATTATTAATAACTTCAAATGTTTCCTTAAGGTTCGAAAAACCATTAATGATTTCCTGCAGATTGCTAAAGGCAGTGTATATTCACTTTGAACCAAATTCTATGTAAAATAGAACATAGAATCCAAAGAACAGACCCTTCACCCACATGTCTGTGGCAACCATTACGTTCAAAACAAGCTAAAACTCTGGTGCTTGTACTTGATAGATATCCTGTTATCTCATTCATATTCATATGTCTATCTGGAGACCTCTTAAGTGCTACTTTTGGGTCCAGTTCCACCATCCCTGAAGGAACCCACCACTCAATAGGCAAAAAATGCCTTGTATATTTCAAAATTCTCTCTCTCTCTCTCTCTCTCTCTCTCTATGGGAAAAAAGATTCTGACTGTCCATTCTACCAATACTCCCATGATTTTATAAACCTCCATAAGCTCTCCATAAGTCTCAAATGCTCCAGAGAAAACAATCCAAGTTTGTTTACTTTTCCCATAACTAATTACATCTGAACCAGGTTGCATCCTGATAATTCCCTTCCTTACCATTTCCAAGGCCTCCACATTCTTCCTGTAATGGAGTGACTAGAATTGCACAAAGCATTCCAAGTGCAGCCTAACCAAAGTTATAAATAGTTGCAGCATGACTTCCTTCCTTTTGTATTCAATGCCCAATGAAGCCAAGCATAACATATGTCTTCTTTATCAACCAATCTAATTATGGCCACTTTCAATGAGCTATGGACCTGGGCCCCCAGATCCCTCTGCAAACCATTGCTTTTTAGAGTCTTGCCATTAATGTAAATGTTCCTTTTACATTTGACTTCCAAAAATGCAACACTTTACATTAAACTCTCAATTTCTCTGCTCACATCTGTCACTGATTTATAACTGTTTTATTTTTGATAATCTTCTACCCTGTCCACTACTCCACCAATCTTAGAGTCATCTGCAAACTTACTAAGCCACCCACCTACATTATCATCCAAGTATTTATATACATCTCAAACATTTATATACATCCCTGTGAAACACTACTGGCCATAGACCTCCAGCCAGAATAACACCCTTGCACCACTATCCTCTGTCTTCTGTGGGCCAACCAGTTCCATGTCCAATCTATCAATTCACCGTGGATTCCATGCAGCTGAAACTTCTGGATCAGCCTACCATGAAGGACCCTGTCAAATGCCTTACTAAGTTCATGTGGGCAACATCCACTGCCCGAGCCTGTTCAACCACCTTCATCACTTCCTCAAAAAATGTAATCAACAAAGCCATGTTGACTGTCTAATCTGACCATGCTTTCCTAAGCATAAATCCTATACCTAAGAATCCAATAGTTTTCCACACATGTGAAGCTTACTAGCCTATAATTTCCTAGATTATCCTTATGTCCCTTGTTGAACAAGGAAAGCTTTAATTCTTCTCCAGTCCTCTAGGAGGACCCATAAGCCTGTTGCTTGTGAGTATCCAAAGAGTATTTTTGTGCTTCTCTCAAGAACATGAGATGTATCCCATCAGACCAATTCGCGTTAATGCTTCTCCAAACACTCAGCACCACCTCTTTCTTGATCTTAAAATGCCCTAACTCATTAGCATTTTCCACATTATACTTCGTATTACTATCTTCCATGTCCTTCTCTTTGGGAAATACCAATGATAAGTACTCATTTACTACCTCAACCACTTCCTCTAACTCCAAGTAAAACTCTCTCCTTTGACCTCCAGCATTGTAACCTATTTCCAATGTCACTTTGATACATGTCCTAGTATCATTGTTATAATTGACATATGATTACCTGGGTATCCTTTCATCATACACTGGTTGAAAGTTAGGTGGTGAAGGAATAATGCAGCAAATATTTTTCCATTTGTTTCAGGAGGATAAAAATGTGCTTTGAGCATGGAAAAATCTTGATGATCAGGTCAGATTAAGCACGGTCTTTACTAGTGATGCATCAATCTCCGATTTAAAGCAAGCATTAAGTACTTGAGGATAAAGGTTAATAAAATATCAGCCTTTCCATATCATCTGCAACAAAAAGTATGGGAATTTGTGAAACAGGTTGAGACAAAATAATTTGAGTTGATAGAGGTTAATAAGAGTCACCCTAGCTTTTTTTTCCAGTTTTCATCTTTCCATCTGTCCAAAGTACTACCTTTAAGTGAACCGATCCACAATTAATTGGCCTGAGCATTGTACACGACCCACGGAGAAATGTCTGTTCTGTAATGTCACGTGAGATGGACTTTTTTTTTACTCTGCCAAGTTCAACTTTTATAATGTATTCTGACTGTATTTTATCTCTATTTGTATTAATTTTATTGTTGAGTAAACTCTAGGCTTTGAAAAATGCCACAAATATGAAAGCTAATTATCCAATAGATGTATTCTTTCCATTGGGAGATATTATTTCAGTTATTGTTTATGTGTAAAAGTACACAGGGAATAGTTAACAGCTTTACCAATTTGTACAACAATTAAAATCTTACCATAAGAGACCTTGGAGTACTTACCTGGAGCAATTTCTTCGTGAGTTCCCTAACAGTATCTGCAGAAAATAATTGATGCAAAATACCTGCTGAGCAAATCCACAGTTCTGACATTTTCAAGTACCAAATGGCCTACTTCACTTCTAATTGGATCAGCCCCTTCTGTGACATTCCGTTTATTTTATCTGTGCTTGTACAATCTCTTTCAATTCACATTAACTGCCAGTCTTCATCATTCCTGTCATATAGAAGTTCTGATATTATTCAGTTCCCTTTTGTGACTTTACTAACGCTCAACAGAAAACAATCACAGCTGCAATGTTTTGATTATTCTTAGAATCACAGAACCAGACAGCACCAAAGAAAACAGTTCAACCAATCATGCTTGGGGAATAAATTTAGATCAGCCCACCTTCTTGCCTCATTCCTTATATCCCTGTTATTTGCTTCCTGCAAGCATTTACGATACCCATTTTCAAAATTATTAAATTCATAAGGATTTTACAACATAGCAGGAGTACATTTCATCCCCTGAGTGTGTGATGGTCACTTAAACGGCTACCCAGCTGAATCAGACCTTCTACATGAGGTCCACAGCTCCGTAGATCAAAGCTCATCAATGCAAAACTAAATGCTTTTTAGATCGCGGTCTCTATTTTCAACTACACTTTCAGGTAATGAGTTACAGACCATCACCACCATCTGTGTAAAAAAAAAAAATAATCCTCATCTCCCCTCTCATCCTGCCTACTACCAATTAGAGTAAAACCCCTGTTATCCAGAATTCAAGCAACTTGCAAAAATAAATTAAAATGTAAAGAAAAGTTTGAAAGTAAATGTTCTTTGAGGTAAATCACAAATGTCTGGTGAAGATAGGAGCTAATATTCAGCCAATGGAGTGCCTCGGTCATACTTTGCTCACAGCAGCTCTTTCAGCAAAGTTTTTTTGAATAAAATGGCATCCTTCAGGATGAAGAGCTGGTCAGTGTCACTAGTTCTTGGGGTGACTCTCTCAAAGTCTCCTTATCCCTGCTTAGCAAGGGTCTTGATATATTATTAAGTAAGGCTTTTACTGTAAACTTGGGGAGGGTTGATTATCAATAATGTTATTGTTCATCTTTCGGGTGGCTCCAGGGAGGGCAGATGCAGCGATGGTTAAATATTTTCAAAGAATGTGACTGAAAATAAAATAAAATTCATTATGCTTTACGTATTCATGCAAGTAAAGTTTGTTCAGTTTAAGTACGGTATAGCATTTTTGTTTTTTAAATTAATGCAGGTGTATTAGTGAGGCATTGTAAGAGTGAGTCCCAAACAAATGGAAAACTTACTTATCCAACATCTTACAGTTCCTGTAGGTGCCAGATACCAGGGGTTTTATTGTATTTTAAATCTAAGCCTCCTGGTGTTTGACTCTTCTGCAAAGGAAATAGGTTCTGTCTGTTCTATTTTGGCAACTCATAATATTGCAAACCTCAATTAAGTCTTTTAATGTTTTTTTCATTTTAATTAAAGCACGGTAATAGGACTTTTGAGCCCATATGCCCATGCCACCCAAATACATCCGAATAACCAATTAACCTATGAATCCTGTACATCTTTGGAACATGGAAGGAAACTGAAGCACCCAGAAGGAACTCAGGGGGACATGGGGAGAAGGTACAGTACCCACTCCTTCTAGTCAGTGGCCGTTTCGAGCCAGAGTTACTGCTGCTGTAATTGTGTTTCTCTAAGCGTGCAACCTTAACTTTCTCAACCTTTTCTGTTTCAAAGAAATCAACCTGAGTGTATCCAATGTTTCCTCAAAAGTTCAATTTTCTAGTCTTGGCAATAGCCTTGTAAATCTTCTCTATGCACTCTCCATATAATTACAGCTTTACTATAATGCGGAGGCCAGAATTATATGCAGTGCTCAAACTGTGGTTTAATTAATACAGTATTAAGTTGTGGTATAACCTCCCACGTCTTATATCATACAGCTCTGCTAATGAAGAAACAACATCCAATATGCCATTTAACTACATTTTTTTGAATTATCCAAGGATCTCTATGACTCCTTCCATCTCAATCTCTTCCCATTTATTGACATTTTTTTTCATTGCTTCTCCTTTCAGGTAGCAAATTCAAAGTCACATCTCTGTGGTTTTCAAATGGCCCACCTAAACTCACCTTCCACCTTAAGCAACCCCTATGCCATGTGGTCTGTGATTAAGAAGGGATTGCTTAAGGTGGTAGGTGAGTGGAAAGAAAACATTTGAAAACCACTGTTTTAATTGTACCTAATTGACTCGTTATGTGGACGGTTTCATAACTCCAAAGGAAATGGGCCTATGACATTTTTTCTCAAACAAAATATTTCAGCAACTATTATGTCTAGAGCAATGGTTCTCAACCTTCCCTTCCCACTCACATACAACCTTAAGCAATTTCTTGCTAATCACAGAGCACTTATGGGATAGGGATTACTTAATGTGGAATGTGAGTTTAGGAGAGCAGTTTGAAAACCACTGATTTAGCTGAATATATTTTATACCATTAAAAGCACTTCTGGTTCTTCAGCCCAGTAACTTTAAATTTATATGCCTTGTTTATGATCCTTTTTTACCAATGGAAATATTTTGGCATTATTTAGTCTGTCAAGACTATTCCTGTCTGTGAAATTCTCTTTCCAAATTCACTCCAGTGTCTCAATATAATTCATCACATTTCATTGGGTAGATTCTATCTATTACATTCTTGTCTAGTCATTTAATCTTGTAGATATGCATTTTCAGCCTCTTTAGGGTATCTTTGGTTTACTAAGATTCATATATTACACATATAGTTCCCTCATCTCTGCAGGTATTTAATCATGGCCAGTGAGTAGATTTGTCCACTATTCAGTGGCTCTTGACATTTTTAATATTTATTTTGTTTAAAAGAAACCTGAAATGTGTGCAAAAATGTGTCTTGCCTTCAAGGGTATTATTGAACTTCACAGAATTACAATACGGAAATAAGTATTAAGCCTGTTCCATGGCCAGAATCAGTTAATAAAGTAACACAGATAAAATTGTTTAATGTTTCTCCTTAGTCAATAAATGTTTTGAAACAACCCATTTGTGAATATTGTCATGGTAATATTGCACATTGTTGCCATTGAATTACTTTCCTAGTGTTTGGACCTTTTACTTCCAAGTTCTGAAGTCAAAACAGCTTAGTACAGAAAGGAAGGGGCCTGTCGAATCTTCACAGCTCAGATCAGAAATATAGACTAAACCTTGAATTCCATGCTCTGTTATGATTACTTAGGAGAAGGCATACCTTTTTTAAAAAAGCCTATCAGTTTTCCATTTTCTCCTTCACTGTGAAATCTCATCCTGAATTGTTCCATTGAGCAATCCCACTGAGATCTATCATAACCTGTCCCCATGTTGCAGATTAACACAGTGATCGTTGAGGTTACAATTTCAGTTTCCTGCACCCAGTTTACAACTCTGCAATCAGGTTGACTGTGGAATAACAATGAATTTCATCTCATGCATTTCTGATCAACAACATGTTATGTTAATGAAAAAGGAAGCAATGAAAATATAGCAACCTCTGAAAGGAGATAGAAATATATTATAATTTAATGTATTATAATTTAATCCATTATAAGTGATACAATCTTGGAGATAGATTTAAGAAAAAAAACCATATTCTGTGCCTTTGCAATTAACATGTATTTTCTGCTTTTTTATTTCAACCCACAATAACAGTAATTAAATTCTCAGCAATTTGAAATTCTTTCGAGGTATGGCTAATATAATTATGTTTTTGCTCACATGCAACTCAATATTAAACTATTAAAAGGAACAAAATAAAATGTGATGATATTTACAATGTAACAACCCTGAGTTCTACTACAACAAATGGGTTAATTTGTAGACATCGAATGTCTGTGCATTATTTTAATTGGACATTCAAACGAACATCATTAAAAATAGAAACAGCGTTGAATTAAACACATGCATGTGAACAGAGTAATTGGTAGCAGTTTAGAATTCTATATTAATCTGTGGATTATGAAATAAAAGAATGCACTGCACTCATTGGGAAGAAGGCTTTCCTTGCTGGAAACAATTATCCAAGATGTGTGGTGATTCTTAGGGTTTTTTGATTGGAGTGATATTCCAACTCAGCTGCAATAGAATAAACTTCTGTGGTGATGCTGATGTTTATGTGGGGTTTATCATGATGGCAGGCAAATGTCAGAAAGTCTCACCTATGGATGAGTTGCTTGATAAAGAGTAGAGGGTCAGTACAAGGACTGCAAGTTTATTTGACACCATTATGCAGAAACTGTGCCAAATAATATTAATGAGCAGCTCTCTTGATGGCTTAAGCACATATTCAGCTTGCCTTTCTTTCTTCAAGGACAACCAAAATTATACTTTGGAAAGTAGGACAGATCATCAAGTAGAAAAGAGTATGGTACACCCAACGCCAACAGCTGTTCGGCTTGACAGGCAACCACCCTGGGAGAATCAATGAACACCAAAGAAGGCAGCAGATAAACTGTATTATCCTCCTCAGGAACTGTTTAATATGATAAATAGTGTTTACCCTTCCTTCCATCTGGTACTTCAGATGCTGGCAGCCATTCATCTTCAATAGTTTTTTTTTAAAGGTTATAACAAAATGGTGGTGGCATTATAAACAAAATGGTGGTGGTGTTGGAGCTACTGTAATAGCAGCGATGTCACTGACGCTGATCCGGGATAGCAGAGTTACATTGCTGCTCCTGTCTTAAAGCTGGCAGCACTGTAACCGGGGCTGATAAAGATGTTGATGGTGATTGTGAGTAAAATCCCGCCGCCACGGAGGTCTGCACCCAAGATGAGGGCCCTTGTGCTCAGCAGTGGGCATGAGAGGTTGCAGACTCCGGGGAGCAGTGAACCAGCGCGGGGCACCAGAAAAGGGGAGAACACCCCCTGTTGAGAAGGAGAAGCAGAGGTGACAACCCTACATGATTATGATTATGTCCTTTGGCAGCATATCAATGAGGGGCTCAGTGGCTGAGGGAACCCCCCCCCCCCAACACACACACACACACACACACACACACACACACACACACACACACACACACACACACACACACACACACACACACGCTCTCTTTGTTTTATATATAACTGTATATGAATCTAATTCATCATGTTGAATTTTCCTTTGGTTCATTATGAGTTCAAAACTTTTTTTTACCTGCAAATTTCAAATCATTGTTCCCAGCAAAATAATGTGTCAGATATAGTCTAATTTGTTGCTCTGTGCTGAATGCATCCACTTATCATACCTTGCAAAAATAAACTCCTTTCCACACAAGTGTGTAGTGTGTGTTTTCTTCAGACAAATCATTTCAATGTTTTGGATAATGCTGAATGAAAATCCAGTTTAATTTATCCCTGTAACAACCTCAGCAAACCATTGTAATTCAGGGAGATTTTCAGATTTCAAAGACTCACCACATGTGAGGAAGAAAAGGCATTCCCAATTCAGCCCTTAAAATCATCTTTCTGATTCATTCATATCATCATTCAGGGAGCAACAGCTTATACTTTCCCAGGTTCTTGAACTTCAGTGGTGCTCTTTAAATTGCTTTTATACACGCAAAACAAGAAACCACAGAACTTTCAGTGCTGAATGACAAATAACTTCTTAACTGAAACATTGACTCTGTTCTTTCTCTTGTCTACATTCATTCTGTTTTTCTTTCCACTGATGCTGCCTGACCCTATGGAATGTTTCCAGGATATTTTCTGAGTTGATTTCAGACTTTGAGTGATTGATCTGCTAAGGACGCTGTGATTTTTTTTGTTGTTGTAATAAAGAAACTTGGGTTCTTTTAAAACAACCATATTTATTAGCAAAAGCACACACAGACAAGACCTCATGGAGGAAGCCATTTTGAATCTACCCATGGTGCAACATCTCCAACAGTTTGTCTGCTGACTCCCCCTAGTGGTCAGGAGGGTCACTAGCACTCTATCATTACATCCCCTTTCCTTGAGAAGCTTGATCTAACAACATTACACCCTAATAGAGTATTAATTTCAATGTAAAGCTCAACACAAACCTCAACACAAACTTTGACAGCGCAAACTTTTAAAGTGTGCATTCTTTTTCTTTTAAAGATTCAGTCTGTCAGGTGCCTTTATAACATGTGTGGAAAATCTTAACACAGGTGCTTGTGTCAGCTCTCCTGGTCGACTAATGTCTAACACTGGTGATCTTTCCTCTCTTGCTGAGCAGTCTGGATCTTCTGCATTTGTCTGTTCCTGCAGCATCTCTTGCATTTTCAGCAGGCTCTTTCGATTCCTTCTAAATATTTGACCTTCCTCCTGTAGGGACTTGGATTTACTTCCTCCAGAACAATGGCCTCTTTGGTCCAAGTGTTAGAATCTCTCTGTTAGCCTAAGCTTTTTGCTGTCATAGTTTGCTTTTTGTCTCCATTGCAGGCACTCTTGTTTCCATTTGACATCTCTATTCTTGTTTGCGTCTGTAGAGTAGGGAAGTGTGGTGTGTAGTTTACGTCACATCAGAAGTTCAGTGGGTGGCATGCCATGTTCAAGTGTTGATGAAGCTCTGTAGCTCAATAGAGCTAGATATGGATCTGAGCCACTATCTAGTGCTTTCTTGAACAACTGTTAAACGATGTGAACTCCTTTCACTTCTTTACACTTTGACTGTGGATGCAGAGGACTTTAAGTCATATGTTGAAAATTGTACCCTTCTGCAAAGTTCTGGAATTCTCCAAAGCTGTAATATGGACCATTGTCGTTGTAGAGATTTTGAGGAATTCCATGTCTTGCCAAGATTGATTTCAAATATTTAATCATGCAAGCAGCAGACATATTAGGAAGCAGCACAATCTCCAAATAGTTTGATAGATAGTCAATAACCAGCAAATAATTCTTTCCATCCATGCGCAACTGATCAGTCTCAGCCTTCTGCCGTGGTTCTGCTCGTATGATTAGTCTACTTTGGCTAATCTCAGTGAAGCAAAGAGGCATTTTATAGTGAGCTGAAAGCCACCATCAATAGCGTGGAAACTTCTGATAAGATGCTGTTGCTGGAAGACTTTAATGCTCAGGTTGGCAAGGAGTCTACTGTGTGGCCTAGTGTGATTGGACTCCAAGGGATTGGCAACAGTAATGGTCTACTGCTTCTCTCAATGTGCTGAGACTTCAAACTGTGCATTACTAACAGTGTTCAAATTGCCAAACAAGCTCAAATGCACATGGATGCACTCATGATCTAAAAGCTGGCATCTCATTGACTATGTCATGATATCTTCGATGTTTGTATCACTAGAGTTAAGCGGGGAGCTGAGTGGTCAACTGATCATGAAATGGTGTGGCCAAATCTATGTTTATTGATGAAACCTCCATGAAGACTGATTGCTGCCAAACTACCCAAAGCTGAACTACCCTGCCAACAAAAAGTGCATCACTGAAGGCAGTTTCTTCTATAGTGTGTACAGTGTGCACACTTTTACTTCTGTTTTGTTACCCTTTGGAAAACATGGCTTTGCATAATGAATCTGTGCTTTGTACTTATTACAAACTTTTTCCATAGGTGCAACATTGTTTTGGTGCATGTTGGGTGCCACATCATTTGCAATTGAATGTCTCTCCATCTTCTTGTTGTTTCCTGTACCTCTTTTTTTTTTGTTTGTATGTGTGTCCCATCATTGTGGCTGTGACTATGCCTTCATTTACACTTAATTTTGCACTCACCAAACTTTTTGGCATGCTGCAGAGCTAAATCACTACCGTGCCATATTTTTACAGCTCCATCTAAGCTTTTTCTCTCGCAGCAACCTCCCTCTCACTGTCTTATCAATAGTCCTGAACACCATTTAATCACAGGTAATAAAATTTCATGTTTGCTTTTAATTTCAAGCCTTATAAAAAAGTATCAACGCACTCTCCCTATAGCTGCATGCGCAAGGGAAATACCTACCTCTCAATAGTTTCATTTTTCTTTGGTAAATAGTGTTCATCAAAGATTTTGATAACCTTGTCGATCTTTCCCTGGTCTTTTGCCTCAGCAAAAACAAATGTATTGAAAACCTATAGCATTTGAGGTCCTGCCACAGTAAGTAGCAATTCTATCTCCATGTTTCAGGTTTTCTATTGTGTCTAATGACTTGCAGGGACATCATGAATATTTGTTTGAACAGCCTCCATTTGTGCTTGATATTTTCAGACCAATGTACAGCACCAGGAATCATCAAACTTTCCATTTCTCTACTGCTCTATTGACTGATTTTGACTCCTGGTACCATGTGATGTTTCTTTTATTGTAATAAAGAAACTTGGTTTCTTTTAAAACAACTATTTTTATTAGCTAAAGCACACACAGCCATTTTGAATCTACCTAAGGTGCAACAGCTCCAACAGCTCATATCCTAACTCCCTCTAGTGGTCAGAGGGAATCACTAGCACTCTATCACTACAGATGCTAGGGAAGTTATCTCTTTATTAGATTCAAGATTATATTATTGACATGTCATAAAACAGAAAATGTGATATTACACGGAATTTTCTTTAGTTTACCATAATGCAGGCAAAGCTTTGCCATCAGCAGAAATTGCCCCCCCCTCCCTTTTACAGCTAGAGTGACCATGACTTTGCATCCAGTGCTCCTGCAGCCTCCACCGCCTTCAGTCCAATCTATCAACAACCCAAGTTTTGGATGCACATGATCAGGAAGTCTCCAGCAGTCTCTGGTTCCACTGCCTGGTATCCTTTCTGCCAGTTTCAAGCCAGTCACCAGCATCCCGCAGGCTGAGTTTGCTCCTCACCTCGAGTCACCAACAGCCCACCACCTGTGTGTTCTTTGAATTTTCCTTTCAAATTGGATGGGAATAAACAAATAAATTATTTTCCAGAGATTTTGGGAGTAAACTTTGTTTCGTTACCTCGGAGATAATTCAGCAGGATTTTGGCATTGGCCCTTCAATGCAAAAAGGAATGAAAACTGAGCAGGTTCCATAATCATAAAACAATAACAGTCAGCTGGTGAATATAAACATCCAATATCCCTTTATTGTCATGTAGTAATGCACAGAATGTAATAATCTACAAAATTTGTCAATTTGTGTCTTCTGAAAAGGCGCACAAAGAGGTGCCACCTCATGATCTTCGATATTGCTGTGCATAGCATTTTATTGAGTCTTACTTTCCCATGAAATGGAGTTTGAAAAATTATTTCCTCATTTTCAGTACATTGCAGTTTCTCAAAGGACTCAGCGTGGTTTTCCATTCTAGGACTGGGTGCAATGGTGAGATAGGATTGTTGAAATCAGGCCACCTCCTGCAGAACACCATTGCTGCCAATATATGGATTGAAGGGATAAGTCAGGTGATTTAAAATAGAATGCAAAATGGACTCTTTACAGTCAGGAATTACAAGAGTGATTATACGTAGATGATTTATTGTAAAGACTAGATGTTCAATAAGGAGGAGGAAAGATCAAGATTAGTGGGAAAGGTGGGTAGATACAGCCTAGTGTCACTGGACTGGAGATAACTGTCTTGTGTGGAACAAATAAAGATCTATTGTGTGTGGTGCGCTGTTAGACAGAATCAGACACACACAAGGTAAAGACTGTACAACAAGCTTTAATCCACAAAGACTTCCACAGAGCCAGGCTGGCTGTGGCTGCAGCAACTCAGTGTGAGGCCTCGGGAGGCCGGCGCCGCCTTATATCCCGGATGGTGATTGACACCCGGCCGGGAGGGGCTTGATCCATTCAGGCCGACTGATTGGTAGCCGGCCAGGTGTTGTCCTGTTCCCTTACACTCCTGCAGGTACAGAGGTTTCCCCCTGCAGTAGGCTGGTGGTGTACCACCACGTTGTGCAGGGGAAAGGTGAAGATATGGCATTAAGTGGTTAACTCTTTTCATACCTGTAGTATAGTGGAGGGCCTGGGGTAGATTTTAGGCTTGGCAATCCACTACAATTTATTAGGAGTGACCAGGAATGAAGGAGAAATTTCCAGCTGCCTGGAGTGAACAACCCAGGCAGAAATATTGAAAGATCTTATTTTATATGAAGATTTTCATGCATTTTTGTTTATTGGCTATAGATGCTCTAAATGTATGAATAATAGCCAGGCATCATCCAGACAATAGGACTCCAAGCCCCTTTTGACTGACGGCATAGCCAATTCCACAACTGTATAGAGCTGGTGCTGAATTAGAATCCTAAAGGTTTGTACACATGTGCAGACCAAAGAGAATACAGGCATATTTTCATTTCTACTCATTAAAAAATATTTAAAATACTAATTTCTTGATGACAGTTGTAAACATGTTAATAGCCAGATGTCAGGATGAAACCTTGCAAGTCTGAAGTAAGGTCATCAAATTGAAGTGTTAACTGTTTCTATCACCATATATGCTGACTGTATTTTTTTTTCCAGAGTTCTACTTTCTAACACCTGCATTTCTTTCATTGAAATGGTTAACAGAAATTCCCAGCATTAACCAAATATATGCATGTAATAGTTGATACCATGTAAAAGTGGACACTCCTAATTTTGGCCTCTGCCGCTTGTCCACCTGAACTCCGGACGCCAAGGCCACCGTCTCTGATCTAGGTCCCAATTAATTGGCAGGGCAGACTTGATGGGCTGAATCGCCTATTTCTGCTCCTATGTCTTATGGACACTCACCTGCCCTCTGGATCTCCTGACACTCTGATTGTGGACTCTTGCCTAGGCCCGCCAGAGTTCCCCAAGTCCTGACCGAGGACTCTCGCCTAGGCCACACCTGCCTACCCACCAGTGCTCCCAACACACTGACTCTGGACACTGACCCTGGCCCCAGCCACCAGCCCCTCCTAGCTTCTGACACTCTGGCTGTCGATCCAGCCAAGCTGCCAATGTCCCAAACCTGGACTTACCACCTGGTCCCAGCTGCCTGCCCATCCATGCTCCTGATGCCCTGAACAACGCACGTACTTACCATGGTCAAAAGTAGTACGCTTATAATAGTCGACCCCCCTAGATTTTACCCTAAAAATTGGTCCACAAAATTCAACTATTACATGTGTACATATGGTACTCACTTGAGAATGATACTTGCAAAAGTTTGATTCTCCAGTAATGTTTAAAGAGATGGCTAATACACCACCATATGACTGACAAACAGGGACAACTGATATTTAAGGACAACATCATCCCCAATGTCTTCGGCAATGTAGTAACACGCATTCACTATTCAAGTCAAGCCACTAGGCTAAAACTATTGCCAAACAGCACTGTGTCTGTGTCTATATCATACAGAAGCATCCAGGTCGCTGGGAGATGTTATACCATGGTGCTAACCATTAAACTAATGATGCTGCCAAATGCTAGTCCAAAATTCTAGATGCCAGAAATCTGGACTGCCCGAGAATGTGGACTTTTCGAAAACTCTCAAACTTTTTTAATTTAGTGGGCTTTTGTGTGTGTGAGTGTGCATGTTCAAGCACCACAGCTACACGGCGGCAACAGGCGGCCATTTTAGTTTTCTTTAAAACTGCTCATTTTGACAAATGAACATTTACAAATGAATAAACCATCCAAATTTAACTCTTCGTCTCTTCTTTATTCCTCCTTAAATTTGAAAGTTAAAAGTACTGCCCAAGAATCTGGAAAATACAAAAATCCGACCCAATCCCCAAGATTTTTGGACTTCTACTGTATTGCAGAAAACATGGTCAGGTATTTAAGGACTGAAGTAGCTGACTTTATTGCAGAATTTCAGTTACGAGCCCGAATGAGATGAGGGCTGATTCTCATTCTCATATATTGCTATTTGTGTCATGATATGTGATTGGACATGAGACTATATGGTGAAAATTTAAAATGAATAAAATATGATATACAGAATGGTAACAGGTCCTTTCAGCCCACGAACCCAATTGAACCCCAGATATGTTTTTTAAATGATGGGAGGAAGCCGGAGGACACCCACACAGACTTGGGAAGAACATACAAACTCCTTACAGACAGAGCCAGATTCAAACCCTGGTCCTAATCACTGGCGCTGTAACAGCGTTGTGCTGCACTAACCCTGTCAATAAGCCCCCTCTTCCTCTGAGCATTATGAAAAGCAAAAATCTATATATTTATCTTCCCTCATTCCTAAATTACCTTATACATCTGTACTTTATGAACTAATTTCTTGTTTAAAAATTTCTTAATAGAACACGCAAGGCTAGAAACAATGGTTTGCAATTTCATCCTGCGGTAAGAGTGTCAATTGTACGTCAATAGTCAGACACAATTGGTGGTTCATCACAATATTTCTAAGAGTTGGAGACTCCAAAAATGTTAATCATGCGCAAAAATAACATTGAACTGGCGGCAGACAAGTGAGGGGTCTCTGAAGCTGAGGGACCAGTGCATGCAGCGGGCTACTGGCGACTTGAGGCGAGGAACCCGTGGGCTGCTGGAAATTGCTGTCAGGAGACTAGTGCTGGGCTGCTGGAGACCGGCTCAAACTGGCTGCAGGGGTACCAGGTATCGGAACCAGGATGCAAGGAGGTGCCGAGGGCGTTGAAGGGTTCCCGACCGTGTCAGACGTTCGGATCTGGGGCTCGGGTTGCCAATAGTTTGGACTGGACTCTGTGTGGCTGCGGAAGTGCTGGTGGCGAATCTACGGACACTCGGTGATTCTGAGGGGGACCCTCTTTTGTTTCTCTCTCTCTCTCTCTTACTGTAAGTCTGTAGGGGATGATTAGGCAATTTCTGCCAGTGGCGAATCTATCTGCCTTGCAGCAGGCAAAAAGAAATTTCACGAAATATGACACTCTTCTATTATTATGATAATAAATGGAATCTTGAAATAAAATATTTGAATATAAATACTGTAAGTCAGTTAAATTTAGCATGTGCACTAAATAAGGAATGCAGATAATCAGAATTTAGACGGTGTATAACATGGATATTTAAATCAGCCTGTGCAGCCTATTTAAGTACAAAATGCTGAATACATTGATAAATGATGTGTCATCCATTCACAAAGCCAAATTTCAGTCAAAGGGAATGCCAAACATCTACACAAATGTATTATAAAAATTAAATTCTACTTCAAAATTTTGATCACTATCCACAATATTTTGAGACTAATCTTTGTTATAAGATTAAATGCAGTTCCACACAATTCATAGCAATGTGCCAATGACAACAGTAACTTACTTCATATGATTAATTAATGAAGCTAAATTTAATTAACAGTAACATTCAACTGATTAGTAAATTAATTGTTAAACTTAGTTAATTTTTAAATAAACTGTAATTAGAAATGAAACTTGAATTTTAGTGTTTATTGTCAGTTGGAATTAAAGTAAGTGCTTAAGCAGGAGGTATTGAATTTACATTTTATGTTTACTTTGTTACAAACTAATAATCCTTTTAACTTTGTTAGCACGAACAAAGAAACAGCAATGGAAAAATCACCAGATAATGGCAAATTTTAAATAATAGTTTTTTTTTAAATTAAACTATTAATAACATAACATTTCTTACTTAACTCTAAATGTCACCCCACTATGCACAAATATAAATGTGTGTGTGTGTGCAATTAAAGTCCTACTCTGAAAGGTCCATTTTAAAACTTCAGCATCATTTTGGTCTTGCTTGGTCTTAAATTTTCAGTTCAGAAATAATTATAAAGTGCTTTTAAACATCATATCTGCACCCCTCTTTAAACTCACAATTCTTTCAATGAGTTGTCCTTGAGAGATATTTTTCAAGCAGAAGTGACCATCTTCTACCAACATATGTATCTCTTATGAAAAGGTTAATACCCTGTACAATTCCTGTCTTCCCAGGATCAAATCTTTTTTTTTTGAATGAAGACCTTTGGAATCTGTTTTCAAAATGATGAAACTGTCCTCTTTATCTTAAAGAGACAGCCAGAAATAGTTTTCTCTTTTGAAATCTGCATATTCTGACTCCTATTGTTAGAAATAAGACATAGGCAGCTTTTTCCCTTTTCCAGGAAAAAATTACTGCTGGTCAGTTCTGCATCTGAACAGAGTAGTGAGTTTCCTTAAATTGACCTATTTGTCTCTCACTTCAATAACATATTTCTTGCAAATTTCTCATGTCACATGGTATGTGACATAATTTATGTCTTTGAAGTTCATAGGATGTTTTGACACAGATTTGCTAAAAGCATTTAAGTCCACTTATGCCTCCATGAGGTCTGCTCTTCTCAGAGCTAAAATGGCCACGCCGATATAGACGAGCTTCTGAAATAATATCTATCATTTTCAATATCTCAAAATCCATCATAAATCCTTTCATCTTGACTCCATCTTCAATCAGCAGCCATTTTCATCTCAAACTGGCTTCTGTCTTCCACCTCAAAGAACTATTTATTTTTAAAATGCTGATGTGTTGTCTTTGTGCTCCTGTAACCACCCAAAACTAACATTAAGCCATATCTAGATAAAATATAGTTTTAACATTAGACTGAAGATTAATCATAGCACATTGGTCACAACTTTAATTGTATTCTCCAAATGTTGGGTGTTAAGCATGCTAAACCCAGAGGTGCAGTGCTAACATTTTAGGTGCCAGAGCTGACCAAAAATGGCAACAAGGAGGTCTTGTGAGACCTGGCCTTGATGGTCGCCATGTTGTATTTGGCATTGTATAATTGACAGCAAATGGTAGGACAAGGAATGAGAACGACCAGTCATGGAAGAAACAGGTTCTTTGTTTGTCTAGAATAGTGCTTGCGTTGTGGTGGGGGGGGGGGGGGGGGGGTGGTGTCAGCCGCCGCCGCCGCCTGGAGCTCCTGTCAGCTCCAGCAGCCCTGCTCCCCTGGCTAAACCTGCTGATGGATAATTGTTCATTTCAAACAATCATTAATCCCTTTCATTTAATAGCTGCAATCTGTGACCTTCCCTGTTCAATTAAAATTAAAATGCCAGTTCTAGGCCATGGTTGCTAAAAGAATAGTGATGTAACACGATGATGCCTAATTCTCAATGTAACATTTTCCTGGGGCAGGAGACTGTGTTTAATGTGTTTCCTCATCCCCCCGTGAGAAAGTAACTTGAACAGCAAAATTGCTGGAAGACAAGACAGCTTTATGGATCACTGAACTCAAGGCAAGTATCAAGCTCTTAATGGCTGGCAAACAGTGACCCCCCACCCCCACCATCAGCAAATTTGAAGGAGAAAGGAAAAGAGTGAATAAGAGTTAAATGATATAGAGAAGCAGAAATAAAGGGGCTTTTTTTATTAACAATAAAATTAAAGCAAAGACGATGAAAAACATTGTCAAGTGACAGGAGCGACAGCTGGGGCTACCTTTCTTTCCAGGTGGAAGATGGATTGATTGGTTGAATTGTTTGTTGCTCATTGAGCCAGCTAATTCCCAACCACTCACTTCCTGATGGAAATGGGATCTCGAGGCCTGTATGGTTAGGGATGACTCCTATTTTTCAGTGATCCATTGAATGGGTACATGGCCAGTGGTGAGGTTTTCCCTCAGCCTTTGGTTCACTCTGGGTCACCTGGGATGATCAGTGAAATTATCTTTGTAAATATGGCCCATAAATTTGTTGGACAAATTATCAACCAATAAGGTAGAATTATTTTAATCAGATAAATAAATTAAGACAGATGTTCTATCTCATTTTTGATAGAGATCTTTAAGCATTTATCACAAAATGAATTTCTACCCAAATAACTGGTGTGGAAACTCCAATGGTTTTTCTCATCTGCATTCATCTTTCAAGTTGGGGTGAGTATGAGTCTATGTCTATCCCCCCCACGCAAACTATCATAACCAAAAAATGTCATAAACAATTTTACCGTCAATTGCTTGTGAACAAGACATGACGTGGGGGCCATATGCTTCTCTGCACAATAATTAGGGTCACATAACTTATGCCACCTGCCTGTGAATGCCAAGTTACATAGCTTTTGCAAGATTTTAGTAGGTTCATTAAAGAGCATAACCACACCCATCACAGTCTTCGCCTACCATTAAATAGCATTTCCAACACTAAATAGACAATACAGTCCACAATTTTAAAGATTTATTAAGCCCCTAAGAATAATTATTTTGTTGAAAGAATGAAGATCCAATTTATAATTGTTTCCCAGCTGAGCTTAATGGCATTCCATGAACTGGACTCTTTTTTTAAAAAAATGCGGCTTAACTTAAATAATCGCCCAGGCTTTCATTGCTGAGTTTAATTTCTTTCGACAGTACAAGTGCAACAATTTCTTGAAATTTGCTACACTGTTGACAGCAAAAGTGCTGTCTTAATGAGCTAATAGTGAAGAGGCAGAAAGCATCCAACTGGTGTCAATTCATAGCACAGAGGGTAACTCCGTCTCGAGACAAGATTTTCATTATATTAATAGAGTGCACATTGAACTTAGTTATTTTTTATTTCCCTTTTTGAAACTGAGAGTAATATTGGATAACCAAAAAAAAATACCACTTGGAAGTGCAGCATATAGAGTAATTAAATTAAAAATACGTGACACTGCAAAAGCAAATTAATTCCATTAACATTTTCCTGTTTGCATGTTAATATCATGCAGTGTAATTTTATGGTTTGGAATGATATTACAAAGCCAGTTTAAATCAATAATATGAACAGTTAAAGGTTATGAGAAGAATACTATTTAAAACTATTTAAGAAAAATAGCAAGGCTAATTGATAATTGTCAAATGTTTAAAAATAATCTGAAACAAAAATGGCAAAAGAGTTGTGGAAAATCTCTTGCAGAAAGAGACTGGGATTTGCGAGCAGTTGAAGTATTCACTGAGAAATGAGGAGGACACCAGCATGGAATCACAAGAGATAGGAGGAGAAGTAGGCCCATCGGACCATCGAGTCTGCTCCGCCATTCTAATAATGAGCTGATCCATCTTCCCACTCAGCCCCACTCCCCATAACCCTTGTTGCCCTTGTTACACCCTTGTAACACCCAACATCAACGTGTGGCAACAAGTTCCACAGACTCACGACCCTCTGAGGAAAGAGATTTTTCCTCATTTCTCTTTTAAATTGACGCCCTTCCATTCCTGAAGTTGTGCCCTCTTATTCTGGACTCTCCTACCATGGGAAGCATCCTTGTCACCTTCACTCTGCCCAGTCATTTGAGCATTGAAAATGTCTCTATAAGGTTCCCCTCCATCCTTCTGTACACCAAAGAGTACAGTCCAAGAGCTCACAAATGTTCCTCATATGTTAACCCTGAATATTAATGCATGGATGCTTCACACTAGAACATTAATTCTTCCCTTTTCAGTTAATAAAGTTTCATACAAACATGTTAAATAGTACGATTGCTGTAGAGAAATAGATTGGAGATCAATCCACAGGATCAAAGGAGTCTCCCTCCCGAACATCAACGTTGTCTGAAGAGGGCACGCAAAATTGTTGAGGACGGTGCACAAAGCATCTTTCAGCTGCTGCTCTCAAGGGAGCCATTCCATTGAATATGTATTTTGATTTATGTCCTTTGAATCTTTGGATGCCATTATTTAAGTCAAGTTTATTGTCATCTGATTGTACAAGTACAACCTGATGAAACAGATTTCTCCAGTCCTCAGAACAAAACGTGCAGACATACAACTAGACATAACATATATACAGATGGACAAACATATGCATGACATAGAAATAAATAAATAAACATTGTTTCATGAATATGAGAGTGTCGGATGAGTAGTGGGAGCAGTTTCTTTCGTCATTCAGCATTCTCTCTCCCCGTATGAAGAAGTGCTTTCTCAGCCTGGTGGTTCTGCTTCTGATACCCCTGCATCCCTTTCCTGAAAGCAGCAGCTAAAAGATGCTTTTTGCACCGTCCTCAACAACTCTGCGAGCCCTCTTCAGACAACGTTGATGGTGGGGAGGGAGACTCCTTTGATCATGTGGATTGACCTCCAATCTATTTCTCTACAGCAATCATACTATTTAGCATGTTTGTATGAAACTTTATTAACTGAAAAGGGAAGAATTCATGTTCTAGTGTGAAGCATCCGTGCATTAATATTCACGTAATGTAATCTCAAGGCTCGAATGTTTTTACATCAAGCTTTAGCTGAATTAATCAAGTTGTCTGGAAGGTTAGGAAAGAGTCATCCAAGAGGTAATTTAAAAACTCAATGTAGTTGAACCACTGTAAGATATCATAAGATTGATAATTTTACTCTTTACCTCTTGAGAGGTAAACCTTGGAAAGGCGCTAAGCCCTTGAACCATTCTGCATGTATGACAAAGTTACCCTCACAGCGCTTTAAAGTCAGAGCACATGAGACTACCTTACAATTCTACTCTAACATGTGCGACTGATTCTCATTTTTGCCTGTTCTCTTGGACCTTTCAAATGTAGGATTCTAGTGCTGTATCTATTAAATGGAAAACTATTTCACCAGATAACAGAAGGAACAATGAAGCATGGACACTGTCTCAATTTGACATTTTCTTGCACTATTTTTATGTATTTTGTAAGGTGGTTTATTTCAATGTTTGTACTGTGATGCTGTCTCAAAAGACAAATTTCATAACTTATTCAAGACAATAAATTCTGATTCTTAATTATTAATTCTCCCTATTAAATGGTAGATTCAATCACTCCCTGTATATTTCTCATCTGCTCTTCGATATTTTAGCTTAAAAATTCAAATGCCCCCAAAGAGTACTCCAGGTAGCTGCTATAGGTGGGCCCAAATGTAAACTTTGTATGCTCAAAAAATAAATGTTGTAAATATCCTAACTGGTAGCTCAGGCTGATGATAAATTTGTAAGGTGTTTGGTATCAAAAATTCCAACAGCCACAGGTCCAATTAAATTCTGTGTTGTTGAATGAAGAGATGGAAAAGACCTAATAGGTGGGAAAGAGAATAGAGCTTCTATTTTAAATTGGGGAGGCAAAATGGACCAGAATTGTGCGTTAAATCAAGAAACATGGATTTAAAGTAATTTCTTGAAGGAGTCAACTCAGGAAGTTGTAGAGACTTGGAAATCACTGTCCAAAAGGCTGGTGGAAGCAAAGACTTTCATGTATCAGAATGAGATCTTCAAGACTATGGACTATTAGGGATTAGTGAGCAACCCACTGGGAAGTGGTACAGTACGTTATCAATGATCTGAAATGCTTGGGATCGGACCTATTTTGGTTTAGCGGATTTTTTGAATATCTGGGAATTTTCTCTTAAGCAGCCCAGTAGCTTTTGGAAAATACTTGCATCGGCTGTTACCGATACCCGATGCCTTCCCATGCAGTGCCAAACCCCAACACCTCCCCACTGCTGTCGCCAATCCTGCCCGGGAGCCCAAGGTCTCACCTCACCTGTAAGGGGTAAGAGATTGCACAGGGATTGTCTTCCAGCAGAATTTCAGCCACGCCACTGAAAGGGTATTTGACAGAGGGAGCAACTCGGGCGGGAGAGAGCATGGTATTCATTTCAAATTCTGAGAATGCCACAATACAATTTATCACAAAGTTGCAGTAACACATTGCCAAAAAGAACAATTTACAAATAAATAATCAGTGCTGTCCTTTCCATCAATGTGTATCCTGCCTCCTTTGTAAAACTGATTCCCATTTGAGCAGAGTGGGTAAATTATTTTCAACTTTTCAAATTGTGACATCATGCCTCACCTGAAAAATCTTCTGGATTTTGGTTGATCAGCTTTTGGTTAATCAGAAATGTACTCTATTAGCCTAAACTCTGTCAATGCATGTGGTTCCTTCTGTGTTGTAAATTTCTAATTCTAAAATTCCTATCAGTGAATTTTAAAATTCACAAGGGAAAGCCCAGATTAAAAAAAAACCCTCCTTTTCAAGCAAGGAAAATGCCCGACTGTTAAGGCAGAGGTTCTCTGTCCTTATGCCTAGAGTCTTACCTTTCTAGCGGTTCTCTGGGAATGATAATTGGCAGAGCTTGGGTTGAATGTACAGCCACTGCAAGCGGCTGGTTAGGCGTGGGCTGAGGACACTGTCAGCCTGCAATCCATCTCCCCATTCACCCCGCTCCCTCTATGACCCCCTCAAGGCAGGAGCAGTGGCTGGGAGCCATCAGGGCAGTAGGGGCAGGGGAGATGTCAGGACAGTGGGGGCTGGTGGGAGCCATAAGGGGGCAGTCAGTTCAGGCTGTGACAGCCTCACCGGGCTGCTTTGGCCTTTGGGGACACTGTCTGCAGCTCAAAACGTGGCAGAGCAAGGGCTGTCTTCCCTACCCACAATCCCCCACAGAACTGGAACTTTTCTGGGAAACAGAGTGGTTCAAGCTGCATGGGGGATTATGGGTAGGGAAGACAGCCATTGCTCTGCCGTGTATTTATAACAGGAGATGCTATGAGGGTTGTCCCGCCTCCATCGGATCTGAAGGGCGCTAGGAGGTGCTACTTGACATGAATGCAATGCAGGAGCAGCCTTTTAGGGCTGTTCTATGAAAGGTAAGTTTTAAGTTTTCCCTTCACGCTTGTAGCTGGCCTCCAAGCAGAGGCCTGACATGAAATGGCCTAAGGACACCACTGAACATGAAAGGGTTTTTAACATTCTCCACTGATTCCATGGGTAATGTTACTAAGAAGCTTAGCTGGGATTTGAATTCACATCTGGAAATCAATTATCTAGCTTACTAAATAGTCAATGAGGCATTTAACCCTTTTACTTTCAGTGCATTAACACCTGCTCTTTAGACCTTCCCAGCAAGCTATTCCCTCTCAGCAGAAATTGAAGATGGAAGTGTGTGTTTGGAAATCTAATGCAAATGAGAAATATCTACCTTTTCAATCACACTTTGAATGAAATTTGCAATTAAATTTTTAAAGTTTATTTAAAATGAATGATGAAACATTTTTCTGTCAAGAAATCTTCACAAAAAGGTGAATTGATGAATAGATAAAGTAGGTGGCAGTGATTTGCCAAGTAAAGTGTGTTGGAGGACTATTAGCCATATACAACATGGGACAATTAATGCTGAAGATGTTTAGATGTTCCTGCAAGTTAAATCCTGTTGATTGTATATTTTATTTAGTTCATGTACTTCAAAGGACAAGCTCCTTAAAATGAAGTAAAACAGAATGAGCTCTTCAGCATCTCAGGCATTATCTCTAAAAAGAGAAGAAAAGGTTAGTTTCACAAGCCAAAGAAACCATTCGAACTGGGAAATTTTTTTTTTAGATCTTGCTAACAATGAATTCCACAGAATTACCTCAAGGTTTTGTCTGAAAATTGAATTTACTTTTCTGACCACTGTAACTGGGAACACCTGACAACAGGTACATGGAACAACAGTCATTTCATCCATTGTCCTGCTGCTACAAAAAAGGCTTTAATTCTGTTTGGTCAAGGACACTAAACAAAATCCCAACCACAATGGTTACTAATTCCCTCCAAAAATTATGATTTGGTGATCTTAGTAACTATTTCTATTCCCTCAATTGTTGGCCCTCTTTAACTTGATGTTCACAATTATTCACTCATATTGGGAAAACATCAAAATATGCACAAATTGTTTTATTTTACATTTAAAACACTGATCCCCCAAAATTAAAGCCACAAATAACAATTAATTTCAGAGATCCCATTTTGATTTTCCCAGCAGCAAATTTCTCATATTTATTTAAAATGGGAGTGGTGTTTAACCCTGTGTGAGTTCAGCAGATAGGCTGTTCAACTATGGATGTTTATATTGATGCAGGGGATATGCCAAGATGTCCAGCAGAGTAACACAGAGCAGTGGTGTCAACCGGAGAAATGCTGTTTCGTCCCATTGTGAAGGTACAGGCAGATGATCATAAACTTGAGTTTGAACTTGGAAAATGCTTCTGTTGGATTTGGGCCACATCAGTGCTGAGGGGTGGAGTTGGTGTCAGGTTTGGGGGGGTGGGAAGATGCAGAGATATATTAACAATCTTGATAATGAAACCTGTGGAGGGAGGGAGATCAGACACAAATATGGCTGCTCAGGAGAGAAGACTATCGGGCTGAAATGACTAAACTTGTATATTGAATTTCAGCAAATACCCATAAAAAATCCACTTCATCCTCTTGAAAGCTCTGACTTTATTCCTCACTTCATTCAGGATATTTAAGAAATGGACTGAATAGCCTTATGCACTTTGCTCACCCTGTCTTTGAGTGTATCCCTGAAGATAAATGTATTTGTGCAAAAAGATTAGAAAATGAAATGTCTCATATATGATGTGGTTAATATTGGACTCATTTCTAAGCTGCAATGGACAAATTATGTTGTTTTTATCTTTCTGAAGAGTGAATCAGGACTCAAAGCAACCTTAAGTGGGCCAACGTTACAAAATCAATAATTATTCCTTCAATGACCTACATTTGAGAATGGAGTCTATAATTGAAGCCATGCAGCTTCCAGTGAGATGTATAAAAAGTATATTCAACCAGCTGTTTCTATTTAGTCATGGAATAGGTTCTGTTAGAATCCAAAGATTCAGGTTAACATAACATTATCATTGGATGAGTTAACACTCAGTAATTGTAGGCCTAGAAAGCAGCTCAAATGAAAGGTTGAATTCCTTTCATCATTTGCTGCTATTTTGTGCTCAACATTTTGGAAATGCTCAAATATCTGAAGCAGAATTGTATCAGATCAGATGGTTCCCCTTTGTGTATCCTTTCAACATGCATCTGTAGCTTTGGACAAGTGAGAGTCATCTCACCTCCTGAGAAAACACGTCATGATTTATATTGTGTTTGTTTGTACATCAGTTGCTTGTGTGGATTTATGCAGTATGAAGTGATGAGGTAATCACCATAATCCTACCTAATGAGAACATTTAAGTTCTTGAAAGATCATTCCTGAACCCAACAGACTAATGGTGTCATGAAGACAGTCTGTCAGGGCCTCTACTTCGTCAGGAGTTTGCTGAAGTTTGGAATGACATAAAAAATCCTGGCAAATTTCTATAGATGTGGTGGAAAATGTGCTGACCAGCTGCATCATGGTTTGTTATGGGGACACCAATACCCCTGAGTATAAAGCCCTGCAAAAAGTAGTGGACACCGCTCAGGACATCACAGGCAAAACACTCCTCACCATCGAGAACATCTACAGGGAACACTGCTGATGGAGAGCAGCAGCAATCATCAGGGATCCACATCACTCAGCACACACTCTATTCCTGCTGCTACCAACACCAAAAGGCCCCTCCACCATCAGACTTCTCAACAACAAACTCATTCAGGGACATCTAAAGACTCTTACTTTTCATTGTTTTTTTTTCTCTATGTATTGCACAATTAGTTTGTTTACAATTCTTTATTTGTTCACATGTGTATGTTCAGTACAGTTCTTTTTTGCATTACCAATAAATGGTAATTTGGCCTTGCTCACTGGAAAAAGGAATCTCAGGGTTGTATGTCATGTGTGTACTCTGACAATAAATCTGAAATCAGAAATTCAATGTATTATACTTGCACATTACCTGATAAAAAACAATACTAAATTATATGGTCAACAACATATCTGTGGATAGAAAATTTTTATGATCTAGATTTATGTTGGTATGAGGTGGTATGTGCTTATGTCATCACAGTTAACATTCTCACGCCTGAGCAATCCCATAGCCCAGAATTGCTATCACCATTAGTTCATGCCTGAAAATCTGTTGGAACTTGTATTCATGGTTCTCTTATGTCTGTAGCATTATGCCAATAATTCTCATGCTACACCAGTCAGCAGTGCCAGTCCTCGCTTTTTCTAGTATTCTTACCGTTTAGTTAGAAGGTCATGTACATTGCAGTACTGAGGAAGGAATTGTTAAACTATACTGTGGCTGGAGGATTGGTAAGGTCTTTGACATTATTTTGAAGGACAGCTGTGGGAGATGTACCTGGTTCCTTGGCGAACATTTATTCCTCAAGTTAACATGTCTTTGTTGACATGTTCCATTTTTGTGTAATTTTACATGCAAATTGGGTACACTTTTTCCCTATGTTGCCTTTACTTCCTGAATCTATTAATTACAATTCAGAAGTGCTTCTTTGCTTATATATAATGCCTTGGGTATTCTTGAATTTGTTAATGGTGTTCACATGTATCCAATGCATGAATAAATGATCATCTCATCCTATTCTGCAAACAAATGACAGCGAAACAAGTGATGGAAATAGCTGATATGGTTCTCTGTTCCCTTATCTTCTCATATGCTCATTTTCCATGAGGTTCATTGCATGTTGTAGCTTGAGACGGGTTTTAACAGAAGACATATTAATGGATTTTTACTTGCTTTACTGGTGTTTCATAAATAAATAGGATTTTGAAAAAATCTCTTTGTATTGCTTAAAATGAAAATGGCTGTAAAAGCGAGTGCCATAACTCCACTTGGGCATTTGTTAATCATTCTTCCTTTAGTATTGCCACATGAATATAAAGTAAAGCAGGACTTTGTTACTCTTGCCAGAATAGATAATTTTGTCAAATACTTAGACCCACCTAAAGCTAAATTTGCTTCCTAGAAATTAGTTCTGCTCTTCTCAGAGAGCCAGACAGCATGCAAGCAAGCCTTCGGCCCGACTGCTCCATCCATCCTCGTTGCAGTTCCATTTGCCTATATCCTTCTAAATGTTTGCACTTATCTAATGTCACAATTGTACTTGGCCTCTACAGCTTCCCTGCGTCAGTTTGTGCCACAAACCGGCCACCCTGGGTCACTGGGAGCTGTGAGGCAGCAGTTCTTCCAGCTAAAGTCCCTGCTACATCTGCCTAATTTTTGATGTCTTCACTTTCATCCCTTGTGAAATATCTCTGCTCTTGCAGAACCTCAAGTGGCTTATTGCTGGAGATCAGCTTTTGGCTGATTTATGATTAACAGACCTTTGATGGAATTGGCTGGGAATTGATTGACTCCATCGAAAACACGGATACAGTGATTTTGACTGGCATTTGTTTTACCCTTTAAGAATTCAGAAAACTTGTCCCTCAATTGCTCTACCACTCAAGTCCAGGTGACTCCAGAGTAGCTAATGTTCTTTCGGCTCTGTACAAACTTCTGCTTTTCAATAAGAATAATACAATAATTATGGGAAACTTAATATTCTGGGCAAATGAAATTAGCATTAGGAGTATGGATAATTAATTCATGAAGGTTTGAAAAGATGGTTTTCTATGTAAATTTTATTGACAGAACAGCATATTTTCATATAGTGTGGCGTACTACAAAAGGGTTAATGCATAATTAAATGGTTAAGGATTATTTTGGAAAACTAATCATAAAGCTATTGGAATTTTATATTAAAACAGGAAGTGATCTAGTTCACTCTGAAATTAGGGTCTTAAATCTAAACAAAGCAAACTATAAAAGGTGGCATGGGACATGATTTCTTCCCCGCTGCCATCAGAGTTCTGAATGGACAATGAACCACAGACACTGTAGTGGCCCGCTACCTGGCAAGTGAACCAGCACTCAAAATGGCGGACGAATGCAGTGAGTGGAGAAAGCCCGCTCGCAGGAACCTGCATGGCAGGAACCACGGCCAATCAAAGGCTGGCTCACTGGTAACATCACATCCGCCTGCAGCGGCATGAAAATTGGGCCCAGTGGCGGGAAGCTGGGTCTATAAAAGCAGGGCTGGAGAGATCAATAAATCATTCTTGACCTCACTTGCACCTGTGTGTGTGTGTCGTCCTTCACTTGCTCTGCAGTAGTGCCTCACTACAACACTGCCTCACTTACTCTTTTTTTTGCACTAATTTATTTATTTTAAAATATAATTTTATGGCAATATTTTCACTGCCACAAAACAACGAATTTCATGCCATGTTCATGTCAATAAATTCTGATTCTAATTTGGATGAGGTGAACTGGGAAACGAGAAACAGAAGTTTTAGAGGCAAGGCTTACTATTTTAAAAAATAATGTCGATTGTATCAATAGATAGCATTTCAAGGCATAAAACCCCAAGAGTTCAGGCATAAAGTGAAATTAAAGATCAAGAAAAGAATGCATCATATTGTCAAAAGGTAACAGTAATCCAGAGATTGAGAAAACAATGAAAGCTCAGCAAAAGGGTCACTAAAACACTGATAGAGAAGCAAAGTAAAATACAACAGTAGTGTAGCAAAAGTTATATAAATAGACTATAAAGGTTACTATAGACATAAATGAAAAAAAATAAAAGATTAGAAAATGCTAGTATAGCATCTTAAAAGAAAATCCAAAACTTGGGCTACGAACATACGATGAGCAATGTTTAGAAGTCAAGTAAAGCTTCTTTACCAGAGAGTGGTTGAACTAAACAGCATGAGTCTGAGTGTGAATAAGCTTGGAAGGTAGATATGAGAGGGAGTTGAAACGGCAAATGGGAAGAAACCTGACATGAAGTAGATTGAAGAAACCTGATGGAATAATAGAACCTGTTTCTGTGCTGTATTCAAGAAATGTGTCAAGTATTTGGAACATTACAGTCAAACTCAAATAGCCTGGAATGTATTGTCAGGGCTAGTGGTGGAGGCTGATACAATTGTCTCTTAGATAGGTGCTTGAATTAAAGAATAACAAATGTGTGAGGTAGATGGTTGTGGAGAAGATTGGTTGGTACAACATTGTGGGTCGAAGGGCTAGTACTGTGCTATAATGTTCTACAAATCCTTACAGTCTCGGACAGGAGAAATTATCTTTGATTGTAATAAGGTAGAGAAATCAAATATTTTGTGGCTATTTTCATGGAAGGAGACACAGAAATTATTGGGAACAATAAGCTTTAAAGAAGAACACAATTTGCATTAGTATTTCAGAAGTTGAGAGCTGAAAAGTTTCCAATCCCAGGATAATAAAAATCCTGGAGGAGGATTGTAAATGCTTTGATGTTCTAGCTTTGGTGTTCTTTGTATTTACTGAAGTTCTAATGTAATTTTCACAGATTGGACGATACCAAGTGTAACTATACTATTTAAGACAGGGAGACCTGATCCACCTTTATGAGAAATCAGACTGAGAGAGGAGGCAGTGAGATGCAGCTGGGTGTGAAATTAAGCACCAGACAGTCAGAGCCATGCAGCATGGTAACAGGCCCTTCAGTCCAACTTGGTGAATGCCAACCAAAATATCCTGCCCACATTAGTTGCTTCTGTCTGTATTTGGCCCATATCCCTCTAATCCCATCCCATCCTCTCCAGTAAAATTTAAATAACTATTTTGCAATGACATGGCGGGAACACACTCAATCAATATAAACAATGAAAGCATGTAATTGAAAATCAATTTAAGCTGCAGTAAATTGCATTTCTGATGATTTCCAGGTCAAATTTTGCTATTTGGGATATTTAAGTTATATTAGGATGACATGGATGTGTGGTTCCATGTCCCAAAGCTGCATTGTTAGTGGAAATCTGAATAAACAGATTTTTTTACCCTTCCCTCTGTCCTTTACATCAATGAATATGCCCCAGGGGTGAGGAACAGATGATTCAGAACCTTTCTATCAGTTTACCACAGCTGCATAACCATATTGATTTCTACTCAAACTCAAAACAGCTTGTATTGAACTAATCCAGCTGCATTCACTATTTCTCAGCTGCCTCCCAAGATGCAAATCTTGATTTGATTATCCTGAACTCCCTTGTTTACAAATAGTTTGTGCCTCCAGGTAAAGTTTCATGATGTAGTCAGCCGGCTTACCTATTTCATATACAGAAATTGAATGCCTTGTTTGTTAAGGTTTAAGTGGGCCGAATGCAATGACTGCAGTGAAACAACATCCTGAGGGTTTCTAATTGATTAGCTCTTGCTTTAAAAAAAACAAGGCAACCGAACCAGATCTGGACATTTTCTTATGCAGACTCACCATCTGGATCATCTCAGTCCAATGCACTTCATCTGCTGGTACAATTGTACTCCTGGCACATTTTAACCTAGAATACATTTGACTTTTGGTGAGTGCAATTGTGGATTAAGGCTGAAGGTCAAAATGCTAGGAATGGGGAATGAAGGTACTGAAATGTGAAGGTTCGTGTTATGTTAACAATATGAGAGCAGATCATACATTGAATTATACAGGTTTCTTCTCTTCTTTGGCTTGGCTTCGCGGATGAAGATTTATGGAGGGGGTAAATGTCCACGTCAGTTGCAGGCTCGTTTGTGGCTGACAAGTCCGATGCGGGACAGGCAGACATGGTTGCAGCGGTTGCAGGGGAAAATTGGTTGGTTGGGGTTGGGTGTTGGGTTTTTCCTCCTTTGCCTTTTGTCAGTGAGGTGGGCTCTGCGGTCTTCTTCAAAGGAGGTTGCTGCCCGCCGAACTGTGAGGCGCCAAGATGCACGGTTTGAGGCGATATCAGTCCACTGGCGGTGGTCAATGTGGCAGGCACCAAGAGATTTCTTTAGGCAGTCCTTGTACCTTTTCTTTGGTGCACCTCTGTCACGGTGGCCAGTGGAGAGCTCGCCATATAACACGATCTTGGGAAGGCGATGGTCCTCCATTCTGGAGACGTGACCCACCCAGCTCAGCTGGATCTTCAGCAGCGTGGACTCGATGCTGTCGGCCTCTGCCATCTCGAGTACTTTGACGTTAGGGATGAAAGCGCTCCAATGGATGTTGAGGATGGAGCGGAGACAACGCTGGTGGAAGCGTTCTAGGAGCTGTAGGTGATGCCGGTAGAGGACCCATGATTCGGAGCCGAACAGGAGTGTGGGTATGACAACGGCTCTGAATACGCTTATCTTTGTGAGGTTTTTCAGTTGGTTGTTTTTCCAGACTCTTTTGTGTAGTCTTCCAAAGGCGCTATTTGCCTTGGCGAGTCTGTTGTCTATCTCGTTGTCGATCCTTGCATCTGATGAAATGGTGCAGCCGAGATAGGTAAACTGGTTGACCGTTTTGAGTTTTGTGTGCCCAAGTGCACTTATCTTGACTGTACCTCCCGTTGTTTATTACCAGATAAGTGAATTCTTAATCTAAATTGTCGAGCCTCTGTGCAGTGTCAAAATCCTGCCACAACGTGACATATATAAAAAAAAAATTAAAATTAAATAAGCAATTGATAGGCCCCAAAATTACTGACAATCAAAAAAAATTATGGATCTTTTAAATGTCAAAAAATATTTTTTAAATATAGCAATGTAAAAATTAAACAATGTTATTTTTCTCTTTGTAGCCACTCTTCCAAAATGAATGAGCTTGCCATTCCTACACCAGGTGCCACCTTGTCCAGATAACCTTAATAGCTAAGAAATTCAATGAGCCTTTGGTCTCCTTAGGGTCCAGCAATGGCACTCAGTACAGAAGACACCAAGGGAGGAGCTCATCCACCAAACTAATTATATCTCTTGGTGGGGGTGGGGATTGTGTGTGAATGGGGGGGGGGGGGGTGGGCAGAGAGGAGAAATGGGCAAATGCCAATCTTTTCAATATTTTCTTGTAAGTTTCAGCCCCCTCCCCCCCCACCAAAAATAATCCATGAAGTCAAAGAAGACAGTAATAGCATTGTGGTGTTATGTTACTGGTTATTTTCAGATCATGTGCACATTGACACCAAACTACATATTATCTTAATAGTTAGATTGTCATATCACATTACCTTTTTACCTCAATTCCTTTATTATGGTGAATGTTTTATTAGAACATTCAACTAAAGGAAAGACCACAGTCTGTATGGGTTGGTAGTCATTTTAATTTCTTTGTTATACTTTTTTTGCAAGATTTTTTTTCCTATTTCAATTCTATAGACCTTTAAACATGAAAGTGGCAATGACATATGTGTGTTATATCAAGTCAAGTTCAAGTTTATTATCATCCGATTTTACAACTACAAGCCGACAAACTGCATTCTCCGGTCGGTCCTCAGTGCAAAAACATGCAAACACACATACAGACAAATGATACATTTGCAGTGTGTATTTACATAAAGAGTATAAAAATAAATAAATACTGTTGAATAAATAGCAGAGTCTCTGAGGGTTCATATGAGAAGTTCATTCAGTCGTTCAGCAGTCTCACTGCCCATGGGAAGAAGCTGTTTCTCAGTCTGGTGATTCTGGCTCTGATGCTCCTGCAGAAGGGCCAAAAGACCTGTTTCTGTGCTCTAATGTTCAAAAGTTCTATGTTTCTATCTCTTTTTTGACAGGAATAGCTGAAAAAAAGTTGACGGGATGGTGACCAGTAGCGATGCCTGCCTCAGTCTTCTCAGGAAGTGCAGTTGCTGTTGTGTCTTCCTGACAAGAAAGGAGATGTTATGTGTCCAAGATAGGCCACTTCATATAACTTGGTGCTCTCTATTCTCCCCTCTACTAAGTTATTCATGTGGAATGGAATGTGGCCATCCTTTGTCCTGACCTCATTGTGTTATGCCAGCACCATATCATGAGAATTTCCACCTCTTCCCTGTAGTGCTATTGACACCAACCACTGTTGTGCCATCTGCAAATGTGATGACTCTTTTGGAGCTACATCTGGCTGTGGATCCGTAGGGATGAGCGCAAATCCCTGAGGTGAACCAGTGCTCAGTGAGACTGTGCTTGACATTCTGCTGCCAACCTGGACAGAGAAGTCTTTCCATTAGGAGGTCCATAATGAAGTTACAGAGAAGGGTGTTGAGTCCCATAAAGGACAGCTTCTCCATCAGAATGACATATTAAATGCTGAGGTTAGGTTGATGGTGTATGAGGTGCCATCCTTCAGGTGGGTCAGGGTGGAGTAGAGGGACAAGGCTATAACATTATCAGTGGAAAAGTTAAGTGTATAGGTGAATTGGAATAGGTTCTGTGTCTCAGGGAGGTGTGCTTTGGTACATTCCATTACCAGACACTTAAAACTTTTCATAATGGTGTTGAAACTACGGTAAAACTGTTTTCATTATGGTATGGTTGAAGTCACCAACTACAATCACAGCACCATCAGTTTGGGACATCTGGGCTTTACAAATGGCACCGTGATGCTCCTTCATTGCTTCACCCTCATTAGCCCAAGGCAGAACGTAAACAGTGGCATTCAGCGTGGTTATGAATCCCCTGGGCCGGAAGAAGTGTCTGCATTTCACAAACAAGTACTCTATCTCTGCTAAGCAGGAATTCTCTGTAACAGAGAAATTTGTACAGCAGTTCTCATTGAAGTAACACACAATCCCCCTCCTCAGGTCTTGTTAGAAGCAGCAGCATCTCAATCTGCCCTGAAGAAGATAAAGCCATCTAGCTGGATTGCTGAGTCTGGAATGGAGTCTTGGAGCCAGGTTTCTCTAATCACCAGAGCACACCAGCCTTCAGTTCCCTCTTGTTCAGGGGCAGCCTCAGCTAATCCATTTTATCATCCAGCAATCTTACATTTGTTGAGTAAGATTGTTGGGATCACAGGTCTGAGGGTATTAACTCTCAGTCTAACCCCAATGCTCGCCCGCTTGCCACACTTCTGCCTTCTTGCATTGAACTTACGATGATCTCCCTCGCATCTTCAGTGATTTGCTCCAAAGCTTGCTGCACTCTATGTTCCCTACTTCAGTAAGTTAAAATCTTAATAGCTGACCTATCCAATCTGCTAGTTTGAAAGTCCGGTTCGCATTTCTTAGTTTTGTGAATGTTTCACGATCCTAGGCAATATGTAATGGGTTGGGGATTCCACAATTGTAAGGAGCCAAATTCATTGCTGCAACCTTGTGTGCCACTTTTTTTTAATTATTATGTTACCTTAATAAGGCAATATATTTACCAGAGTTTAACCGTTTGTATGAGAAGAACCTGCAAAACAATTTTGTTCAAATTCAGGGCGTTTCATTGTTTTTTTGGGATGAAGCAGTAGTTAGGCACTTGACCACTCAAATGCTTGCAAGTCTGGAGAATTAGGAAAAGGGGAAGGAGTGAACATTGGACCTGCAAGATATGGATTGGAAGTGGGATGGAGACGAAGATTGGAGGATTGGGGTCAGATGGTAAGAATTGTAATTGGCAGGGGGTGGGTGGAACCTAAAGTATGAATTCACCCAATGGGAAACCACATCAAGCACTGACTTAAAATTACCCACAAATGATCACACCAGGACTTTGTTTTTCCATAATTCTCCATAAGCACTATTGGGCTAGGAATAACTCGATATATGTTCAAATGACATCAACATTGGCAGCACAAATGCTTCGGCAAATGCTTGATCAAATTTCTAGAACAGAATAATAATGTTAACTTTCAATTGAACAATTCTGTTATAAGCAATTTTGTTTTTGAATATAAGGCCAACATTTCTTAAGAATTAGTCTTGGTATTTCTATCACCAATTGTAAATTATATAGTATGAGCCAGTTGTATTTTAATTCTTTGCATTAGAACTATCAAGGTGACTACTGTCAGATAGTCAATGTAAAAATTATCAAGGTGACTACTGTCAGATAGTCAATGTAAAAATTATATATAGAAATTAAATAACGAGACAGATTTTTAAAAATAATTCAATGTTTCATGATTCCAATTTGAATAGACAGGTAGTAGCTGACTTACGACCATAATGGGGACCGAAAATTTGGTTGTTTCATGGAATGGACACAAGTTAGAATTGTGCCCATGCACGTGGAGTACTGAAGTCTTAAAGCAAACTTTTTAATTAAATCTTTTTTTTTCATCGTACATTTGACGATAACAACTTAAAAGTTTCCTGAATTTGTTGATCAACCTTGGTGAACCTTTCCACATTCTGGTCCAGGCTTACCTTGTTAGTCAGCATTCCGGAGTCCCGGGGGTGGGTGCCTGCACGAGTCTTTGGTTGGTGCCTGCACAAGCCTTTGGCGGGTTCGCATATTGGAGTTCGGTTGGTGCATGCATGCGAGTTAAGCACGCACCAACTAAACTCCAATACGTGAACACCCTGTGCATGCACCTACCGAAGTCTTGCGCTTTTGAACAGGAATCAAGATGGCTGCGCCCAATCCCAGGACGCCAACTAACAAAGTAAGTACGCACATGTTGGCTCTTACATGTCCTGTATCCCTTTTATAGTTTGTGAAATACAACATAAACCGCATAAATTTTATATATATTTTAAAAAGAATATAGGGTCATATGTGTGGATGGTCATAAGTTGTCAGTTGGGGACTGCCTGTACTTAATATTAAATAAGTACAAGTTTTCATTTTTATAATGTTTGTGCATTTTTCTTCAATTATGTGAATATGAGAAAGGATTTTTGTCAAACTTTTTAATAGAAATTTCCCCCAAATTCCCCAGGCTCATTTTTCCTTAAAGATATATTGAATGGCATTTTCTTAAATCTCAGTCCACAAGTTTGTTCCTCAAAGTAATTCTACTTGAGATTGGAACATAAAAACAATAATACTGCAATCAATCCATTATGAATCCTATCAGATAGTTATAATAAATTGGACTAATAGTGGATTTGTGTACCCTTTCATTTCTTGAGATTATTGCATGGAAAGACAAGCCAGATGACAATTCAATGAATCCCTTGATCTGAGAATATTCTTGCATCATTTAAAATTCAAGGTAGCACATTTCTTAGAGTAAATTCATGATTATTTTCTGCAATCACGTGGTGAGAATTAAGGTTTCTAATTGTAACCACCTGAACTGAGCATATTCCTTGTTAATAGAGATTATTTTCATTTTCTGCAAAAGATGCCCCATTGAAATGATATCACATTGTGCAATAATTTTGTGTACTAAACAAAAGATTTGTATCACACCTGCTTTTATTGCACAATTCCTGAGCAACACCATTTTACTTTTGAGTCCTCATGCAATGTGTTTCTGAATAAAAATACCATATAAGTGCAGTTATATTTATTAATGTGCATACATATTTTAAAAATTATTTGTTTGAAATTCTTTTGTGTCCACATAACTCAGGAATATTGAGCTGCCCATGAAGAGAAAGGCTTTCATGTGGTCAGCTTTAATATCAATTAAAGATCTGTCTTCATGCTTTACCACCAGTGGTTCCAGATCCTTTTGTCCAACTGTGCGTTGACATCACTGACCTTGCCAATGCCACTCCTTACTACTTGTGGCTGGTGAAAACTAAAGTATTAAAACAGAAAAAATTGAGCCAAAGAATGAGTTAATCTTGTAGTATAGTGGAGGCTTCCCATACTTGCATTCTTCAACCTGCTTTCATTAAATAATTCCAAAAATACATACCATTAAGATTTGAAAAATGAACCTAATATTGCCATCAAAATTATTTTAATGTAACAAGCGAACATTAATTGAAAGCAAAATGGCAAAAACAGGATTTCAGAAAGATATTTCAAATATATTACATATTGCTATTAAATTTTGAAAATATAACCATGTAGCGACTACTTCGGTAGAGCTACTAAATCAACACACATACACTGGGTTAGTCAACCAAAGACTGTTTATTTGAGTTTGCCATGCTTCTTTAATATCCCTCCTGTCCTGGGCTCCATGGGATGGGGAGGTGACATCACTATGTGTTAGCTGCCAATCCATGGGGATGGCAGGTTTAAATTAAACACAGTGGGGAACCGCACCCTCTAGAAGGAGGCTCAGCAAACCAACGTGCCATTACTTGGCACGTAGCACCACACTTGCTGGTCCATTAACCAGGTGAGTACCTAGCGGACCGGCCTGTGGCTCCACATGTTTGCTGAAGAGCCACAACGGTTTGTGATACCGAGCTGTGCACCTGCTCGGCCCACTACACGGATGCTGCAACCATTCAATTTGGACAGTTTATGTAGAAGTAAACATTATCTAATTTTAAATGTTTTGGAATTTATGGATTATTTATTTTAGGTTTGATAATATGTTTACAGCATGTAAAAGCCAAAGGCTCGATTCTTGGTGTTGGTGGCATCCTGGGATCCGTAGGTAGGTCTCTCCTTGGCAGTACAAGCGCAAAGGCTGAGACTATTTACGGTGCCAGAGGAGTGTACTGCTCATGTGCAGTGGGCTCTGCCCCAGCGGCGGTGGCTTCAGCTGGGGTCAGAATATCCACCAGCATGCATGCGCCCTGGACTGGAACCACACGTGTACTTAGCTTGGCCTTGGCAGCAAGCAGTTGGAGCCAGGTCCAGCACGTCACCAAAGGAGAATGCATGGGCAGTTTTGCGTGTATTAAATGTAGGTTCCCTAGCCCAAATTGTCAGTTGGCGATCTGAGGAGGCCGAATTAGGCAGTGATATTTCTGTGGACTGCTACGCTATATTGTTATAAGTTACTTTTCCTGGACCGTTAAATAGAACCTTATAGAGACGTTAGAACGGAAAGTTACTTGTTTAGATTAATCCGTGCTTACTACAGACATTAGCTCTTTAATGTTTATTAATAAAGGTTGTCTGAGAAAATTCATCTGGGCTTCATTACTGATATATTCAAGACACATATCGCAGACAAATGCCTAACTTAGCCTCCAAGCAACTATTATTTATTGGAGCAAAGTCGCTACACTGCATTTTGTGGATTTACCACAATCCATGATGGATTGTATTGAAATTTGGCTTTTGTATTTTAATATTGAAGCAGTGTATTTAATTGGTGGATGAATGACAATTAAATTGAATGTTGTTCTGATTGACAATAGCCCATATTTTGGGCAATATGTATGTGAGAATCATTGATTATAATCTGAATTGTCAATTTGAAAAATGAGAAAGAATGTCATTTTTTGGATTGACATGCCCTGTCAATTTATAAATCAAGGCATGAGCTATCATAGATAAAATGATTTGTATTTTGATTTTTTTTCTATGTGCTACTGGGCAGTAAGATGTATCTCCAATGTGTTTGTGTAAATAATGTGGGTATTTTTAAAAATGGAAAATGAACCTACATTTTGGTCTATGTTGCAGCTGTGTATTGACCAGTCATTCTCAATGGGACCCCCTGTGGGGCACAGCACATTTAAGGGGAAGAGCCACAGACTGAAATCATAAAATATTTTTATATATTTTACTTTTATTCAGTAGGAGAGAAGAAACCAACTGAATTTGATGGCTTTGCAGGGAAAGGACCCCATAAACCTTAAGTAGAGACCTAAGGAGGCCACACCCCCCCAAAAAAGTTGAGAATGGCTGGTATCGACAAGTTGCTAAAATGTTTTGAATTCTCATGGTAATATATTTGCAAAGAACTAGGCTATTACTTTATTGGAAATGATTACACTGGTCAATGAATATTTTGCTTCCTGGACATGTTTGGGTGTATTTTATTTTATGGATTTTTGACTGCTAATCACGAAAATCACCTTAAGATTTCCTCTCACATTCCATTTTTTAGATATAACCTATTTTTGTGATTTCCTATCATATTTCAAGTCTATTTCATGCATTCAAAGCCATGAAATGCAACATGTCTAATGAAAATTCATTTTCTACATTCATACTTGGATTTCTTCCCTGCTGGCCTTGGTGCCTGAAAAAGTAGTATCAAGGCTGACTATTATTGGACATGAGAGCCATCAGATTCTGAGAACAAATGAAAATCTGGCAAAACATGTTTAGGTCAGTTGAACTTACTCAATGCGTCAGCATCAATTATGCAATTAAACGTGCTAAAATCAATAAAAGTTCATTTAATATTTATCCAACTTCCTACGTAATACATCAAATCTGAAACTATTTTTGTGTTCAATTTGAATTAGTCTATTAAAATCCCCAAATATTTGTCAGGAAACAAAAAAATATATTTGCCAGTGTTATTACTCTTTTTGAGATATATTTTGGTATAATTTGATGGTTCTCGGATGCAAGGGAATTAATTATACAGAAAGGTTGGTGAATGATGCATAAATTTCCCACTAACTCTTGAAAGCTAATATGTTCTGGAATTGGCCACATGAAATTCATGCTATTGACCTTGTTTGCAATCTGCTGGAGAATTCTGGCATTGGAGAAAGCTCTTGCTGCTCCTCCCTCATCTCCTCCAGCACCCTCAGCCTTTTAATCCACTCCTTCTCTTCTATTTTTGTGCATGTACACACACACACACACACACACACACACACACACACACACACACACACACACACACACACATTATGAGCGTGGTGCTACTAAAAGCTTCTGGAGAGTAATCCCTCTGTACATTTTTTAAAGTAATAGAACAAACCCATTAAATTAACCTATGAATTCCAAAGAAAGAACCCTGAACAATGTTCAACCCATAGTCCATGTATCACAGAAGGTGTTCAGTTATTTAGTAGTGAAAGTCTGAATCGTTGAAACCACTAAAAATGTCCGACCTACAACCTGTTAACTCACAAAGTGAAATGAATAGTCAGTACATTCCCATCACATGTGAAACAATGCATTTCTTGGTATCTTACATGAGACCACCGCCAGTGGGCTGATCTCGCCTCCAACCGTGCATCTTGGCGCCTCACAGTTCGACGGGCAGCAACCTCCTTTGAAGAAGACCGCAGAGCCCACCTAAAAGACAAAGGAGGAAAAACCCAACACCCAACCCCAACCAACCAATTTTCCGCTGCAACCGTGCCTCCCTGTCCCGCATCGGACTTGTCAATCACCAACGAGCCTGCAGCAGACGTGGACATATCCCTCCATAAATCTTCGTCCGTGAAGCCAAGCCAAAGAAGAAAGAACATGGGAATGGTCTAAAGGGTTCCAGACTGGAAGTGTCAACAGTTTGTCTTTCTACAAATGCTCTTTGACTTGTCGAAAATTTCTTGCACTTTCAGATTTTATCCCAGTTTTTCAGCATTATTAATGTCTAAACCTAACATCTGGATCATTTCCCAGCAGTCAGAGAAGAAGAAAAAAATCTATTTTGAAGACATGATGAGCCGAATGATTGTCTCTGGAAGTAAAGGGTTAATATGATCAACAGTTGTAATTCTGCATTCTTTTATGATTCTGAATCTTTCTGGTAATGGGTTATTTTGATTATATTTAAATACTAGTGGAATTTAAAGCCTGCTCTATTTAATGCTATCTGCAAACACATAGTATCCAAATATAGTTATTATCCAAATGTTAATCTCCTCTGTATCATTCCAATTTTATTATTAGTGTTTCAATAACAGACAGTAATGCAGCCAGTTAGCGCACATTCCACCACAACTCTGTAGAAATTTGCCAAGGTTTCTGATGTCAGACCAAATCTCTCCAACTCCTGAAGAAGTAGAGGTGATGATGTGGTTTCTTCATGATGCCATTGAAAGATCATCCAAGGTAGTGACTCTAAAGAACTTAAGTTTACTCACCTTCTCCACCCCTGATTCACCCAATGATCATGGGATTGTAAACCTCTGGCTTTCCTTTCCTGAAGTCAACAATCAGCTCCTCTGTGTTGATGACATTGAGTGCAAGGTGGTTGTTGATGCACCATTAAGTTAAGTTTTCAATCTTCCTCCTGTACGCTGACTCATCCCCTTCCTTTATACAACCCACTATCAATGCATCGTTTGCAAATTTGTAGATGGTGTTATTGTTGTACTGAGCCACACAGTCATAGGTGTAAAATGAGTAGACCAGGGGGCTAAGAACACAGCCCTGAAATGCTCCGGTACTAATGGAGATTGTGGAGGAGTGGTTCTTACTAATCTTCAGTGATTGTGGCCTGGAGGTGAGCAAATCCATGATCTAATCACACAGTGGGGTGTTAACTCCCAGGTCATGGAGTTTTCTGATCAAGTTTGAGGGGATGATGGTGTTAAATGCCAAATCTAGTTGATAAAGAGCATCCTGATGTATGCAACTTTGCTGTCCAGGTGTTCCAGGGCTTTGTGTAAAACCAGTGAGATGGTGTCCACCACAGGCCTGTCACTATGATAGGTGAACTGGACATATCTATGTCATCTCTCAGACAGGAGCTGATCTGCTTCATCACCAGCCTTTCAAAACACTTCATCACCGTTGATGCAAGTGGTATGGGTAGATGGTCATTAAGACAGGTTAAAGTCAAAGATAAGATGAACTTTGTTTCTCAGAGGATTGAGAGTCTTTTGAGTTATCTTCTCAAATGTACAAGTGGGTAAGGATTCTTGATAAGCAAGTTGGTGAAAGATTACTGGGAGTAGACAGGAATGCAGAGTTGAGGATTCGATCAAATTAAGTGTTATCTTAGCAAGTAGCAGAGCAGACGGCGGGTTGAATAGTCTACTCCTGCTCCTAGTTTGTAGGTACATTGACAGCCTTCTCATGATTAAAATATTGCTCCTATCATTGCACACAGAATGGAAGAAAGTCAATCCAAAAACCTTAAAGTGGTGTGGTGGAACACTGCATTACAGGCATTGTACTGGTTGGCCCGCCTCTAATACTGTAACTCCTCCCCCTCCAGGATTCTTACTAAAGGTGGTATCACCTAATCTACTCCCTCAGTACTATCTTGGAACAGCATATAAGATATGACTGTAAATTTAGAGTGATTAAAGCCTATTAATCTCAACTTTTGGTCTGTCAGGTCTAATTGATAGCACTACAAGTGGGCAGGATTTCTATCACGAACCATGGGAGCACCTCCACCAATAAAGACTACAAGTAAACCCTGTTCCTTTTAAAAATTGCAATGAAACTGGACGTCTGAATTTCAATGATGTCTCATCTCTGTGCATGTCCCCAAACACTAGCATGCACCTCTAAACTCCTCCATTCACCCAACTCACCAGTGCAGGAATCCCCCATTTCAGCTTGGAAGTATCTCACTGGTAAATATCATTGCACTATATCTTCCCCTCGTCAAGCTTGTTCCTTCATGCAGAGGAATCAAAATTCACCACATCTAATCAGATAGTTGTGCTTATAATATGCTCAAGAATAAAGGAACAAGAGAATCCAGAGAAAACTCAGCTGGGTTGGAAACGGAGTTAATTAAAATAAAGGTGTCAGACTTCTAAGGCAATGTAAAGTTTGACTTAAATCTGCTGCATGAGTTAACTTCCATGATGCTGGGAAATTACGTTTTAATATTCATTCAAGATACTGATCCAATTGACAAAACCTTCAAATGGACCAGGCATACCTTTTGAGCTGGTAATTAATCTGTTTTTCACACTGTTATTAGCCAAGTTGGAAGGCTATTTATTACTTGTATATTGCTGAGAGTAATTTATACAGCATCACTATTTACATTCTACTTCTGTACTCAGATTTGAGATGGAGAAAAATGAAACCATCTGATGAGATGTAGTTTGTTCATCAGCTGAGTTGCTCAGAAGTTATACCATAAATCAAGCTGTTGTGCATGCTATAAATTAAATTTTTAAAATGTAATGAAACTCGACACTTTTTTTTAACTTGCAAGTTGGATGTATTATTAAATTTTGTCCAAATTTTGTAATGTCACTGACTTTTGAATGATGCTACTCTCAGATTACTCTTTCAGTTCCAAGCTCCCAAAGACCTTCTATTTCTAATCTCTTGAGCTAGCTCAATTTTTATTACTCCATCATTGATAACTAGATCTCAACCATTTAGGTCATAAATTCTACATTTCCCCTCCCCCGAAAAAAACTTTCCAACTTCATAAAACCTTACACCTTCTTTCGACAAGATTCTTACAGGCATAGCTAAGATCGAGAGCCAGCACCATTTTCCCAGAGGACATCTGTTTGAAGTGAAGGGAGAAATGTTAAAGGGAGACATCAGGGGTAAGTTTTTATCTACACAGAGATGTGGTTGCCTGGAAAACCTTGGTAGAGATGGTGGTGGAAGTGGAAATATTAGAGGCATTTAAGAGATTCTTGGACACACAGATTAAATAAAAATAGAGGGTTATGGGGCAGGGAGTGTTTAGCACTTTTTGGGTAGAAATATATAGGTCAACACAGCATTGAGGGCTGAAGGGCCTGTACTGTGCTCTAATAGTTTGTTCTTTCTTCAATTAACATGGACCTTAAAACTAACCCCTTGACCAATCATTTGTTATCTGCCATGATCTTATGAGACCTTGTCATTCCAAATTGTGAAGGCCTGATGTAATATTTTGCTGATGTCTTGCTATCAATTTGTGTAGATGATGTGGTCAAATTGTCATGGTTAGTTTGGTGTGCATTTGATAGAAAAGTTGAATATACTCTAGAGCAGAAGAATGTTTATGACAGCCCAAAATGTCAGTTTTTTAATATATATATTTTTTCTAGATTGTTCATTACTTAAGGCAGAGGTGAAAAATTTTCTCAAGATGGGCCCACATTGGTGGGGGGGAGGTGCGTGGCAAGTTGGCGTAGGGAGTAGATGTATAATTCCACCTCTCCCCAGCTGAATGATTAATATCTGAAATTTCAAGAGTGTTTAATTTTTTTAATTATTTTAGACAAGGTTTTAAGGAGTTTGGAAAGCTACAATGAAGGGCAATAAAGCTCAAACTTCAAAAAAAGCATTGTTTAAAAGAGCCCAGAAAGTGCAGAAGAATTGAAGCCTACCACGTCGAAGGATCCACATAAGTCGATTTGGAGCAGTTGAAGATCCAGAGGATGATCCAGGTGAAGATAATGGCAACCCCGGCGCCTGGCTTGCATCCTGCGACGCAAGATCGCACCGCCACATCCAGCTAACCGATGGAGACGGAGGGTTGTGCTCCCAATACGGATTGCACGCCCGGGGATTCAGGGCCTGGTGGAGGTGAGAGCCCTGCTTCTGAACGTGGTCACGAGTGCGTCGGACTGGTTGCTGACGTGCCGAGCCCAACTGCCGAGGCAAAGGGCCTTCACTACGGAGCCCTTGCCGAACTGGGCATGCGCGAGGAGACGCGCATGGGCGCGACTCCCGATCGGGCCTAGGATGCCAGGGTGACACTCTCCTGGCAGCCTGATCATGGTGGGCCTATGTGGGAGGGAATGTTGACCTGGAGTCGAGGGGCTGAAGCTCTGGTCCAGGAGATGGAAGAGGAGGAGAAGAAGAATCTGAAGAGGAAACAGTAGCAATTTTGAGAACAGCCAAAATTCTTCAAGGTAGGCCTCAAAAAAATGTTTTTAAGTTTTTAGAATTAAATCTCCTACCCTGCAAATGTTCCAAACAGTGCAAGTGGAAGAAGAAACTACTTTATCTGTTTCTGAAGAATTTATGCGACGTATGTTACTCAGGGTTTTAAAGAAAGTAAGATTCAATTTATTGAATTGAGAGGAGAGGTGGCATGGATGTGGTTAAATGTTTGAGAGCAGTAGATGTCGTTCAGGATGAATTTAAAGATATCAAACAGGCATTTCATGATTGTACGGATACTTTGGATTGGTATACTGAGCGAAAGGATTACTTGGAACACTGTCTTACAGATTGGAATGTTCAGAAGCATGAATTCTTGAAGAAGATTGTTTCGCTGGAAAATCAAAGTAGACGTAATAATATTAAAATAATAGGTTTGCCCGAAGATTTTGAAGGTACTGATCTGATGAAGTTTTTTCAGAAATGGATACTAGAAGTGTTGGGAAAGGATGCTTTTCCAGAGGGATTGGAATTGGACAGAGCGCATAGAGCAATACGAAGAAAACCTTTCCATGACCAGCCACAGCAAGCGGTCCTTATTCATTGTTTAAGTATCAAGATCGTGAGGTAATTTTGCGGCTTGCTGTTCAGAAGGCTCGGCAGATGATTCAAGGTAATAGGGTTTCTTTTATGCAGATTTAAGTCAAGATGTGATACGACGACAGAAAGAATTTAACCCAGCTAAGGCTGTGTTATTGAGGAAGGGTTATTGGGTTTGCCTTTAGGCATCCTGCTGTGCTGAAGGTGTTTTATGGACAGTTTCAGGCTCAGTTTTTTGATGACGAGAATGAGGCTTTGTCTTTTGCTAATTCTTTGCCAAATAATCCACATGGTTCTGAGTTGAAGAGACAATCGAAATCGCAAGGTTCTCCGAAGTGAAACAGGAATGGAAATGGCAGGAGGAATGTCGAAGAGCAATATTCGACCCGGAGGGGAGAGGATAATCAGTCTGCTGATTCTGTTGGTGCTGTTTGTGTTCAGGACCAACCGGTTGGAGTCATGGGTGTTGTAGATTGAATGATCAATGTTATTTAGGGGATTTTTGAGACATGTGAATGTCATCTTGGGCGGGGGGTGGGGGGGGCGGGATGGGATGGATGGCACTGCGTCTTCTGAAGTCATCTGCCACTAGTGGTTTAGACCACACCCGGTTTGTAGAGGTGTGGGGGGTGGAGGGGAATTACCACTTAGATGTATTTTTTTCTTTTCTTTTCCCATTAAAAAAAATTATAAAGGGTTTGGAGGGAGTTTTTTAAAGTTTTGTGTTAGAGAGAGAGGGGGTTTTTTTGGAGCTTAAATTTGAATGTGGATTGGTTGTTTTGGGCTTTGTTTGTTAAGACACAATAAGTAAATTGAATTTTCCAGCATTTAACGTTAAAGGGGTGAATCATCCGATGAAGAGGAAACGCGTGTAAGACTACATTAAGAAGATGAAGGTGGACATTGCTTTTTTGCAGGAGACACATCTGACGGAAAAGGAACAATTGAAATTGAAGCAAGACTGGGTTGGACATGTTTTGGAATCTTCTTTTAATTCTAAAGCCAGGGGAATGGCATTTTTGATGCATAAGAAGGTGCCTTTTGTTTTATAATCTTTTTCTGAGAATGCTGTAAGGGTTTTGAAAGTTAATTGTAAATTGCTTTCAGAAGCTTGGACTTTATTGAACTTGTATGCCCCAAACGAAGATGATGTACAATTTGTTACAGATGCTTTTTTGCATTTGAATCAATCAAATGAGAATGTAATGGTAGGAGGGGATTTTACTTGTTGTTTGGATCCACTGTTGGATAAATCTCCAAAAATTGTTAAGAAAACTAAGATGGCAAAAAGGGTAATTGAATTGATGAAGGAGTTGAATTTAGTCAAAATATGGCGACAAATTCATCCGACTGAGAAATATTACTCTTTTTATTCTACTCGTCATGAGTCTTTTTCCAGGATAGATTTTTTTTTGGTGTTAGCTCATTTGCAAGGTAGAGTTGACTGTGAGGAGTATAAGAGTAGAATTTTGTCAAACCATTCTTTGTTGTTGATCTCTTGTGCAGTTGCTGTAAAGGTGGAAATATCTTACCGTTGGAGGTTTAATGAGATGTTGTTAAAAAGATCTGAATTTATTCTGTATTTGAGAAATCATATTAAATTTTTCTTAAGAGACAAATGAAGGGTCAGTACACAGTAAATTTACGTTGTGGGATGCTTGGAAAGCATATTTGTGAGGTCAAATTATTATTTATACAGCTAAAATGTAAAAAAAAGACAGGCCCATATTCAACAAGATCATGGCTGGTCTACTCTTGTGTGCCAGTTGCCCTTAGCTCTCCAGTTCACAACCCTTATCCATCTTAAAAACGTCCTGCGATCTACCACCCTCTGAGAGAAGAAATTTCTATTTGCTTCATTTTGAAATGACCAAACTGTTGCATCTGCACCTCTCTTATTTGGGACACTCCTGTGATAGTACAGATTCTATCACCAATGTGTACATTTACAGATTGTAGTGTAGAATGACTGAAATTGGCTGAGAGTGTAGCCACACCTACTGGCAGGTCTTAAAGGATTGCTCCTAGCCAGACCAGGTCATTCTGGACTGGTCGACCTACATGGGATGTGCTCCAGTCTTTTAGTTAATAAAAGCCTTGGTTTGGATCAACAAGTCTTTGGTTCTTTCGACACACTCTACAATTCCCTAATAAAAGCATCTCACCATCAAGGCCCCTTAGGATCTTCTACATTTGAATGATTTTTACCCATTCCTCTAAATTCCAAGGATTTTTTTTTTAGCTTCTCTTAATCAGGCAATCAGAAGGTACTGGTGAATGACTTTCTTGAACTACTGCAGTCTTTCTTATCAAAGTACTCCCACAGTACCCATTGATATTGAAGGATCGGTGATACAGTATATGTACATATCAGGATGGTGTGTTTGTTCAAGGGGATACTACAGGTGGGGGCACACCCATGTCCCTACTACCCTTGCTCCTTATAGCAACAATCTGGGGATGATATAATGGATAATTACTGTATTCTGGTGCTGGAAAGAATTAATGTTCAGAATGGTGAATGGAGTTCCATTAAAAGAGTCATTTTATTTTTGCTAGTGTGACCATGCTGAGTGGAGATCTGGGCAAGAGGGGAAGATTCCATCGCACTCCTGACTTTGTAAATGGTGAAGTGAGAAGGTGAACCATTTACCTAGCCTCTGACTTTGAATTTACATGACTGGTGTCATTGAGGTTCACGTCAATGTTGTAATGCCATTGAGCATGAAGATTAAGTTGTGAGGCTCTTTTTTGGTTGGTGGGGCCTGGCACTTTTATGGTGTACATGGTATTTACCACATCATCCAAATGTTGTGAAGGTGTTGCTGCATGCACTATCCACTTGGACATCAGTGAACAGATTACTGGTAAGTAAGTAATTCTTGACTGCACTAGTCATCACCACTTTGATGATGACTGATGGTAGACTGTTCAGGCAACTTTCCACATTGTCAGGTAATTGCCAGTGTTATTATTGCACTAGAACAGCTTGGTGAGGCATATAACTAGTTCCAATGCTTAAACACCACAGTTGAAATCCACCCATCATGTTTGTTGTTGTTCTCTTACTGCTACGGATAGTGTGATTTCTAAGTGATGGCATCCTTCTCTAGTTTTTCCACCATGAAGTGTTTGCAGTTGTGTTGAACTCAGTGTGATGCCATCAAGAACCATGCTGGTTCTCTGTTCACGTTGTTTTAATATTGTTTCTGGCACCATTCATATACAGAATAGTATATTCTGCAAGTATACTATTGAACGATATCAAGCATAAAACATCCTAATCGTGTTTTACATTTGGTTTTGTACTTTCTGGGGGTGGGGTTCCCAATTTGATACTGATGTCAAACCCAGTAACATTTTATCATGTCAAAAATGGTTTTGCAATGTTAATATTAGCAAGACAAGTGAAAGGGTGTCCTTTCAGCAGATTAAAAGGAAGCAGGAATTGAAGAGGGAAATGCATAAACAAGGAAGTTAAAGTCATATGTTCTGTTTGCATTCGATGTTATTGCTGCAGGTAACAAAATAACTTCATATATTCCTTCAGTGTCAACCTTAAGGTTTCATTTTAATCTGAAAATATTCCAGTGAATTGCGTATCAGAAAATGTGGCTTGTTTATTCCAAAAGGAGCATGGATTAATCTTCAGCCTGCAAATGTACAGGGTCTTGAAAGTAGGACGAGATTTTGGATAAGATTATTCCAATCAACCTTCTGAGGAAAGAAGAAAAAATATTGCTTAAGTGACCTTTGAGAAGGAAAAAAAGGCCCCAGTCACTTAAATTTGTTTACGATACACAGAAGGACACGGGAGCTAATATGCAATAATCCAGAGTTACAGGAAAATATAGTTGATAAAAACAGAAGATGGCAATTCAACTAGCAAAACCTAAGACCTTAATTTTAGGAAGTTTTATGTATTTAATAGCACTCTGGTTTAAGAAATAACAAGTTAAGAGACAAAAGGTTATGGTGGATGTGACATCAGTTATTGAAAACTTTAGTGGTAAGTGCAACACTATTGGGTTTGAATCTGGCAATGTCTGTAAGGAGTTTGTATGTTTTCCCTGTGTTTGCAGGGTTTCCCACTGGTGCTCAGGTTTCCTCCCACCCTTCAAAATATACGGGGGGGGGGGTTATAGGTTAATTGGGCCATTTGGCAGCATGAGCCCATGGGCTAGTAGGGGCTGTGTGTCTAAATTTGAAATTTTTACATTTGACATACTGTTCACATTCAGAGGTACTCAAATTCTGATTTAATGAACTTAAAAAAATAAATCTTAAAATGAGGTTGAAGTTGTTCTTTTCAAAACTGTTGTCACACGTTTGAATGAATAGTGCAGTTCTTTATTGGTTCCAGACAATGCCCCTTTCCTTTCTCTGCATATTCTCCTCTTGTTCCTCAAACATTGCTGGCAGAAAAGACCAATATTCTGACATTGGCAGGAATGTGGACAGAGATAACAAAATTGCTTTTTTTATAATAGCTCTCTGCTTTTTTTTGTGAGATCTTGCAGCTGTCATATTGCTAATGTGATGTGGGCTGAATGCAAACATAAATAAATGTTCGCGTCTGCCTTTAAATTGTGCTTAAAGAGCCTCAAGGCTCTATCAGCATGAGCATATATTGGAGGAATATTACCCTGGAAGAAAGTTAGGTTATGGATATATCCATGTGCTTGCATTTTGTTAATGAGTTATCAAGTTCTGCAGTATGGAGACAAGTTCTTCTGGTCCATGTTGACCAAACAAGTCCATTTGCCCATATCCCTCTCAACCTTTCCTATACCTGTCTAAAAATCTTTTGAATGTTGCAATTGACCCTGCTTCCATCATATCCTCTACCAACTTGTTCTATGTACTCACCACCCTCTGTGTGAAGAAGGTGCTCGGGTCCGTTTGTATCTTTCCCCTCTCACTTCTAGTTTTAGATTCTCCAACCCTGGGTAAAAAGAAAACTGGCTATTTGCCTTAACTATGCTCCTCTTGATTTTAAAACCTCTATAACATCCTTCCTTTTCCTCCTTTTCTCCAGGGGAAAAAAAAACTCTCAGCCTATCCAGCCTCTCTTTATTATTCAAGCCTACCAATCCCAGTAACATTTTCATGAATCTTTTCTCCACCCTTTCCGTCTTAATCATATCTTTCCTATGGCTAGGCATCAAAACTGCACCATATCCTTTGGTGTGATTTCAACAAAATCTTGTACAGTTGCAATGTGACATCGCCGCTCCTGCATCCTGCATGATCAATTAAGGCAAGTGTCCCAAAAGCTTTCTTCACCACCCATCTACTTGCATAGAGTTATGCACCTGTACCCTCACATCTCTTTGTTCCACAACACTCTTCATGGCCTTACCATTCATCTTTTAAGTCCTGCCCTGTTTTAACGTTCAGAAATGCAATACCTCATTTTGTCCCATAATGACCGAGGCTACTTAAAGATCAGGCCGCGGGGATCTCCTTTAAGTATCTTAAGACCTCTTCTGCTATGTGGACTCCCCTCAGCAACTCACTATCTTTGTCCCCAAGTTCCCTAGCCTCAATATCTTTCTCCATGGTAGAGTTGAGGAATATTCATTTAGAACCTCATCCATCTCCTTTGGCTCCACACGTAGACAACCTTTTTGATCTTTTACTCGGGATCCTATTATTTCCCTAGTTATTCGTTTATCTTTAATACATCTGTGGAATTCTTTGCCAATCTCTTTAATATTATCTGCCACAGCCATCTAATAGTCCCTCCTTGCCCTCTTTATTTCCTTCTTAAGTAAACTCTCACATCCTCTCTCCTACTCAAAGAATTCACTTGATAATTTTAACACACCAATTACTAAGAATTAGCAGAAAATTATTTTTGCACTATCACTCTACAGTATATTTTTGACCAAAAAGACCACAAATTTGTATTCCAATATGTGTCAGCAAACCACTCTCAAAATGACTCATTTTGAAGTTAATAGAAAACAGTTGGATTTAGTTTTAATCCTTTTAATTAATAACACGCATGGTATTGCAGCCTAAAATTAAATGACACTGAATTTGTTCTGCAGATGCTCTATGCAAACTGCTGCTCTGATATTAAATGTCCCAGTTTGATAGCAAACATTGATTTATATCTAATTATGCACATTATATAGATTTTCTTTAATTTTCTTTTCAATGCTTCTACAAGTGAAAAGACATAATAGTAGAAAAAACAGTTATATGAATGGTGATCAGATAGTAAGAGATGCGGATCCCCAAAGAACACTACACTACTTACGAAGGACAACGAACCCACTGGGAAATAGGAAAACAAGTCAGAAATGAACATATAAGTGGATTGGCAAATGTGTACACAGGATCACTGTTATTCCAGTAGAAAGGAAATCTTCACAGAAAATGGAAATATGCATCACAGTTTAGTGTCTTCAAAGCAGGAACACAGCTCAGGATGCTTCACCAAAATATTGTCCACTGAAATTCACATTAAGGCAGGTGGTTACAGGTGGCTAAAAGAAAGGATAACAACTCATTCAGAGATGGATGCTAGCCTCTCGACGTCTCGCAATGTCTGTAACTTTGACTCCACCACCTCAATATAAATCCAAAATGACCACATGCAGCGGTTTTGGTGACAAATTTTCACTGTTTCCAGTGGCCACAGAATGTGTTGTTGCTGTGTCTCGCAAAAGTCCGTTTCATGTCTACAACTAAGTTTTGCAAAGAAATGAAATGGCATAATTCAACCAGTACTCACAGACTCCATGTATTATCACCTTACCCAAAAGGACTTTAAATGCAGCCAGCTCATGTGGCATGAGGCCTCTTTATTCAAAATCTCAGAGGCATGTTACATTGTACTGAATTTCCAGGTGAAGTACACCCAATTTCAATTCAAGTGAAAATAATGCACAATCATTTCCTCCAAAAGAACTTTGATCTTAAAAAAAAGCATCTTATTCAGTGTTCCAGATTTACATTAATTGATTCATAAATTTCTCATTCCGTAACTCAAAAACATCCAGGCTAATGCAACAGTATTGGTCACCTTTCACCAATCTGACATGGTACGCATAGCAGTTAGTGCAATTCTATTACAGTACCAGCGACCCGGGTTTGGATCCAGTGCTGTCCTTGAGGAATTTGTATGTTCTCCTCATGACCATGTAGAGTGCTCTAGTTTCCTCCCACCCTCCAAAAATGTATGGGGTTTTTGGTACATTTGGGTGGCATAAGCTAATGGATCAGAAGGGCTTGTTACAATGCTGTATCTATAAAGTGTTTTTAAAAATCCACACAGGCCTGTCAGTCTATCCAATGAACTGCATAATCATAGGAATGTGTCATGATCATTATGTAGTACTGCGATCAATCCTTTGAATTCTGGTTCCAGTGCTATAAACTGCAGAGTTACTGAACTGGAGTTACTTCTCTGTGGTGTTTAGTGGAGTACAGAATCAGCAAACTTATTGAGAGACCAGCAAGGCCACATAAGATGGGACTTGGGGATGGGGGACTTCAACTATTGGAGTGCCAACCAAGATCAAGACCTGTGAGGGGTTGGAAGGGAAAGCTTGCTTTGACCAGGGTCAGGAAAGTTTGGAGGATTGAAGAAACACTGGGGCCAGATGCAATTCAAGTTGGACTAGGAAGATAAAATTATTGAGGAGCAAAAAATAGAAAGTCAATTATATGACTTGCCTTAGAACATAGAACAGTACAGCATAGTACAGGGCCTTCAGCCCTTGATGTTGTGCCAACCCATATATTTCTTACAAATAAATCTAAACCCTTCCCACCCTATAACCCTCTATTTTCCTTTCATCCATGTGTCTGACTAAGGGTTTCTTAAATAACCCCAATGATTCAGCCTCCACCACCATCCCCGGCAAGGCATTCCAGGCACCCACAACTCTGTGTAAAAAAAAACCCCTGATGTCACTCCTAAACTTACATCTCTTAACTTTGTACATATGTCCTCTGGTGTTTGCTGATCCTGACCTGGGAAACAGGTGTTGGTTGTCTACCCTACCTATGCCTCTCATAATCTTGTAGACCTCTATCAAGTCTCCTCTCATCCTTCTATGCTCCAAAGTGAAAACTCCCAGCTCTGATAACCTTGCCTCATAGGTCTTATTTCCCAATGCAGGCAGATTCCTGATAAATCTCCTCTGTACCCTCTCCAGAGCTTACACATCCTTCCTATAATAAGGTGACCAGAACTGAACACAATACGCTAAGTGTGGCCTTACTAAAGATTTGTAGATTTGTAACATGACCTCTCTACTGAATTCAAACCCTCTATTAATGAATCCCAGCATCCCATAGGCCTTCTTAACTATCTTATCAACCTGTGAAGCAACCATGGATTTAGACCACAAGGTCCCTCCGTTCAGCCACACTCTTAAGTAACCAACCATTAACCCTGTACTCAGCCTTCTGGTTTGTACTTCCAAAATGCATCACCTCACACTTATCCAGATTGAGCCAAAGCCCAAAATTATTGAAATCTGGTTGTCAGGGAATGAGTAACAAGAAATTCTTCTTCAACAATATCATCTAATTTTGTCGCTGGATGCTTGACTGACATAGAAATCACGTCTGATGCACAAATGCAGCTCAAGATGGGAAGTGCCCAGTTGAATTTGCAGACTGAGTGATGCAAAGTGACAGAGAAATTGTTATGATTCAATTTCACTTTGGACAAAGTTTAGTTTATTTTATTTTTTTCAGTAATAAAATATGTACCAGTATGTGACTGAGTTACTTGGCACTTTTCCCTATCTATGTACAATTGCTCACAAATTGTGTGCATCAACTGGGCCTCTATCCTACCAAAAAAATTAATCAAAATAAAAAGTTTTTTTTTCCATGTACTGTTAATAAAAACCTGTTTAAAAAGAACCCTTGTGGATAAATTAGAAACTTGTTGAACATAAACTAAACATATCAATGCAATAAACACTTGCATTAAACACCTTAGAACAAAGGCCATCATAGCATAGTGCAGGCCCTTCAGTCCCTGATTTTGTACTGACCTATGGAAACCTACTCCGCAATAATCTAATTTTTCCTCCCTCACACCCATAACCTTCTACTTTACTTACATTCCTGTATTGAATGTCTGTATTGCACCATCTCCACCACCACCTCCGGCAATGCATTTCAGGCACCTACCACTCTCAGAGTAAATTAAAAACTTGCCTCAGAATCTCCCCTGAACTTTCCTCCCCTTACCGGTACCTGAATCTGCTATCCTCTGGTATTTGCAATTGTCAGCCTGTTCACCCTATTCAAGCCCCTCATCATCTTGTATACCTCTATTAAATCACTTCTCATCCTTCATTGCACCATTTTAAAGTTTGAAAAATTCAGACAAATGCATTTGAAAGAGGGAAAAATAATGCATAAAACAACCATTAAGAAAGAAAGAAAAATAGAACACTGGAAGAAAATTTGTTTTAATGTTTAAAAAAAAAGAATATTGAAGGAAGAGCACTTACAAAAGGGAGTTTATTCCACAACCAAGTGGAACACACAAATGAATTATGGATTGTACATTCTGGAGCTCTATGACAGCATCATCATATATTTGCAACTAACAGCTCAGACTACTGACAGCTACGCACCTGTTTATTAGCTTCCTTATTTATTTTTCCAGACATTGATCTATTACATTACATCAGAATCAGAATCAGAATTTATTTTCATGAAAAAGTCATGACATTTGGTGTTTTGCGAAAAACATTCATACCATTTTACAACAGTAATATATTTAAAATCTAAATAAAAATAGCAATGCACAAAAAAGTAAGGCCAGTGTCTTTGGTTCATTGATTATTCAAGAAGCTGATGGCAGCAGGGAAGAAGCTGATGGCAGCAGGGAAGAAGCTGTCTGAGTGCTTGTCGTTAGGCTCCTGTACCTCCTTCCCAAGGGTAGCAGAGTAAAGAGGGCATGGCCTGGGTGGTGGGGGTCTTTGAGGATAGAGGCTGCTTTTTTTAAGACACTGTCTCATATAGATGTCCTTGATGGAGTGAAGTCTGGTGCCTGTGATGTCGCAGGCTGAGTTATCAACCCTCTGGAGCTTTTTCTTGTCCTGCAATTTGGCACCTGCATACCAGACAGTGATGCCACCAGCTAGAATGCTCTCCACATACAACTGTAGAAGTTTTTGAGAATCTTTAGTGACATTCCAAATCTCCTCAAACACCTCACCGCTCACTATACTATCTAACTCTATGTTGTGGTTGTTCATTCTTAATTTTTTTGTTTAGCATTCTTTTCCTAATACCTCTTCAAACAATTCCATTTCTGGAGATTTCCCAGTATGAACAGGAGAGGCCATTATAACGAGAATGTAATTTTTCCAAAATGATTTGGAATTGGATGAACTGAAATACAATTAATGCAAGGCCAGACTTGTTTATTTTATTGTTTGGATTTTAATGAAGGAATAGTGCTGGACTTGTGGTTCCAACAACCACTTGTTATTGGAAAGTAAATCGGTTTGCAACTTCCATCAATCACATGTTCAATTAAATTTGGAAATCAGACAGACGCTATGGCCAATTATTTTGCTCTTGTGGTATCTAGGTGAGGGACTCAGCATCAAAATAGATCAAAGAGCATTAAAATGTGATACTTGGATGATTTGATTCAAACTGAACAGAGTTCAAGATTGGGTACAGATGTATGTATGTGCTGCATGGGCTGGCCCACCCCCTGAACCTGTGACTCCTCCCTCCCAGATAACCCCAGAAAGGTTGTTATGCCCATACCCCTCCCTCAGCACCTGTCTTGGAACTGGCCTAGCAACATGCAAGCTGCGCTGACACTTTAAGTTGATTAAGCCCTATTAATCATGACTCTCTCTGATTGTGGTTGATTGGTAGCACAGAGATGAGAGTGTTTCTAGTCAATTCATAGCCTTTCCAAGGAAACAGGCCATTTGGCCCAACTCATCCATGCCATCAAAAATAGTTTTCTCTTTAAGTTCATCCCATTTGTCTATGCTTGGGCCATATCCCTCTCAGTCATTTTTGAACAACTTATAAAGATACAATTCAAAGAAAATACTAGCCTCATAATTATAGGAACAATAAACAATGAAATTAATTGGTACTGATTTCATCAAGTGGATAAACATCTGAACACTTCTACTTTCAGCATATAAAGCCATGATTTACATTTTAACACTGCCTTGTTTACATTTCTGTCTTTTGTGTACGTTTCTTTTCTTGAGTACAGTATCTTTTTCGCACCACTGATAAGTAGAAATTCTTCCTGGCCTGCAGGAAAAGGAATCTTGGGGTGTCATGTATGTACTCTGATAATAAGTCTCAACTTTCAACCATGAAGTATCAGCCAGCACCATTGAAGCGCAACACTTTTTTCTGTGCCAAAATCCACTAAAAATAAAGACTTAATTTTGGGCCATTCTATGCTAAATTATGTGGAAAAATACATGAGAAGAAAGCTATAAACTGGCAAATGACTGCTACGTGAAGGGCAACATTGATATTGCATCACCAGCATTGGTATAAGTGATGATTTTCATCAACTATTTTGCTCTAATAACTTCTGAACAACAGGAGCTTTTGGCAAGAATGGATTGGTTTTCAGTTCATTGCAGCATCACTCAGCTCGCAGATGTTCTGTTTTGAGATGTCAATGAATACATTAACGTCATTGCCAGCACATATTGGATAGAAGCTGACAGACATTTATTTTGAAAAATGTGGCATCTTCTTGACAAAGGACACTGTAACCATCACTTGTGGATCTTGGAACTATTAATCCAAAATCAGGGTGAAATTTCCAAGACACAGGAAAATACACAATTGATTGGCAATGCTGCAGATGGGAATAGAATTTAAAAAAAAATCATTTAAGAAGTACTATGGTAGCATGAGCAGAAGTGTGGCAAATGGAATTCAGTCTGGAGAACTGTTAGGTTAGACATTAGTCAAGGACAAACAAAATGAGGAAGCAATAAGTGAAGATATACTGATAAATGCTGAGGAATTTGGTACCGGTGGGAGTGTAGAAGAAATATCCGATCAAAATATATCATATTCTAAGGATTGTTGATAAGATTAGGAGAGAATTTCACTTTCTGGAAGAATCAGGAAACAGCGGTGATTGTTAAAAAGGGAGGTGAAGCAAATTTTAACCATGTGCCTTTGGAAGACTTTTCCTTAAGCTTTATGCACAGTTGGAATGTCATAGGCAGATTTGTGAGGAGTGGGCCATGCTTTACCAATTTGGTTGAGCTTTCTGAGGTGGTGACAAAGGTGGTTGATGAGGATAGGGCAGTGATCAGTTTTGGAACCCTTATTGTTTGGATATAAATGACTTAGATGAAAATGTAGGTGGGTGGGTTAATGACTTTGCACATAATGGGTGGAGTTGTGGTCAGTGGAGAGGGATATCAAAGAATGTAATGTATATATCAGTTTCAGAAATAAGCAGAGAAATGGCAAGTGGAGATTAATCCAGAGATGTGTAAGGTGTTACACTTTGGGAGGTCAAAGGTAGAGGGAATGTATAGAGTTAATGGCAGGACCCTAGCTAATTGAAAGTGGCCTTACAAGTAGATGGGGTGGTGTGCTTGGCTTAATTGGGCAAGACATTGAATAAGGAAGTCGTATATACATCTTGGATTAAGCTGCAGTTGGAATAAACTGTGCAATTCTGGTCACTACATTGACAGGAAGGATGTGGAGTCTTTGGAAAGAGTGTAGAGGTGAGAGAGAATGGATTTTAGGAGAGATTGGACAATTAATTTTTTTTCTCTCAGAGTGGAGAGAGGGCAGAGAAGGTTTACCAGAATCTTACCTGGGTTTAAGCATCTAGAGTACAGGGAGAGATTGGACAGATTAGGTCTTTATTCTTTGGAGCGTAGAAGGTTGAGAGGGGATTTGATTGAAGGATTTAAGATTATGAAAGGGATAGACAGAGTGGATGTGGATAGACTATTTCCGTTAAGAGGAGGAAAGATTAAAACAAGAGGACATGAGTTAAGAATTAAGGGGCAGAGGTTTAAGGGGGAACTTCTTTACTCAGAGAGTGGTAGCCGTGTGGAATGAGCTTCCGGGAGAAATAGTGGCGGCGGAGTCAATTGTATTATTTAAGAAAAGGTTGGACAGGTATATGGATGAGAAGAAGATGGAGGGTTATGGGCATTGTGCAGGGAGGTGGGACTAGAGAGGGGTGTTGGGTTCGGTGCGGACTAGAAGGGCCTAATGGCCTGTTTCCGTGCTGTAATTGTTATGTTATGGACCTTAGGAAGCTAAGGGGAGAACCATTATGGGTTTATAAAATTATGAGAGGTAATGATAGGATGGGCAGTCAGATTTTTTTTCCCCAAAGGTAGAATGGTCACACACTGAAGGAGATGCACTGGGCGGTGTGGTTAGTGTGACGATTAGTACAATGCTATTACAGTGCCACCAAATTGGGTTCAAATCTGACACTGTCTGTAAAGAGTTTTTAGGTTCTCCCTTTGCGTGTGTTTCCTCCAGGTGCTCTGGTTTCCTCCCACCATCCAAAATGTACAGGATTGTAGGTTAATTTGGTGTAGTTAGGTGGAGCAGCCAGAATTGGCTTCCACTGTACTGTAAATGAAAAAGTTTTTAAAAAATTATGTGAGGTAGAGCAAGTTCAATGGAGAAGTGGAGCAAATTTTTTGAACAAGATTGCCTGCAGCATGCTATCAGGTGGAGTGAGGAAAGCAGATACAAAGCAAGAATTTATAAGGCTTCTGGAAAGATGCATGGATATGAAGGAGCTGTAGGGACACCTATTAAGAGCACACAGCAGAGTTTTAGGTTCATGTGAACATCAAGTTCAACACAGGCACTTGGGGCTACTAGAAGTATGGAATTCCCTGTCTGAAGGGTAAGTAGAGGTGCAAACTATCCTCTCTCTTTATAATGATTGAATGTGCTCATGATAAACAGTAATGGTTAAAGAAAACTGTAAAATTGTTCACCTCACTTTCCAAAAACAAGACATTAACTTAATTGAACTTGCGAGGGTCAATGATTCAATTTCAAATACCCTTAATGTAACATTATTTTCCTGCATTTGTAGCATTTCACTGAAAACTAGAAGTAATAATATTGAAAAAAAAAATCTCAACTATCTTGTTTTTTATCTTTATGTTGGTTTTATCTTTGGCTTGGCTTCGCGGACGAAGATTTATGGAGGGGGTAAAAAGTCCACGTCAGCTGCAGGCTCGTTTTTGGCTGACAAGTCCGATGCGGGACAGGCAGACACGGTTGCAGCGGTTGCAAGGGAAAATTGGTGGGTTGGGGTTGGGTGTTGGGTTTTTCCTCCTTTGCCTTTTGTCAGTGAGGTGGTTTTAAGCATACACTAAAATATTTTCTGTGAAACAATTAGTTCAACATTTAGTTTCATATTTCCACTCTTGCACGTGTTACTGTGCATTAATTTCCATACATAAAAGATCAAGCTGTAACTGTTAGCTTCAGAGGGATGGGAGACGTGAGGATTAAATACTTTGGATGATCTGTTTTGAAACAACAAAATGAGCAACTCTTTTAAACTAGATGCAGATTCCAGCAATAGATAATGAACAAGATTTTGCATTCAAGGGATGTTATGACTGGCCATCACCATCAAAAGGAATTTTTGATGTGGGTACCATGTACAGTTTAATTGGGAAGACAGGAACTTGGAATCATTGCATCTCTGCATTGTGGATGTCTTTATCTGGGATCTACAAACAAATCACAGTTAAAGCCTGGCATTTAAATAGCCACCGTCATTACACTAAAGACAGATGAAAGAGTTTTGTTTTAAACCTGAAGTAGCTAGGAGCATTAATTTATATGATACCTTAACTTCCTTGACTATAAAGAATATATTAACAAGTAGGGAATATTATTTTCTCAGCAGAAAATTAATGTCGAGACCATACAAAAATCCATACAGTTTTGTGCATTTTCTCTCCGCTTTCTTTTTACCCTTATCATTTTGCTTCTTCAACAATGATTAAAATGAGCATTTTTATGTTTTTTCCTCTTCCTGAGCAAGTTTAAATCATTTTTAGTTATTTTTTTTAAAAAGGCTTTTTTTTCTCGCTAATATTTCTACAGTTGCCAGTTGCTAAGAGGATGCATTTTTTTTTGTAATTTTTTTGAGCCAAGTACATCAGGAACAAGTTCCAAAACTCTGACCTTCCTGCTCCTTTCAATGAGCACTTTGTGTCACTGAGTAGCTTATGGACAAGAAGCATGCCAATTACTGTCATTGTTTGTGACCTAGTTTTAGATTCTTGGCACAGCACCGGGAGAACTCTGGTGAGGAAAACACTCCTGCAGTTTAGCTATCATAGTCTCAAAGAGTCATATCTCAAGCACTGAAAGAACTTGAGATCTGTTTGCAATGCTCAGTCCCACAATCTGTCTGCATAAGCTGAACATGCCATTCAGCTGAATGTGTGTGAGTGGAGGTTTCTGAGGAAGTTGAGTTGGTGTGGTGAAGGAAGGTGGGGGAGAAGCAGATGTCTGCTTCCACTGCTTTGGGGCAAGATGGTCATCATGTGGGGCTTCATCTAAAGGCATTATTTAGAACAATTACCAGGGGTAGTTTAAAAAAAAAGTTCCAAGGCTTAGTTTAATTACCGGGTTAACTTTTATTAAACACTCTTAATATCCAGCCATTTTCCTTATCCTTAAATAAATTTAACTTCCTTTAATATCACAACCATGGTGAAACTTGACAGCCTATTAGAAAAATTTGGATCTATGTGGATATAGCAGTATAAACGAGCACAAAATAAGTGCACCTTTCTAAATGTCTTAAAGGCCATGACGAATGTAATGCTTTCTCATTCTTGCAACAAGCCAAGTAAGTGAATGCAGGCCATTCTGTTCTTTTCTCATGCTTTGCCTTATCCAAGTGTGATAAACCACCTCTTTTTAATTGCCACGCAATTACACCCAATCAACCTACAATCCCCGGTACGCTTTGAGCAATGTGAGGAAACCGGAGCACCTGGTGGAAACCCACGTAGATATGGGGAGAACATACAAATTCCTTATAGTCAGCGCTGGATCTGAACCCTGATCACTGGCGCTGTAACAGCATTGAGCTAACCGCGATACTGAACATGCCATCCTAGATATTTAGACATACGGCACCGTAACAGGCTCTTCCAGCCAACGTGCCAGTGCTGTCCAAATGCATCCAAATAACGTAGAACATCCCGTATATTTTGAATGGTTGGAGGAAACCAGAGCACTTTGAGGAAGTCCACACAGATACGGGGTGAACGTACAAACTCCTTATAGTCAGCGCTGCATTCGAACCCACCTTCCTTGTGCTGTAATAGCGCTGTGCTAAACGTTACAGTAACTGTGCCTATCTTTCTAATATTCTGGACCAACTTTCAGTGCAACGTAGCACCAATTTCTAAAGAGGTGATTGTCTGATCCAACGGTACAAATGGGGGATGTGCTGAGGTGGATCCAATTTAGGTCAGCTCGATTCCTGAAGGAAACCCATGCTGTTTGCCAGTGTGTTCTTTATGGATCACTCCTATTATTCTGAGGAGGGGAATGATCTGCATGACAAATATACTGGTCAAAAGAAGTTTCATTCTCTTGCCATTTCACCTTACTGTTTCCCATTGCCCCAGAAATTGGATTTTTCAGGTTGAGATGAACAATAGCAAGTATAATCTAATGTTTGGTAATAGATCCTAAAATTGAAGATAGGAGCTCACATTCTCTCAAAATGTGCCTGTCTGCCTCTCTGGATTGTCTGCTTCCGTGACAGCCGGCTAGGGAGGCGGAAATTCAGGTGAAGCAGGGGCTTCCTGCAACTTTCACTTGAACTGGCTTGCATTACTGTATATTTATCCCTGCAACAATGGTAAAAAAAACACTCTCACAAATAACGGCTTGTTTGCCTGCTTGCTGAAGAGTTGCAGTCGCAGCACATCTGAAGAGAATGACCAAGGTGTTTTTCATTCATTAGTTTTTGTGAAATTATTAGTAACCTATGACAGTTGTTTGCTTGTAACAGACCCATTAACCAAATCACATTAAAAAAGATGCCTGCTTCTTTCAAATCATGGATAGAAAGTCACTTATAAATTACTGCTGTAAACAATCCAAGCATAATACTGATAATGTTAAATTAGTTTTCATGTATTTTGACAAGATGTAGTATTACCCAGCATAAAGTTTGAAGGAAAATACAGGTTTCTTGTCTGAAATCCGTGAAAGATTGCTCTTTTCAATGGTTACTCAGGCTTGGACATCCTTGAGATTCTGTCACATGTGAAACATTGTTAAGCAAGAATATCTGCAGATGCTGGGGTCAAGTGCAATACATAAATATGCTGGTAATGCTTAGCAGGTAATGCAGGATGCAGAGGAAATCAAATGTAAGCATGGTTAGGAAACTGTTAGTGCAACACTGTTAACAGCGCCCAAGAGCAGGTTTCGAATGTTGCACTGTCTGTAAGGAGTTTGTACGTTCTCCTTGTGCCTTCGTGGATTCCCTCCAGGTGCTCCAGTTTCCTCCCATCCTTCAAAAATGTACTGGGGTCATAAGTTAATTGGGGTATTTGGGTAGCATGGGCTCACAGGTCAGACAGGCCTGTTACTGTGGTGTATGTCTAAATTTTAAAAAATTATTAAACAAAAAGAAAACTTTCAGACTCAAACACAAAATGTTGGCGTGTATCTATCTTTACTATATAAAGTTCAGTTATGCAGTGGTGCGCCCTGGAATCGGCCTGCGTGCGTTTACTCCTGCCGCGGCCAAGTAAAGGGGATGCAGCATTGGTTGAGGATCAGAAAGAAAAGTTCTAGTAGAAAATTTTTTAAGACTGGAGAGAACTCTGCAATGGAGTTCACAGTTGTTAGTGTTTAGACTATTGGTTTTTGAGATGTGTATTAAACTCTGAAATACACTAAACAGTTCTCATTGACCGCTCCCGGCCTGGGGCTCGGCTGCCAACGGTCGAGCTGTGTGGGCTGCCGGGGTTTGCCTGGCGACGGCGGCCTGTGTTCAGAGCTCGGGCAGCAGTGCGGGCAGGCCCGGTCTTGGCTGGCTGTCTCTCCCCGCGATGTGGCCGTTACCTCAGCGGACTCAGGCAGGACCTCGGGCCCCCCCGGGCGACAGCGGGTCCTCGGACCTCCGGCGACGGCAGCAACAGGAACTCGGGCCCCCCAGGCGACAGCAGGACAAAACTTCATCCACAGGGCACCTAAATGTTGTGGTCGAGGTCAAATGCACCCATCACCTTCCCAAGATCGTGTTATATGGCGTGCTCGCCACTGGCCACCGAGACAGAGGTGCACCAAAGAAGAGGTACAAGGACTGCTTAAAGAAATCACTTGGTGCTATTGGAATCTAGGGGTTAAAACATCATGGAATATATGACTATTTAACAATCTTATATTTACTTCATGTTTACAATATATATGACTATGTAACAATATTATATTTACGTCATGTTTACTGGTGGTATCTAGGGGTTAAAATATCACGGAATATATGATTATGTAACAATTTTATATTTACTTCATGGTTAAGGGAAAAGAGTAATGTAATTAAGTGGCAATCACAGCATGGAGCAAAGTTGGCTGAGTACAGTAGGGGCAGAATTGTCTGCTCCCAAATACAAGGGAGAGGAAATGTATGAAACGATTTAGGAGGAATGCTCAAACTGAAGGAGGTGTTGAGTAGCACAGGAGACATAGGCCAGACCAGAACAAAGAGTATCCTGTAAGAAACAAAGGGAATGGAAAGCCAGTCTAGGAAGAAGATTAAGGCATGAGGAGGTGTTAAGGAGAACAGAAGAAATTGGCCAGACAGGAACAGAACGATGATTGGAATTATCGGGGGGGGGGGGGGGGGGGGGGGTGTAGGAATTGATTTCTGTTCAAAACAATAGGATGGTCTGATCTTGAGGATCTAAGATAAGAGGTCCACACCCGAGATAAACTGTAGAATAGGAAATTGCTGGTGATATACTTTATGTAAAAAATCTAGCAAAGGAAGCCAATTTTGTTCTGTATGGTAATTTGGATCTATATAAACTGAGCAGACTGGACAATAGGGGTCAGTCTTGGGGAATAGCTCACTGTGCAGGTGACCTATGAACTAACGACTGACCCAGAGCTCTGTTAAGCTTTATTCTTGTGCTGTATAATAAACTGATTGTTGAACCGAATACCTTCTCCTATCACTTCATTCAACAAGCACGCTGGACTCAGACGACACATATACTAAATTGAGGGTAGGGTAAAGCCAGAGTCCGACAGTGCCTGCCCCATTGACCACTGCCAGTGGGCTGATCTCGCCTCCAACCGTGCATCTTGGCGCCTCACATTTCGGCGGGCAGCAACCTCCTTTGAAGAAGACAGCAGAGCCCACCTCACTGGCAAAAGTCAAAGGAGGAAAAACCCAACACCCAACCCCAACCCACCAATTTTCCCTTGCAACCGCTGCAACCGTGCCTGCCTGTCCCGCATCGGACTTGTCAGTCACCAACGAGCCTGCAGCTGACGTGGACATTATCCCTCCATAAATCTTTGTCGGCGAAGCCAAGCCAAAGAAGATATAAAGTACGTTATTTGACTTGATGAGTTTCTTCAGCATTGTGTTTTTGCTTTAAAATTATTGAGCAAATGTTCCTGACTTGAATTCTTCATCAGGAATCAGAAAAAATAGGGGGAGGCCTGAATAAAAAGATGGAAGTAGGAGGGGAGGGTGGGGGGGCACAGAAATTAAGAATAAGCAGAGGAGGGAGGAAGAGGAAGGAGTCAGGCTAACAGTTAAGAGGTCGTGGGTGGATACACCCACGTGGGAGAGAGAAGCCAAAAAAGGAGCTAGGGATCTGCAGGAAAGTGGACAAAGGGGGTAAGAGGGGGATGAACCATTGCCTCACTGATGTGTCTGGCCATGACCTCACGTACTTCCAAGTCAATGCCTCCTACAAATTGAAGAAGCAACACCTTGTGCTCCATTTCGTCAGTTTCCAACCAGACAACATCAATATTGACTTCCAATTTCCATGAACCCCATGGTATCTTTCTCGACCCCTCTCCTTTCCTCCTCATGTTAGAGAACTGCCCGCTGCCCTCTTCCCCATCACCTGAGCTGTTTTCCTTTCTACCCTCCCACCTGTATACACCTCTTGCCTATTATCCTGTCCTCCTTCCCCTTCCTTCCTGCCACCTCTCCTCTTCTCACCACTCACCCCCCCCCCCCATTTTTTTTAAACTCTTTCTCGTGATTCCTGACAAAGGAGTCAGTCCCGAAATATGTTGCAAAATCCAAATGCCAGAAACTGAGCAGTCGGATTTTAGGATCTTTACTTTATCTTTTAATTCCTGTGGATGCTGTATGACCTGCTGAGGTTTTCCAGCACTCTGGGATACTGCACCCGTGAAACATTGCCCAGCTACCCTTTCACAGATTTTCTTTCCTCTCCAGTTGATTTTTATGCCAGTATTTTCCATTCCACATGCTCTGTGAATAACCGCATAAGATGGAAATTATAGTCCTCCCATTCATGCTGATGTGCCAGTTTGGAGCTGGGCAGGCACTTGTAGATTGCAGGCCAGCCATGAATGATAAATTGCTCATTTAGTCAGTGACTTATGTGACATATTTTTGTGGAAATTACAGTGGGAAAAATGTAATGGAAACAATTCTCAATTTATTTTTTCATAGAAAAAATGCATTCATCTCAGCCATCCTTGCTAATGCTAAACAATCATAAAATCCCTTGAGTAGCCTTGCATGTTTTGCTTCAATGTTTGTGATATGCGTTTATGCCCAGGCCCCTCCCTGCTAATTAGGCTGACTAAGTCTGCTTGTTAAATTACTTACTTTGAATTCAATTTCCTTCCACATGATATGACTTAAAAGTGAAATTTCCCAGAGTGAAATACTATTTCTGGGTCCTTGTCCGTCAGTCCAGAAGTTGAGTTAGGCATTTCATAACATTAGTTTCCTTTGTAGCTTTGGGGTCAGGCACCATGCCACATTCCTTCCATGTCATTGCAGGAGACTTTGGGCCACATTATACTGGAGCAAGGTCCATGAATTATTCCTTGTTTCTTCTTTGGCTTGGCTTCGCGGACGAAGATTTATGGAGGGGGTAAAAATCCACGTCAGCTGCGGGATCGATTGTGGCTGACAAGTCCGATGCGGGACAGGCAGACACGGTTGCAGCGGTTGCAGGGGAAAATTGGTTGGTTGGGGTTGGGTGTTTCCTCTTTTGTCAGTGAGGTGGGCTCTGCGGTCTTCTTCAAAGGAGGTTGCTGCCCGCCGAACTGTGAGGCGCCAAGATGCACGGTTTGAGGCGATATCAGCCCACTGGCGGTGGTCAATGTGGCAGGCACCAAGAGATTTCTTTAGGCAGTCCTTGTACCTCTTCTTTGGTGCACCTCTGTCACGGTGGCCAGTGGAGAGCTCACCATATAACACGATCTTATTCCTTGTACAACATGGTCATTACCATCACAAAGCAGGACTGGAACACTGGGAAATGTATCAATTGTTTACATCATTGATCCACACCCCCTAGCACTGGATCAACTTTCTCAGTATCTACAATGCCACCCCTCCCATTTTGATTTCCCCCAGTCTCAATTGTTTTCCTCATTCACATTCATGCCTTCAGCACAAGGTGAGGTAACCCTCTCTGCCTCATCTCCCAACTTCCTCTCCATAATCTCCCAGCCCCCTCTTCCTCCTCTCCCAGTCCCCATGCAGTGTCCCGGGATAGGAAACTGTTTGTGCTGTTTCCACTGGGCCACCTCTAACCGGGACACTGATTGCTTTTTCACTGAACTCAGCTCATCCCAAGGGATCGGAGTGTCTACCTTCGAATGGAATGGATGAAATTTGTCCTTTTTCCATGGCGTCAACTGACACCGGGGTTATGAGTTGGGGTAGAGGCCATCAATCCCCAGGGTGTTGATTGTTTTCCTTTTCCACTGGACCCTTAATTGGTTAATTCCCCATTAATTCCTGAGACAAGGTGCCAGTGGAAAAGGGGCTAATGATACCCTCATGCTGTACCAATCCTCACAACCTTCAATTTCGAAGCTGTTATTCCCAACAAGTAACAGGACAAGTTATTGGCTGCAATAGAAAGTGTATCAAACCCAGTAGTTGCTGTCTGTAATGCCACATCAGCTACTTCTCGGTGATCTGGCAATAAATCATAGGTTTAGAATACATCATCATTCTGATGTGAGTATGAAGGGTTTGCTGAAATACAATGTAATGACACAGAGGCTCATAGGAAGACTGTGACTTGTGTTATGTTTTATTTTGTTTCTCTTAGATGCAGACCATTAAAATAAATGGGAACAATAAAACAACATGATGATAGAAACACAAACTGCCTAAGTTGGAAATGTGAAGAGAAAATTTAGGATATTATAAAATCTTGATGATGAGTCTTCAAGATTATTTTGGGACCTTTAGTTTTGGGGGAAGTACTTTTCTGGAGAGATTTCCCCTATTTGTTTTCACGATTCTTTGCCCCTATTCTGAGAGCTGCTAACTTTGCAAACAGCATGGAAGAGAAAAAAAATCACTTTGGAAAGCTTGTAAAACTAATTGTGTTCCAGCCTACTGTGTGTGGACAGCAGGAGGCAAGTGCCACATGTCTCAAATATTGAGTTAATGAAAATGAAGAAGTTGCCTAATTGACAGCAATAGAGAGACCATCCAGGAGCATCAATGGGGGTAGTGTGGACAGCAATGGAAACACAAGGGTCTCTCCTCAAAGTGAGAGACTCCAGTTCAGGTGGAGGAGTGGAGGGTACAGTCCGTCTGATGCAGGAGAATCCAGACAGTCTGACATGGGAGGGTCCAGTCCATCGGATGTGGGAGCGTCCAGTCCATTGGAGGCGGATGCAGGAGAGTTCAGTCCGTCTGATGAGGGAGCATCCAGTCCATCAGACATGGGAGAGAGTCCAGTCCATCAGACATGGGAGAGAGTCCAGTCCATCAGACATGGGAGAGAGTCCAGTCCATCAGACATGGGAGAGAGTCCAGTCCATTGGATGTGTGGAGAGTCCAGTCCATTGGATGTGTGGAGAGTCAAGTCCGTTGGATGTGGGAGAGTCCAATCCATTGGATGCAGATGAGGAAGGGTGATGTAGATGCAGGACGGTCCAATCCATCGGATGTGAATGTGGTAGGGTCCTATCCATTGGACCTGGAAGAGAGTCCAGTCCATCTGATGCAGGAGGGTCCACCCCATCACGCAAAAAGGTCCACTCCATCAGATGTGGGAGGATCCACTTCATCTGATGAGGGAGAGTCCAGTCTGTCGGATGTGGGGGTGAGTCCAGTCCGTCAGATGCAGGAGAGATTCCAGTCCGTCGGACTTGGGGGAGGGTCCAGTCTGTCAGACATGGGAGAGAGTCCAGTCCATTGGATGTGGTGGAGAGTCAAGTCCGTTGGATGTGGGAGAGTCCAATCCATTGGATGCAGATGAGGAAGGGTGATGTGGATGCAGGATGGTCCAATCCATCGGATGTGAATGTGGGAGGGTCCAATCCATTGGACCTGGAAGAGAGTCCAGTCCATCTGATGCAGGAGGGTCCAGCCCATCACGCAAAAAGGTCCACTCCATCAGATGTGGGAGGATCCACTTCATCTGATGAGAGAGAGTCCAGTCTGTCGGATGTGGGGGTGAGTCCAGTCCATCTGATGCAGGAGGGTCCATTCTGTCAGATGTGGATACTGGAGAGCACATAGGAGAGTGGTCTGCCCAGGTAGATGGTCATTTTAATGGTGGGAGAGTTTGACTTAACATTTGGGGGAGGTCAGACCAATCAACATATGAGAGAACCTAACCCAACGCATGTCCAACAACAAGTGAACAGCCTGTTCTGACTCACCCTGTAACCTACAGTTAAACACGGTCATACCAGAATGTAATTTACTCCCAACTCTTCTGCCTTTTTATGCCTTTGCACCTTTGCAAAGGAATAGACATTTGTTGCAAGGACCATGTTATGAATGCTGAAGACTTAAAACTGAGCTACTGGTAGGTTTGCATTTTGAATTGACTATAGCAAGGCCATAGAATGCAATGCTCTACAGTTTATAGAGCAAAACAACTGGATCCAGTTACATGCAATCCAAGGTTTACCTTCTCGTCATGTATTCCCTCACATAGCACAAGATGTTGCCTGGTGATGGAAGTAGAATTGTACTAGTGGCAGGGCTGAGTCAATTACTTCAAACAGTACACAAAATCTATACAAGACTTTCAGCAGTTGTCATGCTCTGCAAACCTTGGCTTCCAGGTTATTTGTAATGTTGGACTACAATATTAGACATATTTTGGTGGTGTCATTCTCAAGACTTGCTGAATGTTAGTGGTCAATGGTCGTTCACTTCATTTACACTTTAGCAACAGCTTCAGTGGTTCTTAAAACAGCTTCTTTCTGCCTTGATCACATCCACAGCCACAGTTAGTTCCATGTAATGGGACAGTAATGCTGCCCAGAGGTGATATTCACAGAAGTTACATTTGTCTTGCCCAAAGATGGATTTGGGTAAAACATATTATTAGCTGGATTAACAGATTCATCACTAACCAACAGAAATCAGGTGGAGGACAATGCAATTTGTATCCAGGGATTATTAATATTCATTTATGTATTCATTTTTGCTGTTTAATTTTGTGTCTTATGCAATGATTATGTCATTAATTCTCCAAAAGACTAATTTAATTTTGTCAGAGGTAACTTCAGAGAGAACAAAATACATTGACCAAGATCACACACTGCTCAGTTTTTTAAAAAAAAGTGTGCATTTCCCCTAATCCTCTGGGAAAAAAAATAATTTCACATGAAAAGTATATGAAAGTGCACAGAATATGAATGAAGAGGTGGCAGAAAACCTCCAACATTGATTTGGTGGCAAACTCATGCATTACTTAGTTTTAACATTCCAATACATTATGTGGTGTTTATTCATAGATCATGAACATATAAACTGGAGATGCAATGATTCTAAGATAAATGCCAGATGTTTACATAATTAATGTACATTGTGCAGATCTTGGCCCTGCAGGAGCATATTTTGGCAATTCTTGAATTGAGGTTGAATCGGTTTACATGATTTGAAGCAGTTTCATAAAATCTAGTTAATCTGTAGAAAAGTGATGTACATGGGGAATGGCTCAGTGACTTGGGCCTTCACTACTTCCTAAGCATCCATGTAATGCACCTAGTTTTACTGAGAAAAAAAAAAATTGACATTTTCTCTGTGGGTAACTACAATTGGAGCTGCAACGTGGATTGTCCCCTGTAAGGATTCTATTCCTTTCTTTCAACACCTGTCTCCACAACATTTGCTCCAAGGATGGGGCTTTAAATTCCAGGGCATTTGAGATGTACTCATTCTTCAGAAAATGTGGCTTCCCCTCTACTGCCATTAACTCAGTCGTCACCTGTATCTCTTCTATTTCTCACATATCTGCCCTGGCTCATTTGTCCTCCCACAGACACAACAGCCACAGGGTTTCCTTCTTCCTCGCCTACCACTCCACCAATCTCTGCAATTTCCACCACCTACAATGTGATTGTATTGCCAGATATACCTTCCCCTCCACCCCCCTCACCGTTTCCACTGAAGAAAATCCTATACTTGTGCCCACACCTCCTACTTCACCACCATTTGAGGCCCCAAACAGTCTTTCTAAGCAAGGCAACACTTCATCTGTGAATCTGTAAGGGTCATTTTGTGTATCTCATGCTCTGGCCACTTCTGCATCGGGAAGACTGGATGCAGATTGGGGAACTACTTCGTTGAGCACCTTCACTCAGACCACTACAAGAACAAGGACCTCCCAGTGGCAGCCACTTTATTTCCACTCCCTTTACCATACTCACCTGTTGGTCTATGGCCTCATGTAATCCCAGGTTGAGGCCACTGGTAAATTGGAGGAACAACACCTTGTATTCTATCTCAGCAGTGTCAAATGAGGCAGCATCAATATCAACTTCTAATTTTTGTTAACCACCACCCCCTCTCTCTCTTTATTTTTTGATTTCTTTCTCCAGCTTCCTAGCCACTTCCCTCTCTTCTATCTGAGCCCTTTGCCACTTGCCCCATCAATCAGACTCTCCCGCTTCTGCATTCCCCAACCTCCTGTATCCATCTATGACCTGCTATCTGTGCTCCTTCTCCTTTCCTTCCTTACCCCATCTTCTTATTAGGGCATCTGTCTGATTTTCAGTGCACCTGAAGGGCTGAGGCCTAAAACATCAGCTGCTTCCCAGTTTCCATGGGTGCTGCATGCAGCACTTGTTTTCTATAGTGATGGTGGAGAAATGTACATGGGTTCAAGCTGCTTTTTTAACTCACTATTTCCACCTATTGGAGAACACAAATTAATTAAACAAATAGAATATGGAAATACCTATCCACAGAGTTCAAGAGAAATTGAAAGAATCATTATCAGCCTGTAAAATTCTTCATTTAGATTATAATTTATATCCTTGTCTGAGGTGCACTGGATTTGTGAATATTGGAGGAAATTTAGGGAAAACCGACAAAGCTAATACTCGGTATTGATGAACATTTTCCCTTTGGATTCTGGCCATTTTTAATCTTTCATAATATCAACTCCTGTCTGGGTCCATGGGTAAACTTCAGTATGAACACCAGTACAGACCAGCTGGTGGTTGGGTATAAAACCCGTCCCAGAAAATGGGGATACGGAGTAAATGAGCTTGTCAGTAGTCCCTGAAAACTGGGACACAAACTCCAAAGAGTTAAAGAATAGAGTGTAAGCAGTGACCTTCTAGACATATTATGGAAAGCAAATGATTTGGAAAAGATAGCATCAATATTGCTTCATTTGATACTGCTCTCAATTCTGTGAAAGAACTTTTTTTTCTGGTTTTATGTGAAACTATCTCATTTTCAGATTGTTGCAATTTTGGGTAGATTTGGACCACTTTAGCAGAATACCTTTGGCCACTGGACTAGTGATACTGATTCCACCTCAGTTACTCATGGAGGGATCCCTCTGGAATATGATCACATTTTTCTACAGTGTGTTAGTTAGTAATCAACCCAGCATCTGCTGATATTCCTCAGGTCTCCACACCATCCACATTTTGCCAATCATAACCCAAATTACATTCAGCTCTTATCCTCCCCATCACAATCTTGTCTCCCGGACATCAATCTCAGGAAACCAACATCTATCCACAATCTCTAGGAATCCACAAATCCTGAGACTGCATATTCAGACTCCCTTTCACATTCACCTTTTCCAAACCCTGATCTTACAGAGGCCAATATGACTGATGCTCCTCTAGCATTGGCCAAGATTTCTCTCAGAAGAATGCTCAAGGTGCTGTCAGAGTTTAACTTCCTCTGCTGCCAAATTCATGGCAGTTAATATTTAAATGTTTACCTGCTCAAGAAAATAATAGTAAACTCATGCCCTTGTCACTTTTATTACCTACGTGGCTGACTAAAATGCTGCATCTGTATTCATTGAAGCAACTTGTAGTGCACGTCGAAAGAATCAAAGACTTATTGATCCAAACCAAGGCTTTTATTAACCAAAAGACTGGAGCATGTCGCATGTAGGTCGACCAGTCCAGAATGATCAAGGTCTGGCTAGGAGCAACCCTTTAAGACCTGCCAGTAGGTGTGCCTATGCTCTCAGCCAATCACAGCCATCCTATACTACAATATACACATATATTCATCAGTGATAGAATCCAAATAATCACACAACTGAATTCATGATAAATGGGAATCCAGTCCATCAGCCAAGTTAATTATGGAGCTTCACACCTCTTTGTGCTTGTCTGCACATTGATCTTATTGGCTTTGACCTAAACCAACAGGGAAAAAAAAAACTTTTTTAACCTGTTTAATAGAATTCATTCTCCAAGTGCAATAAAGGTCTGTGTTCTTTTTGGAAAAATAACAGAGTGTTCAAGATACTCACTGTTATTATTATGTAAACTTCTATGGGGAAAGCCCCAAATTTGCCAGCTGAACATGAACCATCCCATTATTTGCCATTAAATTGATGGATTTGTATCATTCAAGCAAATGATTCTCAAAACAGCTTTGATTCTTCCAATTTACTCAGATTTTAAAAAAATCAACATACACTCTCTATTTCTTAATCCATATTTTATTTGAATTTCCCCATTTCTTTCACCATGTCTTTCCTTAAATTTCATTGGTACCCTGTCTTTCCTGAAATTTTATTGACTAAAGTTGGGAACTCTCTATTCATATTGTCTCACGCCAGATTCAGACTTCAAATTTATCGTCAGAGTACATACAAAATGTAACATCACATGCAGCCCTGAGATTCTTTTCCCTGCAGGTGAGGCAGAATTACCACTTATTGGTCGGACAAATAAACTGTACAAAATATACGCATGAAAACAAATAAAATGCAAACAAACCGTGCAATACAGAGAAAAAAATCCAATCAAGTGCAAAAGTAAGAGTCCTTGATTGAGTTTATTGTTGAAAAGTCTGATGGTGGATGTGTAGTAAATCTTGCTGAACCTGGTTGGCGAGATACCTCTCACCCTGCAAGAACCAAGCATGTGCACGGGGTAGTTAGTGTATGAATGCTTGATCATTTCTGCTGCTTTCTGAGGGCAGCATTCCCTGTAGATGTTCCTCAAGATGGGAAGTGTTTTGCTGTGATGTCCTGGGCTCTGTCCATCATCTTTTCCAGAGCTTTACGCTTATGTGTATTGGTGTCTCCACTCCTGACGATGATGTAGCCAGTCAGCACAGTTTCCACTACACATCTGTAGAAACTTGCCAGGGTTTCTGATATCATATCAAACTTCCACAAACACAAGCCCTGTTAACAAGAATTACTTTTGTGTATTACAGAACAATACACAAAAGTGCTGGAGAATCTCAGGAGGTCGTGTAGCATCTATAAGAATGAAAGTATAACCAATGCTATGGGTCTTCGACGAGGCATGAGCAAAAAGCAAGAAGAAACCTGAATAAAAAATGCAGGAAGGGGAGGAGTGAAGAAGGGACAGGGAGAGGAGCATAGGCCAACAGGCAAGAGACTGAGGAGGGCAAGGCTACTGACCCCATTTGACAACCTTTTACAGGAACACAATTGAGAGTGTCTGGCTGCATCATTATGTGGTATGGTAGCTGCAAAGCATCAGACCAGAAATCTATGCAGACATTCATTAAAACAGCCGAGAGGATCACTGGGGTCTCCCTTACCTCAGATGATATTTACTGGGATTACTGTCTAAATAGGGCTCAGGAAATTAAAGAAGACCCTTTCCAACAAAAGCACAGTATTTTTAACCCACAACCATCAAAATGGAAGTACAGGAGTATCAAAATCAAGACTGCTAGGATGGGAAACAGCTTCTTCCCAGAGACTGATAAGAGTATTCTGTAACAGTGGCAATCATCCCAAAGTTTTATATATATTGATAATTTTTTGTGATCTTTATGCAATGTGTTTTGTGCTAGACCATGGTCTGGAGACACACTGTTTCATCGGGTTGCATATGTACAATCAGCTAATATTAAACAAACTCAAAGGTGGAGAGGGCAAAAGAGGAAAAAAAGCTGAGAAGTGATATAGAGAGGGGATAGCTCTCGGAATGAAGTTGGGGGGGGGGGGGATCTGGAAAAAATACAGAGGGAAAGAGAGAGATTGAGAGACAGGGGAGGGTTCCAATGGAAACTAGAAGTCGATGTTAATGCCATTTGATTGGGGGATGTCCAAACGGTTTATTAGGTGTTGTTCCTCTAATTTGAGTTCAGCCTCATTTTAGTAGTGCATGAGGTCATGGACAGACATGTTAGAGTGGGAATGGGCTATGGAATTAAAATGGTTGGCCACTGGGAGATCGCCATTATCGCAGCAGACAGAGTGAAGACGCTTGATAAAACTATCTCCAAGTCTGCGTCCAATCTCTCCAATATCGAGCAGACCGCCACAAGACCACTTAATGCAGTCGATGACCCCTGCAGATTCGCAAAAAAGTGTCTCTTGAAAGAACTGTTTGGGGTCCAAAATGGTGGTGGGGGAGGAGGTGTGACTGCAATTGGAGTATTTTCTGGATTTGTATCTACTTTAATATGGATATAAGCTTTATGAACTGTTACAGAAGTGTAGATATACTTGACATAATTTCCAAATAGCATGTCTAATAAGGAATTTTCCTGACCATTTCTTTCCACTCCATTCTAAATTTTCTGATATATCTTTGCCAATCGAACTTGATTGTAGTTTTTGGTAGTTCTATTTCCTGACTGTTGTGACATTTTGTTTTGCTTATAATCTACAATATTTTACTGAGTATATTTTTCCAAATTCACATTATTCTTTGCAAGTAACATTTATTTAAAGTCATTTAAATTCATTTCCTTCCCTTTGATTGATTTACCTGTTGATGGAAATATTAATGAACTGACCACTTAGTGAGTCTTTAGCCTTGAAATTATATTTTTGTTTTCTTCATTAAACATATTTAAAGTTCAGTTGTGACAGGTTATATGATAATACCCTGTATATTTTAAAGGCGATATATTGTGGCAGGTTTTTTACTTAGGACACACACAAATACAAAGATCTTCTTTAAAATGCCAGATCTCTGCTCAAGGTTCCAAGTGCCTTTGCAAAAGCTTTGAAGAATGCCTGTAAGGACTTTACAAGTAGGTGTTAATTGGACATGCTGTGGAGTAATGGATTATTGTTTTGAAAAGCAACAGATGAATGAAATCAGAAGATTGGGTCCAGTGATGCAGTCTGAGTACAGTTTGCTGGTCTAAGAGGGTCATGTGGGTTTTCTCTGAGTGAGAGACAGAGAATTCAGTTCTAAGTTCAGCAGCAACAGCTGGGACTAGAACAGGACAAGCTGGCAAGCTTGTGGAAAAACCCCATTTTGAAGATGGGTTGTGAGTTCTTAGTTCAGCCTGGTCAAAGCCCTTGTGGTCCATACAAGAGGAGATGGCTGGTTGTATTTCAATGTTTCACTTGAAATAAGGGAAACAACAAAGGAACTCTGTGGTGAACTGTAAGAACGAGGTTATCATGTGGAAAACCCTGATGGGGCAAGTTTCTTCGGCAAGACACTGAAGTGGCTGATCGAAAGGAATCATTTGTGGGTGTCCAATGAGCAACAAATCTCTCTCTGAAAACCATCAAGAACCTTCCTGAGCAGTAACCATGTACCTTTCAAGCACCAGATCCTGGTGAAGATTTGTAAATGTTAAATTCTGTGCACAGTATAAGAATTGCCTGATACTGGTGAACTTGGACGAGTGAGAAGTGAGATTAGATTGTGAGACAAAGAACTTTCCTGAACTTACACACACATTACATATATGTGTGTTTAGAATTAGAAGGGGGTTAAGTCAAGTTAATAGTAATAAGTTAAAGTTTGATCCTGTTTTCATGTTTTTTTTTTCATGTTTAAAATCTGACTTTAATTAAATTTTACCTTTTAAGTTGCACATAATTTTCAAGTAACGATTTTACAAATACTCAAAAAACCAGTCAGTGCAGAACATGGCACATGAGTGATTACAGCATCTCCTTTGATCAAGGTCAAACATAACCAAATTTCTGTTTACAGAATAGCCTGCTCCCAAAAGCCACTTGGGCAAAGTATAGAAGTTCTGCCATTACATGAAACTATTCAATTGGGTGAGGCAGAAAAAAAATTAAACTGTTAAAATAAAAGGGAGATGCTTTTTTTCCTCTCTTAGATAACTGTGACCTCTTTAGGCTTTCTTTTGATACAGGATAATTAAAAGCAACTTTTGTCTTGGTGAATTTCTATCACTGCTGGGTTTTGGGGTCCTCTGGGCTCATAACACAGTTAGATAGATTTTTACATTAAAAAAAAAGGGATATGGGGAAAAAGCAGGTTGATGGAGTTGAGTCAATCATCAGATTAGCCATGATCTTATTGAATGGTGGAGCGGGTTCAATGGATGGATGGCCGACTCCTTCTCTTATTTCTTATGTTCCTTTTGCATGATAAACGTGTTCAATTTTTTTGTTGACTTTTTCTCTATTGCTTCTTGCTGTGAAAGAATCTTCTCTCCAATGAAATTGCAAGTCTGGGAGTGGATTTGTTTCTTCAATATGTTGTTGGATGCTGATGCATCAAATAACCAGACAACACAAAATGGCAACTTCTGATGAATGCTTTGCTATTAAATTGCACAACTACAATGTACAACAGGAGCCCCTTAAAATGGTGTCCGCCACCAACCGAGCTCCGTCGCCTTTATCAACTAGTGCGCTTCGCGTGGACCCACATGTGCAATATTATTGTAGCGATTACAGTGGGTGCAGACAGCCAATAGAAGCAGCTGTCTACGTCTCCTTTCTTGGGCAACCCCTTTCACATACTACAATCCATGTAGGTGTCATACATCACAACGTGACAGCTAATATATGAGAAAATAAATAGGTATATAAATTGTCTCCATACTTGATTTAAATTAAGCTTGTGTTAGTTTTTCATTTAATAAAACAAATAGAAAGTTAATGTAAGTGCCCACTTTCTCCCAAGCGGACAATGGACAAAACAATGTGTTACAATACCAACTCTGCCAGCATAATAGCCATTACAGATAAATGCCCGCCTCAAGCATTGCTGTTATCAATGCAAAACATATCTTGAAAATGAAACAAGCACATTAACCAAACTACACAAGTGATTGGTTATTCTTCAGTTGTCCATGAATTATTTATACAAGCATAATCATTGAATATATTTTATCTAATCCCACAGTGTAAGACAGAATTCCTGGTGGTATATTCCTTTTATACGATGACTTGACTTAAGTACAGAAACATGATTGATGAAATTACATTGTGCATTATCTTCAAATCCATGCATTATTTTATGTGATTTCTCACAGGGAAGTATCGGACCATTTATTCAAAAGTATTGATATAGTGCATTTGATCTGAAAGGTTTTATTTAAGATATTCAATTTTATTTTGTTTTTTCTTACATTCTAGTAAATCTATTAGGTCTATATGTGTGTATATGTCTGTACTTTTTCATTAAACTGAATAAAGATATTTTAAAAAGAACATTTATTCATGCACTGGCAAGGATGAAAAAAAGCAAATAGATTATTGTTCAAAATATCTCTCGTTCAGAGCAGATATTCATTGGAATCTGAGTATTGTTTTAAGTGCTTGTAGATGAACTTGATTGTGGAAAACTAGTTTGATCCATTTGAAAGTACAGGAAGGATGATTCTGAGAGTCATTCCAGAGCTTTAAAATGCTGGAAGAAACAACTGCTGGGATATTCAGACAGGTACTTAAATAGGCAAGAACTGAGAAGCAAGTAGATCTCATGTAAGCAATTAGTGTAGATGAGTCAGGAGCTGATGGGCGGTGGGGCCCATTTCTTTGATGTGCATCTCTATATAATTGACCAGAAGAAGAAATAAAATCTTGTTTAGAGTTGAATTCCTTGAACAGTTGATAGGTCAGCCTTGTGAACATGTAGCTAGAAATCTAATCAGAAGGTTCCTGATGATCAAAGTTCACATTTATTATCAGAATACATCACATACAACCCAGAGATTCCTTTTTTTTTCCTCCAGGTGAGGCAGAATTACAGATGATCAAGGGATATGTATAATCATTTGAGTGAATGGAGAAAGAGAAACTGCAATAGGGTCACAAACATCTCAAGAAATATTGCCTATAACGGACATGGAAGTCAGGATATAATTTCTGAAATCAGTATGTTTGCCTAAAACTTCGCTCCTCATGGCAAAAGGGTACAGCTGATAAAATTGCTGCCTCCAGGCAGGTTTAATCTTAATGTCTGGTGCTTTCCCTTTGACCACATGTGTTTCCGTTGGCTGTTCTGTTTTTCTCCTTCACCAAAAGAAGCACTGGCTGGGGAGGTGTAATAAAAAAGTGGCTAGAGGAATACAGCAGATGAAGCAGCAACTGTGGACACAAAGTGATGGTCAACATTTCAGGTCGAGACCCTGTATCAGAGTGTCAGATAATATGATGGGGTGAGGCAGGATTGGCAGGTGACATTGGGCAGGTCTTTCCCCTCCTCAACTGTATCCCCCTATCACTGACCTACTCTTGTTCCTTCAGGCAGGATCGGAAATTGGACAGCTTTCAACTACTAAATCCAAAGGTACTGGATACTAATTGTGAGATCTCAACGAATGCTTTATTTGAAAGCAATTAATTGGACACAAATTATTTTTTTTTAAAAAAGCAGTGTCCGAATTGATTTGGTTAATCTATTTATTGAATGACTTCAGTGAGCTGGAAAGAAATGGAGATACAGCTATCAAGAGCACAGGATATAATAAGGATTGAATTAAAATTTAATCCATGGCTGAACAAACTTGTTATGCATGTGTAATATATTGCACATATAATTGGCAGTTCACTTAATATCTTTCCTTATTTAAATTTATTTCATGGACTTCTATAGAATTAAACATTATTGAGTCGTTGATTTCAGATTTATTGCATCACATGCAACCCTGAGATTCTTTTTCCTGCGGGCAAGGCATAATTGCCACTTATTGGATCCTCCAAGATAATAACTCCCAAGAACTTACATTTGCTCACCTTCTCCATCTCTATCCCCCATGATCACTGGATCGTGATCACGTCTTCTTTCACCTTTTCACAACCATCACACAAATTCGACATGACTCTTTATGTTTTGAGCAGAGTTTATGAATTACTACTTTTCAACCTTTTGACGCCAACATTTGCTCCAGACTCCCTGTATTGACACCAAAATAAAGATTATGAATGTTAATTGTACCTCAGAAAAAAATACATTCATCAACACAATATCTTAATAGATCAAATACAACTGGTCATAAAAATTTTATACTTTAACTATTGCTACACAAAGGATGATTCCCTCATTTAAAACGGACATGAGCTGTGTTTGTCTGAATATGAGGAGCGTGTTCATCAAAATACATGCAACGTATGTAGTTAATATCAAGCACAAAATTTCATTTTTACCAGTAGTACGAAAACTGTCAGCAATTTTTAAACTCACACATCAGTTCTTCTGCACCATTGGAGTTGTTGTGCCTGATTTCACATATTGGAATTTGTCAACTGGATTTTGTTTCTGATGAAAGTGATTTGCTTGAAGATAGCCCTCCATCCATTGCATTTCATGCTTTAAAAATTTCAACCCTATTATCATTTAATTATGCTATGAAAGCAATTCATAAATAAACCCTGGTCTCGCCATCATGCCATAATAAGAAATAACATATTGATAAGGCAGCTCATAATACTCCATATGCTCACTCAAACAAGTTTTCTTTATGTTAAAATATAAGAGCAAATAAAATAGAAATGTATTTTTATTTTATTTGTTCTTTGGTTTTGCTGCCAAAACTATGAGATAGACAAGTCTGCAAAAAAAAAGGAAAGCAGCTGTATAAACCATGTCCTAAACCAGACCCCAGGCTCGGTCTTATGCACAAGTTATGGACTGAGTTCATGAATAAATAAATAACAATTACAGTTTATTCCTGGAATATGCCCATTTTTTCAAGCCACTACCATAAAAAGACAAATTTCTCGATGTATGTGTCACATCTTCATTATTCATATTCACTACATTACTGCAGTCAAATGCACTCTACTATAGGCAAACATAACTTCAAAACCAAGTCATAACCTCAGAACTATTTGCTGATTAGTTTCCCTTTTTCATTAATAGATTTGTAGAATTTCTTGGGATTCTCTCTCCCCGAATCTGCCAAAGCCATCTCATCTCCATTTCGATGCATCTTTGAAGGTTTCTATTATTTCTCTATTTCTTATTAAACAAATAAACATCATCTGTTTGAAACTAACAAATTGCCCACTTCATTACAAGACTTCCAAATGGTGTAATATATTGACCCTTAAAATAAAAACCCTGGCACATTTTATTTGTTGATGTAGTCTGAGGTTGAGTTAATTCTGTTATTTGCTGTTATATTTGCTATTATTACAGACTGAACCTGACAGCAATGATGGAATTTTATCTACACAGTTAAAGGTGGTGGTTCAAAAGTTGTATAAGATAGAGCTCATTAAATATGCTTTTCAGTTCTTGCTCATGGATTTGGGACTTGCAACGACTTGAACTTGATGGTAATCATCCATAAGAATTGCATGAGTGTAAACAGAAAACAGAAAACAGAAAACAGATCAGCTTAGAATCTCAAGAGCAACCTTCTGTCCAAGTCTGACCCTCTAATTTGATAAATTATGCAAGAGGATTATGCATAATCATAAAATTTTATTCAAAATTAGTGCTCTGAGGCCTTCTGTGTGGAATATTTGCATACACAATTATGCCAAATGGCGTAGACCTCATGTTTCATGTTCTTGTGTAATTTTCTACTACACATACGCAGATGACATATATACCAGTGGCCTCAAATGTAAAAGCTGATGTTCAGAAAATTAAGGTCTGGTGGTTACCAGCTGAAACCAATATAAGCCAATGAAAGTACTTGAATCAGAGTCTGTGGCCTTGAATTCTATTTCCACATCACTCATGTTACACAGTCCAATTTTGTGTCAAAATGCTGTTAATGGATTTTGTACACATTTCATTTTGAGTTAACATTGAAGATCAAATACGCTTTTAGGTGCAAGAATCACTTGTTCTATTGACTTCAAGCTCATCGATATAACATTGTTACCAGGGCTATGCCCAATATTTGTTTCTGGCAATGTGCTTAGTTAGATAATTTAAGAAAATATAGTTTCTAATATTGCTGAAATCTCAAATGGAATTTTATCTAAAGATCCACGAATGTTCTCCGTGCATGTGAAACCACCCCAAAGTGATTTCAGTATGTTCACTCTCACAATTCAATGGACAGAAATTCTACCAAAGCAGAGCTGATTCCATGGTCAACTGATCAGAAACTAGAACCATCTCTGACTAAAAAGAAGGTACTAAGAGCTTAATCCACTGTTCCCTTCAGCTCTGACCTTGGGAAACTAAGGTACACCTTGAAGTTCAGCAAGGTATTTCCAATGTCATAAACCTTTTCCTGTCATTATTCCTGAAACACAAGATAGAAAACCCAATTGTACTGCTTTAAAATGGTTTCCAATAGATTGGTGAATATTTTACAGTTTCTAGAGTAATTTCCATTGCCTTTTTAACATTGATAAATTGGCACAGATGAATTTTGGAACACTCTCTCTTTTAGTTAGTGCATTTGCAGAGTTGCAGAATTAATGTGTTCCAGTGTTTTAATGTCAATATTAAAATTTTCCCAATGCAGTATAAATCTGGGCTGGAACTAACTTTATTTTCTTTCTCTTAAATTCTACATTGAAAATCAAAATCCATTTGATGGTGGTGTTCACTTGGTGAACTTACTGTACATATTTTAATAATGATGACTTTGATTAAAAAAAACATTTGAATCAGTATAATTCCAGTGATATTTTGAATTAAAAATTACTACCAGCTCATCCTCGCTTCCCATTGTAGGGTGAGCAGACCCATAGAAAGTTGCCTTAATTATTTAAAATTTCCGGAAAAAATAACTGAAGCCAAAGAAGTCTTTGGATGACCAGCTGTTGACTTGAAACAAATAGGAATGTTAGGTGACAAAGGTTAGTTGCGTTCTGCTTCCAAGGTTGAAGTTTCGAAATGAAGAACCAGATTCCACCACAGGACACGTGTAGGATTGGACAACATCAGAAGAGAGTGAGATCTGAGCAAAAGGGAGTGTGTGGAGGAAGTTAAGAGAAAACATAAATTTAAAGTCCCATCTCGAATCACTGCCAAATGATCTTGCTCCAGCCCAAGTAAAGTCGGCACAGTTAATAACACAAAAACAGACCTTAATTTTCTGAACATCAGCTTTTACATTTGAGGCCACTGGTATATATGTCATCTGCGTATGTGTAGTAGAAAATTACACAAGAACATGAAACATGAGGTCTACGCCATTTGGCATAATTGTGTATGCAAATATTCCACACAGAAGGCCTCAGAGCACTAATTTTGAATAAAATTTTATGATTATGCATAATCCTCTTGCATAATTTATCAAATTAGAGGGTCAGACTTGGACAGAAGGTTGCTCTTGAGATTCTAAGCTGATCTGTTTTCTGTTATAAAATGCCTGAGGGTCAAAGCAGTTGGTTTACTTTAATAAACTTGGCCTCTTGTTAATAAGCATTGGAATTTACTACTACTTCTTGTACATTCCTTGATGTATTTTGTTTACCGTCCAGATATTAACCACATTAATATGTAAAAGAGTACATTTTTTCCCAATTTATACATATATTGATGTTTTAAAGTGAAATAACTTTACAAAATAAGCATCACATTACTTCACTATACATTGAATAAACATTTGCTTTATGCAGTCTTTAAAGCTATAAAGGTCTTGCCAGGTGATACAATAATGTATTTTCTGCATTAAGTTTCCTGGCAACTGTACTCAGAATTAACTATAGCAAAATAAAAATGCAAATTATTTTTAGATTGATTATGATTGGGCCAATTTTTTGGTGGAAGATGATTAATAAGATGGTTTTAAGATGGTTAATATCAATGCAATGTAAACTCAGCTATGTCTTCAATGTATCCCTGATGGCTGGACAATTTGAATTTTGTCGGCCTTTGCAGACCTTTAAAGTATTTGGCCAGGATCCTGAATCATGGTGGACTCATTTACCCGCTGTGGGCCAAAATCTCCAGAGATATGTAGAGTTAGCGATTGTCGCCAATTCTTCAGTTAGAAACTCCCACTTAGGCATCATCCTGTTTAATAACGAGAGTAATAGAACCTGAACCTTCTCAATGTCAGACAGCAGCTGGGAGGATACTATGGGACCTACTGAGTTTCTACAGACCTTTACCCCATTCACAATATCTATAGATTTTCTTGTTTCATTGCTCGGAAGAGGTATGCTTTTCCAATAAGTTGCCTAAAATTTTGTGTATTTCCAGCCTTTGCTATTTTATTTTGGGTTTTCAGCTTATGCTGTGTGTTTTGATCACAGGGAGGAAGTTTAATTGAACCAAGTCAAGAAGATGTACATTGTTAGGAGATTGTTTTTATGAAAGGAAGAGATAAGATAGAGGTAGGTGAGTTGTTTCCATTGGTAAGGGAGATTAGAACTAGGGGACATAGCCTCAAGATCCAGGTTTAGTAGATTTAGGATGGAAATGAGAAGGGACTGCTTTTCCCAGAGGAGTGTAAATCTATGGAATTTGCTGCCCATTGAAGCAGTGGAGGCTGCCTCAGTAAATATATTTAAGACTAGGTTGGATAGATTTTTACAATGTAGGGGAATTGAGGGATATGGGAAAAAGGCAGGGAGATGGACATGAGATCAGCCATGATCTCATTGAATAGCAGAGCAGGCTCCATGGGCTAGATGGCCCACTCCTGCTTCTATTTTGCATGTTATGTTCTTATCAGGGTTCACATTGTAGCTTTAGCCAAAGGAAATATTACTTTAATCAGTTGGGAGGGAGAGTACATTTTTCTTTCTTTCTTTGGCTTGGCTTCGCGGACGAATATTTATGGAGGGGTAGGTCCACGTCTGCTGCAGGCTCGTTGGTGACTGACAAGTCCGATGCGGAACAGGCAGGCACGGTTGCAAGGGAAAGTTGGTGGGTTGGGGTTGGGTGTTGGGTTTTTCCTCCTTTGTCTTTTGTCAGTGAGGTGGGCTCTGCGGTCTTCTTCAAAGGAGGTTGCTGCCCGCCGAACTGTGAGGCGCCAAGATGCACGGTTGGAGGCGAGATCAGCCCATTTTATAGTTTTTACATATGCAGCATAAATGTATCCCAAGGTACCATTTGAAGATCAAAGTTAACCATGCAGCTGTGCTCATTATTTACCTTTCTCAACATTACAGAAAAAAATGATCTGATCACATTACGTTGTTCATGTAAGTTTGCAAACATACGATTGTGGTTCCAACAATGGAATAGTGACTAAAAGTATTTCACTGGCTTTAAATTACTTTGGATGTTCTTGAAAATTAGTGGAAGAAACTGTATGAAATCAATTCTAACTTTATCATTTTACTTTCAGAGTGCCTCTGTGTTGTTGCAGAATGGATCCATTTGTTTTTGGATAATCCCCTTAAATTTGATCTTTTTCAAAAGCTTTAACAGCCTGGAACAGATTCCCTATCTGTTCAGTGCGGCTGGCAAAATGTGATGTGAGGCAACACAAATGCATCATGAACTTTGCTCAATTCTCTCATGACATATTTTCAATCTTATGATTCTTGACCGAATCAATTAAGTTATCACCAATGCATGAAGCAAGAAAATCATCCTGGAATTTGCATCTTTTTTTCCCCAGTGTAATATTCCACTTGGAAGTTTCCTTTCTACAGAATTGAATACATTAATATGTTTGGGTTGCAAATTAAAGTGGGACATGTTGCATTGCAGATTCCATAAATGTACAGTAGAGTGAGTCATCTATTTCCATGTCATAATCTTACAATCTTACATTTATTTCACTATTTTCAACAGAATCTGACTATTTTAAATTCACACAATGGGAAATATAAACAACTTACATTTGAATGCCTTCTTCTTAAACTTTTCATAGACTTTGAAAGGGCATGTTCTGTTCACCAAATACCACTGTTCAGCTTCTTCCCTGCTGAATTTTTATTCCATCTTTTATTCCCATTTCATCTGGGCTTCACCTTTATAATTGGAAACTCAGTGTGTGGGAAATTTCTGTTAAAACTCCATGACCTATTATTCCGCAGTTTTGTCCTTCTGTCATTATCCAGTCATTGCACCTTCCTTCATTATCTTGTTTTTAACCTATCAATTTTTGGGTTCTGTAACTTTGCAACAGCAGATACTTGCAGCATAAATGAATTATTTTAAAACCTATAGCAATCTGTACATCAGTGTCATGTGGACATACTGGGGTGGAGCTAACATTGAGGCTGGCAGGTCAGATATTATACTGCATCATATCTAAAATGATCTTCATGTCATAGATGGTTCTTTCTATTAACATAATGATGCTCTGCTGTGCGGAGACAGTATTGTCGCAATAAATGTATCTCATTCAGTGATAGTCATTTGTATTTAATCATTACTTAAAGCCATGGATGGACATGTGAGTCTGAGTGTGTGACGCAGAATTGAAATGGTCACTGTTGTTGCAGGCAGAGAGAAGGTGCTGAGCGAAGCATCTCCCAATCTGCGACCAGTCTCTCTGATGTAGAGAATGCCACAAAGGGAGAACTGGACCGTGGTGAGGACGGAGGTATTGGCCTAAGTGTTGCACCTCCTGTGGCCACAGGGGATGGTGCCACGATGAGGTGGGGGGGGGGGAGAATAGGTGGGGAGGGATGTGCACAATGGAATCACACAGGGAGTGGTCCCTCACCACATTACTGGGTCCTAATAGGCCTTTCAAGTAAACAAACACTTCACTTATATATATAGAGGATTTATTTACTGCACCTGGTGCTTCCTTTGTGGTGTTCTCTACATCGGAGAGAATGGTCGCAGATTGAGAGATCACTTTACTCAGGACCTCTCCATCCACAACAACAGTAACTTCCCAGTAGCCAACCATTTCAATATTGAGTCACACTCCCAGACTCACATGTCTGTCCATGGCTTTAGGTACTATCCCACCCTGACCACACGCAGATTGGAGGAACAATACCTTATTTTCTGTCTGGGCACTTTCCAGCCAGGTGGCATTAACATTAACTTCTCTGCTTTCTGCTAAACTTGCTTGCCTTTTCTTTCCCATCCCACTTTCCAGTATTTCCAGTTCTCCCCTCCCTTCCCCCTACCCATCCAGCCATCTCTCCTCCCCCTCGTTACTGCTGCTGTCCCCTCCCTCCTTTCCCCACCTCTCATCTTCTCCCTATGCCACCACCCCCACCCCCACCTTTTTGTTTGGACACCTGCCGGCATTCTCTAATATCTTGATGAAGGGCTCAAGCCCAAAATGTCAGTCATGTATCTTTACTTTTGCTCCATAAAGGACCCTGTTTGACGTGTTGAGCTTCTCCAGCGTTTTCTGTTTTACTTCAACCACGGTGTCCAAAGATTTTGGTGATTTGCCATTTTTTGTGAGAATGAAAAGCTTGGTGGCTGCTTTCCAAGCTTTATTCAACTTAATTGTACAGTTACAATGAGAATTTAAAAGAAAGCTGCGTTCTAAATTTTAAATTCCTGAAGAGGAACGGAGAAGAACAATAAAGAATAACCTTGTAATTCTTCCCTCCTAAAATCAAACACAAGCAGTATCAAGCAACATACTTTACAGGACTACGCCCATCCATATCGATTTGGAGGTTTTGGTACATGACCGCATATCCTTAGTTCTTTTGGAGCTACCGTTTCATCCTCCTCCACACTATGGCGTGTCATATCTTCCTCCTCCTCCATTAATGGTACCAACGGATTTCTTTTATACTTACACAATAGGAGATGTGGAAATTCTCTGGGCTTCTGGACAAGGTGCCAAGTCAGGAACAGACAAAGTAAACTCCCGTCCATCTGGGTACCTGATGTTTGCTGTCAAAGAGTTCAACTTGATCTACGAGTGGTTTGTTTGTGTAACTTCTCACAAACCTTCTTAGTAGTATGGGTCCAGGGGTCATTAGCCAAGAGGGCAGTGAATTTCCAAGGGATGAGTGGTGTTGGAATGCAAAAACATTCATGGGGTGCAGTATTTGTTGCTGTACACAATAGAGATCTTCAGGAAACACCAGTTCCCAATGTTTCTTGGGCAGATTATGTGATCTAAGGGTCAAATGGACTGTCTTCCATATGAATCCTTTGAACCTCTCTACCTGTAAATTCCCAGTTGGGTGGTATGGTGTTGTATGACGTGGCAACCCCTTTCTGGCAGAGATAATATTTCAGATCCTTAGGTGGTGTCTCGATCAGTGCATGCAATTTTGCATTCAGCAGAGGCTAAATAGCAGATCCAGGCATCTGATCACTGTTATAGTATGCATATTGGGACATGGAAAGGTAAATGGGAAATGAGAGTATTCGTCAGCTACTGTAAGTAAATAGGTTGTGCAAAGCTGAAGGCAGGGGTCCCTTGTAATCAATACTAAGATGTTCTGTAGGTTTTGTTGCTTTCGTAAGAGTTTCTCCTGGTGGGTGGTAGCACAGACCATGCATCAAGCACAAGACTTCTTGATATCTTCTGTAGAAAAGGGAAGATTCTTCCCGCGTGAATTTCTCGCTAATGTAACTATCAGAGCTGCATGAATGCAACGGAGCACTTAACCTTTTACCATTCACAATCACAAAGGTTGCAGCATGAGTGAATCCTTGCGTTGTATTAGTAAATTTGGCCAGCATGTGAGAAATGACCACTGTTATCACCTGTTAAGACCTTGGATTTACACATCGGGCCATAATGTCCTTACTTGGCACATTTATAACAAGTAGCCTTGCATGCTGAACAATTATCCCATGAATGATAAGAGAAAGCACAGAAGAAACACTTCCGTTTTGTATTAGAAGTGGCAACTACAGCTGATTTCTCAAGAACAACTGGAAGGTTATCAGGAGCCTTGCTAAAGAATCCTTCTCAAATACCTATGGTGCCTGTGATGGTTTAGGGTTTCACTACTGCAGCTGTATGGTCCACTGGGGTAGCAAATGCATCATTATTGTGTTCAGCTACATCCAACGTGGTCTGTTAATCTAGTGTTTTGTTTTCTAAGAGATGCTGGTGTATTGCAGGTGAGGCAATGCCAACGATGAATGTGTCACCCACAGCCTCGTTCCCACACTCTGATCTCAAAAATCACAGTTTCTCTTTAACTTTTCTAACATGCTGAAGAAATTATCCAATGATTCTCCTGGTAGCCAGTAAATGTCTGGCAAAACCTCATTGGGAGTCTTCACATATAAACTGTTCAACTTAGAGAAAGCTGATTTAACATTTTCACATCCTTCAATGTATTCAACTTGCACAGTCTAATAGTGTTCCGTACTTGTTGTTTTCTTGTCCCCATATTCGTTGATGTAGTTCACGAAAATCGTACGCTAGTGTCGCCACTCCTTGGTGAGCTGGGGTCGATGTCTAAGTATTTGGGATTCCATGCTTGACAATTAAGTTGAGTAAATTGATGTGAGAATGATAAACTTGGTGGCTGCTTTCCAAGATTTACTCAACTGAATTGTACAGTTACACTTACAGTTAGAATTCAAAAGAAAGGCACGTTCTAAATTCCTGAAGAGGGATGGAGAAGAACAATTAAGAATAACTTTGTAATATTGTTATCTGTTAGCCTGATCGACTCCTGTTAATCCAATAACCAAAGGATCAGTACTGTGTATCCCTCGGAAACCTTTGAACACTCTATAATAGAAATTCTCTCTGTCCTGTCCATCCCTCCCCAGTCTTCGCTACAACATGATCAGCTGTTTTCTTTTATCCCTCTCTTTACTTATTATGATGAAGGGTGTCCAACTTGAATAATTAACTTTGTTTTATTCACAAATGCTGCTTGGTTTATTCGTTTTTCTAACAGTTTCTAATTTTATTTCAAAATTGATATCTATTACTTATCTGGCTGGTGTTTGATAAGAAATACTAACTATTTCTTGTCACAGTGGCTGGAAGATGTATAAGCCAATTGGAAAGATTGACCCTTAAGGACATATTTTGTAAGTATCAATCAATTGACCAAATATTGTGGTCTTCTGCTGTTCATTTGGGACATTAGTTTTGTGATTGAAGAACAATCTGCAGCTTGTCTTTAACTCTTCCAGTCAAAGTCCAGAGGACTGATTCTGAATTCAAGGACCATTAGGTTTAATACTGCATGATCATTTGTTTTGAGAGAGTGCATTGGCAATCCATGACAAACTGCTGGAGAGCATGTGGTTGAGAGAGACGAGTTTGCACTAATAATCACTTGATGTAAACATTGATAATTGGAAATAAATTGCCGAATAATCAGCATTTTTTTTACAGACTAATTCATCCACGAAGGAGCTTGAAGTACTCTTCTTGACAAGGAGGGTGGGGCTTTATATTTTGTGATGACACAATATCAGAGAGAGACACACTCCAATGTGTGACCTGTCAACTGAGATCAATTAATTTAGTCAATGAAATAACACTGTGGTGCAGCAGATAGCACTGCATTTTCAGAAATCTAAGTTTGAACCTCACTAGGTTCAAACTTGGGGAATTGGTCCTCTCTATGTTGAGTTTGCATAATCTCCCTGTGGCCATATGGGTTTTTGCCTTCTTTCCATGTCCTAAAGGATGTGCAGTTTAGAAGGTGAATTGACTTCTGTAAAATTATCTTCTATGTATGTGGTCATTTGGAAAAATGGGATTAGATTGATGGGCATATGCAAGAAGGAAGGTCATAGCAGATTAAATGAGATAGTGGGATTGATGAGTTTGCCAGAAGAGACCTAATGGGATGACTGATTCCTTCAATGTTGTGAGAAAAAAAAGATAAATAATCTAATTGATCATTTGGATTATGCAACAATTTACATTTTCTCTTGGTAAGGGACATTGTAATGATACTGAGGTGAATTACTCTAATTCAAAATGTGGTTTTCATTTCTGTTGACATTATTAAGTACGTCCCCTTATCAATTTGTGGTCTTCACTGCAATCCACTAAGACGTTAGTTATAAGATAAAGTGTGAACTAGATTGGGCTTAAATTTAATATCCTGCAGACTAATCACTTGATGAACATTGGTCGACTCTGGTGATACATGAAGTACAACCACTTAGTAAGATAGTAGAGGGCAAAATGAGCCTGGAGAAATGCAGAATTGTAAGGTCAAAAAAGTTAGTTAGGGAAGAACAAAAGATGGAAATGGTTAAGGCAAGCTGAACACATTTCTTCATTGTGTGGAACTTCATTGGATGTGAAATACTTTCAGAAAATATACAGGTATATTGAGCTCCCCATTATTTCTGTTATTTTTCTGATCATCTAGCTTCTAAAATAAGCTGAAGTTCTCTGAGCTATTAGTTTTAAGTGCCTTCAGTTAGTTTGAAAATTTGCAGCATTCTCCATTTGTAATCTGCTTGAGTTAGTTATACGTGAAAAACAATCACAGTTCTGCATTTTAGTTTTATTTGCAGACAAATTAAAATTAAATGTGTTATCTCTTGGAGAATGGGGAATCTGAAGATTCTCAATGAGAAACTTAATTGTAATTTAGTTCATTTAAATTGCTTCAATAATGAGTAGATCAGATATGTTGTCTTTTCTATTGAATGCCAAATGCAATTGCTAAAAACAAATGCAGAGCAAGAAAATTGGTTGCTGATTGGCAGTGAGTTTCAATAAACATCTTATTTATGGATGTTGTAATGTAATTAGATATGCATTGATCCAACATGAGGTAATATTGAAAGAATGTTCAAATAACTCACAAAATCAGGTAACTGATATGAATTAATATGATGGGAGAATCTCCAGTCCATCAATTGTATTCCAGAATAAACTATTGAGCATCACATTACCTGATCTTGTTTACAGTTCTTCTATCCTCTCAGATTCCCCTTTCTTTCAAATCCAGCATCTTAAAAAAAATCATGCTTTGATCCAATGTCTTTAGCAAATTTCAACTCTATTTCTAATTTTTTTTTTCTCCAAACTTGTATGTATTTTGCATTCTATGACCTTCTAAATGCTTGCTTGTTCTTTTTTGGATTATATGGCTTTCCCCTTGCATAGTACTTGAACAACATCACGTGCTGTTTGAGTATGAGAATTGTAAAGAATCTCTTTCTCATTTCTCTAAATCTTTGACACAATCAGCACCTGCCAACAACTTTGAACTGTTTAATACGAAAGGTACTATTAAGTGTAATTTGTTTCATTTGGTGATATCTAGTGTAATTTTCATGGATTAAAGGATTTTTTTTATAAATGTAATTCATTATTGACATTGATTTTCAAATGGCTTATGGAAACATTGAAAACAGACTTTTTGCAGTGAGAAATGAACAAAGATAACAAGTTAAAAGGATTTGCCATGGAGGCATGAAAGTTAAATGGAGCTTTTGAGCAGTAATTAGAGTGGTAACATGTTCTAATTCAACAATTAGGAGACATGAATTGTTATTTTTTTTAATTTTTAAATTTAAGTTTTTAAAATTGGACATGCAGCACAGGCCTTCCAACTCACGAGCCCAAATACACCAATTAACCTACAATCCCCAAACGTTTTGAAGGGTGGGTTGAAACCAGAGCAACCGGGTGAAACCTGCAAGGATATGAGGAGTACATGCAAACACCGCAGACAGAACCAGATTCAAAACAAGGTCACCGGCTCCATAATACCGTTGGATGATCACTACACTAAATGTACTGCCTGGTGTGTGAATTTAAATTTATAACCTGAACATAAACCATTGAATATGTTTATTAAGATATTTTTACATCGTGTACAGCAAAGTATTCCAAGGTATTTCCCGTAAATATTAACAATAGACAAAGGGGCAAAAATTTAGTGGAAGTGGCAGAAGAACCTTAATGAAAGGAAGAGGGTGGACATGCAAAGTAATGTTTAGGATAAGACTGTAGAGTTCAGAATGCATGGCCCTGTGAGAGTGCAACTAAATCTGGGATAATGAAGACACCAGAATTGGAAGTGTGAAAGCAGCTGAGTGGAAGTTATTAGGTTGGGCCAATAAGGAGAGAAATTCTAAGGCCATTTAAGGATTTGACACTGAGAAGAATTCAGGTGTTTCTTGAGTCATGAAGTACAGAGTGGATGAGGGCTTGGTGCAAGTTAGAGTATGGAACACAGAGTTCACTGAAGATCTCCAGAATGAGGAAGACAGCCAGGAAAGTGTTGGAATATTTAATCTAAAGGTAATAAAGACTTTTGCTGCAGCCAACTCAAGTAATGGGTAGGGTAATAAAGCAACAAGGACTCTTGGAGAGATCAATGAAATGTAGTCCACAGCTTACTTTGAGTTCAAAGTTGTAAACATCCGGTTCAGAACAAAAGGGCAGAATGTGTTTTGACACAAGCTGTTGTTAATATGTGCAAGATCTATTGGCAAATAGCTTTTAAAAGGAAAGTGTATAAATACTTAAAAGGGCATTAAGTACTTCAGAAAATGGCAGAGAATAGATGTGTACAAGAAATGTGTACAAGAAACAAATGGTCCTTTATGACTCTTTGCATCACACCTCAGAACTTTAAGGAAATGCTCTTTTGTTAAGTAGGATTTATTTTTACTGAAGAATGTCAGGGAAGGCTAAATCTAAAATCTTAGAATTTGGTTTCAGATTTATTATCAGAGTACATTTTCCAAGCTTCCTCTCTCACTTTCTTAACATAACTGTGTTTCTTGTAATAATAATGATTAAAGGTTAAGAATCAAGAAATATAATAAAGAAAAAAATGAAAATCATTATACCAAATGATGATCAAGTGGTAATTCTACTTTTGATTTACCTACTCATTTTGGATTAAGTGAAGGTAAAGGATCCATTATTGTCACATAATGCTACATTTAGAATGTAACATACATGAAATTCTTTGACTTTGACTACCATAAGGAAGACAGAAAGTCGCCACTTTGTCCAGCCTCCCCTCACAGAAATGAGGCCCCAGCGAGGAACGAATTTGCAACCACTAGTTTACAAAACCAGTGCTCTAACCACTGAGCTATTAGTTGCAATGGTTTCTCACGTTAAGACTTGATCAAAACTATTATTTTGATCTGAAGAAAACAAAACAAAACGTCATTGACTCCCATAGTCATTAAGTGTAAGTATTTAAGTTAGTCAGGTAGTACAAGATATTTTGCCCAGCAGCCTGGCTTGATGCTTTTAATTATATTATGTCAATGAGATTTGGCAGGCTAATATTGTGTCTTGTTTTAAGATGATTTTAATTTAATTATTCCTGCTTGATACACAGTATAAAGTTGCAGCATAACACTGCACATTAAAAGACTTAATGAATTTTTAACTAAGTTGTTGCGCTTGTTGAATAATTATATCCTTTTTTTCACTTAACCACAGTGGCAACAGAATCCTGTATTGTACCCCACATCCTTTTTTTCTGATCTGTTCTTTCATCAAGAAAAGCTATTTTGTATTCCGATTTAAGCTGGGATTTATGTCGAAGGAATAACTGGGCAATATTATGATTTTTTTAGAGTTAGCTGTGAGTTAAGCACACTATTTCACATGCATCCTCTTTATATTAAATAAATTGAGATGGAGCAGTATTTTGAATGTAAATTTGCACTTGTGTTGAGATTGAATTCAACCACTTTTTATTTTATAGTGCATTCCATTTTTAATTACCAAAAAAAATAACAAAATAAGATCAAAAGGTTCTGCTTCCTCCTTCAGTCAGAATAGAATAAAAATTGATATCATATATAACTAACCTCACCGCCTGTGTTTTTGTGAATGCCTGTAACCACAAGTAAATGTGTACCCAATGTAAGTACATGCTGCTTGCATGCGCATTGATCCATGTTATTTTGTGCTTAGAATTGTTCCTAGGAGTAGATCTAAAATTAATTAAATTTGGTGCAAAAAGGCATGTTTGACAGATTGACTTCCATGAAGAATGTCCACTACTTTATCAGCTCTTTCCATAGTTCCCATTGCAACCTTTTTGTCATATGTGTATAATAAAATTAAAGTCAAAGGTAATTTCTGGATGTCAGCATCTCCCAGGATCTGTCCTGGAGCCTCTGATCCATGCAATCACAGAGAAGGCTCACCAGTAGTATACTTTGTGAGGAGTTTGAGGAGATTCAGTATGTCCCTGAAGACTATTGAAAACTTCTACAGGTGGAAACATTCTGACTGGTTGCATCACTGGAGGTGCCAATGCTCAGGAAAAGAAAAAAATATTCCATAGGGTTGTTAACTCAGCCTGTGACACTTTCACTCCATCGAAGACATCCACACGAGGCGGTGTCTTAAGAAAGCAGCCTCTATCCTCAAGGACCCCCACCACCCAGGTCACGCCCTCTTCACTCTGCTACCATCAGGAAAAACATACAGGAGTGTAATGGAGGATTTAGACCAGCTTATGCAAGAAGGGATACAGTTGCATCAGAAGACATAATCTAAATTCCACCATGAGGCCCAGAGATGCAGTTGTCTTTTGTTGGTCGCAGACTGTCAGGAGACCTTGAAGATAATTAAATCATTTGTTCAAAGAGATAAGATCTGAAGTAAACAACTTTTGGGTAATATAAGCCATGGTCCCACTGCTGAAATTTGAGACTCTCCAAGAGATGGCAACATCTCTCAGCAAGAAGAAGAACTTCAAGATTCCAAACCGACGTCCCGGTCTGGGGAGGTGGAGAAGCTGCTACCGGCGCCCAGACAACCTACTACAAGTGTGCAGTTGTCACCTCGCTTTGGCAGTTGGGACCAGTCCAGGCATTGGTAAGTATAATTGGGAAGGGCTTGCATATTGTAGTGTGAATTCAGCTTTAGATTTAGATTTAGTAATAAAGACTTGTATAAACTGAACTGCTCTCGGTGTGTGTGTCTATTTTCTTTCGGTAACTCAAACACTGTGACCAATCTAAAATGAACAAAATGAGAGGTATAAGTTTCCCCAAGACAAGGAGCCTGGAGACGAGTACTCATTGGAGCAAAGACAGCTTCTTCCCCTCTGTCATCAGATTCCTAAATAATCAATGAACCACAGACACAGCCTTACTTTTTCTTGCACTATTTTCATTTATTTTGTAATATGGTTTTATAAATATTTGCACCATGGACGCTGCCACAAGACAACGAATGTTGTGACGTGTTCATGACAATAAATTCTGATTTGATATAGCATTTGTTGCAAGTAAAGCAAATTTTAGCTTCATCTGTGTGCTGTAGTCTTTGTGGAAATGAGCATGAAATAATTCATGAAGTAGAGACTGATTTTTTGAAAATGGGGTGGAAATGAGCTGCTTGAAGACACGGAAGTAAAATTCCAGAATGCAGAAGCTTGGTGTTGGAATATTTTCTCATCAAGGGAGTCTCAGAAATAGTGAGGTAGTTTTGAAGACCAGTGACAATTTGTAAGCTAGCAGCAAGTGAAACTATGGAAGAGTTCAAAGTTAAGGCTCCAAGTGAATAGATTTTAAACATCAATTGAAACTAACCACACAGTTGTATTAAGAAATATCTTAATTTGGATCTGTGGTGCCAATGGCAATTCAGCATCTCAGTTTAAAATGTCTATCCCTCTGCTTAAATCTTTTCATTGCCTTGCTCATCCTGTGCCCATAAAGAAAAACATACTGTACTATAATATTTGAAGAGCATTGGCTTTTTCCAGGTTTGGTATGTTGGCCATATCTTTTTTGCACTACCAATAAGTGGAAATTCTGCCTCACCCACAGAAAAAAGTTATTAAGTCCCTGCATAATCTCTTCACGCTCCTTAGATACTCAGCTACATCCACAGTGACCGAGGGTCCTCATTCATGAATGAGGAGTTGTGCCAATACCTGCTGGGCAAAGGCATAGCCATGAGCAGGACTGCCAGCTAAAGGTCCTGAGGGAATGGCCAGGTGGAAAGAGGGAACAGCAATATTTGGAAGGCAGTCCTCCTGGTCCTCAAGTCAACAGGGCTGCCTGTGTCCCAGTGGCGAAGTCCTCCCTGAGGTGTTTCCCACCACCAAGTCCCTCCTCTGTACTACAACAAATGCTACCCTACATGAAAAATTATTCTCCTTCCCCAGGAGGTCAGCATCAGGAACCAGTCTGGCTGATGACCCCAGGGCATGTGCTACTCTAGACACAGAACCCATAAAGCAGACCCCTGGTCGAGAAGGTCCACCTCCTCCAAACGAACCCCTAGTATATCTATGTGCAGTACCAGGATGGGTGGAGAGACAATGTCTCTGTCCGGGACCTGGCACATGCAAGAGCCCCTACAACTGAGGCACTCACTGGACTCCTCACGGTCAACTAGCCCTTCCCCCACAACTACCAGGGACACAGTCGGGAATCCAACCCCACCATTGGCACAAGTTGCATCGCCCCAACCCCAACCCATAACTCCCCACCCTGACCCAGCCTCCACTCATTCTGTTCAGCCATGCAAATCACAGCCCATCTCTTGGAGCACTGCACAGGAGGCAACACTACGACAATCAATTCAACGGATGAAACCACCAAACAGGCTAAACCTGTAAATAGATTTGCAGGACTTTGCTTTTTTTTAAAAAAAAGGGGTGAATGTAATATGTGCATTGTTCAGGTTGGCCCTGATGCTATAACTCTTCCTTTTTAGATTTCCTAATTAAAACTCCTCCCTCAGTGGTGCCTTGGAATTGGGCCATCAACATATAAGATATACCTGTAATTTTATAGCAATTAAAGCCTGTTGATCTCAATTTCTGATCTGTCAGGTTTAATTGTTAGCACTAAAGTCACAAACATAATGTTTAGAAAGAGAGAAATAAAAGCAATACATTGTTACTAAATGGTCAAGTGATGGAGACTTCAATTCAATGCTTGTCTTTTAAATGGTTGGACCATGTGTCACTTGTATGAATTACAAACTGCTACTCTTTATAATTATGGCAAGAGCAGACAAATCCTGATTGAATCACACATGCCAACCCACCTATTTTGACCCCATGTAAGTCTGCATCTCACTTTTATCGAACACACAATGATCTATGTCTCCGTATCCCCTTGCAGTTTGTACCTTAATCTAAACCCATAACCTAATGAGTTGATAAGCACTGGGCTTCTTGTGCAATTATTTTCTATTACCTTTGACTGATGACTGCAAGAAATGCTATCTTTTCTTGGCTAGACTTGCCAACATGTACACCAGTTTGTATGGAACACTTAAGCATGTATTTTGCTTTATTTGCATGATATTTCTTGTAATTCTTATTTCACATGGTCATTTAGAAAAAAAAGCATCGGTTTCTGGAACTGACTGCCTTTGTATATTTCATTGAATGCCTTTCCTCCTTCCACAAGTTTCACAAGAAATATTTTTTTCTTGACAATTGAAACATAAAATTCAAATATAAATACAATTTTACTAGTAAACGAGTTGTTTATGCTGTATACAACTGATTTTTAAATTGTGCAATGACACTGCAAAGAAAATGCTGTTGTTACATATCTCAACTGAAGAAAAAAGCTCTGCTATTTATGTGTGGAGGATGATGTGAAAAGAACTGACACAAATAGTGAGATGACTCTGCTTCAGGATATTAACTTTAGGAGATGAGTAGCACCTTAATTATAAACTAATGCTCTGCATCCTTTTACTTAACATGCTATAATGTTCTGTGCTCCAAAGAAAAGATGAATTGATTGCCACATTTAATTACAGTTTTAAATGCTTTTTTCCATAAACAGCCTGGAAAAAAAAAAGTACACCATGTGAAGGCTGTAAAATTAGATAAATTATGTTGAGATAACAATCCTCCAAACTAAGAAGACATGTGAAATTAAGCTCAAAGATTTCAAAAGTGTAACCAATAATGACTGGAACTTGTACTCAGCTACAGCAAAGATGAATGTGTGATCAAACTCAGTGGGAAAGCTGGAAAGCAGTAAAGATGCATTACAACTTATTGATTCTCCTGTAACTGAAATTTATTTTCAGTATGATATATACCCTCATGTGGGTGTGTCATGTGATTACATGATAGAAAGGAAGAGCAGCAGTGAAAATATTACTGGTAGCGTTGAAGTAAAAGCGCTAGAGTACTGGAGGAACTCAGCAGGTCTCACTGTGTCAATAGGAGGTAAAGATACATAATTGATGTTTTGGGCCTGAGCCCTTCTTCAAGGTATCACTTCACTGACAACATTGGACAATGTTCTCTGAGAGCAAGCAGAGTCAGGATGGGACTGTGGTCCTCCTTATCGATGTAATTCAATATATTCAATGAACCCATAGGAGGATTTAGTCTATTTCTAAAGAAACCCAGATTACTCGATCTGTGAAGCGACAAGTCTACTCATTGCACCTCTATGCTACTAAAATTGGGAATAATCAATGTGCAAGTCTGGCCCATTCATAAACAAACTGGATATTGCCAGTCAAAGTATTACTTTGCTGTGGTTTACTATGAAGTCAATGAAGTGAGTGTGTCAACAGAGTACAATCTCATCAAATGAATAAATGTATTCCATTAGAAAAAATAACATATAGTTTAAGAAATAATATTGAAATATTCGAACAAGTATGGGAGCCTTACATTAAATACAATAGCGAAAACCTACTGGGGACAAACATTACCTAAGTTGATGGAAGGAGAAGGAAAGAAAAGAATGGACTCTGTAGAATTTCTGGTGTATTTTTGTTGAATGACAACATTGTCTGACTGAATTAATGCAACCTAGATTGTATACCTAAAATGGATGAGAGGGGGGGGGGGGGTGGCTTGGGAGGAGGGAGGGGGGGGGGGGAGAAAAAGTCACTGTAAATGTGTGAAAAAGAAAAAGTGTATATCATGGCTAATGTGATTTATGGTGTGAAAAATAAAAAATTTAAAAAAAAAACAAAAAAAAACCTGATTTACCAAGAGGTGCTTTTCTGCCTGTGAACTCAGTTCTATTAACGTAATTTGTATTTTTATATAACCTCATTCCATTTCAGTATTTGTATAGCCAGGTCTCATTAATGACATTGAGATTTTGTACCATTTTGTGATTTTAGGTTTTCAACATGGCACTTGAAAATTTATCATGTTGTACTGAGCTATAGAGTTCAGGATATCCTCACTTAATCACAGTTAGTGCTGAATTATCTGATTTTGGTAAGATTGGCAGCATTTTGGCCAAAATTCCTTGAAAATGAAGGGGAGAACAAATCAGGGTTCCTTCTCATCGTTACTTTCTGTTAAACATTGAAGTAGCCAGGATTGTCATCAATAATGTCCACATGGCCGATCATGGCAAAAAACCACTAGAATTACGTTAAAAGCTCTATCTCGATCCTAACATTAAGAAAAGACAATGGTCAAGAAATTCAGTTGCTTAAAGCAACTTTTCAAGTAGATTTTATGAAATGTTCTACAGCTAAATATGATTGAGAAGCAATGAGAGATCTGAACATGGAAATATGCAATAATGTTGACTTCTTTGAGGGAAGGAAGCTTAATGTCAATGTTAATATATGGTCTAGAAATAATTGCAATATTTGTATATATATGGGTCATGTTCCAGAATGGAGGACCATCGCCTTCCCAAGATCGTGTTATATGGCGAGCTCTCCACTGGCCACCGAGACAGAGGTGGACCAAAGAAGAGGTACAAGGACTGCTTAAAGAAATCTCTTGGTGCCTGCCACATTGACCACCGCCAGTGGGCTGATATCGCCTCCAACCGTGCATCTTGGCGCCTCACAGTTCGGCGGTTTGCAACCTCCTTTGAAGAAGAATGCAGAGCCCACCTCACTGACCAAAGACAAAGGAGGAAAAACCCAACACCCAACCCCAACCAACCAATTTTCCCTTGCAACTGCTGCAACCGTGCCTGCCTGTCCTGCATCGGACTTGTCAGTCACCAATGAGCCTGCAGCAGACATGGGCATACCCCTCCATAAATCTTCATCCGTGAAGCCAAGCCAAAGAAAGGTTCTATTAAATGAACATTTAATAGAAATATTTATTCCATATGGAATAAATGAAGTATTTATTCCATATGGCTTAATGTCTCAAATAAAACAGTACATATTCACATTCATAATCTATTAAGTAATATTTCAGCATATATAAATATATAGATAGAAATGATAAAATAGCTATTTAAAAATAAAGAATAAAACACATTGAAAGTTTTGATCAGATGCAAAATTATTAAGGATATGTTAAATGAACACTGTAGGGAAATGAAACTGAATGAATATACTGTCTTTACAACAAGTAAAATATGGAAGTCTGAATATTCTCTCTCAATCACTAACCTTGGGTCCCACAGCTCTATGTAATTAAAGCTCTTCTGTGTGTGAAGTCAGTTTAGCAATGCCTGACATCTTGGCCATGCATGATACAATTAGCTAGCTGGAGGATTGCACACAGGTTGTTCCATAACCTTGTATATGCACGTGCGCGCACGCCCACACACACACATTTTGAGAACGTGAAGAACTTTTGGGGTTGTTGCTTTTTTTTTTGCTGCTCTGCTCTATTAGTGTATTCTGTCATTTGGAAGTAATGTTCTGATTGCTGATTGCTTTCTGCTTCCTTGGAGAAAATTTATTTTTCACATGGGTATCATATTATGGCAAAAATATGGTATGTTAAAGGAACATGTGACTTCAGTGATTTATGGCATACAGAAGAAGAGAACCAGCCAGAAGACTACATCAAAGGCAATCTCCTCATCTCAAACGAGAGCATGGGCAACACTAGGTGTGGTTGGGTCACAATGTCTGGTGACCTTTACCTTATAAAGTTGTTCTGGGCTGTAGCAGGTGAGATCACTAGTAAATTACAGTCATATTGTTTATGACACAGGACCACAGGCAAGAGGCCAATTTATCTATATTGCTGTCTATGCTCAGTATCAACAGCATGAAGCATTCCTGATTAAATCTTATTCTATCCCAGAATAAGATTTTAGTCCTGGCCATAAAGTGTGCATTTTGTTTGAGTGGGTGGTAGCATTCAATCATCCTGCATCTGATTTCTGTGTTATTGTTTTCCTAACCATCAAGTCCCATGCAAGACAGCTACTTGGTAATGAAGAATATTCCCACCAAGCATGGTTCATGATTACTGTTTGTAGCCTGATGCAGATGCTGGCACAGAGGGTGTCAATTAGCAGGTGAAATTACTCGAGAAATACTTCCAACATGTGAGACATTTGAGAGAATTTCTTGTGCATTACGAATCTTTCCTCCTGATTTCAATTTTAAGTTTAGTTTTTTGCACTATATCTCATACAGTGTAAAGTGCACTTCTGTGAGCAGTCAACAGGTTATCGTTAACTTTCATACAGCCATGTAAATGTAGACAGGTAAAGAGTACAATTTATAGAGAATACAGTTATATTGAAAAGGAAGATCTATGTCCCAAGAAAGGATAGCATGATTAATTTTGGGTTCATTCAGGATCCTGATGGCTGCAAGGACAGAACTGTCTTTGAGTCTACTGGTGTGCACTTTCACACCCTTGATCCTTCTTTCTTATAGGAGGAGGAGAAAAGGGTGGTAATGATGATGGGTTCTTCAGTAATGGGTTTCTCGGTAAGTTCCCTGCTTTTCCTCGGCACCTCCTACTGTAGCTTGCTCCAATCTTGAGAACAGCTCCAAACCAGGTTGCGATGCATCTAGCAAGCATGCTTTTGATTGTGCACCAGTTGATGTTGTTGAGGGACATGTGAGACATGCCAAACTTCCTTAGTCTTCTAGGACAATAAAGGCATTGGTTCACGATTGTAATTGTCCACATCAACTTGCTTGTCCTACATCAGGTTATTGAAGATACTTATTCATATGTATGTAAAGCTATCTTCTCTTTTCACTTCAGCATCATTTATGTAGACAGGGGTGTGTGGTTTCCTCCCCCTCTCCAGAGCTCAATGACCATCTCCTTCATTTTATTTATGCTGAGGGAGAAGGTGTTACCTTGGCACCATGAACTGAACTTTCAATCCCTTTCCTGCATTCTGTTTTATCATTATTTAATCTCTGACCCACTCCTGTTATGTCGTTAGTGAATTTGATGTTGGAACCGTATTTTGCTGTACAGCTGTGAATATATTGGAGTATAGTAGGGGAGTGAATACACATCCGTGAAGAGCACAGGTGTTGAGTGTGATAGTGAGGGAGGTGCTGTTACCCACCTTCATCTGTTAGACAGGAAGTCAAGGATTCATTTGCTAAGTCCTAGATTCTGGAAATGGTGTTGCTTGGGTCTATGGTATTGAAAGCAGAGCTGTTGTCTGAACAGTAATGTAACACAGGTGTCCTTGGCATCCAGGTGTTCCCAAGCTGAGTGAAAAGAAGGGATGTAGTATCCACTGTAAATCTGTTAGGGTGGTCAGAAAATTGAAATGGGTCAAAGCTGCCTGGTAGGTTCGAGTTAATGTATCTAAAGGCATGTTGTGATGCAACTGGTCAATTTGGCCCTTTATTGTGCATTTCATCAGTACTCATATGATGGTGGCCTTCTTGAAGCAGATGGCAACCATGGCCTGTTGCAGGGAGAGATGAAAAAAGGATACATGAATACGTCCACCCAGTCGATCTGTGGAGACAGGTCCTGGATCTTTGTTTGGGCCAGTCATTTTCCACAGGTACACTCACCAGAAGTCTGAGCTGACACTATTTGCTTATTCATATCATGCACTGGATATTCACTGGAGATGCACTGGACATGCACTGGCAAAGGATTAGGATATATTTTAGATCTTCAAAAAATAAACCTTCTTCTTTGAAAAAGAAAAGCTCTGTAATGAATGAATGGAAACAACATGAAGATCTTCCTTTAAAAAAAAGGTACCACATCAGTTTAAAACATGGATGCATGTCTCATTTCATGTTTACCCAGAATTTACATGAGATTTTTTGGATTGAAATAAAGTAATGAAGACTGATTGGTAGAAACAGTTAAATGTTGCACCACAGATGTACAGAATAAACATTTTCGAATTTGACAAAGTAACAGGGGCCAAATCAAACTTTCATTATTTTCAGGCTTCCAACCAAATATTTATATTCTAAGATTTCTAGGAAATATATTTTTATTTTAAGCTAGTTGTGGTGCACTGTTAGCCAGAATCAGACACACGCAAAGATAAAGTCTGTACAATAGACTTTAATCCACAAAGGCTGGCTGTGGCTGCAGCAACTCTGGGTGAGGACTTGGGAGGCCAGCGCAGGCTTATATCCCGGTGGGTGATTGACACCCAACCGGGTGGGGCTTGATCCTTCAGGGCGACTGATTGACAGCTGGCCAGGTGTTGTCCCCTTACACTCCTGCAGGTACAGAGGTTGCCCCTTGCAGTTGGCCGGCGGTACACTCCTGCAGGTACAGAGGTTGCCCCTTGCAGTAGGCCGGTGGTGTACCACCACATTAGTTAATTGCTGTTTTCAGAATCAGAATTTATTGTCAAGAACATGTTACAAAATTTGTTGTTTTACGATAGCACTACAGGTGCAAATATTGCAATAATTTTCATTTAAAAATAAATCAGTGCAAAAAGAGAAAGGTAGGGTGTGGTTTATTGTCTATTCAGAAAGGTGATGGCTGAGGGGAAGAAACTGCTTTTGTGCTGCTAGGTGTTCATCTTCAGGTTCCTGCATCTCTTTAATCATGGTGGCAGTATAAAGAGGGCATAGCCTGGATGCTGAGGGTCCTAAGGTTTGCTTTCTTAAGACACTGCCTCTTATTGATGTCCATGATGGAGTAAAGACTGATGCCCATGATGGTGTTGGCTGAGCTCAAAACACACTGTAATCTTTTATCTGTCCTGTGCACCTCCACACCAACAGTAATGCAACTGGTCCGAATGCTCTCTACAGCACATCTGTAGTAATTTGCAAGAGTATTTGGTGACGTGCCAAATTTCCTCATTCTCTTCACAAAGTATAGCTGCTGGCAAGCCTTCTTCGTGATTACATCAACATGGAGGCCCTGGAACAGCTCTCCTGAACAGATCTTCGGAGATGTTTGCAGCCGTGAAGTTTTTAAACCTTTCCACTGGTGACCCCTCAATGAGGACTCGCTCATGTCCTTCTGATTTTTCCCTCCTGAAATCCACAATCAGCTCTGTAGTTTTGCTAATGTTGAGTGCAAGGTTGTTGTGTGACATGAGTCAAATAGCTGATCTACTCACTCCTGTACACTTCCTCATTGCCATCTATGAATCTGCTTACAATCATGATGTCATCAGCAAATTTTGTTTTGATCTCCAATTTCAATTTAAAAAAAAACTTTAAAGTTTGTTTGACTGTTGCTTGTTTAGACCTGGCAATCATGTTATGGCATCACTATTTACAGCTAGTCATTTCACCTGAGTTTGAACAATTTAATATAATTATTTTGCTTCACACGCCCGCCCGCTGCTGCCTGGTCAAGAACAACAGGGACCAGAATGAGTCTTGTGACAAGGACACAAAGACCTGGGAATTGGAACAGTGGTATAGGGAGCAGATGGGGCCAAGGCCACAGGAACCAGACCCAACCTGAGGCAAGACTGGCCTAGGTAAATAAGCTAAGAGACCTGTGTGGGCTTGAGCTGAGAAATCACAAACCCAAAGTTCAGAAACAAAACAGTGCCCAGTAACAGAGACCAGCGATGTCAGGGAGACTATCAGGCCTGTTTCTGGGACCAGGAACCCAGCCACCATGTCATATGTATGACAAGTTGAAAAAAAAATAAATGCAATGCATACTTCTTTTCTGAATGGCCTCGAGTACTGATTACTGAATGTAATAACTAACACTTGAGCAATGGAATGCTTTTGTAAAATTTCATGGTTCCATGAGTGGCAGATCCTGTTTTGTATTTTTGTCATTCTATAAAATGTTCATTATTATGCAAAATGATTTATCCCAGAGATTCTGTGTGCGCCTCTTAACTGCTTTTATACAATAGGATGTGATCCCATTCATAATCTATTCTAGAGTGTTGGAAAATAATGCTGGAAATCTACAAGGTCTAAAACTATTTTCTAAAAGTTAAATATTATTGGCACCATTTAATTTGAATTATGTCAATTTCTAATATTTGTATTATTAACTCGAAGTACTCGAGATGGCAGAGGTCGACAGCATCGAGACCACGCTGCTGAAGATCCAGCTGCGCTGGGTGGGTCACGTCTCCAGAATGGAGGACCATCGCCTTCCCAAGATCGTGTTATATGGCGAGCTCTCCACTGGCCACCGTGACAGAGGTGCACCAAAGAAGAGGTACAAGGACTGCCTAAAGAAATCTCTTGGTTCCTGCCACATTGACCACCGCCAGTGGGCTGATATCGCCTCAAGCCGTGCATCTTGGCGCCTCACAGTTCGGCGGGCAGCAACCTCCTTTGAAGAAGACCGTAGAGCCCACCTCACTGACAAAAGGCAAAGGAGGAAAAACCCAACACCCAACCCCAACCAACCAATTTTCCGCTGCAACCGTGTCTGCCCGTCCCGCATCGGACTTGTCAGCCACAAACGAGCCTGCAGCTGACGTGGACATTTACCTCCTCCATAGATCTTCGTCCACGAAGCCAAGCCAAAGAATTTGTTGATAACATCAAACACCAAATATGTATGGGGTACTTCCTGACTCATGACTGTGTGTAATTGGGACTGAAGGTTCGGACACATCTCGAAATGGACCTAAGTCAGAATTTTGCACGCGCGCGTGGAGTACCGAAGTCTTAAAGCAACAAATCTTTTATTCAACATAGATTTGATTATAACAACTTAGCTTCCTAAATTTGTCGATCAGCTTTGGCGAATCTTTCCACATTCTGTTAGACGGCATCCAGGGGTCATTAGGCTAGGCGTGGCCATCTTGATTCCTGTGCACATACACAAGTCTTCGGTTGCCACATGCACAGTGGGTTCACACATGGGTGTTCGGTTGGTGCATGTGCAAGCATTAGACACACTAACGATATTGAATTCTTGCCCTTAACTCTCACGCATGCGCCATCCGAAAACTCGCTAATGCACCAAGGAATCAAGATGGCCATGCCCAGTCTATGGACCCTGGGACGCTGACTAACAAGGTAAGTATGCACATTTTGGCTCTTTCATGCCCTGTATCCATATTATATACAACATAATCTGTGTAAATTTTATATGCTTTTCTTTATATTTTAAAAAAGTTCAATTGCATGTTCGGATGGAACTAAGCCGCATAGGTCTCAAGTCAGGGAGTAACTGTAATTAAGGTGAATTAGATGTTAATATGCTAGCCAAAGTGAAGTTCTGATGACTATTTTTAATATATTGCAGTAGATTTGAGATAATTGGACAGAGCCAAGGGATATATAAAGAAAAGTGATCAAATCATTAGGAAAACATCTGCAGCGCTCTACAGAGAAGGGCTTCTTTGCATTCAGCTGATGTGATTGGAATACAGATTTGCAGGTTAAAAGAATTAGGACAAGTGTTTGTCCAATGGGAAATAGATGTTTCAAATCTAGATTTTCATTTTCTATCCTGAGGCTAATTACTGATCTACAATTAACTTTGGAGCAAGACTTGTCCATTTTGCTTGGGAAGGTTGTATTGCTGCTTGAATTCTGAAGGGGTTTCAAATCATCCAATGAAGATTTTGCGGTGCCATCCATGAAGAACATAAGCATAAATTATAAGAAAAATGTATGTTAACACAGATCATTTGCAATCGGCATCACCACTGTATAGCTTGCCTCCGTTCTTGGTTACATTTTGATGTTTACATCATGCTTTTTATATATTTTGTATGAAAGTTTTCAACAAAGAAAAAAAAACAGCATATGGTTGTATTGTTCTTTAGTTGGCTGGTATCTTCTGTCAAATTGCTTCTGTTCATCAAATATATTTATATCTACTTGCATTATTTACAAGTACTATGTTGAACGAGGTGATGGAAATTTTAAATGTGTTCATGTCCAGATTAAACTTGATGAGTGCCAATATTAAAACAAAGTCTATTCAACGTTTGAATAGGCCTCGGGGACTTGACATTTGGAATTTCAGTTATAGCTTTCCATCCTACTGGCTTGGAAATGTACTGGCTCAGAATCTCACACACATCTGAAAAAGTATTGGCGAATTGATGACTTTACTCACTGTCCTAAATATTTATTTCAGAGAATTTAAACTCAATTTTGTAAAATGCTGGCAGAAAAATAAGTGGTCAATTTGAAGTTTTTTTTTCAATAAGTGTGACAATATTTTATTATTTGAGTTTTCCTTACAACTTATCTTCAGGAAATAGTTTGACAAAAGCTACAATGGATTTGTGTGATTCTCGTTTAACTATTAAGCCCAATTGCAAAGTAGATTTACCTGGGGAATATGTAGAATAGTTTTACACATTTTCTTTTAATCTGGAACAGTGAAGAATGTGGTGCTATTGTATTGAAATAGACCAAGTCTACTACAAAGGAGTAGACTATTATAGATATTTATATTCCATTCAAACCTTCCTCTGAGCACTCCGGATGGAAGAATTCAGTTTTGTGGAGCCTTCATGAGACATTTTTTTTTATTTGCAGTTATTGATGTTGTCATAATTTATTGACCTTGATCTGCTGACTTAAATAATGTCATTAAAATATCGAATAATGTCACTGCAACTATGCTCTAAAGACCAGTAGAGGAGCAAACACATTTGTTGATTTTGATCCCTTTGGTTTTTAAATGGTTGACGCTTTTTAGATTGTAATCTGATTGGAAAGATCCACATGGAACCAAAAACTATATAAAAAAAATATATGTAACCCCCCCCGCACCAGGATAAGCTTCTCAGCTGTTGTTTTTTTTTTGTTTGTCTCTTTTTATTATTAGAATAAGGTTTTTTTATATATAGTACTTTGGATTTTTTTTCCACCTATTGGAGTGTAGGGGGAGCAAGTTTATACCGTTTGAAGTTTTATCTTAATTTATGTGATATTGTATTTTCATTTTTATTCCCTTTGCTTCATTGTATTGTATTTCTTATAAAACCCAATAAAAAAATATAAAAAGGAAGGAAAGATCCATGATCCTGTAGATTAGAATATCTGATTAAATCTAAAATTGATTTCTGTCATTTCCTTCTGGCAAACACATGTAGTTGAAATATATTTTCCTCATTAATCGCAATGATTTGCGGCTGATTGAGGAAAGCACATTGATTCTTGCATTATTGTAGCAGGAATCTGCCCCAGTAATGCACCAACCATTGATCAAGTGGAATGATGAATGCCAGCAGCCAAATGATGCTGCCCCTCAAAGGTATGGAGAACAATTCTTTCTCTCCTCTGCTCACTTTATCCCTTCTAGATCCCCATCTCAACCATTTCTCTCTCTCTCTCTCTCTCACTCTCTCTCTCCCTCTCTCTCTCCATTGTTTTCTTTCTTTCCATTGCTTTCCTTTCCTTCTCTCCTTTCCTTTTATCTCTTTTTTTCTCTCTTTCTCTCTCATCTTCTTTTGTTCTCTTATTCTCTCGTTCACTCGTTCTCTTTCCCGCTCTCTCACTCTTTATCTTTCTCTCTCTCTTTCTCCCAATAACCCCACTCCTCATCTCAAACTACCTGCTACTCCTCTCCTTAATCCTTCTAAACACCACCCACTCCTTACTTTGGGTCCCCCTCACCCTCTCTATCCACTACTCTGCCTCACCCTTGCTCTGCAATTCTGCATTTAAGCCTCTCTTTTCTCCCTTTCAAAGACAAATCATTTTGCTCTATTCAAAAATATTGGTATTCCTTTGTATTAATGTGAAATTAAAAGCACAATTAACAAGAATTGTTTTATATTCTCATAACCATGTTTTTTTTAATCATTCAGGAGACCAAAGTATAATATTATGGCTAAAAATTTTGATAAAGTTGTGTTATGTTTTGTAATACTGCTGTAGTGTTATAACCCAGCTCCTTTTCCATCAGGAAGTTTTCCCAGTGTGAATAATTTTCTTGTCTGAGATGTTGCATTTTAGGATGTTAAATCAGGGTCGACTTGTGCAGTACATGGCAAGGCCCCAGAGAATGTTGTCGAACAATGAGGCCTGGGGCAAAAGTACAGAGTTCCCTGATAATGGCCACACTGGTAGACAGTGGTGAAGAAGTTTTGGCATGCTTGCCTTTATCAGTTAGGCAGTGGTTCTCAACCTATTTCTTTCCACTCATATACCACTTTAAGTATTCCTCATGCCATAAGTGCTCTGTGATTAGTAAGGGATTCCTTAAGGTGCTATGTGGGTGGTAAGAAAAAGTTTGAAAACCACTGTTTTAATCGTACCTAATTGACTCATGTACACAGTTTCTTATCCCCAGAGGAAATTGGCCGATGACAATTTTTCTCAAGCAAAATACTTCAGTAACAATTGGGTCTAGAGCAGTGATTCTTAATCTTCCCTTCCTACTTATATACTACCTTAAGCAATCCCTTACTAATCACAGAACACCAATGGCATAGGGAATACTTAAAGTGGTTTGTGAGTGGAAAGAAAAAGGTCGAGAACCACTGGTTTGGATGAACAAAAGGTGGATGCAGGAAGGAAGCTTCTCTCACAATAAGAGGACTTATTAAGAATAATTTTATTTTGTTTCTTGCTGAAGTAGTTCGTGTTTGAATCATTCATTGAATTATAAAATCAAAGCTACCCACTCATAAAATAAGTGCCTTAGTTTCATGTAAAATAATTAACTCGACTTTGAAAAGATTCCTGGAAATGTCAAAATTTTCTGATCGATTTATGCAGTTTTATTTCACACATTTTGTTTGAGGCCTTGGGAAGACTTCTTTTTAAACAAGCAAAATATTCAAAGGTTGAACACAGAATATCATTACATAAGAAGTACAAAAGTTAGTGTGGTCCATGTTTGCTGTAATCAGTGTGCCCCTCTTAAATGTTTTGAACCATAGGAGTCATATCATTTTTTGTCTAACATTATGGGACTGAGTCCCCTTGCAGAGTTTGACCCAACATTGACAAAATAATAAGGAGAATTATCAGCTGTTGAAGATGTGCAAGACCTTGTCAAGATGTACAGACTATCTGAAAACCCCTGGTCATGCTTAATCCATCCCTCTGTATACTCTTCAAAACAAAGTATTCATCCCACTCCATTTCAAAATTATTTATGAAGTCAATTCCCACTACATTTTTAATACATGTGTTCAGATGCTGATGCAACAGTGTCAATATGTTTCTCCTACATGTTCCTCTTATTTTTTTTAATTTAATTTTAAATTTATGTCCTCCTTTTATTGATCCATTCACAGAAGTGAATCTTTTATTTTCCATCTACTCTATCAAAACCTCTCATCAACTTGAAAACTCCTGCGTTTCTTTCTGACAGTATAAGGAAATCAATAATAGCTTTCGTCAGAACTGGGTTGATGTGAATATCTTGGTAAACTATGACCAGAACCATCTCTAAGTCATTTATACATTTTCATGAATGTGGTAGTCAAATTTTTCCTCAGACCATCAGCTGAATCCCAACAGTATATGATAAAATTTGAACATATCCTCATTGCTTATCAATTTTTGTTGTTCTACTTGTACGCCAATTACACAGATTTTAATCCATAGACGTATTTCCTTTATGGATTTGAGCCAGAGGTCAAAAGTAATTTTATTCAACTCTACCTTGCAAATGTTATATATTCCGCAACATTAGCGTTGCCGTTGGCACAATGCTATTACAATACTGTGCTGTCTGTAAGGAGTTTGCACCTTCTCCCCCTGTCAGCATGGGTTTTCCCTGGGAGCTTCATTTCCTCCCACCTTAAAAATGTATTTGGGTTGTTGATTAATGGGTGTATTTGGGCTGCAGTGGCTTGTGGACCGGAAAAGCCCGTTACCATGCTATAAATCTAATAAAAAATTTAAATTTACATTTTTTTTCCTCTTAGTCTCCAAAATGTCGTCACTTTACTAGGTTAATCTGTCAACACTCTCTTTGTATCCATCTTGAAGCCTTTAACTATCTTCAAACATAATTACTATCTAATATTACAATCTAATAATTACTATCTAATATTATCTAATAATTTGTTCCCTAAACCTAATTATGTATTAAAATTAAAAATTACTTGGAAACATTTTTTTTCCAAATTTTTTTTCCAAATGGTTTGCTTCCTTTAAAAAAAATGGGTTTATGATAGACAACTTCAAGTTAAATACAAAGATAATTTCCGATTTTCTAGGTAGGAAGTTGGAGAAACATGAAATTAACTATTATTGAATTTAGAATGTTTCATTCCATAAAAATGATGACATTGCTTTAGTTCCACTGATCTAAAAATATTTTGCCACTGATTTTCATTTGCATTCAGCATCTAATGCCTCTTGTGTCAGTGTCCAATAAAATGGTCGGCCAGCATTGATGGATTCCCATTGCCCTGATACCGTTTTCCATGTCCTAGTGAAAACTTACACCATCTTTGTCACTGACTGCACCGAGATCAGCAGGGAACAAGTACGAATGCAGAAAATTAATTTTCAACGACACGTTGCATTTCATGATTTTGTAAGTTTGAAGTAGACTTAAAATATGACAGGAAATCATAAAAAATAGGTTATCTCTAAATAACGGTACGTGGTTAGATATTTTTAAGGTGATTTACTTTATTAGCAGCCAAAAACCCATAAAATGCACTCAAAAGTGTTCTGGAAGCAAAATCGTTGTCCAGTGGAATTGATAAAAACCAACACCTAGGGAACACAACTGCAACCAATCCAAAAACCACCATGCATCTATATTTTTATTGACACAGTAACTATTACATCGATGATCCTGGTTCGTCTTAATACTATGAACATCCACCTTTAAATACATTTCCAATGTGGCCCCCTACAGAATGTCCTCAGAAATAAACTTCACCAACTGACTACGCTACCTGAATCAATCTTTTCCATCAGCTCATTAAAATACTATTGTTTTTTCAAGAACATTAGTTAAGCTAGTTAAATTGCTTGCTTTAATGTTTTAAAATAAGCAATGTAGTATCAGCAAATTTCAGATTACCTCAATTTTGTGGCAGTATAAATGTTTTATTAGTTTCAGTATGACAATCAATACACATCTGCACACTTTCAGAGCAAGTCATGATAGTTGCAAAATTAGTGCATTGTTGACATCTCTCAGAAATGTGTCAGAGATACAGGTCTTAACATCAGTCAACATAAAGCTAATTTGACACCAGTATTGCTAAATGCAAGTCCAAAACTCCAGCCAATGCCATGCATTAACCTTGCACAGATAAACGCTCATTCATCAATAGGAAAGGCCACTCCTATTTTGGAGCTAGATCGTTATGGGTTGTATGCTTTTGCAGGAACAGAGAGTAAGCAGACTAGCCCTCGACTTTGTGCAGATAAGACAGCCAGGATACTGAAAGCAAAATAATTAGAAGACAACACGAATACAGCTTCCAATGTGGCCCCTTACAGAATGTCCTCAGAAATAAACTTCATCAACTGACTACTACATTACCTGAATCAATCTTTGCTATTATCTCATTAAAATACTCTTGCTTTTTTTAAAGTAAAGCTAGTTGTGTTTGAAGTAAATTGTTTAGTTTAATGTTTTAAAATAGCAGATTGGTGCAGCAAACGATGGCCACTGCATTAATCTGGAGGAATATACAGCACCAGTGACCAACTACATTTGTAAGTGTACTGACAACATTACTGTGCCTAAGACCATCATTACTCACTCTAACCTAGATGACTGCAGAGGTACGTGTGCTGCTCAGGAACTGTGACACAACCTTCAGCGTGGATGACAAGGTAGCCCAAGTGATGGCAAGAGCCAAGCTGTCTAAGGTCATCGGGGAAGAAAAGCCTACACATGCCCAGCGAATTCATAGTCACTTACTGGACAGGACGGATATGCAACACATGTGGAAGGGCATACAAGATATCACCAAACACAAGACTACACCATCTGCCTGTACTGGTGATGCCTCCCTCCCAGATACACTGAACAACTTCTACGTACATTTTGAGGTGAAAAACGACGTGGTAGCAAAGAAGACCACCTCTTCTCCAAATGATCAGGTGATGTGTCTTGCAATGGTCAATGTCAAGATAGAGTTAGGCAAGGTCAACCCATGGAAAGCTGCTGAGCATTCCCAGCGGAGTCCTCAGGGGATGTGTGGCTCAACTAGCAGATGGTCTCACAGACATCTTTAACATCTCCCTGAGAAGCACCATGGTCCCAAAGTGCATCCATTGTCCCCGTGCCAAAGAAGTCATCTGTGTCCTGTCTCAATCACCACTGTCTTGTCGCATTCACAGCCATTGTCATGAAATGCTTCAAGAGTCTCATGGGGCACATCAAGCTCCTGCTTCCCCTGTCACTGGACCTGCTGCAGTTCACATATAGATCCATCTGCTCTATGGAGGATGCCATCTCCACTGCCATCCATCTAGCTCTCACCCACCTGGAAAATAAGGATGTGTTCAACTGTTGTTTATCGACTTATGTTCAGCATTCAATACTATAATACCTCAGTACCTAATGAGAAGTTGAGCCTGCTGGGTCTAAACACCTCCCTCTGTAATTGGATTCTTGACTTCCTGTAGAGGAAACCTCCAGCAGTACGGATCGGTAACAGCACTTCCAAGACCATCACACTAAGTATGGGGATCCCAGGGCTGCATGCTTAGTCCACTGCTCTTTACTTTGCTGACCCACAAATGTGCAGCTAAACACAGCACAAACCACACCAACAAGTTCACTGACAACACGACCATGGTGGGCCTTATTAGTAAGAATGATGAGTCAGCTAACAGAGATAAGGTGCAGTCACTAACGGACTTGTGCACAGGCAAAAACCTGTATTTGAACATTAATAAAACAAACAAGATGGTTGTCGACCTCAAAAGGGCCCGGGGGGAACCATGCTCTGCTGACCATTGACAGCTCAACCATTGAGGTTGTCAAGAGTATCAAGTTGGTGGGCACATGATGGAGAACCTCACCTGGTCACTTAACACCAGCCAAGAGAGCCCAGCAGTGCCTCTACTTCCTGCGAAGGCTGAGGAAAGTTCATCTCCCACCTTCCATATCTCACTACATTCTACAGAGGATGTATCGAGAGCATCCTGTGCAACTGCATCACCGCCTGGTTTGGGAGCTGTACCGCTTCAGACCATAGGACCCTACAGAAGATAGTGAAGTCAGTGGAAAAGATCATTGGGGGCTCTCTTCCTACCATGAAGGACATCGACAACAGTCGATGCAGGTGAAAGGCAATAAACATTGTGGAGGAATCTAAATACTCCTCACGTAAATTGTTCTCCCTTCTGCCATCTGGTAGGAGGTACCGCAGCACTCAGGTTGTTATGTCCAGCTTGGGCAACAGTATTTTTCCTTCAAGCTATCAGGCTCTTGAATTTCTAGAACATTTGGGGATAGGGCACCGTGGACTGTTACTGTATATGTCTTAATATTTTAATATTTCAATGTGTTTAACTTACTTTATGTACATATGCTCCGTGGTCCTGGAGAAACGCTATCTCATCTTTACTGTGCGAGCATGGTGAATAAAGATGACGACTTGAGATGGAATAAACTGCAGATTAATCACATGCTGTGATCTTAGTGCTTTCTTTTAGAGATTAGTCAGTTCAATTCTCAATGACAATTAATTCAATAGACATGAACATGTTAGAACAGAAAGGGTCACTATAGCCCATTGCAAATTATTTAGAATTACATTAACAGAAACAGTTCTTAATCAATTTAATTCCAATTAAATCAATCAATTAGACAATTTTAAAATATTCCTGCTGATTGATTATCTTCGATTTGAGCAACTAAAGTTAAGGAACGATTATAGAATAGCACTCTACATATTATTCTGTTTTTCAGAAATCCACATCTTGTTGTGGCCTGAAAGGTGGAGGACTGTGCATTTGTGCAATGGTCACACTAGCAAGGATGAATTTCTAGGCATTTATTTTATTCTGGATATTTATTGAACAGATACTGTTCTGTATTTAAAATGTATTGAGTTTTGGACAATGTTATTTTGTTTGGATTAGAGATTCTTTATATATTCTGTCACTTCCATTGGTTCAATCACAATCCGATAACTAAAATCAAAGATGTGCTCCAGGTGCGCCCTTAGTGAATAAGGTGAAAATACATCTGGTCATTGATTTAAATTTATGTTATTTTCCTCAATTCAGATATTTGTCGATATTATTGGAATCATTCCACTTTGAACGTCATTGAGTTACTGTTAAGGGCTGAGAGACATTTTGTGAGATAATCCTGATCAAGACATTGAATAGATGAAAACCTTTTGCTTCCCTTGGATCAGTCACTGTAAACCTAGAAATAACCTTCACAGAGGAAAATAATGCTAACTTGCTTATTTCTTTGTTGAAGGCAATCTATTCTGTTTAGCAATTTGATTCTAAACTGTGGTCAAAATTTACATGTATTCCATTTTGCACTCTTCATTATATTGCCACAAATTAATAATATCATAATGTAAAAGTATATTTTGACCATAAAATAATAAAATGAGAGATTTGGAAATGTAAAAAAAAACACACGTGAAAGTAGCTAAACATACAATTAGCAGAGCGGGAAGGCACAGTTAGCATAGCTAATACCACACCAGCAATGTGTGTTTGAATCTGGTGCTGTCTCAAGGAGTTTGTAAATTCTCCCCATCTCTGCTTGAGTTTCCTTTTGTGTGCTGTCGTTTCTTCCCACCCTTTGGAGTTGCGGTGTATTTGGATCATGAGGCAGAAGGGCCTGTTACCGTGCTGTAAGTCGGGAAAAAAAAAGCTGTAGATGCTGGAATCTTGAGCAATTTGCAAATGAAAATAGCTTTTGGTTCAAATTTATTTTTGTTGTTTCCAAATCTTCGCTTTCTTGCCTTGAGATGAACAGGTCTCAATAGAAGAAGCGGCACATTCTGTTCTGGTCAATGTAAAACATTCACACTCTACTACATGGTTTGAAAGGGAAGTGACAAATATGAACATCTGCCAGTACTTTGTCAATGAAAGGTCAGACTGAAAATGTCCATGATTGAGGCCCTAGTTAGACTCAGTCGGCTCTTGTATGTAGGCCATGTCATTTGTATGATCAACATCTGTCTCTTGAACCAGGAACTCTGTTCCAAACTCTGCCATGAAAAGAAACTACCAAGCAGACGGTAGGAAAGATTCAAGCCTCTTTGAAGAAATGCAACTTTCCCAAGACTCCTGGGATCTTCTGACCCATGACTACTCAATACAGAGAAGGAGCAGTTGGGATATTGTTGAGAACATCAAGTCCATGGACTGGGAACACATATGTTTTTTTTAATAAGTTGCAAAACTGCAACTCAAAAGCTACACCCTAATCAGCCTCCCCCCCCACCCCCCTTGTTTCTAGTCTGAAGTTCACAAACTGGCCTCATTAGCCTTCTTAGAAGCCATCAAAACTGAGTCAGCCACCTGATGGACAGCCTCACAACACAGAGCACAGTAGTAAAGAATAAATTTATGACAGATGGAAAATGAATGTTAGAAAATCAAAATTTAATTTGACAGTGTCAGTAAACAAAAGGCTACACGGTCCTCTTGAATGAAACTCCAAGGTGTCATATGTGGTAATGTAAAATTCCAACTCCTGCAGATGCCAAGTAACTTGCTTAGGAAACACAAAAAATAAGAGATAAGACTCCAGAGCAGTCAGAGTCGCACAGCATTAAAAAAAAGACCCTTTTGGCTACCAGTATCCATTAAAACAAATCCCATCTAAGAGCACTTGGCTTTTGACTCGAGTGTTTTCTGAATGCTTCTTAAATGTTGTGAAAATTCTGCTTCCACCAATTTGTAGAAATGTTCCTATTTCAAGCCACCTGCAGATCCCCTCTGAACATCTTACTCTTTACTGTAACCTATAATCTCAAAGCTTTTGAACCTCTTTATAACACTCTGACTCTTTCAGTTCAAGATAATCAAACCAGACTATGGAATGAGCACATTTCTACAGATGTGTGGTGGGAAGTGCGTTAATTGACTGCATCATCATCTGGTATGGGAATACTCCTGAGCACAAAGCCTACAAAAGCTAGTGTACACAGCCGAGGACATCACAGGCAAAATCTTCCCCTCTGATGAGAACATCTACGAGAAAGCTGCTGTCAGAGAGTAACAGCAATTATCAAGAATCCACATCACCCAGCACACACTCATTTCTCGCTGCTACCATCAGGAAAGAGGTAAAAGTGCCACAAGACTCACACCACCAGGATCAGGAACACCTGCTCCCCCTCCTCCATCAGACTCCTCAACAACAAACTCAATCAGGGACTCATTTAAGGACTCTTACTTCTGCACTTCATTGATTTTTTTTTCTCTGTCTCTTGCAATCTCATCTTTTGCTTCCCTCAATAACCTGGGATTAGGCCTTTGGGTACTCGTCGGCTTTCATGTTCTTGAAAAGATCCAACACTCCCTCTTTATTGATATCAACATGCCCTAGAATGTCAGCAGAGTGCTTCCTTATATCACTATTCTCCAGTTCTTTCTCCACAATTAGTTTGTTTACATTTCTTTAGTTGTTTACATGTGTACATTGAGTACAGATTTTTTTTGGACTACAGGAACCAATAAGTGCTAATTCTGTCTCACCTGCAGGAAAAAAAAGATCTCAGGGTTGTATTTGATGTCATGTATACCTCTGAGAATAAATCTGAAATCTAAATCTAAATCAGTATCATATAATTCAAATCATACCATCCCATGCAATTTTCTTGTGAATTTTATCTGCATCCACTCGGTGTTATTACATCTTCTATCATGTCACAATGTACTGGGAAAAAAATGTTGAATTGTTGTCTGTCACCAATTTTGGGGACAGCGGTTTAATCTGGCCTTGTTTATCTTCATTTTCGTAGCTACCAGTCAGACAGAATCAGCTCTTGCTTATAGAAATTAGGGATTTTTTTTTTATTAAGGAATTAAATAAAGGACTGTTTTCAAATATTTCAGACTGCCAAGAATTACAAAAACAAATGAGTGCCAGAATGAAACAAAAGTCTTCCTGATAAGCAAAAGAAAATCAGTCCACAACAAGAAAACAACAATTTAATGACTGTCTAACTCATTTCTTTTATTTGGTATCTGGTTCAAAGCTGGGAATTGGGTTATTATACTGTGCAAGGTGGTTTGTGATAAGATTCATTTGGAATGAAATGGATTTTCATGACATTGAATTCAGCCAGCTGGTGATATTACTCCTATCAGTTCTGGTTTTCACAAAGGCAGATTAAAGCTGAGTCCCAGATGCAAGACAGCAAGCACAATTAGGACATTCAGTGAAAAATGCAATCAAACCCATGTCAAACATATTAATAGGATAAGTTTCTCATTTACAAAAACTATTTGCTGCACAATAATTAAAATAGCAAATTTTATCAGTAGGATCGGAGCTCTAACCAATCAATTATAACCTTAGAATCCATGGCCTCTCATTGAATTTCAGTCAGGGGCATTCAATAGTGACCTTTTGCTTTTCAATAAAATATATTAAATTTATTGGGGGTAGTATTTCTGTGGCCCATCCTATCAGTCTATCTCTTGTATCTTTGATACGAAGAAATGTTTATGGGTCACGCTGAACTGAATTTTAATCCTCATCCTGAATTAGCTCCTGCAGACTCCTTTTATTGTTTTGATGCAAAAGGCCATGAGCTAGGCCTGAACACCTGCGTGTCAGGCAACAAGGCTCAAGCTGTGGATGAGGCTCCAGGGGCAAGTATGCATCATTCAGTCTATTACAAAGACCCCATCCCCAGGTTACCATGACAAGATTAGGGTCAGACCTGTCAAAGTTGGAAGTCATTTGAACTGTTTATAAGTGTCTCTCTTTTAAAAAAAGGTATTAAGATTGTTGTAAATAGATAAACAAAAATTAATTAATTGAACTCAAAGTAAGAAAATGGATAATTATGTTTCTTTTTCTAATATCCAGTCATGCAATCTCAAATTCAAAAGAATTCAAGTTTGGCAGCTGTTGGATCTCAGATGCATATTTTCTAACATGCTACAATGCTAAGTTACCAGCAATAGAGCTTAGACTTCACGTGGAGTCAAGCCACAGAGCAGGTTACAGATACACTTGTGATAGACGTGACAGAGCTGTGGCTTCATCTTCTGGGAGTCCCTATGGAATGGAGAGAAAGGTGAAAGTCTGCAGAAGTTGTGATTCCAGGGGAAAAAAAAAACCCACAGAAATGCAGGGAGAAATCAGCTGATCTCCCAATGTCCATAGGAGGTAAAGAAATTTTACCAAGTATCTTGTCTGAGCTCTTCTTTAATGAATAAGCAAAGAAAGGGAAGGCATCAGAAGAAAGGCAAGGATGGCTGAGGGAGGAGTCCAAGCCAACAATAGGAACTAATTGAATATAATGAAAGGAGAGGTGAGAATTGATTTTCGCTCTGTGAAAGGAGACAGAAGGAAAAGGGAGACAGAGCTGGGGGCGGGGGTAGTGCTTTGATCGAAACCAGAGAAGTCAATGTCAATGCCATTGGTTAGATGGTGACCAGATGAGATGCTGCTCCTCCAGGGGGCTGCCTAACATAGTTAGCATCATACAGTTCCGTACAATTTATTCAAGGTTTCTGTTCTTATTGAACGAAAATGACATCGAAAGTTCAAAAAAACACTATCATAAAAGTCTGGTAAAAGTTTCAACATGACCCAAGAACTCTAACAAAGTGAGCTGTGAACTCCCACTCATTTTGTACTAATTGCAGTTTTATATTTTCAGCCTTTTCCTCCTGTCCTTTGGGAACTTTTGCTCGAGCAGTAATGAAAAGAGTTTCTGTCTCAACAATGAACGAATCCTTAATCACAACATTGGTTAGTTTTTGCTGCTTGAGATATATTTGAGTAACAGGAGCCCTGATTTGAACTTTATAACCATAACTTCCAGGGTGAGCAGTGAAATGTGGTGGCCCTGTGTGAAACTTAACAAAACAGATGGACATTTTGAAAGTTTGTAATGATCAAAGAAATGATCAGTCATTGCTCTGCATAATATATGATATACTTCTAGTAATGAAAATTCATATTGAGAAGTTATTTAATTAATATCTGGTGTCAACTGCATTACTGATTGATAATTATGTGAGAATCCCAAGTGCAACACTTGTCTAGTATCTTATTTATCATTCAGCAAGAATTTTTCCCAAATTATGTTTATATTTTCTTGTTATTCCTAAAAGACCAACAATTAGAAATTTGTACAGTGTATATACAGCTTCTTGTATTAGAGATTAATTTGCTCGTACACAAACTTCTAATGCATCAAATCATCGATTTCAGGCTACACATCAATGTTTGCATTAGAACAAGTACAAAACTAGAAAATAATCCCACAAATGTGATAGCAATCCAGCACTAAGTAATTGAAAATGTGCTTTGAGTATAACTATTCTCTTGTCATTTTGCAATGCTCTCAAAATTTCACTTGGCATATGTAATGCTGACAGGGAAATGAACCCATGTTTTTCCAGGATTGATCATCCGACGTTGTCTAAAGAGTTTGTACTTTCTTGCCATGTCTGCGTGGGTTTCCTATGGGTGTTCCAGTTTCTTCCCACATTTCAAAGTTGTACGGATTAGTTGGTTAATTGGCCAGCTGGGTATATTTGAGTGGGACAGAAAGGTGTGCTACATTTCGATGAATTATGAAATATGAATGTGGTAACACTGAACAATACTAAAGCAAGTCCCAAAAGTAATGTATCCTTTGTGCCATCATTCCCCACCATGAAATTAATGTCTTCACCTTCCAATTTCACCCAATTAGATAAGGCTTCAATATAATCACCAGTTCCTCCATTGGCCTCTAAACACCATTCACTGCCATTTTGGGCCCTTGATATGTAACCGCTCCATCTCCAAGAAATCTACACACTTGGCCTCCAAGGACTGGCTGCACACTATAGTTTTGATCTTTTGGATGCCAATAGACAACCAGTTGTGGTCTGATGGCCCACTTGAATATTGCTGTGATCATAAATGCTACCTCAACACCACCCCTATTTGTGATCTTCCTCATTCCTGCCCTGACCTCTACCCAAAATGAGCTCCAGGAGTGGCGGAGCTATTCACTGAAGGTGGCTCGCTTTGTCTATAATAATATCCATATTACCTCACTGCCGCTTCTAGTCTGGGATTGAAAAGCAGTTTACCTTGCCTCATTATTTGGCTTCAAGATATGTATGATGATTAAAATAATATAATTTCAAAATCATAATACCATGCAGGGAAAAAAAAATCAGGGAATTGTTTTCTTTTTCAAATACTGGTGGGCTTCACAGGTGAAACCTAAGAGGGTGATGTTGTGATCATCACCCTCTTAGGTGATGATCTAAGAGGAATTTTTTCTTGCAGTTTGCTCCTGGTCGCAATCATCCAGGTTTACATGGCCGGCACCAAGGGGGAAGGGTTATTCGTGAGCATTCCCCCCCCCACCCCACATTGTGCCGCACCACCTATAGCACTAATGTCACTCACTTCACTAGTGTCGTTAGTCTCCATGTGGTACAAGCAGAACATTTGTCTATTAGGTCAGAGGACAGAGAAGTGGGACAGTGGCGCGAGGAGGAGGTTCATGGCAGGTAGGCACCACCACCCACCACTTAGCGGGTCTTCGAACATCAGATGATTACCCCCCCCCCACTGCGATTTCCCTAATATCTCCCAATTAGACTTGCTCTGACACCAACCTCTATATTGCTGTCCTCAGCCTGCCAAGCTGTTCCCTAATACTAATTCACAGTGAGAACTGTGGTATCTACTCCTCAAACTGACGAGGATGTCACCAAAAACGTAACTTCCTTCCGACTACTTCTACTACCACATCAACTCTGACAAAGTCCCTTATCACAGAGGAATTAACTAAATAAATGCAATTATTTTGCAAGATATGATTTCAACACTGACCTTGAGGGAATAATAAAGATGAATATGCCCCTAATTAATTTGATTTGATGATGGTTTAGAATTATTAATACGTGAATTTATGCCTGGGTTCCAGCTCCCTCATTTCACTCCCCATTAGTCAGCTGACTTCCAATGTAGAGTCAAAAGAACATTCTGATAATTTGTAAAATTTCCAAGGGAGATGTAAAGTGTACTGATGATTGAGAAGAGAAGAGGTGAAGAATGAAGTAACATTTATATTGATGATTTTGATAGTAAAAAATTGGTTTAAAAATACTGTAACATTAATCCCAAACAGGTACAGATTAATCAGTTAGAAGTCAATCACAAAATTCTGCAGACACCACGGTTGAAGTAAAAACACAAAATTCTGGAGAAGCTCCTTTATGTAGCAAAGGCAAAGATACATAACCAATGTTTTGGGCTTGAGCCCTTCATCAAAGTATGAGAAAATGCTGGGATATGTCCAACCAAAAGGGTGGGGTGGGGAAGGGGGGGATGGCAAGGCAAGAAATGATAAGGGTGGAGGAGACAGCAGCAATGGTGGGGGGGGGGGTGGGGGTGGATGGTAGGGCTGTGTGTGTGAAAGAATTGGAAGGACAGGAAAGGGGGAGGGGGAAGAAAAGACAAGTTGGTTTAATGGAAAGCAGTAAAGTCAATGTTTATGCCATCTGGCTGGAGGGTGTCCAGACAGAAATAAGGTGTTGTTCCTCCAATCTGCTGGTGGTCATGGTAGGACAGTACATGAGGCCATGGACAGACATTTGGGGATGGGAGAGTGAGCCAGAATTGAAATGGTCAGCCACTGGGAGGTCGCTGTGGTTGTGAACGGAGTGATCACTAAGCGGAGTGATCTCCCGGTCTCTTCGATTAATCGGTTAAGTGATGCACTGTAAATTGCTCCTTGTGTGTAGGTGAGAGGTAGAATCTGGAAAGGAAGTAATGGGGATGTGGGATGAATAAAGTGGTTTGGCATAGGATTAGTGTTAAAATGAGTGAATGACAGACATATAGACTTGATGGGACAAAGATCTTGTTACCATGTTGTATTTTTCCACGACTTATGTAGCCCCATCTCATGGAAATATGAAAAGATTATTCTTTCAAAGTCAGCAAATTGATAGAGATTGTGATTAGATCAGCAAAGGGGATGCACAAAGTCTGAAACTCTGATGTATTTGAAGATTCATTCTCTGACGATGCCTACTGCTATGAGATTACTGAATGTAACAGAGCTGTTCTGGTAAATGGTCATCAACCTGAACCACTGATACTGTTTCTCATTTCAAAGATGTTCAACTCTTTTCTTTCTGTCCAATTACAATATCCACATCATTTTGTTCCCCAATTCCACGTTCTCTAACTTTGTAAACCAACTTATTGAGCAGGACTCAGTGGAAAGCCATCTGGAAATTCAAATATACCACATCCATTTTGAAAAATAGCGGCATTTAAGAGACTCTTAGACAGGCACGTGGTTGAAAGATAAATAGAGGGTTATGAGGTAGGAAATATTTAGTATTTTTTGGTAGAAATATACAAGTCGGGACATTGAGGGCCATTCTGTATTCCATTACATACCTCATAGCTGACATAACTTTCACATTCTTTTGATGTTGATTCATGTATCTTTCCAATGAATTTGGAAAATTTTCTAAAGACCTCCCTCATGTTATCTCAGATTTTAGGTTTATTGTCAGAATACATACATGACATTACATACCACCCTGGGATTCTTTTTCTGTGGGTGAGACAGAATTATCACTTATTGGTGGTGCCAAAAAAAACTGTATACAGCATATATATGTAAACAAATTTTTAAAAAATCAACAAATAACAAATGTAAATAAACTTTGCAATACATAGAAAATAAAGAAAATTAATTAAGTGCACAAGTAAGAGTCCTTAAATGAGTCCCTGATTGAGTTTGTTGTTGAGGAGTCGGATAATGGAAGGGTAGCAGCTGTTCCTAAACCTGTTCAGGCAAGTCTTGTGGCACCTATACTTCATTCCTGATGGGAGCAGTGAGAACAGAGCATGTGCTGGGTGGCATGGGTCTTTGATGATTGCTTCTGCTGTCTGACAGCAGCAGTCCTTGAAGTTATTCTTGATAGTGGGGACAGTTTTGCCTGTGATGTCCTGGGCTGTGTCCACTACCTTTTGCAAGGCTTTACGCTCAAGGGTATTGGTGTCCCCATACCAGACCATGATGCAGCTGGCCAGCACACTTTCCATCACACCGTTGTAAAAATGTGTCAGGGTTTATGGTGATCTACCAGACCTCCGAAACCTCCTGAAGAAATAGAGATGCTGATGTGCTTTCTTCCCGAAGCCTTTAATGTGCCTGGTCCAAGAAAGATTCTCCAAGATAGCAACTCCCAAGAACTTAAATTTGCTCACCCTCTCCAGGATTGATCCCCAAATAATCACTAGATTGCATACTTTTGGTTTTCCTTTCATGAAGTCAACAATCAGCTCCTTAATGTTGGTGGCATTGTGTGCAAGGTCATACTTGGTGCACTGATCAGCCAAGTGCCTTGAGACGAAAATTGTATGATGTAAAAAGGCAATGCTAGAGGAGCTCAGTGAATCAGGCAGCAGAAGATGACCAGAAGACATCGGAACAAAGTTCAGTCATTTGGCCCGTTGAGGCTGGTCCACCATTCGAATCATGGCAGATGCAGTTTTCCTCTCAACCCCATTCTCCTGCCTTCTCCTCATGACCTTTCAAATCCTTACTAATCAAGAATCCATCAACCTCTGCTTTTAGTATAACCATTGACAGTCACTGCAGTTGTCTGTAGCAACAAATTTCACAGATTCAGGCTGAATTAATAATTTTATCCTCATGACATTGAAGATTTTTCTTCCTGAACACTTTTGGGAGTATTTTATGCATTTTGGGCTGCTGATCACGAAAATCACCTTAAAATTTTCCTATCATATACAGTTTTTCTTATATACAACTTATTGTTGTGATTTCCTGTCATATTTTGTCTACATCAAGCATTCAAGACAATGAGGTGCAACATGTCATTGAAAATTCATTTTCTGCATTTGAACTTCTTCCCTGCTAATCTTGGTACAGACAGTGACGAACATGGTAAAAGGTTTCACCAGGGCATTGCGACCAAGGAAAAGCTGTATCAGAGCAACTGGAATCTGTCAATGCTGGCCAGCTATTGTTGGACACTAACACGGGAGGCATCAGATGTTGAATACAAACAAAAATCAGGACAAAAGATTTTTAGGTCCATTGAACTAACGTCAATGTATCAGCGACATTATGCAAACAAACCTAAATTCGATAAGAGTTCATTTAACATGTCTCCAACTTTTCCTCTGTGATACTGCAAATCTGAAATTATCTTTTGTGTTCACCTTGAAGTTGTCTATCAAAATCCCTGTTTTTCAGGAAACACATTTTTCACTGTGGCATGGTAGACCAGGAATAGTATGCCTGGACTTGATCTTCAAATAAACCTTTCTTTAATAGACCAAAGGTAATTCTGACAGTACAATGGTGAACTGCATCATTGATGTTTACCTTGGTTGGAATGTGCCTCCCAAGAAATGGGAAATGGTCCAATGTCTCATTGTTTAAGATCAGAAAGCAGTATGGGTGCTGCAGGAGCAGGTTTAAAAAAAGAGGATCTCTGTTTGTTGCCCTTCCTCTCATATATTTCACTGAGCCAGGGAACAGGTTGGCCTCTGAGCATATGTAAATGGAATGATCAGCGGCCAAGAAATGAGGTTTCGATTAACTTAGCTCTGGGTATAATCACTGCTGTTTGTCACGGTTCCTATTAGTTCGGAGGATTAGCTCCACTCCTGTGGACACTCCAGGAGCTAGATGTTACATTCGACTCATCCTACTGGAGTAAAAATGTCACATTCATCATGCAAGAGGTCTTTCTGTTTCGTTCTATTCCTTTTCTTAAAATATTTCAAATAATTGACTGTCAGAACCGAACACTGGTTTAAATTACCAAAATGCATGGTTCTTTGTTGATATTAATCCAAGCTTTGAGACATGTTGCTGAAGGCTGATGTTGATAAGGAGCAGAGTAAAATAACCGAACAAATGATGAGGAACAAAAACTAATAGAAGAAAGCCAAGAGAGCATATAAGAAAATCGATTTACTAAGGAAGATATTTAAAATCAAATGAGGTCAAAATAACCAGTGATGAAGAGAAGTATGTACCTCTAAATCATACCATGTCAGTTGGTTTATCTAATTCCTTTCAAAGGCTTTACTAAGGAACCTATTATCTAGAAATGCAATTCTCAGCAAATCTGAAATATTTAGAACAGCCTCATTTCTTTTGAGTGTTGGAATCACTGTACTTATTACCACTATTTAAAAAAAAATAATGTGGCTTTTCTCTTGCTCTTTTGACCAAATAGCAACAGTGTTGGACAGAACTACAATAAAAATCCTTAAATCCAGACAGCTTGGGGATTGAGTTGGTCCTGATCTTTGGATTTTCTGGATTCTTGGGAAGTACAATAAAATTCAAATATAAGGAGAATAAAGAAGAGATGAACAGGTAAATTTGGATGGGATAAAACACAGGGTTCTTTTCACTTCGTGGTAAAGTGAAAAAAAAAAACACACAAATGCTGGAGAAACTCAGCAGGTCAAACAATGTCTTTATATAGCAAAGGTGAAGATACATCACCAAAGTTTCGGGCTGGAGCCTTCATCAAGGTGATGTATCTTCACCTTTGCTATATGAAGGCACTGTTTGACCTGCTGAGTTTCTCCAGAATTTGTTCGGTTTTTTTTTCTCAGGTAAATTTCAATAGTTTGTTCAAAGAAAAACCTTTTTTTTTCAGATAAAATGCAAAGTCCAAAAAAACAAATTAATATTTATTTTTTCGTTTCTGCGACCTCTGTGCACCTGTGACACTTACCAATGCACGCTATTTTTAAAAAAGAGAGTTTTCGAGAACTCCAGATTCTCGGGTGGTCTGGATTTCTAAACTCCAGATTTTTGGACTTATTCTGTGCTTACATAATCAACAATCAATGTTTCTAATGAGTCAAAATATAATCCTCAGAAAGTACTTGTATCTTGTGTCAATTATACCTCACTTTTCCAACCCCTATTAATCATTCCTCCACAGTCATACGATTACTTTTCTTAGAACTTTAAATAAAACATCTTAAAGCTTTCGTGTTGAATGTATTTTCAGTCATCTTTATATTGAGCTTCCTAATTCATTCTCAGGATCTATAAACTCTAAAGCAGAGGTTTTTAAACTTTTTCTTTCCACTCACACGCCACCTTAAATAATCCCTATGCCATAGGGGCTCTGCGATTGGTAAGGGATTGCTTAAGGTGGTATGTGAATGGGAAGGGAAGGTAGAGAACCAATTGTTACTGAAATATTTGGATTGAGAAAAATTGTCATTGGCCCATTTCCTTTGGAGTTATGAAACCATGCACATATTGAGTCAATTGGGTACAATTAAAACAGTGGTTTTCAAACTTTTTTCTTTCCATTCACATACCACCTTAAGTAATCCCTTTCTAATCACGGATCACCTATGGCATGGGGAATACTTAAGTTGGTATGTGAGTGGAAAGAAAAGTTTGAAAACCACTGCCCTAAAGCATAGTGTGAGGTTTTCCATCATAATGATGTATATTCATGAATTTGCTCTATAATTAGAAATATAATAAATTATCCAGTCTTTTGCTGGATGAGTTTATTCAATTTAATTGTAAGATTAAATAATCCCTATAAATTAGTCATTGAATTACCACACCTCATTTGGTTATAGATATAAAACCCTTGAGGAGAAAACTGTATGTTGTAGGTCTGCATGACATCTAAAAATTCATTTTTGCACACATCAGTGAATGGAGTAATCCATCTCCCATTCCATTACTGACATCTTGCTTGACAAAGATATTCATCAACTGGTGTATAATCAATTATTTTCTGCAAATTGTAAAAAAAATTGAATCAATTAATTCATAAAATAGTGTTTCAGTCAATTTGTTTTTTCTGTATTATCTAAACTAAAGCAAACAATAAACAATTGTATTTGATTTTGCAAGCTATATTTGATTGAAAGTCACATCTGGTTGAGACATCCTTAAGATAAGAAGTTAAAATTGTAAGCCTGCATTTCAGTTTTTTCCCTGTCATTTTTATATCCTCTAATGGTCCAGAGGAATTCTATGACTGTCTTGAACCTGTTCTGTAATTCAGAGAGATTGTATATCTTAATTATATTTTAACGTTCCCCTCCTTTTTTACTTTTGAGTAGCTATTTATCTTCTAAATTTATCATTGAACTGACATTTGTGGGACAGCATTCCATCATCACTGGGCACAGCGATGAATGTTGCTGTGTAGAATTGTGGCCATTGGATTTGTCATTGAACTTCACCAATAAACTCCAGCATCTTTGCTGGGATCACGGCCAGTGACTGGATAGCAAGTTGTCCAGCAAAGAATTGACCTATTTATGGACTGTGGAAACAATTAATCAGAATGATTGCTCCAAGTAATAATATATCATTCCTTAGCTCTACTCTGCTGTTTTATCATGAGGCACTTCAAATGCTTTTAGAAAATAAGCTTGAGAAATGCTCGGTAAATCAAAAGAAGTATGCGCAGAGGGAAAAAAAAACAATGTTAAAGCTTCATCAAGAATCTTCAGAACTCCAGATGAGGTCAAACAAATTATAACCCTGAAACAATATTTCCTCTCCTTTCTGTTTGCTCATTACATTCAAATAATTGGCTTTTGGTTTATTTTTACATAATTAAAATATTTTAATAATCCATGTTCATGAACCTTAAATCTCTTTGATCTTTCGTAGCAAGTAAATAAAACTCATCTATTTTTTTTCTCTGATGGATAACTTCACTTGTTTACCCCAAAGCATGGGTATATTCACTTAAAAAATAAACCAATCCACAGACATTGACAGTACCTAATAGTCTGAATGCATCTGATATTGTCTGATCTCAGAAGCTAAGCAGGTTCAGGACTACCTGAGAACACCAAGTGCTGTAACTTTCTGTGAGGGGCACTGGACAAAGGGCCAACTCTCTGTCTACATTATGGTAGACAAGAGTTAAAGAATTTCATGAATGTTACATTCTAAATGTAATATTATGTGACAATAATGGATCCTTTACCTTCATTTGTGTAATTAGCAAAAAAAGCTAATTTATTGTGTAATCCAAGGTGTTAATAAATTCATGAATGATGAAGTAACATGAATATTAGAAATAATAATAGGTCTAAACAAAGTCAATTATCTGAATTTAGAATCATTGGAGTTTGTCTCTTTGGTCCATCACGTCCTTATTGGCCACATTAAGACCATACCCTTCCATGCTTTGCCTATTTGTGAGATTGTCTAAATACCTCTAAAATAACACCACGTCTTCTTGCAGTGTATTGTGCAAATTCACTGCTCTCTATATTCTTATGAGATTCAATATGTTTTTGCAGGTATGGTAGCCATATTTCCATAATGCACAGTTGAATATTGAAGATAGTTATTCTGTTTTTTTAGTTTTTTATGTCCCTGTTCTTTCCCGTATTTGAGATCAAGATAAGAAAAAGAGTTAGACTTTCCAGATTCTGACAGCTCCTCTTTCTTTCCTGGTTCCTTTATTCACTTTCTCTTTTTTCTTCTATTGACTACCTTCCTTCTTCTATCATGGGGGGGGGGTGGGTGGGGGAGGAAGGAGGGATGGGGTTAGTTGAAATATGGACAACCTGTATCAATGATTTTTTTTTGCCTTATTCTATGTATCTGTAATGGTTAATTATTTTTTAAATATTATTTTTCATTTGCGTCAAAACATATACAGTATTTCTCCATAACATAAGAATAATAAAAACTCTGACACAAAAAGAATTCAGTTTTGATATATTTTCTTCCTCACCCAAAAAAGTAGGAAATAGATAAAGATAAAGAAAGGCCTGTCTAATAAACATATATTTAATTAATTAATTACTAATCAGGGTGGGTTGGATGGGGGCGTGGTGGACGCTGCAGGTAAAGTCGTAGCAATAAAATCCATGTAGTGTTTCCAAATCTCATTAAATTTTTCCGGTTGATTTCTAAAATTATATGTTATTCTCTCTAATGGTATACAGTTTAACAATTCAGTTTGCCATCTATTCATCCCCACAATATCATCAGATTTCCATGTTACAGCTATAGATTTATTTGTTATTGCTACACTTAAAGACTTTTTTGCTAAATATTTAACTTCAATTTGGGAAATTTCTCCCAATAAAAATACTCCGGGATCCTTCAAAATTTGCATCTTCAAAACTCATCCCAATATAATTCTTCTATCCTTCCAAAACTTATCTACCTTTTCACATGGCCGGACTGCATGCAGAAAGACCCTACTTCTTTATTACATCTAAAACATTGATCAGAACAATTCGAATGAAATGGATATCATTTGTGTGGAGTATAATATAATTGATGTAGAAAATTAAATTGTACCATTTGATATCTAACATTAATTGTATTAGTTACCCTTCCATAATTTTGACCATACTTCTTCTTGACTCTAAGAATATATTAAATTTTTTATATTTAAATTTTTTCACATCTGGATTTAGATTTAATAAACCCTTTTTCTGAATAGTCTCTTGTAATATAATATATGTGTTAGTAATAAGTCTTTCAATAAATGTATCCATTATTAGATATTCAAAGGGACTTTGTTCTGGTGATTTAAAATTCCTCCCTAACTTTCTTTTTATATATCATTTTATTTTGATAATAAGAAAAAAATAGTGTTATGTGGTATAGTATAGTTATATTTCAATTGGTCAAAAGTTAAAAAAAATCCCCCCAAAAATCCCTTATTTTTAAAAAAATTCCACATTTATACCAAACATCAAAATAATGATTATTAACTGTAAAAGGAATTAAAAGAATTTGATTTAATATCATTTTAGCCAACTGATGATTCTTCATTCCTCTTTCTACATGTTCTCCATTCCATACTTTAAGTCTATGCTTCAAAACTGGTGGATCGGGTTTTCCTTTTAATAATCCCTTATTCCATTTATATAAAATATGTTCAAAATTACTTTCTCCTATTTTACTCATTTTGATTTGCACCCATGCAATCTTTTCATCAGTCTGATAACAAGAAGACAAAAATCTAAGTTGAGCTGCTTTATAATAATTTTTAAAATTAGGTAATCAAATTTCCCCCTTGATCAAATTTCCATGTTAATTTTTCTGCTATCTGAGGCGTTTTATCCCTCCAAATAAATCTTCTTACACTTTTATTTGAATCTTGGAAAAACATTATTGGTACAAAACTTGGTAAAGATTGATAAAGGTATTGTTTTCCAGGAAAGATATTCATCTTCACATAATTAATCCTTCCCATTAAAGAAATTGGCAAATCTTTCCATCTCATTAAATCCTCTTTAATTTCCCTCAATAAAGGTACATAATTTAATTTAAATAAATTATTTATATACTTATCAACATTAATTCCTAAATATGTAATTGCCATTTAAATTTGTCTTTTTTTTATATGAACATAATCTGTCTCGATCATTGGCATCACTTCACTTTTATCAATATTTACTTTGTAACCTGATACTAACACATACTCTGCCAATCCACCATTTACTTTTTTTAATTAACTTTCAAGGTTTGTAAGATACTATTACATCATCAACAAAAAGATTAATTTTATGTTCTCTATCATTTATCTTAAAGCCCTTAATCTCATTACCACTTCTAATCACCTCAGCTAAAGGTTCTATAGCTAATGCAAATAAAAAGGGACATCCTTGTCGAGAAGATCTTTCCAACATAAAAGATTGTGATATTTGTCTATTTGTAATCACTTTAGCCTTTGGAGAATTATATAATGCTCTCATCCAATTTATAAAATTTGTCTGAATTCCAAAAACCTTCAACACTAAATAAATAATCACATTCTAATCTATCAAATCCATTTTCTGCATCTAAAGTTAAAGCCACTGATGACGCTTTTCTGAGCCATATCTATTAACTTAAAAATCTAACAATATTATCTGCTCATCTTCTAATTTTAATAAAACCTGTTTGGTGCATTTTAATCAATTTAGGGAAACATTTAGCTAATCTATTATCTTGGAAAAAAAATATAATCAATATTCAATAGTGAAAATGGTCTATATGAAGATGGAAGCAAAGGGTCCTTTCTCTTTTTTGGAATAACTGTTATTAACACAGTTTTTAACATTCAAGTCCCAAAGACCTTCCATTTGATCTAACAACCCCATAAATATCAGAATTAATAACTCTTTAATTTTTTTATGAAACTCCAGAGAGAAACCATCCTCCCCTGGAGCCTTATTGTTTGGTGAAGACATCAATATATCGTCAATTCTATAACTGTAAATGGATTTGTTAATTCTGTCTTCTCTTCTATGTTTAAATATGATAAAGTAATTTTGGACAAATATTTGTATATTTTATCCCCATCTTTCAAAGATTTCAATTTATATAATTTCTTATAAAATTTCATAAACACATCATTAATACGTGTTTTATGTAAGATGACCCCACTCTGCTTTTACAGCTACTATTGTTCTCAGTACTTGTTTAGTCTTCTCTACCTCCGAACTCATATTTTTTGTCAGGTTCATCTTCTATCCCTCTCTACTCTATATGTTTGTATTGTATTAAGCTTCTATTTCATTAAATCCAATATTTTCCTTTGTTCATCATTCTCTTGATCTTGCAATTCTTTTTCCATCTTTATTATTTCCTTTTCCAAAGAATTAACTTCAGACATGTATTCTTTTTTTTTAACTTTAGCCATATAACTTATTATTTGTCCTCTTAAATAAGCCTTCAAAGAACGCCATACCATGAACTTATTAGTTACAGAATGTTCCCTCAGGTCCATAAAAAGTTTTATCTGTTGCCTTATAAATTCACAAGAATCTTTCCTTTTCAGCAATGCTGCATTAAATCTCCATCTATAACCGATATTTTGCTCGTCCTCCAATAAAACTGACGTAACTAAAGGTGAATGGTCATACAATATCCTCACTTGATATTCAATACTATGAACTTTTGTCTGGAGTTGAGAGATGATTAAAAACATATCTATATGGGAATATGTCTTGCCTATAAGAATAAAATTAATAATCTCTAACATCAGAATGCATCAACTATCAACGTTTCATTTAATTCATAAAATTTTTCACATCTTTTGTTACCTTATTTTTAACCATAATTCCTCCTAATCTATCCAACTTGGAATCAAACATAAAATTAAAATTTCGAGCAACTATTTTACCTTTTGCTTTACCTAACTGCATAAAAACATCTTGTATAAATCTTCCATCATCTACATTTGGTGCATATATATTAATCAAGGTCCAATATTAAGAATATATTTTATAATTTATCATCACATACCTCCTCACTATATCAGTCATTACAATTGGTAAACTTTTATTTATTAATATTGCTACTCCTCTTGCTTTAGAATTAACTGAAGAAGAGAATACCCCTCCAACCCAATCTCTCTTTAATTTCATGCTCTATTTCCATTAAATGAGTTTCTTGTATAAAAACCATATCTACTTTATTTTTTTTCATATAATTAATAACCCTTTTCTCTTTATCAGATTCTGAATCCATTAATATTAATACTAATAAATGACAATTTCCCTGCCATTAGACATCAAAATTAAAACCTATATCCATTCAGTGACCCCTCCATCACCCCATGCAACCAACCCCTCCCTATTATAATATCTTACATCTGTAAACAGGCCAGGCTAAGAACCAAAAGAAGAAAAGATAAGAAAGGAAGGAAAAAAAAGAAAAAACTCCAGAGGCATGTGACATTAAGCCATCTCTATTACCCTGATCTGTACGGGATGCAAAACTAGTCACATTAGTGTCCATGACAGCATAGTGGTCAGCATCACATTCCCCACTAACTCACTCGAGACATCATACTATCCCTTACTATAAGCTTATCAATAGACTTTTTAATCCATTAATCTTATCCAGTATATTATATCATGAACAACATAAATTAAACTTTCCTCCCCTTTAAGCTCTCTCGAAACTCAATGTACTTTTAGTTACAGCAAAACCTCTCAGTTATATAATGAATTCAAGTATCCACAACCATCTGTTGATCTTTAACAGGCAATGAATCAGTATATAACTTTGCTTCATTAGACTCAGTAAAAAATCTAATCCTCCCTTCCAGGACGAATACTTTCAAAACAGCTGGATATCTCAAAACAAAGGCATAGCCCTTTTTCCACAATACATCCTTAACCGGATTAAACTCCTTCCTCTTTTTCAACAAATCAAAATTTGTATCAGGATAAAAGAAAATCTTATTTCCATTATAAATCAAAGGTGATTTGTCTTTCTTTAGCTTGTTTTGCTGCCAGCTCCAATATCTTCTCTCTTACTGCATTCTATAGGAATCTGACAAGTATTGGATGGACCCTTTGGTCAGGCTGAGGTTTGGGTCTCAATGCCCTATGGGCTCGTTCTATCTCCAAATCACCTTGAAATGCAGCCTGACCCAAAGATTCTGGTATCCATTATTTGCAGATTTTTTTTCAAGACTTGATCTTCGTCCCCTTCTTTAAGTCCAACGATATTATTCCTTCTACTGAAATTTTCCAAAATGCCTATTTTAACTGATCATGCTTAATTACTGTTCATGCTTGTACTTTCTTCATTTGATCTTTAATATCTTGAACCTCGAACTCATTCCCTTTAATTTTTACGTCCACTATTTCAAATCTAGTGTCCACTTGTTGCATTAATCTTTCCATCATTATTCTTCCTGACTTCATCAGTTAACACCTCCATGGATTGTTGAAAAAAATCTAACATTTGCTTTAATTCACCAGAAGATAAAGAAACTTCTGCACCTTTTTTTTGATTGTAGGCCATTCTTGTTCATTCCTTTGCTTTTCCAGGTCTTCATTTTGATTACTGGAGCTGTGAGTGTCTGAAATCTTTTAAAAAATTTCTTCCATTTTTTTTGTGCTCTGCATATCCACAGAATCACTTCTTCACCCAATGTTGGTGGTCATCATCGGGCGAAAGCTTGTGCAGCAGTGTCCAGGGTCTCCCCGGCTTCTGGCCTCTGTCCTTTGGATATTACCTTACAGACAGCTCCAGGATCTTTTCTTAAGATAGGCCTCTCTTCCTTGTTCCTTTTCTTGCTCGGTTTCTTATCCCTTTATCCTTCTTTGGTGGCATCGTTGATGTCTTCTTTGTGCATTCAGACAATTCTTTTTTATATTTTCTGTAACTTTTATAGCTTTTTTCAAGAACTTTTTTCACAACCTTTTTGAGGAGAGCAGGGATTATCAGTCTAACCCCACGTCATCAATGACTGTAGTGAATAAGAACTCTGAAATTATTATGCCATTAATAAAAAGCATTAAAGTTTATAATCATATTTGTATTTGTTTTACCTGATGCATTAAAAATCTATAATAATATTTCTTAAATTCCTCCAAACTTTCCATTTCTGTTTTAAAAAGACACGGGATGGTTAATGTAGTGGTTAGCAAAATGCTATTACAACGCCGATCAAGACTGGGGTTCGAATCCAGCGCTGTCTATGAGGAGTTTGTACATTCTCCCTGTGTCTGCTTGGGTTTCCTCCTGCTCCAGTTTCCTACCACCATTGGAAATATACCGGCGGTGTATGTTAATTGTGTGTAAATGGGCAGCACGGACTCATGGGCTGAAATGGGCCCAGCCCATACCATGCTATATGTCTGTCCAAATTTAAATTAAAATTTAAGAATAGGCGCAGCTATTTCTTATGCTTTGGTGTGTGTGTGTGTGTGTGTGTGTGTGTGTGTGTGTGTGTGTGTGTGTGTGTGTGTGTGTGTGTGTGTGTGTGTGTGAGTGAGAGACAGACTAGCCTATTAAATTTAATTTTATTAAAAACAGACATACAGCATGGTAACAGACTCTTTTAGCCCACGAGCCCGTGCCATGCAATTACATCCAATTAAACTATAACCACCAGTACGTTTCAAATGATGGGAAGAAACTGAACCTCCGCCCCCCCCCCCCCCCACCCTAGGGAAAACCCACACAGATATGGGGAGAATGTATAAACTCTTTACAGACAGCTCGGGTTTTGAACCTCAGTCCCGAGCTCTAGGGCTGTAACAGTGTTGCGCTAACCGTGCCCCCTCTTTAACTGAAGGAAACGATCTATTTCTATTGCTGTTAATCAAATCACTGATTCATCCATCATATTTTAATGACAACAAATCCAACTCTAAAAGATATGAGACAACAACGTAGTAATCCCAATGGACTAGCCTATTGCTCCATCAATAATGTACCTTTCTGCTGTGCAAGAGAGTTTCTTGTAAGTGTAAAATTTGAATTTAAAGGTCTGATCATTTTTTAAAGTTCTTTCATCAGGATGCAAAGTGAATTCCAAAGAATGTATGTCAGCCTTTGTATTTCCTGATAATTGGCTCCAATTTAAATCTCAGTAAACTTTCACTGAGAGTGCAGGTCTCATAAATCTGTCAGTATAAATCGAAACACACATTATCAAATGTAATTAGCATAGAAATTACTTTGACCCTGATTTGCTGCCAACAAGAAGTTTAGTGGTGCTCAGCTTTATTTATTCACTAGCAGGATGCCCAGCATTTCCTGAGGAATAAAACACTCGGTTGTTTCCTGCTGCCTGCTCCTTGTTTGTCTGGAGGCCTGAGCCCTGAGATGGGCATATTATCGCTGCTCTGTTTCCTGCTGCCTGCTCCTTGCATGTCTGGAAGCATCAACAGTGAGGCGAGACTGATGTTCCTCTCCTGTCTCTTGCTTTCTCCTTTGTCTAACTCTACGGACTTGTGAAGAACTTCTACCAATGTTACTTTGCTCTTTTGGGTCCCTATTGGACTGGGTTTGGTTTCTGAGTGTACATTGTTGCACAGCTCTGTAACTAATTGAGGTGTCATTTTTTTTTAACTTTTGATCTTCATGTGACTTTAAACGTTAAATTCAATGTGGTCATAACATTCAACATCAAATGTTACCACAATTATAGTAAACAGCAATGTAAATCAGTGCAAGCTGGTGAACAAACACCTTAAAGGTTAAATTCAGTGACATTTGGCATCAAATGTTACCCCAACTGAACCTCCTTGAACATTTCTAGTATGTCCCATAATGCTTTGCATGGAGAATAGACAAACAAACAAGGAAACAGACATACATGCACAAATAAATATCAGATATGTTGTCCAGAATGTGACAGGAAGGAGTTTCCCTGTGTGGGATAACCAAGGTTGCACTTAGAGATTACTTTACAAATGCAGCAATTCATTCTCCATTACCTCTTGGAATTACCCCTTGCACATTAAATACCAACTAAGCACACCACTGAACGTTAGGATTGTACTACCACAAACACCTGCATTGTTATATCCTTATATTTCACAACCCCTTCAGCAAGAAAGGAAACATGTTCAGCATCACATGTGGATAGAAAAGATTGTTACTTTTTTTAAAAAAATTGCACATCTGTGTCTCTTTTAATCTAATATTTACTCTATTTTTAGTACGATATATTCTGTCCTCGTTACTCTGTATTTTATTCTCTTAGTTTGTGTTTTTATTAATTCATTCATTGAATGCCAATATTGCTAGAAATACTGGCATTTATTATGAGCTCCTATATGATTTTGAGGAGATGAACTGAGTAATTTATTTGATCTTAGATGCAAAAGGAACCCTTAAGCCAATGAATGTGTAAGTTGAAAAAATCCAATCGGTTTCCTACCACCCTTTTCTCTGCACAGGGACAATGTGTAAAGTCCGCACTAATGGAACAAATACAGACATCTATGGGAGGCATTGGCTCAAGATGTTAGGGAACATCACCCTGATCACAACTTCTTCTCACTGCTACCTACAGGCAGAAGGTACAGAAGCATGAAAACTAGCTCCTCTAAGTTGAATTTTCTTTCTAACAGCTAACAGATTCTAGAACCTCCCCATGGTACATTAATCATGGACTACTCCAAAAGCACAACAGGATCATTGCAAATCTTTTTTTTTCTTGAACTAGGATCACTGAATATTTGCTATCTCTCCATTTTTTTGTGCATTGTTTCTACTTTAATTCAATTTGCTCATTATTAGAGTTTTTCTTTACAAGCACCTGTTTGGCTGCAGCATTAAACAATTTTGGTGCATATGTAGATTGTACAATAAGGCCATTATCATTATCAAATCCTTTCTGGACTGAAAATGGAGGCTAATATTGGAAAGCATCTGTGGGATTGCTGGTGGACCCCAGACAGCAAGTTATGAGCTTTCAAGTTTGCATGGGTATCCCAAATCAGTTGATAATTAAGAAGATAAATTTTGGAAGGGCACAGAGAACCACTGTTATTTCTTGGGAAGTTCTGCTACATTATTACAATGTAGTGGAACAAGCACTGTCCATCCTGAAATATCAGACATAGATTGTGAAATCATTTGGAATTTTAAAGACATAAATGCTGTAAGCCAACAAGAGTCACAACACATGTGGAACAGGTGACCAAGATTGAATCCAAAAACTGCCAATGTTTATGAGATGATTACTGAATACAATTGAACCACATTTTAAAAGTATGCAAGATGTGTAAGTAATTGGCTTTGAATTTCAGTGTAGCACATTAATGCAGTTTCAGTTACAAATTATACATGCAAGTCATAATTTGAGAGATGTGGAATTTTATTCAAATTGACTAGAAATTACTGATATCAGAATACATAACTGAAAGTTCTATTTATTGTAGACATTGGTCATTGTTTTCAAATAAATTAACATCTCTGTAAAATTAGCAGAGCAATGAATAACACTGGAACAAGTTCACATGCAATGTTATCCAGACATAGGATTTCTTTCTAACAGTCTCCTAGCTGTTGCAAATGTTCATATCTTTAATAAATCTGCTCTCTCCTTGAGCAAGCTTGCCTGGACAATTATCCTTAAGTCTGGAGTTTTCCAACTGATCTGAGAAGTTGCAACCAGTGGAAGTCATTGCAGATGGCCAATCCCAGCAATGTGCTTTGAGACCCTAGTCTCACTTCAGATGTGGCTGAACTGGCTGTCAAAACAGTCCAACAGCAGCAATTCGACCTGACAGACCAAAAGTAGAGATTAAAAGGCTTTAATCACTATAAACTTACAGTCATATCTTACATGCTGTTGGCCCAATTCCAAGGCAGTAATGACGGAGGGGATTTGGCGATACCACTTTTATTAGGAATCCTGGAAGGGGAGGAGTTAAAGTATCTTGTGAATATCACTGATCTATAGACATTTTTAAAAATTATTATTTTAGAAGTTGTAAAGTATTTAAAACGACATTTTAACCAAAAAAAATTAGATACAGTAATATTGTGCAGACCTTCTGTTGCCTGAAATCAATAATTGTTCCATTATTGCCACAGTCATGGTTTTCCATTGAATGTTTGGCCTCCAGCAGGTTCGTTCCTGGTGACCCACTCACTCAGCTCAAGCACCCAAATTGGGCACACAATCATTGATGTCTTTTAACCAGGTTCAGGTCCTGTCAGAGATCTTCTTTTACAAAAAATGGCAAATAACTATTTTCTCAATTACAGCCTAAATATACAATAAATTATTTGAAAGAAACTTGCATTTCTTCTTCATGAAGAGACTCCCTTAATGACACAGGCTCATCTTCAGACACTTGTTTGCCTAATACCAGAGCTGAAACTCAGAATCACTATAATTTAACAGCGTTAGGTTCATTTTAAGCTGATTAAGTAGTAAGACAACATCTACAACTAATGCCTCAAGGCACTTGAAAGTTTATTAAAGCAACACTCAAAAGTGCTGGGGAAAAAGTTGGTGTAGAGGTTAGCGCAATGCTATTATAGCGCCAGCAGCCCAGATTTGAATCTGGCCCTGTCAGTAAGGAGTTTGTACATTCTCCAAATTTCTGTGTGGGTTTCCTCCGGGTGCTCCCAACTTCCAATACGTATGGAGTTATAGGTCAATTTGGGCAGCATGGGTTTAAATCGTAGGAATCACCTTCTACCGCCCTGTAAATGCAAATTTAAATGCCCAACCACTGACTGTCTAAACCAGTGCTTTCTTCTGAGCTCTGTCACATTTGGACAGAGATAATGAAGAAATGCAACATCTGTCCTGACTCATAGGGTCATGATGACTCCACCATCTGGATTGTATTGAGAACCTTACGTTTTTACCTCGCGACCACACTGCATGAGTAGGTGAAAAAGTGCACCATATTACTGCTTCCGCTGTTTAACATGTGTCTAATCTCATAAAGTAGCTTCAATGGTTTCTCACCTTATTTTTATGTACTCCTGATACGGATTCCAAAGTTATACTTGGTCACTAGACTGGACAGTTGAAGGGAGCAAATTCCAAATATTTCCTATCTTTAAAATTTGGGGGTGAAGGAAATAAAACAGTTGGTTTATGCTCCACTTGCCTTACCATATAAATGCCAGCTGACACTTCCACATAGATTACAGACTAGATGGTGTTACGAACTGAGTGAACAAGAAGCAATAGACAATGAAGCAGACAGTGTTTAATTTTAAACCGCTAATTTTATTTCTTACTCTTAAGCTATAGTCTTAATTCTTAAACTATCCTTAACATTAAATCCACCCCCAGCTATGCACAGTGTCGAATGTATATGTGTGTGTGAGAGATACCCAAACCATTACAGTCCAGGCCAAAATCTAGAAAGTTACTGCAAAGTTCAGTCTTTCAAATTCAGTGTTGAAGCGTAAGCCTTGGAAATTTGATGCCCAGAATTGGTATTGAACTGATGGGAAGAATGGAGTTGTGGCTGCGACAGTCTCACAAATTCTTCTTGTGTTGCCTTTGAAGAAATGTCCATCCATACGAGCTGTGGTCTTAACACTCCTGGTCCTTTTGTAGGCAAGACTTGAACTATCCAGCCTCCATGAATCTTCCAAGACCCTGGCATCGGTCTCTCCAAGTAACTTCACTGTTAGTTACAGTGAAAATGAAGTAATTTCTCAAAGTGACCTCCACTGTAAGTCACAATCAAAATGAAGCACTTTGCTTCACTAAAAGACCCTCCTGGCACAGGTCATTCCATCGAAAAGGCCCAGTCATTCACAGAGCATGCTTTGCCTGAATTCCACTAAAATGGCTGGCACAAGAGCTGCTTCAGAATGGTTCTTCCCCTTTGCAGAATCACAGTGTCGTTGCAAATGTATCGAATTCTGGAACAGATGGTGACAAACCTTCCCTCAGTTCTTCTAATGTGTCAAATTATCGTTGAGCTGTGACTTGTGTTGCCCTTGTGTGAAATGTTAACCATGACCATTCAGTCCCTTACAGTGATAATCCCATTTTACTAAAACGGGAGCTCGTAAAAATGTTCTTTGAACTGATGGCTGCAGGTAATAAATTCAAGATACCAGGCAACTTGTGAAGTGACCTTTGTCCAGGAAAATTGAGGCCTTTATCTTTCCAGCACTAAACTCGATGGCACTGACACTGCATAAGTGAGCATACCTAATTATGTTATGCAACTGTTAGGTACGTATGGTATTCTTTGCATTACTGAGTCAAAAACTAAGAGGACATTCACTTCTTTATGCTCTTGTGTAGCCTTCTCCATAAAACTATGCTATGGAATCTAATATTAACAATTTTGAATATGATGGAACATAAAAGGAACAAGGTTTGTTCCAAAGATCTGTTAAGAATAATTTTCCATGTTTCTACCCTGAAGCATTTGCGAAATAGTTGAATGTTAGAGTTTCTGTTTTGCTAACCATAGTTGTGAAAGGCATTGAATCAAAGCTGAAAATGTTTAATTTTCCCTTAGCTGTGTTGTCAATGCCCATGGCCAAGCCCCAGGGTTTCAAGTAATGCAGTCATCTCTAAACCAATCAAATTCAACAAAGAGGATGAAGTACAATGTTTGTGACTGAATATTAATAAGATAGATAACATGCCTCATTCCACACTGTCAAGAGTTGTTTATGATGCAGTTTTACTTGGCTGTCTTAAAACAAAAAAAATATTGCAGGTACTAGAAAACTAATGAAAACATAATTTCATGTTTTATATCATTATCTTTAATATTTACAGAAATGTACATCAAAAAATTGTGCTTGTTAGCTTCAACTGAAACAAAATAATTGATTTTGACACATTAGAGCAAACATTTCTGTCTTTAAAAATAATTCATCTCCTTCTTGCTTCTTGTAATAATTACAAATGAATTGAAAATGTGACATTTTCCGAATTTATGTCCTAGGAAAAGTTTTTCTTTTCCCCCACGCATATTGTTTTCAGATATATTGGAAGAGGAATGATTATGGGGAAGTGAATACTTTGAGATGGTCAATTATATTCTTGATTTTGGAGAGACTAGAAAGAAAATTTGCTTTGTTTCTGGAAATAATTTGATATTGAGCTGGGATTTCAGTTTATCAATGTACTGATTTATTTTATATTCTTCTTCTTTGGCTTGGCTTCGCGGACGAAGATTTATGGAGGGGGTAAAAAGTCCACGTCAGCTGCAGGCTCGTTTGTGGCTGACAAGTCCGATGCGGGACAGGCAGACACGGTTGCAGCGGTTGCAGGGGAAAATTGGTTGGTTGGGGTTGGGTGTTGGGTTTTTCCTCCTTTGCCTTTTGTCAGTGAGGTGGGCTCTGCAGTCTTCCTCAAAGGAGATTGCTGCCCGCCAAACTGTGAGGCGCCAAGATGCACGGTTTGAGGCGTTATCAGCCCACTGGCGGTGGTCAATGTGGCAGGCACCAAGAGATTTCTTTAGGCAGTCCTTGTACCTTTTCTTTGGTGCACCTCTGTCACGGTAGCCAGTGGAGAGCTCGCCATATAACACGATCTTGGGAAGGCGATGATCCTCCATTCTGGAGATGTGACCCATCCAGCGCAGCTGGATCTTCAGCAGCGTGGACTCGATGCTGTCGACCTCTGCCATCTCGAGTACTTCGACGTTAGGGATGAAAGCGCTCCAATGGATGTTGAGGATGGAGCGGAGACAACGCTGGTGGAAGCGTTCTAGGAGCCGTAGGTGGTGCCGGTAGAGGACCCATGATTCGGAGCCGAACAGGAGTGTGGGTATGACAACGGCTCTGTATACGCTTATCTTTGTGAGGTTTTTCAGTTGGTTGTTTTTCCAGACTCTTTTGTGTAGTCTTCCAAAGGCGCTTCTTCAGCACGATGCTGAACCAAGCCATGAAAGACCCCAACAATGAAGACGCTGTTTACATCCGGTACCGCATGGATGGCAGTCTCTTCAATCTGAGGCGCCTGCAAGCTCACACCAAGACTCAAGAGAAACTTGTCCGTGAACTACTCTTTGCAGATGATGCCGCTTTAGTTGCCCATTCAGAGCCAGCTCTTCAGCGCTTGACGTCCTGTTTTGCGAAAACTGCCAAAATGTTTGGCCTGGAAGTCAGCCTGAAGAAAACTGAGGTCCTCCATCAGCCAGCTCCCCACCATGACTACCAGCCCCCCCACATCTCCATCGGGCACACAAAACTCAAAACGGTCAACCAGTTTACCTATCTCGGCTGCACCATTTCATCAGATGCAAGGATCGACAATGAGATAGACAACAGACTCGCCAAGGCAAATATTTTATATTAGATTTGCTTCAGCTAACTCACATAAACTTGTGATAAATCAGTGAACATAGAGGTACAGGATATAGAACAGGGCCCAGAAACTCCAGTAACATTGTTTAGAATCCAAAGATTGTGAGGACCATCTTTCTTGGTTGATTTAATGGAAAATACCAAACTGACTGTATACAGTTGTTCTTATTCATATTACACGTCTTTTTTTTTTCTTTTGTTCCATTATAAATGCTCTGGTTACTTTTGTAATTTAAGGATCTCATGTCCTTATGATTTGTCTTCACAAGGAACATAACGGATCCAAATAGTGACTAAAATGATTTACTTCACTCAAGAATGATGGCATTAAATATCTGGTTGTTAAAGTAGATAAAGATTTACATAACTTGTATAAACTTAATTATCTCCCTTTGCTCTCGAAGGTGGAGGAGATTAGATGGAGGACTCTGCCCGTCACATTTACGGGCAGAGTCAACTGTGTCAGAATGAAGATGATGCCAAGGCTCCAATATCTTTTCCAATCGTTACTCATTTCATTGCCTCAGGGTTTTTTTTTTTAAAGGGCTTAAGAGTGCGTCAGAAGGTTCCTGTAGAATGGGAAAGTGGCTGGAATCTCCAAGGAAAAGTTGACGTTGGATTACAATTGGGGGGGGGGGTTTAAAAATTACCAAATTTCATAAAGTATTACTGGGAAGCCCAGGCAAGGTTTATTGCCTCTCTTTTTGAGGGAGTGCCCATCTCATGGGCACAAATTGGACTAGGCGATGAGATAGCTGAAGAATTCATATATACCAAATTACTCTCATATATACCAAATTACTCTCAAAGGAAACAGATAGGCCTATGTACACCAGACATGGAAAAGAGTAAAGTAATGTATTGAATGGAAGGTGGGGAAATCCCCAAAAATGCCCTTGACCAAGAAAAATTTAATACCCTTAACTCTGGGTAATAAAATCTTGGACACCTAGTGCCAGAAAGGAATCAGGTATATCGAGGATTGTTACAAAATGCGACAGCCTATGTCATTTGAGCTGTTGAGAAACAAATACGATTGTCCAAAAGAACATTCTTCTGCTATCTGCAAATAAAATCTTTTTTAAGAGAAAAATTGGGACCACCTATGACCCTACCTGAATGTAGCGACATGGAGATTCTAATTTGGAAGTGGAATGTGTGTAAATTTATTTCTAAGATGTATTACCTATCCCAAAGTGAGGATCAGAAGCTTGGCTTAACAGGCTGAGGGAGAGATGGGAGTCAGACTTGGGCACAATGAACAATGAAGTGTGATGGCAAGACCAGTGTCTGACAGTGTGATGGGGGTTGCCAATGCCACCTACAGGTTGGTGCAGAACAACTTCTTGCACCAGTTGTACCTCACACCATAAAAATTAAACAGATCAAAGCCTGAAATTTCAGAAACATGCTTTAGATATAGTGCGAAGGTTGGAACTTTTGTCCACTCCACCTGGCTATGTTCAAAGATGAGACCCTCTGGGAGGTCCTGGAGGACATTGTGAAAAAAAAAATAAAAAGTGGATTTTCTACAGGATCTGGAGATGTACCTTCTGGGAGATATTGGGTTTTAGATTGACCAAGGATCAAATTCAGTTTGTGAAGGTTGTCTTGGTGGTTGCCAGGAAGCATTTAGCGGTTTTGTGGAAGTCTGATTCCCAACTAAATTCTACACAATGGAATATGGAAATGCAGATTTGGATTATCCTGGAGAAAACTACATACACTCTAAGGAAGAAACTCGACACATTCGTTAGAGTGTGGCAACCTTACTTGAAATATTTTGGCACACAGATTGATTAGCCCCTCCCCCCCTTCAAAATAGGGGTACGATAGCAATCCGTCCTAGCAGGGAAATGAAAGTGGCCAAGAAAGTGGGACATGGGGGAGGCAACATGCTTTTTTAGTTTAGTTTTACATTTTTTTCTCCTTTTAATTTTTGTTTAGCCTTTGCATTTCCTGATTGTTTCCCCCCCCCCCCCCCAAGATTTCTGTAGGGATTCATGACCCCACCGGAATTTGTATCTATACAAATTAATTGACTGTTATTTTCAGTAGGGTAGAGGTGAGGAAGTGGTGGGGAGGTGAGAAAGGGGGGGGGGGGGTGGTTTGGGGAATAAACATAGACTCTGTATATTGTATGAATGTTGAAAAATTATACTGTTTTAATCTTGCAAATCTATGAAAATCCAAAAAAAAATTGGAAAGAAAAGAATTTCAGCCAATTGTGAAATAGTGAATTGTGAACCAGCTAGATCACTTTACAAAAGGAAAATAGTTTGTAGTTCAGGAGAATGATTGGGATGAAAACAAATGAAATGGTAGGATAGAATGAAGAGTAAAATTAAGGAAATTAAAGAAAGAAACAAGCTGTCCCTGATGTCAAATGTACAGAACTAAGAGAGGGATAAATGAAAACAAAGTTCAAACAAAAATTTTGGCCAATATCTGATGAGTTACCTTACAATAACACTTTCATAAGGTTGTTAAAGAGCAGAAGAATTTTTCTGATGACCAGATTAAAATACAAAATTAATAAATGTTGTTAGGAGTAAAACATTTCCCAATGAAAACAGATCTAGAATTGAAATAAAAAGTAGAATTAATTTTATGAGAAAAATATGCATGGATCATTTCAGCCTAGTTATGAACAGCCAGAAAAATATCAACCATGATATTATCAAATTCTATGGGGAAAATATAGAAATCAGGCAATTATTTTAATAATAATTTCAACATGCAAATTATTATGCCATTATAATTGATTGCTCATTTTATGAATAATTATGCAACTTAATCTTGACAGTGACCTTTATATACCATTACACAAAAGTATTTATTAAAGTTCATTATGTCTCTTCCAGTTTTCAATTAAAATGGCAATCTCAGATTCAAATTATGTGCCTTAAAATCAGTAATGTACCCTTTGTCTAGTTTGGAGTTCCTAACTCATTTGGTCCCATATTATTGAATCGTCATTAATCAGCTTAACTTGTATGTGAAACACCTATGATTTATTTTACCTGCTGTGCATACTTTTGAATGTAAAATATTAACACACGCAAAGTATGCCATTTCAGACAAAATTCAATGACTAAATTGAATCCACTTTCCAAACAGAGCTTGTTATTTATCTAAAGAGCCCCTGGTGCAATGGTTGGGGTAAAGTTGAAAAATGGCACATCATTTGATGTTAAATCCCAAAGAAATGTTTTGATAGATGGTGAAACAATGTCCCTGGAATGAACAGGCTGTCAACTAGCTTGAATGTATTGGCTGTCATTCACGGACACTGAAACATCCAAAAACAATTAAATGTTAACTGCCATATTCATATTTTTTTTTAAAAGTTTGAACAATTAAATATAAAAAAATAATTTTAATATATTTAACTTCACAAAATTTATTTAAAATATTAATTGTACAAAGCTTGCTTCTCTCCCTTTGAATTGTCCTTCCTTTGACTTGAGTGAAATTACTAGTGAAGAAATGTCTAGCATAACATGGGTTCACCGGCAAATTTGCTGGTGAAAATACAAAGATAGTTCAGAGAATTACTGCTCTGTCTGCTGGATTCTGTTTCCATAATCAATGTCATGAATCAGCGACCGTTACTTGGGAGAAAATGCAACCAGTTACATGTGGAATTCTCAGTGTTTCTCAGGCCAATATCTCCAGAGTTTGAAAAGCCCACAAATCAAAATAATTCATAGGAACATTCAATGGGAACAATCCAGCTTTGTGTTCAGAGTAATGTTTCTTCAACTAGAACAATAGATCATTTGAACTCTATTTGTACCGAAGTTGAAATTCCTCAGTCATTTGCAGTGATGTTGGGTGAATTGCAATGAGAAGACCAATGAACTCTCTTTGTAGATCCTTGCAGATCCCATATCGCATATTCATGCGGATGAGAGGGAATTTGACAAGGTGTAATAGCTTGTTGTTTCGGATAAATAATTAAGGAGTGCATTTGTAATAAACATTGATGGGTAGTGGAGTTTTATCACTCAGACTTGTTTAATAACTTGGACAAAATATGAAAATAATGTTCTGAGAGTTTTCTTTTCTATGGAAGCAATGAAAACATTAGGCAAATTCAAAAGAGAGCTGTGTGAATGTGATAGTACAGATCTAGCACCAATGTACATCGTGTATATAGTTACTGTATCTAGACTGTGCTTACAGCGATTGGCTGAGAGCTAAGCCATGCCTATTGTCTGGGCCTTAAAGGGTTGTGTCCCTAGCCAGGTCGGATCATTCCGGACTGGTCGGCCACCTGTGAAGAGCTCCCGTCTTTTGCTAATAAAAGCCTTGGTTTGGATCAACAAGTCTTCGATTCTTTCGACGAGCTCTACAGTGACTCATTTGTCTCTTTTTTTTTAAGTATGATTGTTGATGTGTTTACTTTCCACTCTTATCCACACTTCTTACTTGTTTTGAAAAATGATTTTCTTCAGGTGATGCAGGCTGGGATTTAAACCAAATAGACTTGTCTTTGTGCAAGACTAATGCCGAGCTGATAAAACTTTAAAACATTTAGTTATTTAAGAAAGATATCTGGAACATCAAAATAGCTATGCAGATGCGCTACTGCTCAGACAGTTCATACAGTCAGATGGGGTGGGGGGGGGGTGGGGGGTGGGGAGGGTGGGATTTCACCTTGCCGCTTCACAGGACTCTGCTTTGGAGAGCATAAAAAGATCAAAATCTGTGTGAAGATGACTCATTGCTCTGGCTTGCTGCCGGACCACAAATCTGCCCTGCCAGAAGGTCATGTTCAGAGAAATCAGAAGCCTCACTTAAAGAGCTCGAAGGCCAAAAAGGATTAGCCTTCGGGACTGATTAGGGATAGTCAGCAAGGATCTGTGCATGAAAAAAATCACATCTTGTGAATACAACTGAGTTTCTTGAAGAGGTGACCAAGAAGCTTGACAAGGGAAGGGCAATATTTAACTTGATGCTTGATTGATTCAGTGAAGCCCATTTGGAAGAAAGCCCTCAAGTGGTGTAAGGTGAATATGCCTGTGGGAGACCCAGTTTTGAAGAATAGCGTTATCTATGGGAAGAAATCCTGCTATATAAAGCATTGAAAGGTGCTGACTAACCCACGTGACTCCGCAATTTTTGGAACGTTTTCAAATAACATATATTCGGATAGAGAAATTTCATTGATGTTAAGGTCTACAAAATAAACCTGGGTAATTTCATGATTTGATTAAAGCTTGAGAGACTGGGGGAAAAATAAGAGAAAGATATTTAGTTCGTGATTTTAAAGTTCACGTGAAAAAGTATATCTTTGCTGGCAGACTGGAGAGTGTGATAATGAGTGACCCTATCTTATTAACAAATCATTTATCAACTGTTAAAATCGATTCTATATTTTAATTTTAATTTAGAACTGTTTCTAATCACGTGCATCTTGTAGGGGAAACAATATTGTGTCAGGAATGGTACCAAAGCAAAACTTTTACTGTGTCATTTTCACCGGACTGATGGGTGAGTAAGTAATATTTTTAATTAAGGCATATCAGCATTTCTTTCTTTGGCTTGGCTTCGCGGACGAAGATTTATGGAGGGGTAATGTCCACGTCAGCTGCAGGCTCGTTTGTGGCTGACAAGTCCGATGCGGGACAGGCAGACACGGTTGCAACGGTGGCAAGGAAAAATTGGTTGGTTGGGGTTGGGTGTTGGGTTTTTCCTCCTTTGTCTTTTGACAGTGAGGTGGGCTCTGCGGTTTTCTTCAAAGGAGGTTGCTGCCCGCTGAACTGTGAGGCGCCAAGATGCACGGTTTGAGGCGAGATCAGCCCACTGGCGGTGGTCAGTGTGGCAGGCACCAAGAGATTTCTTTAGGTAGTCCTTGTACCTCTTTGGTGCACCTCTGACTCGGTGGCCAGTGGAGAGCTCGCCATAGAACACGATCTTGGGAAGGCGATGGTCCTCTATTCTGGAGACGTCACCTACCCAGTGCAGTTTGATCTTCAGCAGCGTGGATTCGATGCTGTCGGCCTCTGCCATCTCGAGTACTTCGATGTTGGAGATGAAGTCGTTAATACTTATTTAATTCTCATGTTCACAAAGATAATTAGAAATTGAGTCACTTGGATTTAATCAAAATGGTATGAGTAAGATACCCTTTATGTCTAATTATCAATCATATTTTTATAGTCTCATGTTTTGGCAGTTTCTTAATTTCTGAAGTTTCATTTTAAGATATTGTGTGTTACAGCATTAATTCAAAGTGCAAGAATCAATGAGTATTCCCACAGTATTATATGAGATATAATTATGCCACCTCTCTAACATTTTGTTGAAAACCTACAAAGTGTGACTCAAACATTTATGAAAAAAATAAGTTGATGATTTCATAAATCATCCACCCCTCAGTGTGCTTAGATAGCTCTGTAACAACAACCAAGCTAAATAGTTGTCTCAATGGGGCAGCACGGTTGATGTAGTAGTTAGTGCATTGCCTTTGGGGTTCAAATCCCATGCTGTCTGTAGGGAGTTTGTACGCTCTCCTCCTGTCTGCATGGGTTTTCCCTGAGGGCTCCGATTTCCTCCCACCATTCAAAACATACCACAGGTGTAGGTTCATTGGGTGTAAATTGGGCAGCATGGATTCGTGGGGCAAAATAGCCTGTTACTGTGTTGTATTTTGAAAGAAAATTACATGTACATGGAAAAAAAAGCCAATGACAAAAGATCACATCGAGACCAATTACTGTCATTTAGGGACATGAGTGATTCAACATAAGTTCGCATTGCAGATAGACACTGAACAAGACAGCAAAAATAATTGCTAAAATATTTGTGTTTGCAGTAATGTTTTTTAAGTATTTAAATATGATTCTTGAAAAAACTTTAAATAATTAAAAGATATTAATTTCTTACTTGGAATAGATTTTGAAAGCTTAATAGGAAATCTGGTTTTCAAATCAAGTTTGTGGTCATCTGATTGCACAAAATTGACGAAACCATGTTCTCTGGACTTCGGTGCAAAACTCGTAGACACACAACCAGACATAGCGCAGATACCGACAAAAAAATACATATGCAGTATTCTTATATACAAATAAATAAATATTGTTTTGGAAATATAAAAACCTCAGACGGTGAGGGTGAGCAGTTCCTTGGGTAGTTCAGCCTCTCGCTGCTGTCTGTCAAAGGAAAAAAAATTAATCATATCAAACGAAATATATAATCAAAACCCTGCCTATTGTACAGAGGTCCCTCTTGTGCATTTCCTCAGTATCTGTATTCCTCATGCCTTTGTCTCTCCTTGCATACCCATGCACGTGGATGCTGAGTTTCGGTAGAGTTTTGCCTGGTCTGAGCCAAAATGCCTTGCGTCTGGACTGTACCACCCCGGCGAGTATGATAGCAGCTTTGGATGGCTGGCTAATGCGCAGCCTGGTTCTCTGTGGAGTGAAAGCATTCACCATTCCACCCCCCATTCCTTAACTCCAGTGGACACAGAAAGACTGAATTCATCTAATGGAAGAGAATCAGAAGACTGCTGTGTAAACCTGGAAGATCTTTTGAACAATGGTGTCTTCACATAGCTTTCTGTGCTTCTGTGTGAGACCTCATATTCTGCTGTACTCGAAGTTGAGCTGCTGGCATAAGCACATTAAAGGAGATTGCCAATACTTCCATGAGATCAGTGATGCTTTTAGAACAATTTGCTTGGAAATTCAGTTTCCTGAATGAATAGTTTATGAAATTCATCTAATCTGAAGCCTTAGAGCTGTTACAACACAGGAACAGTCACTTGGACCATGGACCTCTTTTCAACACTTTGTAGAATAATCCCATTGGTTCCATTCTCTGACTCTTTTCCTATAACCCTACAAATTATTTTCCATCCAAGTACCTGTGCGATTCCCTTCAGAAAGCAACAATTGAGTCTATTTCTTCCATTTTCTACACTTAATGCATTTCAAATAATATTCCCTCTGTTCATTTGGGACATTTAAGAGACTCTCAAACAAGCAAACTTTATGGATGGTTTGGTTTTTCGTTTGTTTTATTTATAGGTTGACATAACATCGTGGGTCAAAGGGCCTTTATTATTCCTCTGTATTGAGTATTTAGAAATGCATCTTCCCACCAATCCTTGTGAGGTCATTGAAAATGTTGTAGCATTATTTCCAGGTCCTTGGAGTTTGACAAATAGAATTTACCTTCTGATAGAGTAGTGCTTTCAAACTTTTTCTTTCCACCCTATAGGTGCTTAGTAAGGGATTACTTAAGGTGGTATGTGAGTGGGGAAAAAAGATTGAGAACTACTCCTCTCAACCCAATTGTAACTGAAATATTTTGCTTGAGAAAAGTTGTCATTTTGCCATTTCCTTTGAAGTTATGCACATAACGAGTCAATTAGATATAATTAAAACAGTGGTTTTCAAACTTTTTCTTTCCACTCACATACCACCTTAAGTAATCTTTTACAGAACACTTATGGCATAGGGATTACTTGAGGTGGCATGTGAGTGGAAAGAAAAAGTTTGAAAACCACTGTGATAGAGTCGTCATTTATCTGCTGGTTTGCAGTTTATCTGAAGGATCTCATCATTTCCAAGAATAGTTCATTGACTCTCTTTTTATTCCCTCCAGTGCCACTTAGAAAAGCCATCACATCTTATCTCTCTCTAGGGTGCCTTTGTTCTTGGATTCTATGATCACCGTCTGTTGTGGGATGCTTCCAATGTCTGTTGCAGCCATAGTGACATTCCATTTGAGATACAAACGGAATAGTTTAAGTGGTGCTTGCATTGCATAGTACTAAGTGTCTTGCTTTCATGTCCTGCAAATGATCAGATCACTTTGTTCTGGCTGCACCTTTTAATCCTGTAAACCTCTGCCTGCATTGGAAGGAACAAAGCAAATTCGTTGCAGAATCACAAAGTTCATTCCTCCCATCTCTCCAGCCTGTATCTGAAATGACTTAGCCCCCATCCAGTTTGTTTCCTAGCAATGTTTTCATCGCCATTTCATTTCCAATCTAAAACCATGTTTATCCACCTCTGTATGCCTTTGCTTTTTTCTTAGCCCATCAACTGATGCATATATTGCATTTTCCATCTTCCTGTAACTCAGCATTGCATATTTCAATGTTTTCTTAGTTCATTTCCCATCTTCGCACTCCATGAACCAAATTTCATCCTTGTATGCATTGAATGTAGCATCTCCATCTTTTGCTCACCATTAAGGGGTGTGTATCCCTCCTTCTAACCCCCTAGCCAAACCTCCCTGCTTCTCCATCTCCCCCTCTACATTTCCCACTCTCCCTCTCCATCTTTCCACCCTCCCACTCTCTTTCCCCCCCTCCCTCCCTGTCCCTCTCTCCTTCTCTCCACATTATTAACTATTGTCTGATATGGAATTTATTTGCACCCTATATTGCAATCTACCTTCCAACCACTCCCTTTCTAGCAAAGGCTTGAGAACAAGTAAACAGTAAGGACAATGAAAATGCCTAATATGGTATTTTTGGATTAGTTAATAATATATTATTACTACATTTAAATCGATTATGCACTCAGATTCATTCATTTTTTTACTGCATAGTCAGACAATATTTAGCAAGTTCAACCAGAATATCTACATTCAAAATGAATGCTCTTCAATCTATCCATGATGCCTCGTGAATGCTTTATTCCAGTGAAATCTCATCACTTGCAATACCTCTATAACCCAGCCACAGTTTTTCACATGGTTGTCAATGAATAGTTATGAAAGGATTTTTTTTTTAATGTTTAACATTTTAAAATTTAGGAATGTGAGGATTTGTAAGTTGACTGCAAAGCCACATCAGTCAGTTCTTTCTCCAACTTTCAATACAATATCTTTTATTACCAGTTAAAGAACTAAACTTGGACATTGAACTTTGAGATTGAATTCTGTGAACTGTGTTTTTGGACTGACTTACTTGACTGACTGATGTTGGAATCTAGGGGTTAAAACATTATGAAATAAATGATTAATTAATAAGTTTATATTTACTGCATGGTTCAGGGAAAAAGAGGAATGTGATTAAGTGGCAATCACAGCATGGAGCAAAGTTGGCTGAGCAAAATTGTCTACTCCCAAAATACAGGGAGAGGAAATGCATAAAACGATTTAGGAGGAATGCTCAAACTGAGGAGGTGTTAAAGAGAACAGCAGAAATTGGCCAGACAGGGACAGAATGGTGATTAGAAATATCTGGGGATGAATTAATTTCTGATCCAATCAACAGGATAGTCTGGCTTGGAGGATTAAGATGGGAGAGCTACACCCCAGATATCTGCAAAACAGGAGATGACTTGTGATAACCCTTATGCAAAAAGATCTAGCAAAGGAAGACAACTTTTGTTCTGTATGATAATGAAATCAAGCAAAGGAAGCCAACTTTTGTTCTGTATGATAAGGTTGATCTATATAAACTGAGCCAACTGGACAATAGGGGTCAGTCTTGGGGATAGCTCACTGTGCAAGTGACCTATGAACTAACGACTGACCCAGAGCTCTGTTAAGTTTTATTCTTGTGCTGTGTAATAAATTGACTGTTGAACCGAATACCTTCTCCTATCACTTCATTCAAAGAACACGCTGGACTCAGACCACACATAGACTAAATTAAGAGTAAGGTAAAGCCAGAGTCCGACACTGACCTGGGATTTTGGGTTTTTTTTTCCTTTTTGAATATTGGGCACAAACTGTAATGGTCTGGGTTTTTCAAATACATACTGTTTATAAATATATGATATCTGTATATTTGCTGTAGATACTTATAGTGATATTAATTGTGTTAAGACATTATATTGTTTATAGTCATTAATAAATATAGAGTTAAAATTTAACACTTTTGAATTGCATCTTCTATTCCTGGTTTGAGACGTAAGACTCCAGTTTGGAAGTGCATGAAACCATGAACAGATATGTTGGCATGGAAATGGGATGGGGAAATTGAAATGGGTTGCCACTTATAGATCCACACTATTACAAAAGCCAGAGCGAAGGTGCTCAAAGAAGCAATCTCCCAGTCCAGTCCCTCTGATGTAGAGGGGAACACAACTTTAGATGCAATAAATGACCCCTGCAGATTCACAAGTGAAGTGTGCTTCACTTGGAAGGACTGTTTAAGGCCCCAAATAGTGATGAGGGAGGTGTGGGTACATGTAGCATTTCCTGTGGTCACAGGAGTAGGTGCTAAGGGGGTGATTGGTTGGGAGGAGTGGATGAGGGAGTCACAGAGGGAGTGGCTATCTGGTGAAAATGGAGAGGGGAAGATGTGCTGGTGATGGTGTCACCCAAATTTGACTTGAGATGAAGATTAGCCCCCAGTCCTGTCATTGTTAAAAACTTTCATTATATTGTGTGTAACTGTGGCCCCTTTTTGTACGTTACCACCCAAATCCTAGGTTTGAATTAAAAGGCAATTGGATCTGGGAAATGTGAATGGGAGTCATGATCAGTGATCAGATTGCAGTGTAATTCTGCCAATTTCAATGTCATCATGTTTTTTTAGGTTGCATTGAATAGCCTGTAATGAAATAAGAAAGGTTAAGGAAAGATAGATGGTTGCTGGTGACCTGTCAACTACAATTGTTGCTCCAACAAAATTTATTGCAAATTTACTTGAGCAATGTTGATGGTTGAGTCTGCCAAACTCAATTGAGATGGGATTTGTCAGTTTGTGGCCAAGCTTTTCAGTGAATTATAATGAAATATGGATATACTAGGCAACCAAAATAATCTTTTCCGACTTTACTTCAGCATTGATTGACATGATAGGTATTTATAGTTGAAAGTGGAGAAAATAGATTCAGATTCAGTTATTTGTCAGAGTACATACATAACATCACATACAGCCCTGAGATTAATTTCCTGTGGGACAGGCAGAATTATCATTTATTGACAATGCCAAGAAAACTGTACTCAATGTGCACATGTACACAAATTAACTGTGCAATACAGAGAGACAAAAATTAATGAAGTGAAAAAATAAGAGTCCCTGATTGAATTTCTTGTTGAGGAATCGGTTAGTGGAGGGTTAGGGATGGATAGCCAGAAATATATCACACACAGACGCACATAACTTCATGAAAGGCAAGATGAACAAATGAAAACCATTTACTGGTGTTTTTTTTTACCTTTCAGATGTATATTCAAACCACTACTTTGACCATTTCCATAAATCTGAGTGCTTCTGTGTCCCTCGGCATGCTGTATATGCCCAAAGTTTATGTCATCCTGTTTCACCCGGAGCAGAACGTGCAGAGGCGCAAGCGGAGCTTAAAAGCTGTAGTGACAGCTGCCACAATGTCCAACAAGTTTAGCCAGAAAGGAAATCTCCGTCCCAATGGAGAAGCCAAAACGGAACTATGTGAAAGTCTCGAAACCCAAGGTAAAACACTTACCTGCAATTAAAGTTGTATTGGTCTACAAATTTTATGATGAAAATATTACCATATTTAATATATTGTTATGAAAGTTCTTTGTCTTTACCTTCAATGAAAGGAATAATCATGATTTAATAGGATTGTTTTGACATATTGCTTTTTCATTTAATCTGTTCTGCCTGCAAACAAGAGATCAGAAAGTTTCAGTGATACTGTTCCATGAAGCTCGGCTTAACATTGAATTTTACCCTGATAAGCTTTGGTTTTGCTGAGAAAGGACAATATGGAAGACTGGTTTGATATAATTTTATTTAGGTTTGTGAAGTTAACCAAAAGATGCGGACAAATAATAATAGATTTGTAGCGGGCGCACAGCGCAAACCGCCACCGCTACAGATTTGCATTATTAAAAATAGATGCCGTTTGAACTGAGAACTTTACAATGAATATTTTACCAAGTATTTTCCCGAAGTGACTTGCGTGAATCAGAAGAATAAAAGTGACAAACTCTAATCCACAAGTTCATGGTGTATAAACAATTAAATCCAAAATTAATCCATCACATAGAATGGAGACATAATATTAATATGCAGGGTCTTAAAAGAAGTATTTGGCATTGCTGAGTTGAAGGGATCTCTAAGACCCATCTCTAAATTAGCAATAATTTTATTAACAATATCAGTAATAAGACATATTAACAGGCCCTTCCAGCCCAATTAACCTACAATGCCCATACTTGGTTAGAGAGTGGAAGAAAACTGGAGCACCCACTGGAAGCCCACTCAGATACTGGGAGAATGTGCCAACTCCTTACAGACTGTGCCGGATACGAACCTGCTACGCTTACTGTGTCACTCTGAACAAAATCAAGACAGATCAGTATAGAAGCCTGTAATTTCCCCTTTCTAATGTGTTTTATGCTTGGGTGGGAGGTTAAATATTTACCCAAAGCACATGAACGAATTGGAAAATCCCATGAGTGGTTCATGAGATTAGAAAAAAAATGTTTTAGATCAATTTAAACATCTTCAAACAATTTTAAATTAAATTAAATCTTCACAACCAAAATATTTTAAAGATTACTCTTCATTAACAAAAACATTTCTATCACTATTTAATAAGCCAGAACAGAAAATTATAAATATCAACTGAAACCACTTCATTGACAACTTCCTCTGTCAATCTGTGCCTATTAATTCAATTTCCAATAACTTCTTAGCCTTTATGATATTGTTTAATCCTGAAACTTCCAAACATCGCTACTTTAATTAATGATGATTTAAATAGATTTGCATTTCACTATCATTTCCACAATGTTCCTCAACCGGTTGTTGAGCAATTTAAGTTGTCCAGCTATGTCACTGCATGCCCATAGTATAGCCAAGATACACTAGAAGTTGGGGATTGGAAGGACATTAGGGTGGCACGGTTAGTGTAGCTGTCCAGATCCTACACTGCCTGTAAGGAATTTATACATTTCCCTCCATTTTTACATGTGTTTCCTCCGGGTGCTTTGGTTTCCTCCCACTTTTCAAAAATGTACTGGGATTATAGGTGAATTGGGTGTATTTGAGCAGCATGTGGGGTGGAAGGGCCTGTTTTAATTTTTTTAAATTTAGATGTTTGAGCTATAACTTCAGTTTTTCAGTGTATTACTTATTCTGAGTATGTATGAGGCTATGTTTTTCAAAGCATGAAATGTGACCACTAGGTCAGAAAATTTCACTGTAGTTAGGACAAATCCCATTGAAGGCTTTGCTCCAGAAGCCGTTGGCTTCATTATTGAACCTGTGGGAGACTGGGATGTATACAGCATTCCTTCACATCTGTGAAGATCTATCCAAGAGACTCAATTATGTACTTTGCTTGAGTTCTCAAATTTGGGGATGATTCCACTCAGATAACAGTTAGCAGAACTTGTATGGTCAGAATTATTATGAACGTTTTTTTTGTTGAGGAATATACTGTGGCGAAGCTTTGCAGAAGATTTGGTATTTGCAAAGCTGCTCTTCCTCTTTTGTGTCCCCTTACCCACCCACTCAGCCCTCTACCTGTTCTCATCCCCCCCATCTCCATCTTCCACTGGATTCTTTTGCTCTCTCTTCCCCCAACCCCTTTCAATTCTATTTGGTCTCATACTACCATTCTCATATTCCAGCTGGCAGCCTAATTGCCCTCCCCACCCTGTATGACTCACCTTCCTCCACCCGATCCCTTGTCTTTCTTGCCACTCACTCCCTTTGTCCATTATGATTGACCTTTACCTGGCCCACCAATCTGATATGGGGCCCCTGTCCCATCCCTCCAAACCTGCCTTCTTCACTGCATTGAACGTCTCAAAAGGCCGACCATTCCTTTTCTCCCACTGATGCTGGTCAACCCATTGAGTTCCTCTACCAGATTATGTTTAGCTTAGATGACGTGGTGGATGGAGCAGTGCATTACATTTTTAGATGGTACACCACCAGTAGGATGGGATGAAAGGGGAATCAAGTGCTAATCATGCAGGCTATATTTTCTTGAATCTTGTCAAAGTTCTGGATACAGTTTGAAAAATAAATCCTTGTCTTCAAGTCTAGAGTGAGGCTTGAACTCAAAACACGTAGGCACATTTCATCCAGCAATTAGAGAAAAGAATACACAATAAAGAATGTACACTTTTAGTACACAAGCTTGCCTCATACAATCTAGTCTACTCTCTTATTAAATCTATCATTGCCAAAAGTAACTGTCAGGTTCTTTCATCAATAAAAGCCCTTCGCATCCATAAAGTGCTTTTAACATAATAATTTTTTTTAGTGCCCATTAAATGAGTCATTAGAATCCTGCAAAGCTTCCTTCTGCTCCAAAGAATTATTCCTGTTCTCTTCACTGCCATTTTTGTTTTGTGGTGATGGTCAGCCAGCTAATCATTGTCCAATCCATCTTCATTCCAACCTGTCATTTTCAGTGACAGAACAGTCCAAGAAATAAAGCTGTAGAACCTTGAGGGATCCCATGTAGATGTGAATCCTTGGTCCAAACACAGGACAACAAAGATTTTGCTTCTTGGACACTTTTGGGTGGATTTTATGGATTTTGGGCTACTGATTGTGAAAATAATCTTAACATTTTCCTATCATCCCAGTTTTTGGATATAACTCATTTTGCGATTCCGGTCATATTTTTGTGTCTACTGGTATATTGCCCACAAAGCAAGTGGATCTGGTCAGTCCAAGCATGGCTCAGTGCAGATGCTAAATGTTGTTTTAGGCCAGGGCATGCTTAGCCCTGATAGATACAGGCAGACTATAAAAGAAGCTCACCTATATAGATGCTATGCATTACATTAATACAGAGTGAATGCATGTTGATGCACATGTTCTTCAGGCAATAGCATAGTGAGTGTACTTAACAATAGCATTTATTGATGTCAGGAAGATTCAATACAGCAAAAATGTTTCTTCAATGTAACCACAGCTGTGATACATTCTGTTACATTTGTGGCATGAATACGATCAAGGCTCAAAGATGCAGCATGACTGCATTTTTTTAAAAAAGCCTTTGAGCTCTACTTCAATTATAAAATTAACGACCTGGACTCCTCACATTTGTTGTGCAGTCAACCTGAGAACTTGGCTCAGAGGTACATTATGTGATTAAAAACAAGCTAAATTCAATTAAAAAAAAACTAATGTTTCTCCAACTTCCAATGTGATGCAGAAAATCTTAAATTATCTATGTTCATCTTGAGGTTGTCTATCACAATACCCATTTTTTTTCAGGAATCAAAACTTTTCAAAATATTGTGGTCCAGTGGCCACATCAGCTAACCTGTAGTGGATTTTCCTTGAGTTAGTTTATCTATGATCCACTCCAAATTCAAACAACTTGAGATACTTTGAAAGGTGACATTCCCATGTACTGTTCCCAGTTGATCATTTTGGAGTTGAGATTAATTGTGGGATGTTTTGTTCCATTGTGCTATTTACTTGAGCTATGCAGATGTCAGAAAGTATTTGGGGAGTCGGGAGGTGAGACACTAAGTCTAGAATATAAAATCTCTAATGCATTTTGTAACCACAGTATTTATGTGTCTGATCCAAGTGAGTTTCTCATCAATGACAACCCTCTGGATCGGATGGTACAGCTTTAACAGCCTTATTCCAATTGAACATCAAGGGATCGGGATTAACCCCTCTCTTTTATGAATTTGGTCATTCTGCCAGGATCTAGACAATTGTAATCTTTTTTTTTAGGCAGTGTCATTGTTTGAGGTTTGACTGGATGTCATGGGTCCAAGATACTGCCTTTAAGGCTCCCTCAGTGATGTGGGTCTGTAGAGACTCCAAGTACTACCTTCTTTGTATCATTTCAAAACCCAGTTGAATCAATGAACACAGTTGGACTTCATCAGTCCCAGGCTGTATTGTTTGTTTTTTAAACTACTGGAAGATCCTTTTACTCAATCAAGGTATGGAATGAACACCAGCACATCTGTGTCCTGTTTTGGGTAGCTTCTGCAGAGAAAAAAAATCCTGTGCCTCAAAGTTAATTTTCTGCTTCATGGAATGCAAATAGTAGCGAGGGGTACGGTTTCCAAAATACCATTTTATTGATTTCAAGGAAAATGGAACACGCTCCAGTTCTGAAATTCAATTTGTTGCTGTCCTCTACAATATTAAGCTGAATAAGTGACCATGGAACTATAATTTTAAAGTTCTACTTCATTTTTGGTCAGTTTATGTGCTCATTTTACTCAAATTCAATACAGATGTTTTGTTAAATTGTAATCCCAAAGGTAATAGCCATTTCAATTCTGTATTAACAATGTAGCACAAATGTTTCTGAAGGTAGCTGATTTATGAAATTGAATATACTTTCAATCATAATATTAATAAAACACATGAGTGAATTTGTGATGATGGCTCTTTTCCAGTGAGGCTTAACAAAGTAGTGCTTATTAATTAAAAATGGGTTAATCCACTCGAAGCTTACCTTGATTGCAAATTACAGAGTTATATTCACATTGCAGTTTTTTTTAATTAATTTCTATTCCAGTTTCTGTTAATTACAACTACATTCACGAGAAGAAAGATTGATGGCAAAAGTTATTTTATTTTTGTTGAAGCAATGTTTGATCTTTAATTCAAAAGGCAAGAAGTTATATTTACGATGTATTTTTAAATGCACTGTCACAAAATATTCTAGAAAAGGGTGATCACTTCAAAAGAGCAACATTTTGACCACACTGTTATTGAGGAACTCGGGGCCATCAGTGGGAGAAAAAGAATGGCCACAGTGTCAGGCCAGAACCCTCCTTTCTCTCCCACTGATGCTGCTCGACTCACCAAGATCCACAAGTTACTTCAGCTCCCAGCCTCTACTGATCCGTGTACACTTATTGCCAACATAATTTCTGTTTTTGGAGCAAAATCAAATTTGCATGTACATAGTTTCTCATACATTACAATAAATTTAATTTACACAAAAGAGAAAAGAATGCATCAATGCTGAGGCAGTGTTAAATGTCCCTGGAAAGATAATGGAAGTCTACAAATTAATTAGGGAGTCCACCTTAACAATAATTGGATGAAAAATCTAGGTTTAAATAGGAGCACATCTGATGCGTGATTGCAGAACTGGTATTATTTAAAATAAAACCTTTAAAAAAAAAATAGGTGCTAGAAATCCGAAATAAAAATGCAAAAGCTCAACAGGTCAGGCAGATTCAGTGGGAAGAGAAATCATTAATGTTTCTTAGTGAAGATCTTTTGTCAGAAGCAGGAATGCAAGGCATTAAGCTAATATTAAATTCCAGGGAGGGTCAGGGAAGAATGGACAGCCCAAGAGAAATCTCTTTGATCTGGTGAATGAGTTACCGGGAAGAGAAGATGGCTCGTTGTTCAGTAAAGGTATGAAATGAAAGATATAGAAAGTGAATGTAAAAAAATGATGAAATGCAGTACTGTAGGTTATTGCCCAACATAATGGAGGCACAAAAACTGACCAACTTTGATGAAGTAGTTAACTGAATTTGTAAAAAGTCGTACTGTATTTAGATTGAAAATTAAAGTGGCCCTCAATCTCTTTCCAACTCCAGCCACCATGCAGACTTCCAAAGTTATTAGCAGCTCATTATTAATAAAATAAATTATGACTGTAATCCATGTATTTGCAGCCTGAATATCTTGAAACACCTTTGTCAATGCTACAAAGAACTAATGTCATAGCCTATCAGGTGAACTTAAAACAGTCAACATCTTTGGCATTGCATCAATTATATTTCTTCACATGAAAACTAACAAAATACTACTTTCCTGACTGAACCATCTGTTATCTTGTTATGTTTGTTTTTGCAACAAAGCAGCTTGCTTTAACTAAAGAGATGTGATTTTTGACATTGATATGTTTAAGCTCAGAAGACTAGATGTTTTCCATGCAGATTAAAAGCAACCACTTTTTTTAAAAAAAAGACTGCTTTTACACACTTGTCAACATGTGTAATAATTACTCTTTTCCTTTCCAATTACACATTTTATTCAGTTTGTCCCAGCCCAATCAGACATTTCACTATTATATTGTTATTGAGCTCTGAGCCTGATACTTAAAAATATTTCCATCGCTCATCACCTTTTTGTTAATTGGATCACTCGAAGTTCCATTAGTGAAGGTAGAGTTAGTGGACTAAGGAGAGGATATAGATTACAGGCAGATAAATGGGGGAACTGCTGTGGAAGCCAGCACAGATTCAGATGGGTTAAATGGCCTTCTTCCCTCTGGTGGGACAATGTTAGATCCAAAAAAAATTAAATCTATTTTACAACAGAATGAAAAATAAAGCTAGAATATTATCCTATACAAGTTCTGTAGTGTACCATACATTAATATGCAGCAAATGTGCTCATTTGTGTACAGTATTGTAATGTAGATCAAAGCTCCCAAAGATACAATTTAAATAATGTAATTTTTTTTTCAGACACTAAGAAACAAACATTCATTAAAATGGGGAATACATTACATGTGAAACTCTTCATGAAAATATAAATTTACTCAAAATGCTGGGAACAGGTTGAAAATCTCAGTCAATGATTTCAACCATAGCGTACAACCCATTCTTGATTCGCAAATATCCATTGCACTATAATTTTGAGATAAAAAAGATATGTTTTTAAGTATGTTAGAATTTGCTATTAGATTTGGCGGGAAAAAGTGCTGAAAAAGTAATTTAGCTCACTCAAATTGGTTGTCAATTACAGATAAAATGCAAATGAATTTTAGTTTTATTTTTTTGTGGATTATCTGATCCAGAGTTCCCTTTCATGGTTATCTAGATTTCCATTTGTTACTTATGTGTCTGTACTGTTGGTTGCGCAACTGCTCACAGCTGTGGTAAATCAGGTTCGAACTAGACACCTAGTGGTTTCAATGTGAAGTTTGTATGTTCTACGAATGCATGCATTTTCCCCAAAAAGATGTGCTGGTTGGTTAATTGGCTGCTGTAAATTACTATTAGTGTGTCTGGGTAATGGAAAAACCGAGGGATACTAATGTGCATGTGAGAGAGAATGAGTGGGATTGTTTTGAGAGCTGACATAGTCTTGAAGGGGGTCGAGTGTGCTGTAAGGAACTATGAAAAAAGGAGGGGATAGCAAGTTCTACATGTTTCAAGATTTTAAACCACTACAGCCTTGTTATTGAAATACCTAGCATGCAGTTTTTTAAAAAATATTTTTCAGATGTTTTCCTCTGACCCTTAGTTTTCCATCCTACCTTCTGTATACCACCCCCACTCAGCTTTTTCAATCACTTTCCGCCAGCTCTGTCACCACTTCAGCTGTTTAGTCACGGATGTCTTTTGTTCTCTGTACTGCTCCCCTTTCTAAAACAATGTAAAGCACCACAAGCTTGCATCTCACACTTCTGCAACCATCGTCAACCAACATGTGACCCTTTCTCTTTCCACAGATGCTGCCTGCCCTGCTGAGTATTCCCTGCATTCTGTTCTTCTTTCACATTTCCAGCACCTGTTCTTTTTGTCAAATTTTAATTTAAATCTTTTTTATTCCCTCAATTCTGAAATTTTAACTCCACTTCCCTCTCCCCACAGTTGATGCCTGAAATGTTCTTCCAGCATGGAGGATATTTTGCTTTAGAGTTGGAAAAGAGTAGATAAGGAAGGAGTTAAAGGAAAAAAGATGGTGGAAAATTTACGAGGGCAAAGATGCAAAACAAGCAGGATCATTTTGGTCTCCTAATATCTGCTGCATTCTGGGGACTTTAATCAAGGATTCTTCAGCCATTAGATGTAATAGAGGCTGTGAAACAACCTCTCAAATGCTTCATGACGGCACTGAGAGAATGCATTGATGATACAATGAACATAGAGGAAAATGTCAGTTGTACATACCCTATACCCTACAACGCTTCCATCCTATACCCTATACCCTACAACGCTTCCACCAGCGTTGTCTCCGCTCCATCCTCAACATCCATTGGAGCGCTCACACCCCTAACGTCGAGGTACTCGAGATGGCAGAGGTCGACAGCATCGAGTCCACGCTGCTGAAGATCCAGCTGCGCTGGATGGGTCACGTCTCCAGAATGGAGGACCATCGCCTTCCCAAGATCGTATTATATGGCGAGCTCTCCACTGGCCACCGTGACAGAGGTGCACCAAAGAAAAGGTACAAGGACTGCCTAAAGAAATCTCTTGGTGCCTGCCACATTGACCACCGCCAGTGGGCTGATAACGCCTCAAACCGTGCATCTTGGCGCCTCACAGTTTGGCGGGCAGCAGCCTCCTTTGAAGAAGACCGCAGAGCCCACCTCACTGACAAAAGGCAAAGGAGGAAAAACCCAACACCCAACCCCAACCAACCAATTTTCCCTTGCAACCGCTGCAATCGTGTCTGCCTGTCCCGCATCGGACTGGTCAGCCACAAACGAGCCTGCAGCTGACGTGGACTTTTTACCCCCTCCATAAATCTTCGTCCGCGAAGCCAAGCCAAAGAAGAAGATATACTGTAGTTACGGAATAATAATTTCAGCCATCTCTATTAACAAATAGAGCAATGAAAACAATACTGTTCAGACTGTCCAAGATAACAAAGCTAAAAAAAATATTTCTCAATTCCTGATTATACAAGTACTTCAAAGCCAATGGGTTACTTTGAAGTGCTATTCCCCAGGCAAATGTGACAGCAAATTCCTTGCACACGAAGAAAGTGAAAATAATAAGCAAGCAACATGTTTATTGCTAGCATTTGATTGACAATGAATGTGATCAAGGCAAACCCCTTTTTACATCCAAGTAAATATTTCAGGATTTTGTTTGAAAACCATAGTCTCATGCTACTGCATTTGATTGTTAACTCTTTTGCTTTTTTGTATTTCTAAATGAAAAGCCATCTGAACCAATCTGACAAGTAATGAGTGGTGAAACAAAGGAGTGACAACAGATTTTCAGAAATATAAAGGACACACTACCAGAAAACCTCCACATGGGTATAAATGGAGCAGCACAATGGGCAGTCTTTTCCTTCTGCTCCAAAGGCCAAAACATCAAATGCAACACTGTAATGATGAAGTTACTTATCTGGCAATTCAATGGCATGAACTGAAGTTCAAATCCCACAATGGCAGCTGGAATCAATTCTGAAGCTGAAAAGCTAGTATCAGATTTAAGATTCTTTTATTGTCATCTAATAAAACCAAAAATGTGATATTACATGAAATTTCCTTCAGTCTACTCTAAGATTCACTGTTAGCAAAAAAAATTGCCCAGTACCCCGACAATCTGAGAGGTTCCCCCAGAGTCATTGAGTGTCTCCTCGAGCACACCCGCAGACTCCACAGTCACACAGCCTTCATCCCAAACCATCGGCAACCTAAGCTCCAGATCATGAGTGTTAGTGGGTGGAGGTTGGGGAGTGATTTAAATGGACTGAAAAATGGCAGATGGAACTTAATGCAGACAGATGTGATGTATTGTATTTTGGAAGGACAAACCAAGAAAGAAACTACATGCCACTGAGGGATCTGGGAATACAGATACATAATTCTCTGACATTATCAGAACCCTTGGCATCCTCTCACATCCTGGTTCACCTTCAGCCTGGGGTGAGTCATCCACAGCTCGCAGACTGAACGGATTCTTTACCAACAGCCTGCCACTTGTGTTCTCTTCAGATGCTGCCACTATGGTCACCATCTGCTCTCCTTTTGAAACAGGGAGTGGTTTCCACATTACCCCCCCCCATTTCCCTTGCACTTCCCCTGGAGTATGCAAACACTCGTGGCCACTGCCACCTTGGGTCCAGACCCTACGGTCACAGGATTTTACAATAAGCCACCATCAGCTCCTTTAATGGAGGGTTTAAAGCCTGTATGGAGTTGGCAGCAGTTGGTCTGAACAGTTGAGCAATGGTGGTCAGAAATTGCTAGAATTGATTTTGAGAAGAAAGTTTACCATTTTTTTTTTGTTCATCTGTTCTGTAGGTGATTCCACACTTTCATCAATGGATCTAAACGCTTCAAAGTCCTTATAATATACATCAAGGACACAACCCAATTTATCCATGCTGAGCAAGATAATGCCATTGCCTTCATTTGACCTTGTAATCCTCCCTTTTCCAGGAACCTGTTTGAATCCTACAATTGTCTCTGCTTTTTCTCCTCTGGCAGTTTCCTCCATAGACCCATCATCTGTGTGAAGAAAATGCTCCTCTGGTTGTACTGACAATAACCACACCAGCAGTGCATTTATAAGACGGCTTTAATAAACTAATATGTACAATATGTACATTACCATGCCAAAAGCACATTTTACAACCCTATTCACCTGTGATGGCACTTTCAGAGAATTATGTATCTGTATTCCCAGATCCCTCAGCGCCATGTAGTTTCTTTCTTGGTTTGTCCTTCCAAAATACAATACATCACATCTGTCTGCATTAAGTTCCATCTGCCATTTTTCAGTCCATTTAAATCACTCCCCAACCTCCATCATCTACCCCACTAACACCCACCTACCTCCCCCTTCCACCTACTGAGAAAGAAGCAGGCCATTATTTAAAAACAGCAATAATCAACTTTTGAGCTATGGAAACAGACCATGCACTGGAGGAGATTGAGAGATTAAATCTTCAAACCAAAAATTGTTAGGTATGGGCTCCATACTTTTAAAAAAATGATATTTATCTCTCTGCAAGACAAACCTGGAAGGCTAGAATGTAGCTCTGGACTGCTTTATAGACAAAGTCACCATGGTGTAATTACATATCACCACACTGGTCACTTTTAAATCTGTTCTCTCCAACTTTAGAATCCCCTACCCTGTTAAAAGGACTATGTCTATTTACCTTATCTATGTCCTTCACAATTTTATAAAGCTCAAAAGTATCACCTTATGTTTTTGTACTCCAAGGAGAAAAGTCCCAGCCTCTTCTTTCTATTTCAAGCCACCCAAGCCAGGTAACATTCTCATGAATCTTTCCAGCACCTTTTCCAACTTAATTATATCTTTCCAGTAGCCCAGTGACCAAAATTCCACAAAATACTCCAAGTACAGTCTCACCAATGTCTTGTACAGTTGTCACATTACATTCTTGTGCCTGAACAATGAAAAAAGCATACCAAAGTCTTCTTCACGCCCACTGCCTACCTGCATCACCACTTTCATGGAACCATGTACCTCTATACCAAAGTCTCTGTTCTGTAAGACTTTTAGGGCTCTACCATTCATCATGTATGTACTGCCCTGTCTTAATCTACCAAAGTACAACAACTTGTAACTGGCAGAGATAAACACCATCTGCCATTTGTTGTCCCACTTTCCCAGTTTGTCTAGACCCTGCTGTAATCTTAGCTGGGCAGCAAACTTAGCACGTTGTCGTTACAGAAGCAGTGACCAGGTTCAGAACTGCCTGTAAAGAGTTTGTATGTTCTCCCTGTGTCTGTGTGGTGCTCCGGTTTCCTCCCACCCTTTGAAATGTACTGGGGTTGTAGGGTAATTGGGTGGCATGGTAACAGGAAGGGCCTGTTACCAATCTGTATGTCTAAATTTAAATGTATAACCTCTTCACTAGCCATTATACTACCAATTTTGATGTCATATGCAAATTTGCTAACTACATTATCATTTACATTAACAATTTGGATGGGAAACTACAGTCAATCCAGCACAAATCCCTGTGACACACTGGTTTCAGACCTCCAATCAGAGTTACAGTCGTCCACAACTTCCCTCTTTTACCTACCATTGAATGAGCTCTGTATTAATTACCCAGCTCAACCTATTTAAGCTGATCTTCTTGACCACTTACCTTGTGAAAGCTTATCAAAAGTGTTGCTAAAAATCCATGTCGACAACATCTACCACCCTGCCCTCATTAATATTCTTGGTGTGAGACACATTTTCCCCACATGCAAAGGCATGCTGACTATCCCTCGCCATGGAACCATAAAACATTACAGCACAAAAACAGGCTTCTTCAGGCTTTCTAGTCTGCGCAGAGCTATTGTTTTTTTTTTGCCTAGGCTCACTGATCTCCATACGGTCCATAGCTCTCCCATCCATGTTCCTGTCCAAATTCTTAAATGTTAAAATTGATCCTGCATTTACCACTTCAACTGACAGCTCATTCCACACTCCCACCACTCCCTCATGTTTCACCTTTCAATCTTAACCCATGTTTGTATCTCAGCTACCCTCAATGGAAAAAGCCCATCTTCATTTACTCTAAAGTCCTAACTTGTTTAACATTTACCTGTAACTCTGTTCCTAAAATCCAGGCAATAACCGAGTAAATCTTCTCTGCACTCTTTTTATCTTATTGAGCTCTTTCCTGTAGTTAGGTGACTAACACTTGGCTTCACCAATGTCTTATACAACTTTGCCATAGCATCCCAACTCCTATGCTCAATACTTTTTGAAGGCCACCATGCAAAAGCACATTTTACAACCCTGTGATGGCACTTTCAGAGAATTATGTATCTGTATTCCCAGATCCCTCAGCGCCATGTAGTTTCTTTCTTGGTTTGTCCTTCCAAAATACAATACATCTCATCAGTCTGCATTAAGTTCCATCTGCCATTTTTCAGTCCAGTTAAATCACTCCCCAACCTCCCTCATCTACCCCACTAACACCCACCCACCTCCCCCTTCCACCTACTGAGAAAAGAGGCCATCAATTAAAAACAGCAATAATCAACTTTTTAGCTATAGAAACAAACCATGCACTGGAGGAGATTGAGAGATTAAATCTTCAAACCAAAAATTTTTAGGTGTGGGCCCCATACTTTTTAAAAAATGATATTTATCTCTCAAATTATACATCATCTTTTCTCAAGGAATAAAGGATTTCATTTCAGTATGCCAACTTTGCATTCATGAAACTAAATCAGATTTCCAGGTGATGGCCAAGCATTTTTTCAGAAACAGCGAAAGCTAAACGTAGAAATTCAATTTGATAAATAGTCAATCTTAATCCTAAAGCAATCCACTGAATATCCCATAATAAAAACATTGGATGAAATGGAAGACTCACTTTCAATACTTTCTCCAAAAATAATTTAACTTGCATCCAAAAAGACTTAACAGGTCCAAGTTGAATGTAAAAAAAAAAGTCATCTCTTTTCCACATCGAAAACACAAATCCAAAGAAATTAGATTTCTTAAATTTTGAGGGGTTAAACATAATTAATGTAGAAAATTCTAATCTATATTTTACATTTATAACCTTAGTCATACTATTCTTACACACATTTCTCCAAACATTTTCATCTATTTTCCTATTTAAGTCAGATTCCCATTTTAATCTTGATTTATGAGCATTTAACCTTGGCAGTTTATTTTTTAATGACTTATACATCTCAGAAATAAACTTATTTGTTTCTTCCCTAGGAAGTAATAATTGCAAAGCAGATTATTTTCCAAAAAAAAGTATTACTAGGAACGTGAAATTTTTCCTTCATCCAATTAAAAGATACAAACTTTCCTGCTTCAAAACGATCTTCAACTTTTCTTTTAAATCCCCATTTGATTCCATATCTTTAAAAACTGATTATTGACAGTAAAAGTAAAAAGTTTATTTTGATACAAAGGCATTTTCCTGAAATGTTTTTCCACATATCTCAATCAATTTTATTCATATTTCAATTAAATGTTTCAATATTGGTGGGTCTCTAACAATTAACAATTTTGAATTCCATTTATAATTCTGACATAGATTTTTCATCAATTGTATCTAACTCTATACTTGCCCAAATTGAAGGTTTATTTAATGTCAAACATTGCATTAATACATTTCAATTGTGCAGCTTTAATTCTGAAAATGTGGAAATTGTAAACCACTTAATTCAAATTTCCAAGTTAATTTCTCCAAAGGTACCCTCTTCAATTTCCCTTTCCATAAAAAAATCCTCACTAGCTTCCTTTTTATACACTATCCTAAGGTCCTGTACATCAGATGTTACCTTAATATCTGATCCTACCTCCATTTTGAGTTGCCCATCCTCCTCACCACCACCATCTTGTGGCACAGCTTCAGCCATTTCCTTGTGGTTGATCTTAGTTTCTATTAACTTTTTTTCTTCAGTAATTCTGTGGGATCTGTATCCCCACCAGCTGTAACTTTCTTATCATCTATATCCTCACTCAGTCTTGCTTGAAGAGTCACTTTGTTTCCACTTGTCTGCAAACTGTGCTCTTACTTGCAATTAATACACAGGAAAGACACTTTAGTCAGGCTTACCACTTCTTGATGGCCTTGGTCCTATTGACAGTCATGCATTCTTCTTAGGTATGCTCCAAGCAGAGCCCAATCGATCCAGTCAGATTTCCAACTTTCTATCTTAAATTCCATCCAAGTCAATCATTCATTTTATTGATTAAATATTTTGGCCATCTTCCTTCATAATCACTTGGAGTGTCGTTGTTTATAACTTGTTCTAAAGTCAAAGGTTCCATTCTTGTCATGTCATACTACATTTAGTTTGCAACACACATGAAATTCTTTAATTTTGTCTACCATCAGAAAGACAGAGGGAGGCACTTTATCAAGTACCCCTCACAGAATTGAGAGGCCCCAGAAAGGGGTGAACTCATAACCCCCTGGTTTACAAGTGGTTAATAACCACTGAGCTATCGGAGCCTCAGTCTGCACTAAAGTTGCTGTTGAGTTTTTCCACAGTTTATTAAAACTGATCAGGTTTCTTACACAACTCTAAAACCTATGATAAAACAATTAAACAAAACTATGATAAAACAATTAAACAATGGTTAAAACAAGGATAATGATTATTATGGACAATAAAAGTATTCAGGACCATTCTTTCCATCTTCACAGAACAAAGGAAAATTCAAAAATGATTGTTTATCTTAAACACCCAGAAAGCTCGGCACAATCTTGAAACTGGCTGTTTCTAGGAGACTCTTAAAGAATGTTAACAATATTTGCTGGCTTCTTGCAGAAAATGCTTGCAGAGATTCAAATAGCATTTCATGCTTAAGGTAGAAAATAATTGGAGGGAGGTGAAAGGGTGAAAATATATCACTTTCATAGGTGAGATGTTACATTTCTTCAACCCAGTTCCTCTCAAGTCTGAAGATTGTATACTTCTGGTTAATTGCTTGATATTTCCTGCATGAGTACATTCGAATGAGACAGGGAAGTATGGTCAGGTACAGGAACAGTACATAAAGGCTGTAATAAATTAATCAAGAAGAAAAGCTTGCAAAAGCTTCAAAGATGTTAGAAGTCTAGAAGATTATAAGGCTAACAGAAAGGAGCTTAAAAAATGTAATTAGTAGAGCCAGAAGGGGCCATGAGAAGGCCTTGGTGGGCAGGATTAAGGAAACCCCACCCCCAAGCCATTCTTCAAGATGTGAAAAAATAGAACTGGGGGAAATAGCAGAGATACTTAATACTTTACTTGAGTATTCGCTATGGAGGAGGATCTTGACGATTGTAGTGATGACTTAGAGCAGACTGAAAAGCTTGAGCCTGTAAATATTAATCGAGAGTATGTGCTGGGACTTTTGGAAAGCATCGTTGGATAAGTCACTGGGACCAGATGAATTGTACCCCAGGCTACTGTGGGAGGCAAGGGAGGAGATTGATGAACCTCTTGCAATGATCTTTGAATCATCAATGGGGACAAGTGCGGTTTATGGAGGTTTGCAGATGTTGTTCTTTTATTCAAGAAAGGAAGTAGAGATAGCCCAGGGAATTATGGATCAGTGAGTTTTATTTCAGTGGCTTCTGACATTACAGAATTTTGTGATTTACTTTTTTTTTACTTCAGTGGTTGGTAAATTGATGGAGAATATCCTGAGAGGCAGGATTTATGTCAATTTGGAGATTAGGAACAGACAGCATGGCTTTGTCAAGACCAGGCCGTGCCTTACGAACTTGATTGAATTTTTTGAGGATATGATTAAGCACATTGATGAAGAAAGAGCAGTAGATGTAGTGTATATGGATTTCAGCAAGGCATTTGATAAGGTACCCCATGCAAGGCTTATTGAGAAAGGAAGGAGGTATGGGATCCAATGGGACATTGTTTGGTGGATCTGGAATGGACTTGCCCACAGAAGGCAAAGAGAGGTTGTAGACAGGTCATATTCTGCAGGGAGGTTGATGACCAGTGGGGTACTTCAGGGATGTGTTCTGGGACCCTTCATGATTTTTATAAATGACCTGGATGTGGAGGGATGGGTTGGTAAGTTTGCTGATGACAAAAGTTGGGGGTGTTGTGGATAGTGTGGATGGCTGTCAAAGGTTACACAGGGACATTAATAGGATGTAAAACTGGGCTGAGAAGTGGCAGATGGATTTCAACCTAGGTAGGTGTGGTATTTAATTTTGGTAGGTCAAATATGATGGTAGAATATTGTATTAATTGTAAGACTCTTGGGGTCTGAGTCCAAAGAATGCTCAAAGCAGCTGCGCAGGTTGACTCTGTGGTTAAGAATATATACAATGTATTGGCCTTCATTGATTGTGGAATTGAATTTAAGAACTGAGAGGTAATGTTGCAGCAATAGAGGACCTGGTCAGACCCCGCTTGGACTACTGTGCTCAGTTCTGGTTGCCTTACTACTGGAAGGATGTGGAAGCCATAGAATAGGTGCAGAGGAGATTTACAAAGATGTTACCTAGATTAGGGAGCATGCCTTATGAGAACAGGTTGAGTGAACTCAACCTTTTCTCATTGGAGTGACAGAGGATGAGTGGTGACCTGATAGAGGTGTACAAGATGAAGAGAGGCATTGATTGAGTGGATAGTCATAGGCTTTATCCCAAGTCTGAAATGGTTGCTACAAGAGGACTAGGGTTTAAGGTTCTAGGGAGTAGGTACAGAGTTGTCAAGGGCAAGTTTTTTTAAAATAATAATGCAGAGAGTGGCGAGTACGTGGAATTTGGCTGCTGGCAACGGTGGTGGAAGTGGATACAACAGGGTGTTTTAAGAGACTTTTGGATAGGTATATGGAGCTTAGAAAAATAGAGGGCTATAAGTAAGCCTATTAATTTCTAAGGTAGGGACATGTTTAGGCACAACTTTGTTGGTCAAAGGGCCTGCATTGTGCTGTGCGTTTTCTATGTTTCTATCTATGGAATATCAAGCATGTTATTAGCTTCACTAATGAATTTTAAATTACTATTTCATATTGTTAATCATTACAGATAAAATTGTGGGTGAGGTTGGCTGCTGAATTTATTTCCCAAGGACTGATTTGTTGACAAATGGCAAAGATTAAACTTATTGAACTTTAACTAACAGCACAACACTTCTCCAATGCACCTGTTTCCCATTTTAACAGGGGCGTCGTTGAATACTAGTCAGGCCTTTAATTATTGGCTCAATTAATGCTTTAAAGAGACATTAATGAGTCCTTTTCAAATTGTTTTGAACTTGGCCCCAAATTTAACACGCAGCATGGTTTCCCAGGGTACAGCATTAGGGATACAGAGGTGAGTTCTGACAAAAACCCAGGTGAGTATTCCAACATTGTTTGTTGATTCATTTAGCGTTTGCATGCATTCTAAACCAAACGGTTGCACTTTTGGCTGAGCAGATGTTGCTCACGGAGCTCCGTCAAATTTAGTCAGCAGGCATGTGTCCAAGATGTGTGCCACGGTTTGATCTGCACCACAAATGCAAGTTGCTGATGGGTAGGTTTTTAAATGCCTCAGAACAATCAGCTATTTAAAAATATCTATTTGTACTTGCTACGTGCATCAATAGTTCAACTGTACTCCATATAAAAATTCAGAAGTGGTTAACTTTGCCTCCAATACTGGATTGCATGATGCTGCAAAATACATGATCGCTGCATGCTAAGTGTTTACCTTTTTCTGCATGAAGTGGCAGTAGACAATATCTTGAATGATTGGCAATACTAAAAACTGCCTGGAAGAGCTTATAACCATGGAGGAAGTCGTTTACTGTCACTAGTTACTGAATGTACACCAACCCACATGAAAGAAATGATATATTGTAATAATCAGTCCTTTTCACAATTTAATTTCCTGCTCCATACAGTCTTTCCCAATTTAAATTTTGCTGACGAGTCTTCTCACCTCAACTTCACCTTTGTCTTTATTTAGATAGGTAACAATGACAAACTTGTCTGCTCATGGTGGAAGATCAAGAAGATACTGATGATGGAAAAACAACATCCCTCAATTTTTAAACCCCTATCAGCAACAGAAATGTTGCTCAATTCACCAGGCAGGCATGGAGGCCCATGTCTGTTGAAACAATAGGTTTGCACAGAGCAGACGAAAGGGAGAAGGGCAAGGTTGGTGCTGGCTACCTGGTGGATGAAGTTTCACTACTCAAATCTGTGGAAAGAACTGAGATGAAGAGTTGGATCAGGATAGGCCCCGAAATGTCTGGCATAGGCTAATTAAAGCTTTACTTCATTTGTTGGCCTGATACATGTCTGCAACCCTAGGACATTGCCTGTAGTACTTCCTCAAGAATGCAAACAATTGTAATTGCAAGGCATAGAGGATGCAGACCTAATGCAGTGAAATGGGATTAGTCTAGATTGGGTCATTTTCTACAACGACTAGCTGTGGTGTGCTGTTAGACAGAATCAGACACACACAAGGTAAAGACTGAACAACAGGCTTTAATCCACAAAGACTTCCACAGACCCAGGCTGGTTGTGGCTGCAGCAACTCAGTGTGAGGCCTCTGGAGGCCGGCGCAGGCTTATATCCCGGAGGGTGATTGACACCCAACTGGGTGGGGCTTGATCCATTCAGGCCGACTGATTGGCAGCCAGCCAGGTGTTGTCCTGTCCCCTTACACTCCTGCAGGTACAGAGGTTGCCCCCTGCAGTAGGCCGGTGGTGTACCACCACAGTAGCATTCCAGCTTCCATTACAAGAAGAGATTTACTGAGTGATTACCATGGGTCATCTGTGCATACCACTGTTGAAAGAGTATTGCAGCAGTCCAATGCACCAATAAGGAATGGTAATGGCAACATAGAGTACTAATCTATCAGGGTTAAAGTATTTTGATTGTCTACTTTGCTGTTCCATTTATGCTCTTCATTTTGCCTGTCAATCAAACAAACGACTGCTGCTACCAATCCATGATCTTGCAAGCTGAAACTGGGTGTTCCAAAACCCAGGGCTGATCAAGATCACTCTGCAGGGCCAATAGGGAGCCTTGGCAGATAACCTTCAATTAAAGTAAGCAGTCTTCCACCAGCAATACTGCAGCCAATGAGGTCACATTACTTTGGACAAAACTACATGGAAGATAACCAGACTAAAGATGCCCAAGGAAGATTTGTTGACCTTTCAATTGAGTTGACTATTGGTTGATTCAGCAATTTCGCTTGGAATATTTACATTGGGTTTATTTTGCATTTATGGCTCTACTCTGAATGTTAACATAGAAACAATAATTAAAATTTATAATCAGCTTTGAATGAGGAATTGGTTTGTAGTTACTGGATGACAGTTGGATTGGTTGATCATCAACAACTCGTCTTAAGTTGGGAGTTTCAAATTTAGCTCCTCATTTCTCCCTCAACTTTTTCTGGCTTTAGAAAAAAGCCCTCATGAATTTCAAGAGTTTTTGTCAACCACCAAGAGTCTCGTCTGCTGTGTAGTTGATTATGATCCAGGCATTAGAAGCATAGTTTCCATGCACCAACGTCTTTATTATATTTTGGCATGCACCATTCTTACTTGTTGGTAGATTTCACAGGAGAGTAATGGGTGTGTCTTTTTTCTCCCCCCCAGTCTTTGGTTTGTCAGAGGTCAGGATTATAATTATTTCTTTTAGGCATTGAGGAATAGACTTCCGTTTGGTTGTGGCACATCTGAGATTATAACTAATGTAGCTGTGCATGCACAATCAACGGCATTCTGTACACTAGGCATTGGCTGCCTTGCCTGTTTGACTCCAATGGAATTCACTGTCTTGAACTGTCAGTTGTTTTCCCTCATTCTCAGAGACCACATTAGTGTCAGCACTGGGTGGGGAGGGGGGGTAGCATTTGAGGGAATATTCCCCCCTTTGTGATCCTACCCATGGAGTTTAAATCCCATGGTTTTAGGCTGGACAGTCTGGCTGTCTTCCATTTGCAGCGTCTCAGGTTTGTAGGCTATGCTCTTGCACACATGTGCTGGTGCATGAGCAATGGATTGGAGTATCAACACTAGGTCTCGGTACTCCAATCCATTGTGCATGCACCAGCGCATATGCACAAGAAACATGGCCGTGCTTGGCCTGCAGACCCCAGGATGCTGTATCTAACATGGTAAGTGCCTGCCTCTGGCTGAGCGAGTTTTCTAGTGGCAAATTGTGCCTCCCAGTTACCTTAATGCCCCCCACTAAGACTTGTTCTGGCATCAACTTAGGACCTCTTCTTGTAGCAGCTTGTCCTGGTGTGCATGGCCTCTGCTCACTCTGCACACCAAAGACACCCACTTCCAGTAACATCTACTCTGTGCAGCAGTCTTGATCACACAGTTCCTGGTAGATTTTTAAAAGAAGTTTAGAAGCATAAAAAGCCAAAACTTTTATAAACATGAAAAATTAATTTGCAAGTAATTGATAATTTATTTTAATAGTTTCCTTTAGGTTAATGAATGCATGTTCAGCTCTGCAAGGTTAAAAGATCATACGAGCTGGGCCTTGAAATACAAAGTGACATATTTATCAGTCTGTTTTGTAAAGTTCTGCTGAGTGTTAGTGATGTGCGTCAAATGTAAGTGCGTGCACTTTTTGAAACAAAAATGCTGCATATTACATCCAAGGAATCTTGCTTGACTATATTGAATGTTCTAATTTCTAAGCAACTTCTTTTGTTAAGTATGTTATTATTACAATATTATGTTGTGCATCACAGTTACATGCTAATGCTGTACTTACCTAATCTCTCTATTAGTAATACCATCTTTCTAAAATTTCACTAAAATGGGCCTTAATTTTTCAACCAGTTTAGATGAAGGGTACAACAAATACAGGCATCTTCATCACCCTACAGTTCTAAATTTTGCTTATTCCTTTTGAAAATATCTTTCTTTCTGAATATCTCCTTGTTATACTCTAAATGTTTAAAAATTCATGAAATCCTCTTATGTAAAACTGCTAGGCTTTATTTTATGCAAGTAGAATTGTGAGACACCAATGAACAGCACTTAGCTCATTTTCCACCAGGTAAAATTGACATCCTTTGCATTATACCCTTTTTTTTCCCCCCTTTGAAGGTACATATTTATCCAAAACTCTGACATTTCAAATGTCTCCCATTGCTCTGCCATGTAACTGTTCCTATGCCCTCTTGTTCAAATACATCTCAGTTTTAACGAGACTGGCCTTTACCCATGTTGTGAACTTCATTGTGGTTTAATTTGTCTTCTCTCAGAATTGTGCTAAGTTAAACATCACCTATTGATGCTCATTCTAACCGTCCAGTGTCATCGCACAGATAAACCCAGGAAAGCCCCCCTTCATGTTACCCTATGTACACATAGCAATAGCTCTTTAAAAAAAAAATTTGAAACTTGGTCTCATTGTATTGAAATATCTATTTATTGGCAAGATAGACTACTGATGGGCACAGGGGCTTTGACCTGCTCCATTTCCAACAGGCCAATTCACCCCTCTTTACACAGCCTAATACCATAATCGATGCCCAACTTAGTGAGGACGCAGGCTGCATCAGCCCAGAACTCCCGATCTCAAGCGATCCAGCAGCCTCAGCCTCCAAGTAGCTGGGTTACAGGCATGTGCCACTGTGCCCAGCACAAGAGTTCTTAAGATCTTATAACATTAGTGAACATTGTAAAATACAGTATAAATGACATTGACTTTGCTCATGTAATTTTAATTATGAAGAAATTGATATGTTCTTGCTGTTTTTGTCCCCACAGCATTAGCTACTAAGCAAACATATGTCAGCTACAGTAATCATGCAATCTGAATGAATATGATATACCATCAGGGTCTTTCAAAATTTTGCAGTGAAGACAGATGCATCTTTGGTCTGGATAGCCACTTACAGATGCCAGCAGGGGCCATTGCAGAGTTCTCAACAGACTGATCATAAAAAGATTGTATCCAAGCTTAACATTCATTGGGAGACCCATAATATCAAGATGACAATCTGCACGGAAGGAGAATGACAATTTCTGAATCATTGGATTCCTTGATTTTCAAAAGAATTAACTCCCTTTAAATTTTGTGAAGTTGTCCGTGATTGTGTCAGTCGTTTTTATTTCTATTGATTTTGAACTTAATCTATGTGTGGCAAAATGAAACGTCTAAGTGCTCACCAAATAGATGGCAAGTTAATGTATGTGACAAACTGACTGAAAAAAAAAATGTCTGCTTTAATGTCCTGACCAATCAAAAGTACAGTGCCTGGTTGTTTATGAATATGTATTGGAAAGTGTAGAGCATGTTCATTTTTATACAAAAATGTTTCTAATAAAATAGTGTTTTGCACTTTTCTGGTGTTTCTTTATAGCAAAGAGGATACTTTGAGTGAAATATCTGACAATGGATCTATTCTGCAAAATGAGATGTTTTTTTTTCCATTCATTTTGTTCTTTCCCTGTTTATAGAGTACCTGAAATTACAGCAACTTCTTTTTTTTTTAAAGAAAAACTCACATTCCACCTTAAATATTCCGTATGTCATAAATGCTGTGTTTGGTAAAGGATTGCTTAAAATGGTATGTGAGACCAGTGATTTTCAAACTGCACACGCCACCCACCCCCCCCAACTCTCATTCCACCTTGCTTAAGGTGATATGAGTGGAAAGAAAAAGGTTTGAAAACCACAGTTTTAATCATGCCTAATTGACTCATGTGCACAGTTTCGTAACTCCAAAGGACATGGGGAATGACAATTTTTCTCAAGCAAAATGTTTCATTAAGTGGAATGAGACGTTTAAAAAGGTTGCCCACCCCTGAGTTAACCTCTATGTTAATAGGACAGAACTGAAGAATTAATTCATATTTGAACTTTAGCCAAATTGACGTACATTCCAATCCCAACTAATTGGTTCATGGGTATTTTTCTGTCAAAATTGGATAATCTTCTGGTTTACTTATTTAAATTTACAGGGATTTTTATTTGCTTTGACACAAATATTAGTTTTGTCTTAAACACAGGAGGCATTTAGTTCCAACACTGACTATGCCAATCCTAGTAAACAACTACGCTTTGGGGGGAAAAGTTGATAGAAAACATTTTGTTTTTAATGAGAATTACTTTAAAATGTGTTGATTTTCCATCTTACGTCAACATGATTTGAAATCTAAAATAGGCTGAGCACAGGAACTGCTTGGACAAGTTAGAATTCTTAAAAACCAAACTGAAGGTAAAAGATTCATTCTGCGAGACTGAAGGCAAAGTCCTATCAGGTTATGCCTACTTTCCCAGTTGAAATTGGGTACAAAAAGTAGTGTGGAGGTGCAAAACTTCAATGGCCAAACAACATTGAAACCACTCTAGTGACATGCCCAGCAGTAAATAATCCAGATATAAACAAGGATAATTTGATCTACTATGTACTTTTACTTTCTCTCTACTGCACCTCTCTCTCCCTCTTGCACAGTACTCAGGAGAATGGTGAAATAATATATAGCTGACCTCATTAGACCTACTGTCAAACTTGATACCATAGAGATATTTAGTGATACACTGTGCAGATTGGATAGAATTTCAAGAATGGGGTGTCAATAAAAATGAAAGATTTTTTCACAAGCATATTTAGTTGTCCTCAATCATTCAGAAGATTTTAACGAGGCAGTTGTTCAGATCGATAACATGGTGGTTAACTTTTAATCTCACTGAGAGCTCTGCTGACGAGTATACCTCCCTGCTCTTCTTTAAAGACTGCCATTCAAGTTTTTACATTTCTCCGAATCAACAAACGGCAAAGTTCCAATTAGATGTTTATACATGACACATGGCAAAGCTTGGAATCCAAAAACCAGTTCATGTAATTAAGTAAGGGGAGAAACTTAAAGGCAATCTGAGGGGTAGATTTTTCAGAGGTTGGTGAATATTTGGAACAAGCTAACATCTGGAGTGAAGAAAATTGTATGGGAAAGAAGTAAAGGTCCAGGAGTAATACAGGGAAATGAGATTTGAGCAGATAGGCATCACAATTAAGCACAGAACATTAAGCTGCACATCTGTATCTTTCTATGCCACAATATCAGAATCTCTCTCTCTCTCTCTCTCTCTCTCTCTCTCTCTCTCTCTCTCTCTCTCTCTCTTCCACAGCGATTGGGAGATTTGGCAGTGGTGGCCTTAGGCAACATGCAGGAGCCTATTATTTGCCTGCCACTCAGTTAGCTGAGTAATTGCTCCAGGACATCAATGTTCTGCTTCATCACATGGCTTGTGTTGTACATTCTGAAATGTTAATGAATATTCTTTACATCACTGCCATAGGCATTGCAGCAAGAAATGATACTTGAGCAACTTCCAGGTCAAGATCTTCCATGCACATGGCATTCAATCACATGAAGTTCAGAATGAGCAAGGTGTTGCGTTAAATATTTTGCTAATGTCCTTTGAAAAGCAGCCATGTGAATATTGTTAAAAAGAAATCCAAAATAAAATAAGGTTTTACATTAATTATATTCTATGGAGGATCAGTATTGATATCTTATCCAGGTTCTGGTATGACATCTCAATCAGCAGGCTTTTCTCCTGAGGAAAGAAGGACGTGCCGTATTCTTCAGCCAATTTCCCTTATTTGATACAAAATGTTTGTATCAAATGACATTAACCAACCACAAAACAGTCTCCTCCCATGTAGTAAACATTATCTAATCACCATTAGACTATGAAATGTCCAGCTACACGTTGCACCATATTTGTGGACCAATCACAGAGATGCAACCACGTCGATTTTATTTAAAACTTTTTTGACTTCACTAGTTCCTGAAAGTCACATGATTTAATGGGAATCAGGGCTTGTGGAAATTTATCAGCTTAGCATCACACATCATTGTGCTTCTGCACTCTAAGGATTAATCAAGCTGTAGAAATGAGCACAAGTCTAATCTAGACAGACCCTTACTTCCACAAATAGACAAGAAGGACCTATATAGCATTCTCAATTTATTCTTATCTGTTTAAGAAATTGCACATTAATATTTAATAAATCTAAATTCTTCTGAGAACAAGAGCAGGGAATCCATCAATATGCACCTTGTGGGTTAACTTGTCCATGAACTTGTCCCGCCACTTCTTGAGAGTTCTGTCCTGAGTATTGCCTTCCATAGATACCACCTGAAACTTAGTTCTTCCAGGACAGATTGCATCGTTTCAGTTTTCCAACGTCTACAGTCATCATGTGTTACTTGATTTTTAAGAAAAAAAAGTAATCTCTGAACCCCATCTCATATCAATCTATTTGATCCATTCTTGTGGCTTATCTGGCCAACAAGATTATATGGAAGCCATATTCCAAGCCAAAAAATAACAAGGGCTTGGGAGCAGTACCAAAGGTTGAAACGTTCCTTTTATTGCAATTTAGTAATACTTCAAAAATGTAATATACATGATACACTTTTGACTGCTGTGAGGATGAATTGGGATTGATCAGGGGAGAGGGTGGCATTACCATGCCCGCCCCCCCCCCCCCGCTATTTCTATCCCTATTTTGCCTTTACTATAACTCACTCCATCTCCTTTCCTCCAGCTCTGCATTCATAGAGCTACCTCTTCCCGGAGCCATTCCCACCTGTCCTCTGATCCATACCCAATGATCATCTTTCTGTTGGTCTATGCTCCTCCCCTTGCCCTTTCTTTTCTTCTCCCCAGCTTTTTAATTCAGGTGCCCATCGGCTATTTACTCATACTTTGAAGAAGGGCTAGGGCCTGAAATGTCAGTTATGCATCTTTACCTCCTATGGAGGCTGCGAGGCCTGCTGAGTTCCCCCAGCATTTCTGTGTTTTAGGACAATTGCACCTTTTAGCTTGTCATTGTAATAATTTTGTATATTGAAATATGCAGTGAATCCATGAGGTTTTTAACAGAATCTTATGAAAAGGTGAAGCAATAAAAATCTATACTTTGGGGAGAGTCCAATACCCTAAACAAATAGAGAAGTTTGAACTTCATGACTAGCATAGAAAAATATTCACAAAAAGAATTGCATACAAATTCCTACCCAATTGTTCCAGATGCATGGCCTATATATTAACTGTAATTACATTGAATTTTGAAGGTGAAATTATTATTATTTAGTGTATTTAATGTTGCTGACCAACATGAAATTCTATGCAGATATCTTCTGAAACTAACATTTCACTTAGACATACCCCACCAAAAATGTTGGTGATAATTTGTTAAAATTAACAATTGAATGATAAATGTTTGCAGCACTCCTTTGTTCATATATCTGTATTGTTTTTTTTTGCTGGTAGAAATACAATTTCAAATGGTGCAATATTTGCATCAATGAAATTTCAAAATATCATTTAAAAAGGCTCCCCAACCCTCTGTAGTAGGTGTTTCTTCAACCATTTGCCCTTTGACATGTCAAAGATGCTGTCAGAAAGTGTTACTAATAATTTTAATCATTCAAGTCAGGTTGGTCACCTTCAATCATAGTGCGTGTAAATGGGGGAAGTACTCTATCGTTTAGTTGCTCCACATTTAGTAAGTTACATCTTGTAAGCACACTTGAATTTAGCCAACTATTAGTCAATAGCTACCTGAAAATTACAGTTTGAAAGAAAATTCTGTCTTTTTTTTCCCCACTTCAGATAAACAAATTTGATCTTGACTTCTGATCCAAGAACACCTTTTCTTTATTTCCCCACATCAGGAACACTGAAGTTAATTGTGATGCCCTAGGATTAACCTTACTGCAAGTACTGTAATATTCCACAGATAAGCATCAGAAGGTGAATTTTCTAGGAGACAAAAAAATGCAGATTCTGGAATGTGGAGCAACAAAAAATCTGCTGTAAGAACTCAGCAGACCAAGCAGCATCAGTGTGAGAAAAAGAATGATCAGCATTTGAGGTCAGAGATGTCTTGGGGAAGAGTTCAGACTCAAAGTATTGACAATTTTTTTGCCCCACTGATGATGCTCCACCAAAGGTCAATTTTCATGGCAATCTACCATTTGATACATTTAACTCATATTTAGAACATAACAGCACAGTACATGATATTATGCCTACATGTATACTGCTTCCAAAACATAACTAAACCCTCCCTACCTCAATCTTTTTCTTTCATCCATGTGCCTGTCTAAGTCTCCTATTGCCTCTATTGTACTGATGCGCAACATCAGCTCTGGCAATGCATTCCAGGTAACTACAAATCTGTGTAAAAACTTACCCCTATGTCTCCTCTTAAAAATTCCACCCTTCACTTTGTACAGATTACCTCTTGTGTTTGCTACTCCCACCCTAGGGAAAAGGTGCAAGTTGCCTACCTCATTAATGCCTCTCATAATCTTGTAGACTTCTATTAAGAGTCTCCTTTCATCCTTCTTCACTCCAAAGAGAAAAGCCCTAGCTCTATTTACCTTGCCTTACAAGATACATTTTCCAAGCAATATCCTGGTAAATCTCCCCTGCATCTTCTCCAGAGCTTCCACATCCATCCTGCAAGGTATGATGCCTTGAAAAAGGGCTTAGGCTCAAAACATCAGTTATATATCTCTACCTCCAGTGGACACTGGGAGATCTGCCAAGTTCATCCTCTGTGTTTTGACTGTTTGGGTCTCTGGTTGCCGACACGAGGTGAAAGTAAAAGTATTCCAACTCCTGTCATTGAACATGAAAGTATCAGCTCTTCCAGCTGAAGTAACGTTTCACTTGCACTTCTTCCAATTTCTTGAACTGAATTTAGTGTTCATAATGTAGTCTTCTCTACATTGGGGAAATCAAATGCTGATTGGGTGAGTGATTAGCAGAACATTCATGTATGATTCACAAGATTGACCCACAAGTGGTTGCCACTTCAATTCAATATTCTACTCTCACTCTGACCTTCCTGTCGAGGCTTTCTGCATTTGTTCAATGAGATTTACAAGCTTTAATAACAATCTTATATTCTGTCAAGGCATCCTTCCAGATCCCATCTTAAATAGCATCTTCCTTTATCCATTTGTCAGACCTAGCAAGTTATTTCTTTGTCTCCATTTTTCTTATTCTACCTTTTTTAGACTGACCTGCTGGGCATCCGTCAACCTCACCACTATGTCGACAAGGAAGCTTACTGTGGGTACAAGTGTAGCCATTTACTCAATGGATTCCAGACTTAAAAGGTCCATTGAAATTTCAATTGATTACATTGTCATCTCTATTGTGGGTTCAAATTCTATTCAAAGACTTGAGCACAAAAATCTAGACGGGCAATTCAGAAACCTTTCAGAGGAAGAGTGACCAAGTCATAAATCCTTTTGATCAGATTACGATAACATTGATATTGACTAACCTCTCAAATAGACTCAAGGCATTTTGAAAAAGACAACTTGTTAATATTTATCCTCAAACAATATCAGGGTTCAAGGTTTCTTTTACTGGTATTGTAATAAAAACAACATGTTGCATACAAAATATACTTCAACTTTTGCCTGTTGTAAAGACAAAGTGTTTCCATTATCATTGAACACAAGAAACAGGATCAGATCATCTACCCTGCTCTGCCATTCAATAAGATGGCTGATAGGATTGCCCCCAAAAGTCAGAGGAGAAATAAAAGAAAATCCTTTCAGAGACCAATATCACCATAGTCCAAAGTAGGGTATTGTGAAAACTTGCTGCTGTGTTGCCTACATTGCAACAGCGATAACTGATCAAAAATAGACGTTAAATTGTGGATCATCCAGAGGTTATGATGTATTTGACTTTGTGGGTTTTTTTAAAAAACATCCACCACAATTATGTTCAGGGGAACCTGACAGGCCAACTTATAGATTCCAAGCTCACGTACTCATCTGTATCATCATTAGAAAAAAAAATAACACACACATCTTATCCATCCCATAATTTTAACCCCAAGCTTACTTTGGAGATATTTAAAAGATTCAAATTTCCTATTTCCTCAGATGCATTTTCAACTGGTAAGTTATCAGCAAGCTTTATTGGTTCACTAAAATACTTCATTTAAAAGGTTGTATGCTACTATCTTCGATGATCTGGACCAGACTGGTGTGAGAAAACTAATTTTAAAAGTTGACTGGTCATCGTCAGTACAAGTCCCTATGGTGGCAGAGTAATTGTGTGCACATTTTCAACGTAAACGTCTTTTTTGGCTTGGCTTCGCGGACGAAGATTTATGGAGGGGGTAAAAAGTCCACGTCAGCTGCATGCTCGTTTGTGGCTGACAAGTCCGATGCGGGACAGGCAGACACGATTGCAGCGGTTGCAGGGGAAAATTGGTTGGTTGGGGTTGGGTGTTGGGTTTTTCCTCCTTTGCCTTTTGTCAGTGAGGTGGGCTCTGCGGTCTTCTTCAAAGGAGGTTGCTGCCCGCCAAACTGTGAGGCGCCAAGATGCACGGTTTGAGGCGTTATCAGCCCACTGGCGGTGGTCAATGTGGCAGGCACCAAGAGATTTCTTTAGGCAGTCCTTGTACCTTTTCTTTGGTGCACCTCTGTCACGGTGGCCAGTGGAGAGCTCGCCATATAACACGATCTTGGGAAGGCGATGGTCCTCCATTCTGGAGACGTGACCCATCCAGCGCAGCTGGATCTTCAGCAGCGTGGACTCGATGAAAGGCAAATGTATTGCTCCCAAAATGCTTCAGACTAAAGCAATGATTTCCAAACTGCCCCCTAAACTCACATTCCATCTTAAGCAATCCCTATGCCATAAGCACTCTGTGATTAGTAAGGGATTGCTTAAGATGGTATGTGAGTGAAAAGAAAAATAAAAGTTTGAAAACCATTGTTTTAATCGTACCAAATTGACTCGATGGGAATTCATTAGGGGGAATCAGAGGTGGAGAGGGTGAGCACATTTAGTTCTTGGGAGTCAGGAAAGAGGTACAAATGCCACAAGACTCATACCACCAGGTTCAGGAACAGCTGCTACCCCTCCACAACAAACTCAATCTGTGCCTAATTTAAGGACTCTTACTTGTGCATAATATTGATTTTCTTTGTTTTCCCTGTTTTGCAGTTTGTTTACATTCATTATCTGTTTACAGTTCTTTTGATTGTTTACACGTTCACACTGTGTGCATTTTTTTGCACGACCAACGAGCACTAATTCTGCCACCCCATAGAAAAAAAATCTCAGAGTTGTATGTGATGTTGTGCATGTATTCTGACAATAAATCTGAAATGTTATGTGCATAGTTTCATAACTCCAAAGGAAATGGCCCAATGATAATGTTTCTTGAGCAAAATATTTCAGTAACAATTGGGTCTAGAGCAGTGATTCTCAACCTTCCCTTCCCACTCACAGATCACCTTAAGCAATCCCTTACTAATCACAGAGCACTGATGACGTAGGGATTACTTAAGGTGGAATGAGAGTTGAGGGGGGCAATTTGAAAACCACTGGTCTAAAGCCACATGCATACCTTTTTTTTTTAAACTTTATTTAAGATTTTATAACATGAATAAAATAGAAAGTTACAGTAAAAAGATTAAACACAAGATGATAAAAATTACAGTACTACATCGGCAGACTAAATAAACTAAACCCCCCCCAATAATTAGTTCACATTAATGACCTAGCGTAAAGTTAGTCTAACCCCCCCCTCCCCAAAATAAAGAGTGAAAGAGTGAAGAGTTAATAAAATGAACATTATATAAAAAAAGCCCACTTACACAAAAAAAGATAAAACATAACAAATAAAGATACCAACAACAAAAAAAAGTTATCAATACTAAAATATCAAACTTAAAAACATATTTAAATCAAACTTAAATGCATATATTTAGCAAACGGAGTCCACTTCAACCTATAAAAAAAACATCCCACCCTGAATTGAAAAAGATATCCTTTCCATAGTCAAACAGGACTTCATCTCCAAATACCACCTATCTAAAGTTATTTTTATCTTTCCAAGAGCTATACATTTCTTGGCCACAGCTAAAGCTAAATAGATAAAAGAAATCTGATAATCTTGTAGGCCTAAATCAATTAATGATTGCATATTCCCTAATAAAAATATACCAAGATCTAATACAAGACAAATATTATATAAACTATTAAATATAGATTGAATACCCTTCCAAAACTGTTGCAATCGATCACAAAGCCAGACAGTATGCAAAAAAGTATTAGCCGTCTGGTCACAACGAAAACAGCAATCCGACTTACTAAGACCAAACTTTTTTAGTTTCTCTGGTGTTAAATATAACTGATGTATAAAATTATAATTAATCATCGCTAATCTAGCATTAACCAATTTCCTAATACTATTCTGACAAATTTCCATCCAGGCTTCTTCAGCTATTATAAAACCTAAATCTTTTTCCCATTTCAACTTATCTTTATCCCAATCTTTTTTACTATCAATTTCTTGTAAAATACAATACAAATCAGATATATATCCCTTTTGTGGTATTGAAAGTACGTATTCCTCAAAATTAGAATCAGGCAATAAAATCATATGTCGACCACATATGTGTTTTACAAAAGATCTTAATTGATAATACACAAATACAGAGTTTCCACTAATACCGAATTTCCTTTGTAATTCATCAAAAGAACAAAAACATCCCTCAGAAAAACAATCGGATAAATTTTTTATTCCCTTCCTTTCCCACTGTTTCAAAGTGATATTGGAGACTGTAGCCACATGCATACCTGTTCCAGAAAATAGATGCTTGAAGTTTAAATGGAAAACAACCACACCTCAAATTCTGTATCTCATTTATCCCCACAGTTTTTGGAAATGCATTTAACTTGCACTGATGCAGTTGATGTTGAAGACCTTTTGTAACTTGGTAGCAAAATGCTTACCATTGACTAACACATTCTCAGCTTCACTGAAGATGACAGAAATCAAACTGGTATCATATTTCAAGATTAATATTTGGAATGGAGGGAGGAAACCGAATCCCCCCCAGGGAAAACCCATGCAGATTTGGGAAGAACATACAAACTTCTTAGACAGCACGGGATTCGAACCCCAGTTCTGATAGCTGATGTTGTAACAGTGTTGTGCTAACCTTGTCACCCCTAAGTATTTTTACTGTGATTTGATGGTATAAAATTATGAAGTGAATTTGCGTTCAAACATAATTTATCCAAAGTATGAACAAATCATAAAATATATATTTGGAAATATCGGCAGTAAAGAAATGTGTTTATTAATCATGTCCATTCACAAAATTGTGATTCACGTTTGCAGCCTATTTTGAACTTAAATCAAGGTTGCTTTTAGCACGGTGAGGAGTTTTTAAAAATTGAGATTCACCGAAAACCTGTTGGATGGATGAGTGGAATAATTGTGGAATTAATGATGGAGGAACAATTTCCTCCTTCATTAGGGAATATGCAAAATTGAAAAATAGAAATAGATCATGAAGGCACTAGACTGTCATCAGCTACATCAGTGGGCAACAGGGTTAGTATAAGGCTATTACAGTGCCAGCAGCCTGGGTTTGAATCTGGCAGTTTGTAAAGAGTTTGTATGTTCTCCCCATTTTGGCACGGGATTTGCCCTGGGTACTCTGGATTCCTTTCACCTTCCAAAATGTACAGGGCTGCAGGTTAATTTAGGTGCAACTTGGTGGCATGGATTTAAATGGCCAGAATGAGCTTATACCATGCTGTAAATAAAATTTAAAGGAACATAAAATTCAGGTAGGTGCCTGGATAAGTTTTCCACATCTCCCAATCCTGTGTATCACGTCCTACTGTGTTGATTTAATGTTCTTTTTCCAATCCCATGTACTGTATTTTTTATAAAAATCAATAAAATGAAGAAAATGGAATGAAACTGAAAATACAATATATTGCAAGATAAAACTTCAAACAGCACCCCTTCCACTGCACTGGATGAAGACAAAAAACATCAAAAATATTATATATATATATATATTTTTTTTTTTTAAAACTACTTAACCTGCTCATTTAAAAAAACTAACCAAAAAAAAACACATCTGAGCAGCTTATCATGAGGGTTACATACATTTTGTAGCTTTTGATTCATACCGTGAATCAAAAAAGGTAAGACAGCATCTTATCTGGAAGATTGAGGTGCATCTAATCACATTAAAAACATTTACATCAAATGAAAATAAAACACAAAAAGTCACCATGTATCTTCAAATTTCACCGATGAATCAAATACATGATATCTATTTTTTTCTAAATTTAAACAGGAACTAATATGAGAGAACCACTGGAGGCTTGAGTCTTTCCATCTGAAGAAGATGGCTCATCTAGCCAACAATGCAGATTAATGCTCAACTACTTTCAAATAAATGAGAACTCCAGTCTTAATCCAGGTGTATCTGTCATCGTATCAAAAGAGATGAATTTACCCGTGTAGTACCAGGCATTCTCAACAAATTGGATGTCCGCGTTTGGAGTTCAGAAACACCTGGAAGTGCTTGGTTTAGAGGAGCAACTCCTCCTCTGCCCAATGATCAATTGATTTGTCGATCTTATCTGAATAATTACTAAACAAACTAAACCAACGAGCCTGCAGCTGATGTGGACATTTTACCCCCTCCATAAATCTTCGTCCGCGAAGCCAAGCCAAAGAAAAAACTAAACAAATTAACAGAAAATATTCAACAGTACAACCAGAATTTTAAAAAGTTCAGGTTTACAGTGGAACATTAAACTTTGGCTGATTTATGTACTTAATTATGAATTTCCAAGTCTGCATACAGAAGTCAGTGGTAATAACACACAAGTTTTGTTTTCAGAAACATGACTTGATATTCTCACAGAGATTAGAAATTCAAGTTCAATGTATGATATTAGTTTTAAAATTAATGAAATTAACTTGAAGAATAACCAGGTGACAAAAATCTACTGAATATTCTCATCTCATGAAGCTTAAATTTAAATATTTAATTTATATATTTAAACTTCGAGTACAGTAATAGGCCCTTTCAGCCCAGAAGACTGTGCCGCCCAAATATCCCAATTTATCAGAATCCGCCTGTACATTTAAGGGTGGGAGGAAAACGGAGCAGGGAAGAGAATGCACGCTGACACAGAAAGAACATAGAAAGGCCTACAGACAGCACGAGATTCAAATCCAAGTCACTGGTACTGTAACAGCGCTATACTAACTGCCAACTCTTATCTCAAATAAACACAATTTGATTCCTATTTTAGAATCAGAATGAAAAGAAATTTTTGCAAGTTTGAAGCCATTCTGCTCCGTTAGCAGCAAAGATGGGTCTCAGTGCTGTCATTTGGAAGTTGTGCTCCCCAACTAATTTAAAAGCTTTAATGCAATCAATACTCACCTCAGAGCTGTAGAAGAACGGAAATATAAATGACACTGATTCAGAGAAATTTACGCTCGGAGAAATACTGAAGCATTTAAAGAGAATATTTTAAATGATGCTGGAAAGTGGACAGAGTGTGTTGGTATACCAAGATTAACCCACCCCCTTGCAATGAATTTGCACAATGAAGTGTCAGTACATTGGCAGGCCTGAAAGAAAAGTTGGCAATGTAATGTGAAAGTATCGAGGAACACCATTGGTAGATGGAGTTTGGGGGTCACGATGATGGTCGTGTACTGGGTGCAAGTACATATTCATTCCTCTTCAACTCCTGCAGCAGTTTGCAATCATCAAGTCAACAAGCTTTAGCTCCAATGCTACAAGCAAAAATTAATCACGGAGGTGTGAGAGATAATAGAATATAGGAAGAATGAAATAAAGAATAATAGACTAGACTAGAGAAAGTTAGTAAGTGCTAAATAGGGATGAATTCCGATAAGAGTGTGAGGAAGGATTACGCAAGTATAATAGAAGAAGGGTCTTATAGTGATAGAAAGAATTAGCAAATTCTGCATATAGAATTAGTAAGTCCTGGGGGTTGAGATGTGTGAATAAGAACAATGACATGATTGTACCCAGACAGGATACCCCATGGTCTTTCAAGTTTACAGAAACTGCACGTGGGCAGACAGAATTACCAAATGCCAAACCAATCCAGGAAGCAGAAGAATGTTGGGGGGGTGGGGGGGAGGGTATCTCTACACTGAAATGAACTGTATAAAAGTTGGGTGAGCCCCTAGTATGTGTGTATATTCCCAGGGTAAGGGGAAGCACCCAACTTTGCACTGTTGTACAATAAATGTTCTTTGTTCTCAATTTTTGTCTCGAGCGAAATCTGTGAAGGCACTTCTGTTTCTCACAAATGGGGGCTCGTCCAGGATCCCACTCCCTCCACTGACAGAGTGCCCGATGACGGGTGTAGGTGCACCCCGGCTGATTCCGCTGGACTCCCAGACGAAGGGTGACTGGTCAGTGGACGAAGCAAGTGATATCCGAGAAGAGGCATTGAGAACAAACAACGGGAGGACGTTTAGGAAGCGCGCTAGGAATAGCTACAGGATCCTGGTAAGAGGAATTTATTTACCTGCTAGTATGGGAGGAGTAAGTAGCAAGAGAAACAGTCCTGGAGAAGGACGGGAAGATCAGATGCCTAAACATAGTCCGATAGGATTAACTGCGGTCAGGTATTGCTATCAGGAATGGGTTAAGAATCCGATAAAAGGGAGTTCGGTATGTTGGCCAAAGTTCGGATCTGATGAGGACTGGATGTGTCAGGCATTGAACATCTGGCTCTGCCAAAATCAAGGAGGTAATACCGAGAGCAGAGAATATGTAGCCTGTTGGCTCAGTGGATCATTTGATCAAATGATTTTGAGCGAAAAGGAATGCAAGAACAAGAAGGATGAGGAACCCTCTGCCCCTGAAATACAAGGATGGGATGTGTTACATTCCCTTCCTCCATCTTATGCTTCCCATGTGCCGGCTCCTATCTTCCCCCTCTCACCTACGCTTTACCCTTTTTCACCTTCCCCTCTTCCTCCACAGTTAGAGAAAGAAGAAGAAAGTAGGGATGGTATGATTACCCGCTCACAGAGTACAAGATTACCGCCTCACTTGACACAAGAGGGAGGAGACTTTGAAAATGAGGGTCATTCAGAACATCATAGAGGAGGGGATAAGCCAGAAATAAACTAGATTAGACCTTTTTGAGAGGTTCCCTTGGGAGGGGATGTGGGGGGTCTCGGGTTCGTAAATGTGCCTCTGACCAGTACGGAGGTGTGCAATTTTAAGAAGGAAATGACCTCTCTGATAGAAGACCCTCAGGGATGTGCAGAACAATTAGATCAAATTTTGGGACCTAATATATATATACCTGGGATGAATTAATGTCCATCGTTAAGACTCTGTTTACTTTGGATGATCGTGGAATGATTCGCCAGGCAGGGATTAGAGTCTGGGATAGGGAACTCCAAGGGGGACCAGAGGCGATACCTGGAGAAGCTAAATTTCCCCTGGTAAACCCAAATTGGGATAAGACAACTAATGATGGTCACACGCGAATGGATGAGTACAGGGTTAATCTAATAAAAGGAATGAAGGAGTTTGTTCCAAAAGGACAGAACTTTAAGAAGGCATTTGAGGTTCCCCAAGATCCCGAGGAGACCCCTTCTGCATTTCTGAATAGATTGTGTGCGGCCATACAGGATATTGGATATAGGATCCCCAGCAGGTGAACAGTTGGTATTGACGGGCTTTATTACTAATTCAGCCCCAGATATCAGGAAGAAATTACAAAAGATGGAGAATTTGCATGAACAGGGAATAACACAGCTTTTACAGATCGGACAAAGGGCATACGTCCAGAGGTCTGAAGATCAACAGAAAGGAAAGGCTAAGATTTGGATGCAGACAGTCAAGGAAGTTGTGGAGGGACAGCAGGGAAATGTTAGGAGCTGTGTGCCAGCTCCTGGACGTTGGGAGGAGTGCCGGGGTGGGGAAGTAGAGACCAGAGCAGAGGCAGGGGTAGAGGAGAATTCCGGGGACGACGACCATCCCCGGGACCCTGTGGAGACCCTGGTAGAAATTGGGAAACAGGAGCATTAGTTTGCTATTATTGTAAAAAGGAGGGACACTTTAAGAGGGAATGCCAAATGCAAGCCAGGGAGACACGATCTTATGCATTGGTGGAGGCAGATTATGAATAGGGGGGGGTCACGGTTCTCAGTCAATACACACCGTGGGGCTGCACGGAGAACCATTAGTAAATTTAAGCATAGGACCCCACGGTGATGAGATGACTTTTCTAGTAGATTCTGGGGCAGCCCGGTCTAGTATTTTACAATGGCCTGAGGTGTTAAAACAGAAGGGACAGTGATGATTTCGGGAGTGGGAAGAAGAGATTTTACGGTCCCTATACTAAAGAATGCAAGGATACAAATGGGAGAAAAGATAACAGAGGATATTTTACTTGTTCCCCAAGCTGGTGTTTGCCCGTTGGGACGAGATTTACAAGACCAATTGGCTATCGGTACCAGACCACAGGGATCAGGTATCAGGGTTCAATTTTATGTACTAACAGAGGAGGATCGGGAACTAATAAATCCTAGAGTATGGGCAAAAAGAGGCAATAGAGGAGGGTTAGATGTTCCTCCCCTGCAGGTTACTTTAAAAGACCCTGACCAAGTAATTAGACGAAAACAGTATCCAATTCCTATGGCTGGCCGAAAGGGGCTGCAACCAGTAATTGACCAATTGGTGAAAGATGGTATACTCGAACCTTGTATGTCACCTTTTAATACCCCAATTTTACCTGTCCAAAAACCAGACGGTACCTATCGATTAGTGCAGGATTTGAGGGAGTTAAACAAAATTATTCTCACCCGTTATCCGGTTCTACCTAACCCCTATATGATAATGGGTAAAATTGATCCCCATAGTAAGTGGTTTAGTGTAATTGACCTCAAAGATGCCTTCTGGTCCTGTCCGTTGGCATTAGACAGTAGGGACATGTTTGCATTTGAGTGGGAGAATCCTTTTACAGGACGGAAAAATCAATACCGGTGGACGGTCCTTCACCAGGGTTTTACAGAATCCCCAAATTTGTTTGGCCAAGTTTTAGAACAGGTACTAGATGAGGCCCCTCGGAGAGAGAATTGTCAATTAATACAATATGATGATGATGTATTAATCACGGGAAAAATGTACAATGTGGTTAAACAATACACTGTTGAATTTCTGAATTTTCTAGGGAATAAGGGTCTTAGAGTGAGCGAATCAAAGTTACAACTTGTTCAATCTGAAGTTAAATACTTAGATCATCTGGTTAGTCAAGGAATTAGGAAGTCCAGAGAGAACACACGGTATTCTGCAGATCCCGCCTCCAAAGAGTGCTCGAGGACTTAGAAAATTCTTTGGTTTAGTGGGATACTGTAGAATTTGGATTGAGAATTATTCTAGCCTGGTCAAATTTCTTTATGATAAACTTGCGACTCTAGGGGGTGAAACTGTTGTCTGGACGGAGGAGGAGATTAAAGATTTTACCTTGGTGAAACAGTGTCTTATTAGTGCCCCAGTTTTGGCTTTACCCGACCTAAATAAGCCATTTGACCTATATACCAATGCGAAAGATGGTGTGGCCATGGGAGTATTAACGCAAGAGAGGGCAGACTTTAGACAACCAGTTGCCTTTCTGTCAAAAATTTTAGATCCTGTTTGTCGTGGTTGGTCAGAATGTGTGCAAGCAATTGCAGCCACTGCTATTTTAGTTGAAGAAGGACAAAAGATTACGTTTGGTGCCCTGATGATAGTTCACACCCCTCACACAGTCTGCACCATTCTCTTACAACGTGCTGGAAGGTGGCTTACTGATTCTAGAATTTTAAAGTATGAAGCGATTCTCATGGATAGGGATAATTTGACACTGATTATGAACAAAGAACAGAATCCAGCTGCCTTCTTGGTTTCTCCAGATTCTGATACTGTCCCCAATGATTTAGAGGATGTATGTTTAGAAGTGATAGATTTACAGACAAAAATTAGAGATGATTTAAATGATGAACCTTTACTGGAGGGTGAAAGATTGTTTATTGATGGATCTTCCCGCTGCATTGATGGCATTCGGTATAGCGGGTATAGTGTAATGGATGGGAATGAAGGATTTGTGATTGAAGCCGGTCGTCTTCCCAGTCATTGGTCGGCACAATCCTGTGAATTATATGCCCTCTGTAGAGCTCTCCAGGGTTTAGAGGGAAAGGTGGGCACAATCTATACCGACTCAAAGTATGCTTTTGGTGTAGTGCACACCTTTGGAAAGATTTGGAAAGAGTGGGGAATGATAACTGGGAAAGGACAAAAGTTGATCCATGAAAACTTAATTGTTCAATCCTTAGATGCTCTTATGTTACCCGAGGAGATAGCTGTAGTTCATGTATGGGGCCATCAAATTATTGACAGTCCTGAAGCACAGGGGAACAGACGGGCAGATGAAGCTGCCAAACAGGCTGCACTCACAGAAAAAATAGACATGCAGCTGTTACTCCCCACCCCACATGAGGTTCAAAAGACTCCCATCTTTTCACGGGAAGAGGAGGTTTATATGAAAGACCAGGAAATGCGCCAAACTGCTGATGGGATGTGGTGGACGGCAGAGGGACGCCAAGTACTGAACAAAGCCCTGGCTCGTCAAATTATTGATCAGCTCCACCAGGAGACACATTGGGGAACACAGGCACTTGTTGATGCTTTTATACGGTCCTTCAATTGCTCGGGAATATACACCATAGCCAAGCAAAGTACTCAGGGGTGACCAATCTGTCAGCGAATGAATAAGAAAGTCATGCGCCAGGTAATGCCTGGCGGTCGCGATATAGTCGTACGCCTGTTTCAATGACTACAGATTGACTTCATGGAATTACCTAAGATAGGGGTTTATAAATACCTCCTGGTGATGGTGGATCATTTTACTCGATGAGTAAAATGGGTTGAGGCTTTCCCGGCCCCTAATGATCGTGCTAGCACCGTTATCCGCATATTACTAGAGTCTGTTATTCCGCGTTATGGCATTATTCAAACCATTGACTCAGATCGAGGTACACATTTTACCTCTCAGGTATTCCAGGGTGTGTGTAAAATTCTGGGAATAGATTGGCAGTTACATACCCCATGGCACCCCCAGAGTTCAGGCCGTGTTGAATGGATGAATCAGACCCTGAAAAATCACCTCACTCGACTTCATGAGGAAACTGGCCTCTCCTGGATTAAATGCTTACCCTTACCTTTAATTAGGACTCGCACGGCTCCTCGTAAGGACCCTGCTGTCTCACCATATGAAATGATGTTTGGTCTTCCTTACATGGGATTCCACACTGATACCCCTATCCCTGAGGCTAATGACCAGTACATATCTAAATATTTACAGGGACTTTCTACTTCTCTGTATGACTTAAGACAGAAGGGTTTATTAGCTCAAAACCCACCCCTGGACTATCCTATTCATTCTGTTAAACCTGGTGATTGGGTATATGTAAAAGCATGGCAAGACCATAAACTAAAACTGATATGGGACGGCCCTTATTGTGTACTTCTGATTACAGACACTGCAGTGCGGACAAAAAAAGGGGTGGACTCACATACAACGCATTGAACAAGCTAATCCACGAGCTAAAGACGTTGATAATACACCCTCCAGCTGGCATGCAGTCTTGCATCCTTCTGGTCTGAAAGTTACGCTATGCCGGGAAAAAGTGCTGTAATGTTATTTTTATTATTTGCTGTATTGTTTTTCTGCTGGTTCCCAATTTTTGGGAAACCACCCAATTGTACACAATGTATTAAGTCCTCCTGGAATAGGGGCAGCAGAGGTGATAATTACTTTGAGAAATGGACAAGTTTACCTTTAGAATGCAGACAGGGCACAGGTATAGACTCTATTCATAGTGGGGTACCTTATTTAGTATGGTTTAATTTAGGATCCCAACATGGACCAGGGAAACAGAACTGCCCTAGGGGAGTGGATTGGGTTGGCGTCCTAGGCTCTACAGATAGTAAAGAGAGTGCTAAAAATATGGTACAAAGAAGATGGTGGGAAAATGACAGGCAGAACATTAGTCAGGGCTATACCTGGATTAGGGATAAAGGGGGTATATATGCTAATGCTCGCAGACAAGCTGCTACTCACAGGTTAGGTAACAATAAACACTCCCCCCCCCCCCCCAACTTGGCATCTTGTAAATCATCTTTTAGGTCACAAATACATTCGGAAGGCTAAAGGCAATCACTACAAGGGGGATTCGAGTTGTAAATGGCTCGAGCTGCTCCAGAATACCACAGCTGTTTGGCATTTAAACCGTTTAACCAGACTCCAGGCAGTTTTGAAGATTATCACCAAACAGACAGCGAGGGTCTTGGATTTATTGGCTGAAGAACAACGATAGATACGAGCTACAGCGTATCAAAACCACCTGGCTCTCGATTACTTGTTAGCTGCTGAGGGCAGTGTTTGTGGAAGATCGATTGATGACAATGGTCACAATGGTCAGGCGGTTGAACTTTTTACTGGTGACTGGAGGTGGATACACACAGCCCTTATAGCAGTTGGACTCGTTACTTTAGCCATCATGATACTTCCCCGCCTAATGACTTGTGTGCAGTGTTTAATTCAACGGACCCTTCGTCAGATCACATCCAAAGGATGTCTGGTTCCCAAACTCCATCTGATGATGCTGAGATGGCAGTTCATTTGCTGACTCGCTGGGAAAAAGACCAAGCTTCCAGTTGAGAATTTACTAAGCATAGCTAAAGAAAAAGTGTGGATTGTGAGAGATAATAGAATATAGGAAGTAAAGTTAGTATGAATGAAATAAAGAATAATAGACTAGACTAGAGGAAGTTATTAGTAAGTGCTGAATAGGGATGAATTCCAGTAAGAGTGTGAGGAAGGGTTACGCAAGTATAATAGAAGAAAGGTCTTATAGTGATAGAAAGAATTGGCAAATTCTGCATATAAAGAATTAGTAAATCCTGGGGGTTGAGATGTGTGAATAAGAACAAAGGCAGATTCATGAATAAGGACAATGACATGATGGGACCCAGACAGGATACCCCATGGTCTTTCAAGTTTACAGAAACTGCACGTAGGCAGACAGAATTACCAAATGCCAAACCAATCCAGGAGGCAGAAGAATGTTAAGGGGGGGGGGGGCAGGGTACCTCTACACTGAAATGAACTGTATAAAAGTTGGGTGAGCCCCAGTATGTGTGTGTATTTCCATGGTAAGGGGAAGCACCCAACTTTGCACTGTTGGACAATAAATGTTCTTTGTTCTCAATTTTTGTCTCGAGCGAAATCTGTGAAGGTACTTCTGTTTCTCACAGAGGTTAACTGCATGGGTTGTAAAAGTGGTTTTCCTGTCAAAAATATTGGCAAATCCAACTCCATATAGTAAAATCCTTGACAACAAGGTGCATAGTAACAAAAAATGCGTAGCCATGATATTTCACTGAAGTAATACAAGTCAATAGAAGCACAAGAGATTTTGGCAAGATAGATCCGTTTAATCAAGAAAGAATGCATCAACTTGCAAGTACCACTGTATATACCCATCTCAATGATTAGAACCACCATCATGACTGACTGGTAATCGGCTTCTTGCTAAAATGAATACTTCTACTGCAGGATATAGGAAGCAACATTTAACTCTTCAATTTCCTATTACATGGCAACTATCTCTGAAAAATTGAATTGGCATTGTGCCCATTCTCTCCACAAAGCAAAGCTTTACTCTCTAATCTCTCCATCAGACTACAGGGTACAAACTACTGACAAACTATTTGTTCCACAATGAAACTGCATGGCATTTGGACATCCAAATCTGGCAAGCTGCAATTGGGTGATCACTGGGGATGTAATATAATTCAATTAAAGTGAGGTCAAAACTCAATACTATCAGCTGTCCTGAATCTCTTCATCCCAATGTTAGAGCACTCCAGATCATGTGTCTGTTTTTGGCATATTTTTTAATGTTAAAATTTTTCTTTTGATTAGATTACTTAGTTCTTCAGTAACCAAAACACTAATTGATGGTAATAAATTTAATATTCAAGAGCCAAGGTTATCATTGATGAATAAATAGGCAGCTGTTACACATATTACAAGCTCCTGTTTTAATAAAATGAGATTATCACTAAGGGATAGTATAAATAGGAGGGATTGAATGGTTACATTTAATATTTCACACAAGCACAACACAAGTCACGGCCCAGCAATAATTCAATACAGTCGAAGAACTGAGGGAAGGTTTGTCACAGTCTGTTCCAGAATTCAATACATTTGCAAAGACATTGTGACTTTGCAGGGAGAACCATTCTGACTGCTGAGAGAAAAAGCTTTTTATGCAACCCTTGTGGCCAGAGATTTTATGGAATTCAGAACAAAGCACGCTCTGTGAATGACTGGGCCTTTTTGGTGGATTGACCTATGCCAGGAGGGTCTTTTTGGGAAGCAAAGTGCTTCATTTTGATTGTGACTTACAGTGGAGGTCACTCGGAGAGGCCACTTCATTGTAAGTGTGACTAGCAGTGACTCGGAGAGACCAGTGGCAGAGAATTGGAAGTTTTGTGGAGGCCGTCCAGTTTTGTCTTGCCTACAAAAGAACTAGGATTGTTATAACTACAGCTCATAAGGATGGACATCTCTTCAAAGCCAACGCAAAAAGGATTCACAAGTCTGTAGAAGCCACAACTCCAATCTTCCCATCCATTCAACACTAATTCTGGGCATCGAATCTCAAAGGCCAACACTTCAACATTGAATTTAAAAGTGAAGTAATTTCTGGATTTTGAGATATATCACACAAACACTAGACACCTGCATATAGCTGGAGATAGATTTGTGTTAATGATAGTTTAAAAGTTAAGACTATAGTTTAAGAGCTAGAAATAAAATTAGTGTTTTAAAATCTGGTTCATTGCTCGTTACCCATGGTTCATAGCACTCAAAGTATGAAAATAATAAACTGCTGCTTTAAAGAAAATTTATTCAATACAGGTCCTTACCGAGAAGGAGTAACAAATACTTGTTCAAAGATTAGAACAAAAAAATTGGGAGTGAAAATACATTGGATGGTTATCAAAGAGTTCAAAGGTTAAAGGCATCATCATCTGTTATTGTGTAAAAGGCATAAATGACGCACATGAGAATATTAATGCTGTGGGACTAGTAGGCCAGGAATATGTGTCAATAAGCACAATGGATACCTCCCATACAGAGTTTGGAGAATTAAATTTGACCATCTGCATGATGTGGTAGCATGGAAAGCTGAGGAGTCCAAGAACAGTCAGAGCTGGAGGTAACAACAGCAGCAATAAGAATTTAATCAGTATATCGGCAGCAAAGACTGTATTATGGAAGGAGTGGGAGGCTGTTTTTGTTATATAGAAGCAAGAGCGAGATCGATCAGCTAGTTGAGTGGTGTCACACCAAGCAATCATGCACTCAATGTTAGTAAAATCAAGGAGATGATTATGGACTTCAGGAGGAAGTCAGGAGAACACAAACCAGTCTTTACAGAGAGTCAACAGTGGAGAGGGCTAAGAACTTCAAATTCCTGGGTGTCAACATCTGAGGGTCTGTCCCAAAGCCTCATTATGCAACCACAAAGGCGGCTTGCTAGAGGTTATACTTTGTGAGGTATCTTAAGAGATTCGCTAGGTCACCGAAGACTTGTGGAAGCTACTATAGGTGTACCATGGAGAGCATTCTGGCTGGTTGCGTCACTGTCTGGTTCAGAGCTGCCAACACTCAGGACAAAAAAAACCTCCAGAGGGTTGTTAACTCCGCTGTGAAATTACAGGCACCGGACTTCACTCCATCAAAGTCATCTACATGAGGTGATGTCTTAAGAAAGAAGCCTCCATCTTCAAGGACCTCCACCACCCAGGTCATGCCCTCTTCACTCTGCTACCATTGGGGGGGAAAAAAAAGGTACAGGAGCCTGAAGACGAACACTTAACAGCACAAGGACAGCTTATTTCCCTCTGCCATCAGATTTCTGAATGAACAATGGACCACAGACACTGCCTTACTGACTTTTTCTTGCACTTCTTTTGTTAAATTTATTTTGTCAGGTGGTTTATATAAATGTTTGTACTATCATGTGGCTGAAAAACAAACGACTTTCGCGACATGTTCCTGACAATAAATTCTGATTCTGAATATTGAGGGCAAACTTACCTTAGGGCTAATTAAAATGCTAAGTTTTTGATCTAGTCTTTTGTGGAATGGGAATCAGTGGACAGGAAAATAATTTGTTGTAGAAGGGACCACTAATGTAGATGAAGACAATGACTTCAGTTCATCCTGTGTTTCTTTAAAATTTGATTTGGTCTGAAATAAGTAACATTGTTTTTTAAATGAGTAGAACTAAAGCTGACTGGATAACTCTAGGGAGGACTATTACTTGAGAATATATGTTCTGACTTTAATGTTGAAAACAATTTAAAAAGAAACTATTAATGTTAATGTGGTTGTAAAAATTGAAAAAGTTGAAATGTGAAAAAGCTAACAGAAATAATAAGTTCATTTACAACTATTGCTAGTTTAGAGTGCTTTAGAGTCAGTTTTCTGCTTTTTGCTAAACTTTCTTGCCTTTTCTTTCACCTCCCTTTACCAGTTCTCCCCCTTCCCCACTCAGTCATCACTCCTCCCCTTGATCGTTGCTGTCCACTCCCTCCCTTCTGCTCCTTTCATCTCCTGCCTTTGCTACATTAAGGATATGGTTTGACCTGCTGAGTTGCCACAGATTTTAGTGTTTTTACTTAGTTTACAGAGCTGTGGTTTTCAAACTGCACCCCTAAACTCACATTCCACCTTAAGCAATCCCTATGCCATAACTGCTGTGATTGGCAAAGGGTTGCTTCAGTTGGTATGTGAGTGGAAAGTGTTGGAATCTAGGGGTTAAAACAGTATGAAATAAATGATTAATCAATAAGTTTATTTGGACTGCATGAGTCAGGGAAAGAGGAATGTGGCTAAGTGGCTGTCACAGCATGGAGCAAAGTTGGCTGAACAAAATTGGCTGCTCCCAAGATACAGGGAGAGGATATGCATAAAACGATTTAGGAGGAATGCTCAACTGAAGGAGGTGGGAAGTAGCACAGGAGACACAGGCCAGATCAGAACAAAGAATGGCCCGCAAGAATCAAAGGGAATGGAAAACCAGTCTAGGAGGAAGATTAAGGCACGAGGAGGTGTTAAAGAGAACAGCAGAAATTGGCCAGACAGGGACCGAATGGTGATTAGAAATATCTGGGGATGAATTAATTTCAGATCTAAACAACAGGATAGTCTGGCCTGGAGGATTAACATGGGAATGCTACACCCCAGAAATCTGCAAAACAGGAGATGACTTGTGATAACCCTTATGCAAAAAGATCTAGCAGGGAAAACAACTTTTGTTCTGTGTGATAAGATTGACCTATATAAACTGTGCCAACTGGACAATAGGGGTCAGTCTCGGGGAGTAGCTCACTGGCAGGTGACCTATGAACTAACAGACTGACCCAGAGCTCTGTTAAGTTTTATTCTTGTGCTGTGTAATAAATTGACTGTTGAACCGAATACCTTCTCCTATCACTTCATTCAAAGAACGCGCTGGACTCAGACTACACATAGACTAAATTAAGAGTAAGTTAAAGCCAGAGTCCAACAATTTGGTGACCCCGACGTGATGAAGATGGAGAAGTGACGGAAGAAAAGATACGAAACACCGGTCGATTATGGTGTGATGATAACAACAAGTGACCATTCAACAGAGGGAGGTAAGCAGACGCCTGTTCAAACGAAGTTCTGCTATTGGCAAAGATAAAATTGTGTGTTGTCACTACTCTGCAAAAGACCTAGTTAAAGACAAGAATAAAACAAAAGGAGGTTGGAATCCCTCTACGGAGGTTGAGGTCCCTCTAGGAAAAGGAGGTTGGAATCCCTCTACGGAGGTTGAGGTCCCTCTAGGAAAAGGAGGTTGGAATCCCTCTACGGAGGTTGAGGTCCCTCTAGGAAAAGGAGGTTGGAATCCCTCTACGGAGGTTGAGGTCCCTCTAGGAAAAGGAGGTTGGAATCCCTCTACGGAGGTTGAGGTCCCTCTAGGAAAAGGAGGTTGGAATCCCTCTACGGAGGTTGAGGTCCCTCTAGGAAAAGGAGGTTGGAATCCCTCTACGGAGGTTGAGGTCCCTCTAGGAAAAGAAGGTTGGAATCCCTCTAAGGAGGTTGAGGTCCGGTTGGAATCCCTCTAAGGAGGTTGAGGTCCCTCTAGTAGAACGGGGTTGGAGCCCCTTGTAGCAATCTCGAGAGGTAGATTTAGACACTTGGCCAAGTAGTATAAGGTGTATTGTGTTATAGTTATTTGTTTCTATAGTGTGTAATAAGTATTTGTTTAAGAATCGTGTACCATAGTAGTGTATAATAAGTATCCGTATAAGGTGTATTGTGTTATAGTTATTTGTTTCTATAGTGTGTAATAAGTATTTGTTTAAGAATCGTGTACCATAGTAGTGTATAATAAGTATCCGTATAAGGTGTATTGTGTTATAGTTATTTGTTTCTATAGTGTGTAATAAGTATTTGTTTAAGAATCGTGTACCATAATAGTAATAAGTATCTGTATAAGGTGTTCGGCATTTAACTGTTTTTTCATGCACGCTGGTATTGTTGCTGTGTATATCACTGTATTACTCTCGATGTTTTAAGTACTTCTGAAAAAGGGGCAGCAGAGGTTACAGATTGTACTGTTTTACAGGGTAGAGAGGGCATAGAGGCAAGGTATTTAGAATACGGATCAGGGAAACACAGTGGGGATAGGCAGTCACACAGTGAGGCATCAGTGTATACAGACTAACCGCAAAACAAACAATGTACATTTCACACAAAGGGGGAAACTAACAAGCTAACCGCAAAACAAACAATGTACATTTCACACAAAGGGGGAAACTAACAAGCTAACCGCAAAACAAACAATAGACACTTCACACAACCACGAGACACATAATCCCCCACCTGGCTCTCTCTCTCTGATCATCCCTGAAGGGGAACACCTGTTTTCAGGGAGCTGCTGGTCATCTGGTGGTTATAATAACGTGGAAAGGGTCGAAGTAGAGTGCAGGGTGTCAAAATCCTACCAGGAGAGAGAGCCAGGGAGTACGAGGTCTAAAGGGATAAAAATCGGAACAGAGATGGAAGGAGTAATAAGGGATGTAGGGCAAGAGTTCGGGGAAGACAGAGGAGTTCCCCCATCTGTAGACAGACAGTGGGAAAATACAAGGAATCAATTACTGGGAGGATGACCGAAGGGAGAGGAAGGACAGGCTAGGGAACGGTACGAACAGATTTGGAAAGAGCTGCAGAGTCAGGGGAAGGTACCACGAGGGTTTGAAAAAATCCGGCTGTTACTGTACTTAGGAGAAGCAGAGAGGGAAGCATGATCACACACAGAAGACAGGGTCAGGAGAACCCTCGCTTCCCTTTGGGATATGCGTTGCGGGAAAGGGGGGAAGTACGGCTTCCAGAAAGATATAGACAGATGCCGCTAATTTATGAGGGTCCGCAAATTGGGGAAAGGTATCAACCCTTCTCATTCACTGACATGAATTGTATTTTGGACAAAATGCCACCTCCGACTGAGGGAGGTGGAGCGTGGATGGGAAAGTTCTGCCAATTTACGATGGGACATAAGATAGCCATAGGGGATTGGAGAGCATTATTGGGGAAACAGCTTGGGCTGTGGGCGATTCAGCAGGTAGAAATGATCGCAGGAATCACTAGGTGCCTCGATGCTGAGCCATTTGCCAACCATGCTACGGCAATAGGAGGGGCAATGCGGGATAAGTTTCCCGTTCCCCCCGGTGTCATGCAGTCCCTGACTTTTTCCATAAAGGATGATGAGGAGATCTCTACTTTTTTGAGTCAGTGTAAGGAGAATTGGACCAATAAAGCAGGAGTACACCCGGCCGCAGATCCCTTGCAGACTACTCTCTTTAGGGCTGCAGTAACAAGCGGACTGCCAGCTGTTGTGAGGGAGACGTTAGATAATAACCCTGATATTCCTGGCTGCTCGAATGAGCAATGGGAAAAATATTTGACCCATCACCTGAAACGTTACAGGGCTAAGCAAAAGGAGGACAAACAAACTACGGAGTCTGGCAACTCCTTAAGCTTCAATTGGCAGAGGCTAGGCAAAAGGCAAATGAGGAAAAAAAAAGATTTCCTCAAAGGGTGCGAACCAGATGATTCAGCAGCCACCGCAGCCACCACAAGGGAATGATACTAATTGGCACCCGGCCCCATATTGGGCACCGGGTCCCACCGATGGGGGCAGAATGGGAGGTCCAATGGGGGGATTCCGAGTAAGAGGGAGAGTTCGGAGTGCTCCACGAAGGCAGCCAGCTGTATGTTTTGGATGCGGTCAGCCAGGACACTTGAAGAGAGACTGTCCCCTAGTTTGGGAGCCTCGGGACCCGGGGGCAAGGGGCTATGGACCACCACAACAGGAGCCTTGGGTCCAGCCCCAGAGATCGTCAGTGCCACCCCCGGTACATCAGGCACCCTATGCGGCTCTAGCTCCGAGGAGACAATTCCCTTTGCTGACAGAGGAGGAGCAATATTGCCCACAGTGACGGAGCCCGAGTACCCACGAGCAGGCTAGGTTGGCAGACCCTTTCCTGCAGATGAAAGTCATGGACATGAAAGTATCCTTTTTAGTGGATACAGGAGCCAGGTTTTCAACACTCACTGGCGCTGAGTTTCAAGATAAAACATCATCCTCTAGCGTCCAGCTCATAGGGTTCTCGGGTACACCAGAAAATCTGCCGTTTTCTACACCACTAGTCACTTCTGTGGCAGGACAGACTTTTATACATCAGTACATTTTGTCAGCCAGGTGCCCTACCAATCTCTTGGGCAGAGACCTGTTGGTCAAGTGCGGAGCATCGATCCTTTGTGGACCCAGCGGAATAGAGGTCACCTTTCCAAATGGATATTCTATGAACTGTTCAGTAACTACACTGCATTCCAGTTCTCAGATGTTGTTGGCGGCAGCTGGAGGATCCGTGTCTGAGGGACAATGGGCTGACATTTACTGGGGGCTGCTGCAACCTGAGGACCCACAGAAGGGAGGGCTGCTAAAGCTTTATAATCAATGGAAGCCGTGGATCCAGACGTTACACCCGTATACCCCTCCCTCGGACCCTCCCCATATGACCTTCTTTTACGATAGGGATGGGGATGAAATGTATCAGCATGCCTTTTATGAAGAGGTAGAGGGCAGGCAATGGGAAATTAATTCGGACTACATAGTGATAGGAAAGGAGGGAGTGGCCGCTGCGGTGGCACTGACATCTGAACAGCTGGAATGGTATGAGATGGCAGGTGAGGCCATTCCTCATGTCACCCTTGCGATTGGCACTACTCATCAGGCAAAAGATTTGGGACCGATGTGTCGGAACTTGAAGTCCCTAAGGGACTGGTCTGACACCCAAATACCGACAGTGCAGTTCTCCTCATCTGGTCAGGCATACAGAATTTTGTCTCCGACACATGATCAAGTCCTCCTTGAGCATAGACAGATTGAACGCTTTCATGGTAGAGAGAAGATGGATCACCCCGACTCGGCCCCTATGCTAGATTCTCTCCCTGAGAACCTGTGGTCAGTGGGACCAGCAGATGTGGGTTTTTGTCAGCAGGTTGATCCCATAACCTTCGAACTGTCAGATTTCACCCCTATTTGGCAGATGCAGTATCCCCACAAACCTGATGCTGAGGAAGGTTTGGCAAAGACCATTGATGGCCTTATGTATTCAGGGGTGTTGGAACATTCGCGTTCTAGTTGGAATACACCCATTTTACCGGTTCCTAAACAAGACACGGGCAAATATCGGATGGCCCATGACTTAAGGCGCATCAATGGTATTGTGAGTACACCCACAGTTCCAGTACCAAACCCATATACTGCCATGACTGCTTTAACCCCCAACCACAAGTGGTTCTCTTGCATAGATTTAGCGAATGCTTTCTTTTGCTTGCCGCTGGCAGAACCATTAAGAGATGTGTTTTCGTTCACGTATAGAGGTAGAAAGTTGCAGTATACTAGGCTTCCACAGGGCTTTATTTTATCTCCAGGGATTTTCAATCAGGTGTTGAAAGAACAGCTGGGGGGGCTAGCACTGCCAGGTGGGGTAGTTCTGATCCAGTATGTAGATGACATCCTATTAGCAGCACCTGATCATGCTTCCTGTTTGGAGGCCACCTGTCTCCTGCTAGTGCAGCTGTTTAAGGCAGGCTTTAAAGTCTCTCGCTCAAAGCTGCAATGCTGCAGGCAGGTGGTCACCTTTTTAGGGAGAATGGTCTCAGCGAAAGGCACAGGGATTTCCCCTGCACATCAAACAGCGATACTACATCATACAAAACCAAAGACAGTTAAAGAGATGCTTTCGTTTTTGGGTTTGTCAGGTTATAGTAGGCAGTTTATCCCATCGTATGGTGAATTGACACATCCACTGCGAACTTTGGTGAATGAGCAGGGGATGAGGAACCTGGGAGCTACACTGGATTGGACTGCACAGGCTGAGATGAGTTTTATTCTATTGAAGCAAGCTCTTACAACAGCTACAGATTTGGCGATTCCAAATTATAAACTACCTTTCTTTTTGGATGTTTCTGAAAAAGCACACACAATTGATGGTGTTCTTTTTCAGAAAAAAGGGGGTGGAAGATGTGTGCTTATGTATGTGAGTATCACACTAGACCCAACGGAAGACAGACACCCACCATGTACGAGACATTCAGCGGGAGTAGCAAAGATTTTACAAAAGGTGGCACACATAGTAATGGGACATGGCCTGACAGTATTAACAACACATAGTATTGTAGCATTTGTGAGCTCCACAGCATTTACAATGACTTCGTTAAGGCAGACGAGACTAGAAAAGATCCTGAATGCTCCAAATGTTACGTTTACCCATGAAGGCATTAACATGGCAGAAAATAGTGGAGAGGATGAACCAAACAATAAAAGGTAAGATCGGGAAAGTACAGGCACGGACCAAACTAAATTGGGTGGATGTGTTGCCTCTGGCATTAATGTCAATAAGGAGTTCGGTAAGTTCTGTGACAGGATTCACTCCATATGAACTACGAACGGGGCACCAGTTCCCGGGACCGGGAGCCGGAAGTCAGACTACGAAGAATGAGGTAAGTTCAATGGGATGCAAGCTGTATTATGATAAACTAACGGCTCTGGTGTCAGATTTTTCACAACAGGTCACAAGTCCCAACAGAGAAGGGGAAACACCGATACCTTCAGTTGCGGAGTGGATTCTGCTAAAGGTCATCAAGAGAAAGTGGTCGGAGCCCAGGTGGACAGGACCCTACCGAGGGGTGGAGAGGACGTCCCACGCGGTTCGACTACAGGGAAAAGGCGAGACGTGGTATCATTGGAGTCAGTGTGCAGCCACGGACCCACCAGCACGGACACTGGAACAGATTCGTACGGCGGCGACTGAGAACCTGTGAGCAACTACGGACTAAGAACTTTCTGAACGGGTCCCTTTAAAGAACATATTGGACTCCGGGGACTGTTGATGTAGAATCTATTGTTGTTTAAAAATCGATGACAATGGGCAAGCAGTAAAGGAGATTTCTTCAGGTATTCGCAAATTAGCTCACGTCCCGGTTCAGACCTGGCGACCCTTGGGCAGCGCATGGCTGGGAAATTTGTTCTCTGGAGACTGGGGATGGATACATACTATAGTGCTAGTTGCTGGATTTGTGGTTTTGGCGTTGATTCTGATCCCATGCATCCTTCCCTGCCTCCAGTGCCTCATTCAACGAGCGCTGTCACAGAGAGACATCCCCAGACCCCAAGGCATGTATTTGTCCCTACTGCCCTCTCAAGAGTGTAATGATTACAAGGGATCAGAAATGCCAACCCTGGCATGTAACCCGGATTTCTCTATCTAATAAGTTAACTGGTGGTTGGTCTCATTTTCATGAGACCAAAAGGGGGACTGTTGGAATCTAGGGGTTAAAACAGTATGAAATAAATGATTAATCAATAAAAGGGGGACTGTTGGAATCTAGGGGTTAAAACAGTATGAAATAAATGATTAATCAATAAGTTTATTTGGACTGCATGAGTCAGGGAAAGAGGAATGTGGCTAAGTGGCTGTCACAGCATGGAGCAAAGTTGGCTGAACAAAATTGGCTGCTCCCAAGATACAGGGAGAGGATATGCATAAAACGATTTAGGAGGAATGCTCAACTGAAGGAGGTGGGAAGTAGCACAGGAGACACAGGCCAGATCAGAACAAAGAATGGCCCGCAAGAATCAAAGGGAATGGAAAACCAGTCTAGGAGGAAGATTAAGGCACGAGGAGGTGTTAAAGAGAACAGCAGAAATTGGCCAGACAGGGACCGAATGGTGATTAGAAATATCTGGGGATGAATTAATTTCAGATCTAAACAACAGGATAGTCTGGCCTGGAGGATTAACATGGGAATGCTACACCCCAGAAATCTGCAAAACAGGAGATGACTTGTGATAACCCTTATGCAAAAAGATCTAGCAGGGAAAACAACTTTTGTTCTGTGTGATAAGATTGACCTATATAAACTGTGCCAACTGGACAATAGGGGTCAGTCGCGGGGAGTAGCTCACTGGCAGGTGACCTATGAACTAACAGACTGACCCAGAGCTCTGTTAAGTTTTATTCTTGTGCTGTGTAATAAATTGACTGTTGAACCGAATACCTTCTCCTATCACTTCATTCAAAGAACGCGCTGGACTCAGACTACACATAGACTAAATTAAGAGTAAGTTAAAGCCAGAGTCCAACAAAAGGGAAGGTTGAGAACCACTACTCTAGATCAATTGTTACGGAAATAATTGCTTGAGAAAAAAAATATCATTGGCCATTTCTTTTAACTATATAACAATTACAGTACGGAAACAGGCCATCTTGGCCCCTCTAGTCCACACCGATCACCTCTAGTCCCAGCTACCCACTCCCTGTCCATAACCCTCCAATCCCCTTACATCCATGCACTTATCCAACCTTCTCTTAAATGACAAAACTGACCCTGCTGACCCTTAGAGTTATGAAACTGTAAAATAATGAGTCAATCAGGTACAATTAAAATAGTGGTTTTCAAACTTTCTTTTCACTCATACATGCTGGTATCACATTGTCAACACTATATCAAGGTTACATTTGAAATTTTGTTCTTGGTGACATTTGCCCAATTTTCAATAAGCACCATGTCCATTTCACATTTACAACATTTTTTAAAAATTTATATAATTACAGAATAAGTTAATACAATTATGATAAAATATATCTTAAAAGGGTAAGATTGTGAGGTTTAATTATTAGGTCACATTTCACAAACATCTCATTTGCCCTGCAAGAGCTATGCAAAGGTAAATAGATCATGTCTGCTGTTAGCTTTGCGGAGACAATGGAGTGCTTGTGAGAGTTTCACAAGTAGGTGTTAATGAATCAGTATGTTTAAACAGTGTCCAGGCTGGGGGGAAAAAAAACAGAACTCTTGTTGTTTGACTGGTGCCAGAGTTGTAAATTTCTGGTTGAAGTTTGCTGTCCCAAGAGGAACCATATGGTTTGTCAGAGAGAGAAAACATCCATTATTTGGGAGTATTCTACAGCAGTTGTGGTGAAGGCTGCAAGGTGGCAGACCTGCTGCATGACCCCATTTTAAGATGGGTTTTGAGTTCAGCCTATTCTAAATCTCTATAGTCAATTGCAGAGGTTGTAGCTGGAAAAACCCAAAACGGAGAAAGTGTCTTGGATAAGACAATTCAGTTTCTGATTAGAGGAAATCAGTTTGTGTGTCCAATGAACATCTCTCTGAAACCAACAAAGATCTTCCTGAGTGGTAACAACTTAAGTTAAAGCACCAGAGCCTGCCGACTATAATAAATGTTTAATTCTGTACACAATATGGAAGATTGGTCGATACCAGTGAAATTAGAGAAGTGAAAAGTGAATGAAAGAACTTTCCTGAACACAAACATTACATGCATGTGCGCTTAGAATTAGAAGGGGGGAGGGGGTTAAATTAGGTTAAGTTAATAATAAAGATCAAAGTTGTTATAGGAGATTTTAAACTTTCTACATATTGACTCCCATATTGTAAAAGGGCTGGATGGATTGGAGTTTGTCAACTAGAGAGAGTGCTATACTGAATCTCATATTAGGGAATGAGACAGAACAGGTGACAGAAGTATGTGTCAGGGAACATATTGGGTCCAGTGGTCATAATGCCATTAGTTTCAAATTCATTATGGAGAAAGATAGGTTGGAGCCTTGGGTTAAGATTCTAAATTGGAAAAAGGCCAATTTTGAGGAAATGAGAAAGGATCCAGAAAGCATGGATTCAATGAAATGCATCCATCAACTTTAATAAAAACTGATGATCACTGGTCATATTTAAAATTAACCTGATGAAGTTGGCAAGGCCAAAAATAGCTCCAGTGATTTTTAACTTTTTAAAAAAAAAATTAAATGGAAACATACAGCACGGTAACAAGCCCTTCTAGCCCAGAAGCCCATGCTGCTCAAATTAACCTAAAACTCCTGTACATTTTGAAAGGTGGGAGGTGTGGTGGTACACCACCAGCCTACTGCAGGGGGGCAACCTCTCTACCTGCAGGAGTATAAGGGGACAGGACAACACCTGGCCGGCTGCCAATCAGTCGACCTGAATGGATCAAGCCCCACCCGGTCAGGTGTCAATCGCCCTCTGGGCTATAAGCCTGCGCCGGCCTCCCGAGGCCTCACCCAGAGTTGCTGCAGCCACAGCCACCCTGGCTCTGTGGAAGTCTTTGTGGATTGAAGTCTGTTGTACAGTCTTTACCTTGTGTGTGTCTGATTCTGTCTAACAGTGCACCACAGGAGGAAACCCACAGACATGGGGAGAACATACATATTCCTTAGTGACAGTATAGGATTCGAACCCAGGTCGTTGGTGCTGTAATAACATTGCACAAACTGCTAGAGAGGAGAGTTGGTTTGTACAGCCTTATATGATGCTAGGTCTCCGAATTGAACACATTCAGATTTATTCTATACCGAGGCATCTTACTTGATGTGAGAAAGGGGAATATTCAACTACATTTGTGAGCCTTTGTATTGTCCTTAATTAGCTGCAATTGTGGATAGATTCAACACTTGCAAGATATGGAAGATTAGGAGATAGATTTCACACATAGATGAATAATGCAATGAATCTAATAACCTTGACTGAAAAAAAATACACATTTATAAACAGTATGACCCAAATTGAATACATATGCAAAATTAAATGTTGCTTTAACAGCAATCTGGAGCTGATAATAAATGATGAGCAAAAGGGTATTGATTAATTGGTCATTAATCATTTACACAGTCAGGTTCAATTGTTAAATTAAATAGCTTTAATCTGGTTGTTTTAGAGCATTATTTCAAGCCAATGTTAACAAGATAATTCGAAAACAACAGAGAAGCCAGATCCCATATGACTAAATTGAGTAAAACTAATCATACTTTGAGTACTGTAATAATTTCAATGATTAATATGTTGTTGATCCATTATTTTATCTGAAGAATTGTTGCACTTGACAATGGCACTCAAATACTCAAAGCTGTGCAACAAGTACCACTTTACTGGAATTAAGTAGTTTGGGCATTAAAAGCTGCTGTATAATAAATATTTTACCTCACAACAAGATTAGGTCCTAGTTTTCCATATGAATTTCAATCGTTTTCAGAGAAACTCTTGGAGCCACTTCTGTCGAAGCCAGAGTCTACCAATGACTTCAGGCTGCCAATCATAGCCAACAAAATTATGGTGTTGACATCAGTTAACAAAAAGGGCAGTAATTGAAGTAACAACTAATATTCCATGCTGAATTGTCAGTAGACGGTCTCATACCTTTTATGTGTTGAATTGATAAAGTGACAGGGAGTGGTTACCCAATGAAATAGCAAGTGCAATCACGTAAGTTAAAGAGTTTAACAGCCATAAATGAGTCACTTGATATCTGGACTTAATTTGTATTGATTGAACTGAAGGAAATTGTACTTTTAGGACATGGCAATTTTCAGGGCCACTGTCTTGTATTTCAATGGCACCAATTAGTTATCATTTTGGATCTACTCTGCTGCTCAAATTTATCATCAACTATAAGCATTCATAGATTCCAAACACTTTATTTTACAGATCATGGATGTCCTTTCGAACTGAGCCTCTACATTGGAGGGGTGTTCCACAGAGTAGACCAGGCAAGTAATGCCAGGAATGGAAACCAGAGGCCCTGCCTTAAAATCTCTCCAAAGTATTTGACCAAGATTTTATGACAGCAAACCAGTAGAAACCACTGCAATATTTAAAGAGTCATTAATGTATTTAACAAAGAAAAGCAAAATGGTAATAAAGTAATGAAAATAGAGAAAATTAACCATTTACCTGTGGCTGCTTTTACTCAGTGATCCCTTTTAAATGCTTTAATCCATTCATGTTCTGCTGTTAGACTCTATGATTATTGCCCAAGACTTCCACCTTTTACCAGGCACAATGGAATTTCAAAAGGGAGGAGAAGGTCTCAATGGCTGATTCCCTTCAGAATGGTTGGCAATGAGTCAGCTCAATTTCACCCAATGTAGGAACTAATTAGCAAACAGCCCCATCGTTTGAATAATTTAAAGCAGTCAATTTTAATGTTTAGAAGTTTATATTATTGAAGAAAGAGGATACATGAGTGAAAAGATTATGTGATGCAGCTCCATGAAAATTATTTCCCCCCCATTTTTAATTAAAAAAATGAAGGAGAAAGCGACTAAAAACAAGCATTAATCAGCAGTTTTCTTGTTAACAATTTCAATCTGAAATCAATTCTGGTGGTTCATCAATACTTAATCAGCCAGATTGTCAGAAAGATTTTTAATAAAACAACGGGTGAGGAGCTTTTCAGCTGGTATACTGTTTATTTAAACTATAGTTTAAATATCCTACTGAAAGAAATCTCTGAAAAGTATCTAACAACTTTAATCAGTTGAACATCTGATGCACTGGGTCAGCTTCATAGATGTGTCAAAACAAAAGAAATGAATGCACCCTTTTCTGATCGGTTGATGCAGTTGCTTAGTTACGGAAAGCAAAGGGGGTCATTCAAGTTAGACCCCTAAAGCTGTGGACATTTATGCATTTAAAGATAATTATGACTTTATTTTCTTGTGAGAAGGGTATTGCTAAGGATTAATTAGGTATTATTTTAACTCAATGGATTTCTACTATTGAATAAAATGGAAAAATACCACCCACAGTAGTGGATTTTGCACAGGGTAAAAAAAAACATTGGATAACAGTTGGAAATGTTGGGCCAGTTATGAACGCTTCACCTTGGCAATGCCTTTCATTAATACTGCCTATCTCATGCTGTTTTCAACAGAAAGAATACACTTAAATCCTATTCTCTTCAACAAGTGAATCAAAAGAGTGAGGACATGAGGTTGTATTGAACAGCCTGTTCAGCACTTCTTAAAGGGTCCGGTGGAGCATAGGCAAAGACATTTTTTTTACTTTGTGCAGACTCAAGAGATCTCAGACCTTGGAGGAATTCTGTAAGTCAGGCAGCATCAGTGGAGTGAAGAACATTTGAAGAAGGGTTTCAACCCAAATCACCACAACTCCTTTCCCTCCACTGATGCTGTTCGACCCGTTAAGTTCTGCCGAGCATAAATTTTCTGACCAACTGTCAGATGATAGTGCATAAGGAAATTTGAGATGTATGGAGATGTAAAGATGTACTTCTAATTGACTCTCTGCTGTCCCTTGCCTCTGTATCTTTTCTTTCTTTGGCTTGGCTTCGCGGACGAAGATTTATGGAGGGGGTAAAAGTCCACGTCAGCTGCAGGCTCGTTTGTGGCTGACAAGTCCGATGCGGGACAGGCAGACACGGTTGCAGCGGCTGCAGGGGAAAAATGGTTGGTTGGGGTTGGGTGTTGGGTTTTTCCTCCTTTGCCTTTTGTCAGTGAGGTGGGCTCTGCGGTCTTCTTCAAAGGAGGCTGCTGCCCGCCAAACTGTGAGGCGCCAAGATGCACGGTTTGAGGCGTTATCAGCCCACTGGCGGTGGTCAATGTGGCAGGCACCAAGAGATTCCTTTAGGCAGTCCTTGTACCTTTTCTTTGGTGCACCTCTGTCACGGTGGCCAATGGAGAGCTCGCCATATAACACGATCTTGGGAAGGCGATGGTCCTCCATTCTGGAGACGTGACCCACCCAGCACAGCTGGATCTTCAGCAGCGTGGACTCGATGCTGTCGACCTCTGCCATCTCGAGTACTTCAACGTGAGGGATGAAAGCGCTCCAATGGATGTTGAGGATGGAGCGGAGACAACGCTGGTGGAAGCGTTCTAGGAGCCGTAGGTGATGCCGGTAGAGGACCCATGATTCGGAGCCGAACAGGAGTGTGGGTATGACAACGGCTCTGTATACACTTATCTTTGTGAGGTTTTTCAGTTGGTTGTTTTTCCAGACTCTTTTGTGTAGTCTTCCAAAGGCGCTATTTGCCTTGGTGAGTCTGTTGTCTATCTCATTGTCGATCTTTGCATCTGATGATATGGTGCAGCCGAGATAGGTAAACTGGTTGACCGTTTTGAGTTTTGTGTGCCCGATGGAGATGTGGGGGGGGGGGCTGGTAGTCATGGTGGGGAGCTGGCTGATGGAGGACCTCAGTTTTCTTCAGGCTGACTTCCAGGCCAAACACTTTGGCAGTTTCCGCAAAGCAGGACGTCAAGCGCTGAAGAGCTGGCTCTGAATGGGCAACTAAAGCGGCATCATCTGCAAAGAGTAGTTCACGGACAAGTTTCTCTTGTGTCTTGGTGTGAGCTTGCAGGCGCCTCAGATTGAAGAGACTGCCATCCGTGCGGTACCGGATGTAAACAGCGTCTTCATTGTTGGGGTCTTTCATGGCTTGGTTCAGCATCATGCTGAAGAAGATTGAAAAGAGGGTTTGTGCGAGAACACAGCCTTGCTTCACGCCATTGTTAATGGAGAAGGGTTCAGAGAGCTCATTGCTGTATCTGACCCGACCTTGTTGGTTTTCGTGCAGTTGGATAATCATGTTGAGGAACTTTGGGGGACATCCGATGCGCTCTAGTATTTGCCAAAGCCCTTTCCTGCTCACGGTGTCGAAAAAATCATGAAATATAATTTGGCTAAGAAAGAGTGGATAAACTACCAGGGCTTAACAATGAAAATCATCAATTGGCCTCAGAGAGGTCAATTAATGATCCTCGCAAAGAGGATGAATTTAGAAATATTCTGGATACATTATTTCAAGCTAGGAATTGTCACTCAGGCTAATCATCTGCAATCTTATTATGTTTCTATTGAAATTAAGCAATCAAATTGGCCTGTACAAAAATTGCCTCTACATTTCCAAGGATTGCTTGGTCTTGCAGATCAAGATTGTAAAAGATTGCTAAAATGCTGAGCTAGTGTGTTTTTTTTAAAGAGTGCACCTGCATAGTCCAGTTGCCTGTGGTAACCTCTGGTTTTTGGTCAGAATATTTATTAATACAGGTATTTCAAATTTGACCTTGCCTGTTTAATCATGGTTAAACAGATTGCATAATTTAAATAAACCTATATTTGAGACCATGACATCTTCCCAAGATTAGGAAAATGTTGTTATGAATCATATGGAACTTAATTTACTGTATTAAATGATTGTTAATTGCTCTGTGATGTTGAAGATTTTAATACAATAAAATTTATCAAACAAGGTAGCAGTAATTTCATTGTAAATTTACCTGAAGAATAATTGTGAGATAGTATCTATTTCAATGAGATGTTCCAATCATCTAGCAAAAATAATCTTTGAATGGTTTCCAGTTACATATTTTACTGACAACTATTAATAAAGAACATTTCTCTTCTACATATTTACATCACTGACAAGGAAAATTGGAAGCATGATTGGGAATGAATTGGGTTGACAATTATGCATTGTATTAATTGAAGGAACAATTCAATAGCAATATATACATAAAAAGACTGAAAGAGCTGGAAATAATAAATCAAACCAGTCTCTGGAAGAACAATTCCATTAATTATTCAGATGTAGACCTACCCTCAGCGCTATATATATTTTTAAATTTTAAATGTTAAATTGACTACATCGGACATTTACTGGTTAAACGTAAATCTAAATGTAACAGACCCTTTTGGCCCACAAACCGGCCCACAAACCGGTGCCACCCAATCACTCTACACCCAGGTATGTTTTGAAGGGTGGGAGGCAATCCACAAGGAGAACGTTCAAACTCCTTACAAACAGTACTGGATTCGAACCCTGGTTGCACTAACCACTATGCTCACCGTACCACCCACTGTAGGTAGACAAAGGATAAATGTACTTCTGATTTCCTGTCCAAGGTTCATCTGCTGCAATATTTATGTGACCCCTCCCAGTGGTACTGGCCAATGCTTTTGTCAGATAAAGATAGAAATAGAACTGCAGCATTGTTCAATGTCCTTGACACAAGTCTGTCCTGATCATTATTAGTACATAAACTGCTCGTTGTTAAACCCATCTCCTCTACACAGAAGACAGAGCAGCAATTATTCATGAGTAGCACAAGTTAAAAAGCTGATTGGAAGCCAGTTTAGCACTTTTATTAATTCATGGAGTTTGAAATTCTGAACCCTCAAAATCATTCTTAACTCCCGGTGCCTCATTCAAAGTATCTCTATCACTACATCTGCTCTGCCTCCTTTAATTTAGGCTTATGTTTTCTGACAGCCTGATGAAGTTTAATCTTACAACATTCTGCTGTTAAATATCACTAATTCATATCTATGTAGCACAGCAAGCTTGGAAGTTCAATGGAGCTAAGATCCAACCATTAGTAGCATCTAATAGAATTATTTACTGCAACTGAATATTTACTTATAAAAATAAACTATTCATAGTAAATATAATCAAATTTTTAAAATCTATTAAAAAATTTAGAATGATAATAAATATTCACACTTATTACAAAAATAATAACTTGCAAGAGTGCAGACAGCCATTTTGAATAGTGAATAGTGTTAGTCATAATAATATCAATTTGGTTCTCTGATATTAAGTGATCAACAAACTGACATTTTATTGATCTAAGTTAAGAGCAAATTAAGTCCAACATATCACTGACTTGTGCTCCACTTCTTATCTCTGCTTTCCACCATTTTATTCAGACATCTGCCTACATTTTACTTGCACTTTGATGAAGGACTCAGGCCCAAAACTTTGGTTATGTATCTTCACATTTGCTACCTAAAGTATGCTGTTTGATCTACTGAGTTTCTCCAGCATTGTAGATTTTTTTTTAACTAATAACGCTGACCTGTATCAATTTCCTAAATACCGACAATTTCTGGAAACAAATCAATATGTGAAGATTGCCAGTAAGTTTGAAGGCAACTTCTACATTATCTCATCTTTTGGGGATTTGTTATTGTTCATTTGGACTTGGCATTTTACTGAAACTCATTAAATTATCAGTATGCCTCAAACATGAACACTTACAGAAAGTTTGCAATAATCCCTACAACGGTTATATGCAAAATACCTAACAATTTTAAGAAGTGTGTCTAAATGAGACAAATTTTTAATCATTTAAGAATCTCCTATTGAGTGTTTTTGGTACTTGAAGGCCACTTATTTCCCCCCAAAATTGATTGAATATTCACTCCAAAAATCAGATCATTGTAATCATGTGGCATGCTCATTCTGACTGTAAATTAGTTTTCATCTGTATTTACCCATCTTTTTCTATATTTAGGCCTTTATAATTTTGCAAGCGATCCGACTTTCCAGAGGTTTCAGGTTCATCGAGGACTCCTGGAGCCAGCACATTGAAGCAATCATGAAGAAGGCACACCAATATCTCTATTTTCTATGAAGTCTGAGAAGATTTGGCATGTCTTTGAATACTCTATCAAACTTATACAGGGGCACTGTGGAAATCATGTTGGCATCTTCTTAAGGCAGTGTATCATATAGAGGGTTTCAATGGATGGGAGCTCAGAGCCCATGATGGCCTTGGCTACATTTGCAACTCAGCTTGGTTTGATCAATTTTGTGTCCAAGAACACAGAAGGCTGCAGGGAGTAGCAAATGTAGCCAAGGCCATCATGACCTCTGAGCTCCCATCCATTGAAACCCTCTATATGATACACTGCCTTGAGAAGATGCCAACATTATAAAGTACCCCTATGGTCATGGTCACAATCTTTCTTTTCCCATGCTCCCTTCAGGAAGAAAGTACAGGAGCCTGAAGTCCACCACCTTCAGTTTTATCCAATGGCTGTCAGGATATTGAACCCAGTGACACTAATCATAAACTAATCCAGCACACTAAAATATCTGTCTGTTCTATTGAAATGCAACTTGTTTTTTCATTTCACTAATAGTAATTGTGAATATTTATTATCTATTTTTATATGTATTATCTCTTTCTCTACTGAGGTAAATTAATATATCTGTTGTAGTTTTTGTTTTAATTGAAGTACCTGTTTGGCTGCAGCAGTTAAGAATTTTGGTGGATATGCACATTACCATATAGTTGTGTATGTGACAATAAACATAATTGTTATCATTAATAGTTTAGAAATTTGAGTTTTTTTTTAATGTATGCTAATAGGTCCTGTAAAAGACTTAACTCTCAATTGTGTGAACATGGCCAACAAAAGTTTAATAATTGGAAAGGCTTAATACTGTATTTGGTTCTGTGAGATGAATTGTCCCTCAGCTAACAATAGTTTCCTATTATGGAACACATTAAAGGTTTATTTAAGCGGCCGGATAATTGGATATACTAAAGGTGTTAAAAAGGACCAGATGAGAGGTTAACATCTTGAAACAGGAAATAGCCTAATTGGAAAAAGGATGAATCAAAGATTGAGTTCAGAAGAAAAAATATAGGAACTTAATGAATAAAAAGCTCAAATATAATACAAAGCAATTGTATAAGACAGAAAGGTTGATCTTAAGATCTGGACAACAGTATAACGAGCTGAGGGAAAGAGTTCATAAAGACGTGTCCTGGCAGGTGAAGGTGGAAAAGGTCTCAAAAACAATCAATGTGAACGAATGGTGGAAGGCAAGACATCACATAAACCAAAGGAAATAAACAAAACATTTAGAAAGTTTTATAAAGAATTGTATAAATCAGAATCAGTGGGGGATTCCATTAAAATAGATGATTTCTTGCTTACTTTAGAATTACCAAATTTGGATCAGGATGAATGAGAGGGGCTAAGTGCTCTCTTCTCTTGAGAGGAGATCGAGAAATCATTGGGCTCATTCTTTCTTTCTTCTTCTTTGGCTTGGCTTCGTGGACGAAGATTTATGGAGAGGTATGTCCATGTCTGCTGCAGGCTCGTTGGTGACTGACAAGTCCGATGCGGGACAGGCAGGCATGGTTGCAGCGGTTGCAAGGGAAAATTGGTTGGTGGGGGTTGGGTGTTGGGTTTTTCCTCCTTTGTCTTTTGTCAGTGAGGTGGGCTCTGTGGTCTTCTTCAAAGGAGGTTGCAGCCCGCCGAACTGTGAGGCGCCAAGATGCACGGTTCAAGCGATATCAGCCCACTGGCAGTTCAAATCACAGGAGGAGGATGGGTTTCCCATCAAATTTCACAAAGAGTTCAAAGATCTCTTAATGCCCCTTCTTATGTGCATGGTGGATCAGGCTGCGGAGTCACATACTTCCCTAGAGTCTTTCTCAATTGCAATTATTACAGTGGATCCCTACCCTTTTTTGGGATAACCGAATCCCTCCTCCTATAGGCCTATTTCATTATTGAATTATAAAATTATAGCAAAAGCTTTGGCCAATGGATTGGCACAATATTTGCTGAAGTTGACCAAGCTGGATTTGTACAAAAGAGGGTATCAGTAGAAAACATATGCAGATTACTCAATATAGTGCATCTGGCAGAGTCGGGGGTAGACCCAGATGTGGTCGTGGCCCTAGATGCAGAGAAGGGCTTTGACAGACTGGAATGGTACTTTCAGTTCAAAGCACTGGAGAAATTTGGACTGAGACAATCTAATTAATTTGGTAAAAATGCTCTACCATAAACCACAAGCTCAAATTATAATGGGCGGGTGTCTCCAGTGTTCCTGCTGGGGATATCCAGTAGTCAGGGTTTCCCACTATCCCCAGTGTTGTTTATATGAGCTGTTAAACCGCTGGCAGATGTCACCTGGCAGAATCCACAAATAAAGGAGTTCAAGGTTTCAGGGTGGACCAGGAGGAGCACAAAATCAATTTATTTGTGGATGATGTACTAGTATATTTGACTGACTTGGAGGAATTGTTGGCCAGACTGAGAACTACAGTGGAAAATTATGGCAAGATCTCTTGGATAAAAGTGAAATCATGCCCTTGACGAAGTGGGAATTACAGATATTAACCAAGGGAGCCAGTTTAAATAGCCACAAAGGCAATAAATATTTGTGTATAAAGGTTGATAAGGATTTGAATAATTTATATAAACTCAATGATCTCCCTTTGCTCCTGAAGGTTGAGGAGGATTTGGATAGATGGAAAACACTGCCCATAACTTTGGTGGGCAGGGTTAATTGTGTTAAAATGAAGGAGATGACAAGACTGCAATATCGATTTCAGTCCTTGTGCATCCCATTGCCCCAGGACTTCTTTAAGGCACTCAGCGGATGCGTCAGGAAGTTCTTGTGGAATGGTAAGGTGGCTAGGATCTCCATGGAAAATTGACCTGCGTTATGAACTGTGAGGTCTGAAATTAACAGACTTCAAAAAACACTCTTGGGCAGCCCAGTCACGGTTAATCACTTCTCCCTACGAGGGAGGTGGTACACATTCCTGGGCACAAATTGGACTACACACGGTAGGAGAAAAGATAGCAGAAGGGTTCATATGTAAGCGGCACACTAACTTGATATCAAGGGAAAGATAACCCCATATTAAAACATGTAAATCAGACATGGAAAAATAAATCAATGTATCAGGCTAAAGGTGGAGTTATCTCCAAGAACACCCTTATCCCAGAACAGATTAACACCTATGACTCTAAATAAAAAGATCCTGGACACCTGGTGCCAAAAGGGGATCAGGTGTATTGAAGATTATTATGAATGAGATTAATTTATGTCATTTGCGCAGCTGAGGAATAAGGAGGATTTGTTGAATAAAATCTGCTATCTTCAGTTAAGATCTTTCTTAAGGGATAACTTGGGACTATCTACTCATTATTTCTATGATGTATCTCCTATTCCAATGAGGGCTTAAAGCCAGGCTTATATGGTAAAGGAAAGGTGGGAGATGGACTTGGGTACAATAATCTATGAGCAGTGGTGGTTTGTTCTTGTCACGACAGCATGACAGCAGTTACTAATACCAGATACAGGTTGGTGCAATATAATTTCTTGCATCAAATGTACCTCACACCACAAAAATGACATAAATCCAAACCAGAAATGTTGGAAATGTGCTTACGTGTGCTGTGGAGATTGGAACCTGGTCAATCTGGCTGTGCACAAAGGTGAGATCCTTCTGGGAGGACCTGCGGGGACATACTGAAAAAAAAACTTACAAAGGTGGATTTTCCACAGGATCCAGAATTTCATCTTCTGGAAAATATTATGGACGTGTTTTAAACTGTCCAAGTACCAGTTTGTGAAGGTCACCTTAACAGTAGCCAGGAAATGCATAGCGGTCACATAGAAGTCCGACTCCCAACTAAATATTACATGATGGAATACGAAAATGCAGAGATGCATTTCCCTGGAGAAAATTACATATAATTTGAGGAGGAAATATGACATACTCAATGGGGTGTGACAACCCTATCTGCAACATATAGGTCTGCAGCTATAATTATACTCTTTCCAAATAGAAGAAAGGTAAAAACCCATCCTATTAGTGAAATGACTGAGATAAATGAAATGGGTCGTGGCGCAGATGACGTGCTCTTTTCGTATCTTTTTCATTTTACTTTATGTTACTCTAGGTTTATATTTTGTTCCTTTAAGGGTCTGTGACTCTGTAGATATTGGTTCTTTATGTTTGTTTAATTTACATAATTTTTTCCTTGTGGTATTAGAGTATAGGAGGGAAGGGAGAGGAATGGGCAGGGGGGGGAAAATAGACTCTGAATGAAATATATAATTGTTGAGAAAGTTTTACTGTTGTTTTGGATTTGTGTGAGTCTTGGAAAATCAAAATTAAAATATTCATAAAAAATACTTTATTTTGAATGGGTGACACTATTAGGGTAGTGGTTAGCGCCATGCTGTTAAACCACTAACAACACTCTTGTGCTGGAGTTTGTGTCTGCGTGGGGTTCATTTGGGTTTTCAGGTTTCTTCCCACCGTTCAAAACATATCAGGGGTGTAGGTCAATTGGGTTTAACTGGGCAGCATGGGGCCTACTCCATATCTAAATTTAAACGTAATCAGCCTTAAAAATGTGTGCAATTCCCAATGGCAGTCATCTGCAGAGATTGGAGCTGCACGTCATTGACATGGTAAGCTTGGGAAGTTTGTTAGAACTGTAAAGAAGTTCTCTCCTCAACCATTATGGGGCCACTGCAGAAAGGCACCGAAGTGAGGAAAAATACATAGAGATTTTAGGTGTCTTCAGTTTGTCCATCATTCCTCCACTTACCCAATGATATTCACACAGATTGAGATCTGTGCTATTAGTGACCCGAGGGCTTATCATTCATCATTCTGACAGAGATCACAACATATTTTTCTGTTGAACATTGTGAAAGAAGGCTGCAATAAGAAATGGGACACCAGCAATACTGCTTGAAATATGCTGTGCAATAAAAACTAAGATTGGCTGATGCAGGGAGCAGCACTTCAATGGAACTGTGGGAGACATTTGTCACATCTCTTTTCTATCAATTTACTGGTTGGTGCATTGATTAACTGTGAGTTATTTATGAACCTTTATCAGCCAACCTCTGTCGGTAAAGGCAGAAATGTCTGCCCTGTACTGAATTACGTCATCTGAATTACTCCTGGCTGACCTCTTACTGTTGTTCTATGAATGAAGGTGATCACAAATCCTGTGCTCATATACTAACAGCCCACATATATCCCACAAACTCCACCAGAAACAGTTTGGATTTCAAAGAAAAGGGATCAATGAATGGGTAATATCTATTCTCAGAGTGCAGGCCAGCCATTGAAATATTTTAAGAAGAGATCCTGCCAATGCTTCAAAAAGGCTCCAATAGTGTTTGATCATCATTTATATTCTTCTGGTGCAAAGCAGACTGAGAAGTGGAAGGGGAAAATAATAATGGACAACGAACCTTTTCAAAAGGTTTGCTTTATGAAAAAATATTGAGGATTATGGAAGGTCATGTCAAGTTGAACACAAAGGTAATTTCAGATTTGCTGGAAGTTGGAGAAAAATTAACCTTTACTAAATTTATTATGTTCAATCACATTTTGATGCTGTGATAGTACAGATCTATCACCAATGTACATAGTGTATATAGTTACTGTATCTAGACTGTGCTTACAGCGATTGGCTGAGAGCTAAGCCATGCCTATTGTCTGGCCTTAAAGGGTTGTGTCCCTAGCCAGGTCAGATCATTCAGGACTGGTCGGCCACCTGTGAAGAGCTCCTGTCTTTTGCTAATAAAGCCTTGGTTTGGATCAACAAGTCTTTGATTCTTTCGACGAGCTCTACAGATGCTGACACATTGCTTGAGTTCAACTGACCTTACATATCTTTTGCTGCTGATTTTCATTTGAACTCAGCATCTGATGCCCCTCATGTCAGCGTCCAACAATAGTCAGACAGGACTGACTGATTCCAGTTCTGACACTGCTTCTCCATGGTCACAATATCATGGTGAAACCTCTCACCGTGTTCGTCACTGACTGCACCAAGGTCAGCAGGGAAGACGTCCAAGTGCGAATGCAGAAAAGGAATTTTCAATGTCATGGCTGCACTTCATAGTTTTGTATGTTTGAAGTAGATTTAAATGAGATAGACAACAGACTCGCCAAGGCAAATAGCGCCTTTGGAAGACTACACAAAAGAGTCTGGAAAAACAACCAACTGAAAAACCTCACAAAGATAAGCGTATACAGAGCCGTTGTCATACCCACACTCCTGTTCGGCTCCGAATCATGGGTCCTCTACCGGCACCACCTACGGCTCCTAGAACGCTTCCACCAGCGTTGTCTCCGCTCCATCCTCAACATCCATTGGAGCGCTTACATCCCTAACGTCGAAGTACTCGAGATGGCAGAGGTCGACAGCATCGAGTCCACGCTGCTGAAGATCCAGCTGCGCTGGGTGGGTCACGTCTCCAGAATGGAGGACCATCGCCTTCCCAAGATCGTGTTCTATGGCGAGCTCTCCACTGGCCACCATGACAGAGGTGCACCAAAGAAAAGGTACAAGGACTGCCTAAAGAAATCTCTTGGTGCCTGCCACATTGACCACCGCCAGTGGGCTGATATCGCCTCAAACCGTGCACCTTGGCGCCTCACAGTTTGGCGGGCAGCAACCTCCTTTGAAGAAGACCGCAGAGCCCACCTCACTGACAAAAGGCAAAGGAGGAAAAACCCAACCCCAACCCACCAATTTTCCCCTGCAACCGCTGCAACCGTGTCTGCCTGACCCGCATCGGACTTGTCAGCCACAAACGAGCCTGCAGCTGACGTGGACATTTACCCCTCCATAAATCTTCGTCCACGAAGCCAAGCCAAAGAGAAAAGAAATCACAAAAATATGTGACAGGAAAAATTTAAGGTGATTTTCAGGATCAGCAACTCAAAATAACATAAAATTACACCTCAATGTGTTAAGGAAGTAAAATCCTAATTTTCCAGTGTAAGCTTGGCTTTCTGGGGTTAATTTCTAAATAGATCTATTTAAGAGAGAAGAAAATTTCCTTCAAGTTGACGATTGATTTACGCAACCTCCACAATTTTCTATGGTTCCTACATTACTCATTCCTCACAATTATTATCCCCCTTCTTTTTTTTTTCAAAACTTTATTTATTAATTTTAACATATGAGGAAAGTAAGTAATTCACGTACAGAAAAAATACAAAATAAAGCAATACAAGTACAAAGTAACATAGTTAATACAATACCAATCTTGGCATCTCCCCCTAACAACTAAAAACTAAGACTTAAAAAAAACCTATTTTTAACCCCTAAACCCCCCCTCCCCACCCCCACGATAAAGAGTGAAGAATTAATACTATTAGTATAATAAAAAAATATATATATATCTTAAAAAAAGATCAATATATATAAAAAAAACCAAAAAAAATATATTAATTAAGTATTAATCATTAATCCAAAAACATTTTTATTATATAAGAATATATATGAAAAAACAAAAACAAAAAGAACTTAAATGAAAAAAAACTAAAAAAAAGAAAAAAAAGAAAACATATATATAGAAAAAATATATAATAAAAAAAAGTTTTTAAAAGATAAAAAATGATTAATTCAAACTTATTTAAATTGTATATAATCAATGAATGGGGTCGACTTTAACTCATAAGAAGACATCTTATCTTGTATAGAAAAAGATATTCTTTCCATAACCAAACAAAACTTCATCTCTGAATACCACCTATCTAAAGACAATACATTTCTATTCTTCCAAGTAATCGCTATACATTTCTTGGCCACTGCCAGCGCTAAGTAAATAAAAGAGATCTGGTAATTATCTAATTCTAAATCAATCAATGGTTGCATATTCCCTAATAAAAATATATCAGGGTCAAATACAATATTAAGATCATATAGATTATTAAATACAGATTGAATACCTTTCCAAAAGTGTTGTAACCGATCACACAACCAAACAACATTATTATCCCCCTTCAATGAAATAGCAGCTTACCTAACCCAACAGTAAGATGTGAATGATTTATGCTGCCCTGAAGAGTTCCATTAGGCAGGTCATGTTTATCACTTTCATTCCATTTTGGTCAAGCAGCCCATAATTCTCCACACCCTATCTTCTTAAAGCCAGGGCATTTAATTGGAAAAGTAAATAAATGGAAACCATTTCTAACAAATCAAACCAATCAATCACAAAATAAAACTCTGAAACATTTTGACCATTGGGCTTAAATTAAATTGATTTTGAAAATTAAAACCATTTCAAGATTTCAACCAGTCATTGATCATTTGACTGAAGATTGAAATCAAACTTCCATTACATTTTTCAAGTAAACGCATGAAGAAAATCAGAAAATAATGTTAAATTCTTTCAATTGCAATTAAAAAATTCTTTCCAAACAATGATAATAATAGTTAATCAAAGGAGCATTTTTAAAAAGAATGGAAATTTGGGACCGCCAATCTTCCGCACAGATCTGACACTAAGCATCTAAGGAAGTTGCCATCCAGTATCATAAAAATTATAGAAACATTAATTAACTAAACTAAACTCTGTTGGTCACTCTCTCCTGATTGCTCAACATGACTTTTCAAACTGCCACCTAAACTCACATTCCACCTTAAACAATTCCTATGCTATTAGTGCTCCGTGGTTAGTAAGGGATTGCTTAAGGTGGTATGTGAGTGGAAAGAAAAAGCTTTGAAAATCACTGTTTTAATTGTATTTAATAGGCACGTCATGTGCACAGTTTCATAATTCCAAAGGAAATGGGCCAGTGACAATTTTTCTCAAGCAAAATGTTTCAGTAACAATTGGGCAGTGATTTTCAACCTTCCCTTCCCACTCATATACCACCTTTAGGAATTCCTTACTAATCACAGAGCACTTATGGCATAGGGATTACTTAACATGGTATCTGAATGGAAAGAGAAAGGTTGAGAACCACTGCTCTAAATGTATCTACTATTCTCTCAGCACCAGAAAAATACAAATAATGAGCTGCTTCCCTTATCCTTGTCAACAGGTGGGCCCAGCCATGCTTTTTCCACTGACACTCCCCCATTTGTGAACTTTGTTCCTGTTTGTGGATATAACATGTTGCACTCCAAATCAGAGGGGTAGCCATGGATACCTGTATGGGTCGAAGATACACTTGCCTGTTTGTGGGCTTTGTGGAGAAATCCATGCTACAAGCCTACACAGGCAAGACCCCTCAACTCTTCCTCTGGTTTATTGATGACTACATCGGAGCCACCTCATATATCCTCAATGAGCTCGTCAAACTAATCCACCTAATGTCCAACTTCCACCCTGATTTCAAACTCACCTGCTCCATCTCAGTCAACACTCTCCCCTTCCTGGATCTCTCTGTCTCCATCTCGGGAGACAAGCTTTCCAACGACAACTTTCCAAACTCACCAACTCTCACAACTACCTTAACTGCACTTCCTCACACCCTGTCCCCTGCAAGGATTCCATCCCCATCTCTCAATTTCTCTGTCTCACCATTTCTGTTCCCAAGATGAGGTCATCCAACCCAGATCTTCCACAACGTCTGTTTTCTTTCACAAACGTTTCTTCCTCTTCACCACCATCGACTCAGCCCTCATCTGCACCTCCTCCATTTCCCGCTCATCTGCCCTGGCCCCCTCTGACCCAGGATTCCCCTTGTCTTTATCTATCACCTCAGCAACCTCCACATCCATCACACTATCTTCTAGAACTTTGAGCACTTACCACAGACACTACTAGACACATCTCCTCTCTGCTTTCTGCAGGAATCGCTCCCTCTGTGACTCCCTCATGCACTCAACCCTCCCCACCGATCACACACCCCCCCAGCACGTTCCCCAGTGGCTGCAAGAGGTGCCACACTTTCACCCACACCACCTCTTCTTATCTCAGTCTGGGGCCCAAAACAGGCCTTTCAAGTGAAGCAACACTTCAGGTGAATCCACAGGACTGATTTACTGCATTTGTTCTCTCCTTGTGGCCTTCTCTACATCGGACAGACTGGGCGCAGATTGGGAGATCGCATCACTGAGCACCTTCACTTTGTCCACAAAAGTGACAAAGACCTCCCAGTAGCCAAACATTTCAAGTCTGTGTCACCCTCCCTCTCCAGCCAAATGGTATTAACATTGAATTTTCCAGTTTCTGCTAACCTGCACTCCTCTTCCCCCTTCCCTTTTCCCCTTTCCCTTTCCAGTTCTGCTCCCTCCCTTCGCCTCATCATCCTTACCCCCTTTAATCATTACTGCCCCTCCTTCCCTTCTCCATTTATCACCTCCTGCCTTTGCGACCACCCTCACTCTTTTATTCAGATGCCTACTGACATTTTTCATACCTCAAAGAAGGGCTCAATCCCAAAACGTTGGTTATATATTTTTTACCCTTCCTATATATAAAGGACACTATTTGACTTGCTGAATTTCTCCAACTTTACTTTTACTCTCCCTGCCCCACCCATTCCATCCCATCGTTGAAAAGTGTAACAAGCAACAAAATGTCAAATCTAAATAACCAATTGGTTGTCCCAAGCTCTTGGACAATGGACGTCAGCCAAGTTTACAGCAAGCCACTAACAGTACATGATCCTTCATATTTCCAACTAACTTCTCATAATTCCAGATTTCTACTTAGCCCAGTCATGACCTCTTCAACAGAGACCTAGTTACAACCATTCTTCACCAGCTTGAAAATCAGGCAAATTGTTCAGCTTGGAACTTGAGAAAGAAAAAAAAACCAATGAATAACAGTGAAATAAGATGCCATGAAACATTTTATAAGTAATTGTAAAATAATAATCCAGTAATTCAATTCAGTTCTTAATACTTTCCATTCACTCCCATAATTATTCTGAGGCAGAATTGTTTGAGTGATTGTTGGACCTTGTTAAAATCTACACTCTTTGTAACTGACAATTGATAGAAAATAACATATTTCTCTTTAACACATTTGATGAGTCAAGTCATTTATATTTCATTATTGCTGCTCTGATTGATTGATTGATTGATTGATTGATTGATTGGCTCCAGGCAACACTTTGATCCATTCTGGTCTCAACAGAAATGAGTTTGATCCAAGTATTGATCTGAAAAATATTTTATAATCTCTTCACCCAACAGTGAGATGTCAATATTTTATGCTGCCCTGTAGAGTTCCATTAAGCAGGTCATGTTTATCACTTTCATTCCATTGTGGTCAAACAGCCCATAATTCTCCACACCCTATCTCCTTAAACCTAAGGCATTTAATTGGAAAAGTAAATAAATGGAAACAGGTTCTAACAAATCAAAGCAATAAATCACAAAAGAAAATTCTGAAACATTTTGACCATTGGGCTTTAATTAAGTTGTCTTTGAAAATTAAAACCTTTTCAAGATTTCAACCAGCCATTAATCATCTGACTGAAGATTGAAATGAAACTTCCATTATTTTGCTTGAATAAAATTAGGAAATAACATTAAACTCTTTCAATTGTAATTAAAAAAATCTTACTTCCAATCTATGATAATGATTCATCAAAGGAGCAATTTTTTTCAAATGTGAGGAAATACAAATGGAATTGGACCTGTCAAGTTTGCACACAGATTTGACACTTCATTCTAAGCATCTAAGGATGTTGACATTCAGTATTATGGAAGATTATAGAAACATTAATTAACTAAATTCTGGTCACTAGTCCCCCTCTCCTGACTGCTCAACGTCCCATGACATGACAGTCAAAATGAATCTATCATTCTCTCAGCACCAATAAAATACAAATGGTGAGCAATGGTGGATCCCCTATCCTTGTCACTAGGAGGGCCCAGCCATGCTTATTTTCTATTGACACCCCCCCCCCCCACCATTGAAAATAGCAACAAACAACAAAATGTGCAATTGGTTGCCCCAAGGTCTTGGACAATGGACATCAGCCAAGTTTATGGCAAACTACCATCAAGTCAGGTCCTGCTACTTGGGGGCAATCATGTGTTAGTGAGTGGTGATGCTAAGATGAACAGCCCCTACAAGGGAATTATAGACCAGCTGGTGGGGTAGATTGAGGACTAGCAACTGGATAAATGGTGTGCTCATTATTGCAGAGATGGGGAAAGAGGACAAGTGGGAAGAAAAATGAAAAAAAAAGGTGAATGGGCAAAAATAATTGATGGAAGAATAATGATGACATGGCAATGTATATCTTCCATAATCCAAATATAAATATCTAACCATAATCATAATATTGCTTGATATTATATTTTCTAACAGCAATCGTACTTAACCTTTTGCCTGCATTGCACTTAGGAACACTTTTTAGATGTATACATTAATCAAATTTAATTTTTACTTGAATGGTTGTATAACATAAGTATGTAACAATGGATATTCCTTGTTTCCAGAACTGGATATTTTCTTGTCTCAAACTCATCCCTGCATGTTATCTATTTTTAAGAAAAAAGGACTTGTGAGCTATACAGATCAACTCAAGGCAGAAACATAGTAAATATTTCCACAGAGACCTAAATGCTCGTATCTTTAATTTCTTGTCTACAATTGGCTTTGGAGATGATACAACACTTGTTTGACTGTTTAAGAAGATATTCCATCATTTTTTGGTTAAATATGAGAGGCATGATTGTGATCAAACGATCATAATGAAATTTCTCATTTGCATTCTAAAAGGAGCCCCAACACATCTGTTATTTGTTTCTGGAACTGCTTCGAAAGAAATGAAAGGACTTGCCCTAAGATTGTGGCAGAAGTGAGCTAAAACTAAAGCAATTAGTTGAAAACTGATTTGGTAAAACCAATTGGAACTTGAAATTTGATATGTCCAAACAGAGTTGATCTGCCAAAATTAGGTAGAGATTGGACCGGGTTAGACAATAAGGAAGCTTTGCATTCTTCCCATATCTTCATGGGTTCCTTAGAGGTGCTCCTGTTTCCTCCCACCTTTCAAAACGTATAGGGGCTGTAATATTTAGGCAGTATGGGATGGAAGTGTCTGTTACCGTGCTGTATTACAAAATTTAAATTTAAGATCATGACACATTGAAATAGATGGCATCATTTAGTTACTTACTGTCAAGACCTATTATGCAATTTTTTTTTCCATTATTCCTAAACGTTTCATTGAGAAAAAATAATCAGCTTGCAAGATTCAGGGATCTAAATGAACATACTTTAGGTTTTGAATCTATGGAGCAGAAATAAATACATTTCAGCTACGGCATATTTAGTTATTGATTATTAAAACATTATGAGTGAAATTTTGCTGTATATGCTATAATGACTTTTATGCAAATAAATAACTTTTATGGTTTTAGGGTTCTCATCGGAAAGATCAGTAAAAATTAAGTGAACCTATTCACCAGATAATCACCGTTAATCAAATGCCATCAGTTTCGACAGATTTATTGGAAATGCATTAGTTTCAGGTTTCATTTAAACCATGAAGCACTTTTAGCCTTGTTACAGATATCAGTTACAACCTCGAGTGGCCCTTCACTTTCTATTTTACTGCTGAAGGCGAGTTTGTTTCCTCAAATGGAATTTCATTCAGCAGAATGTGCCTTAAGTTTTCTTATCAGACTCTCAGACTTTTCTTAGACTCAACACCTTCTCAAACTCCCCAAGAGGAAGGGAGAAATAGCACTAATAATGGAATCTATGTGGATATTAACAAATAAGGTACTTTATTTATATCTCAAAGAGATGCTTTGGTGGCCTGCATGTGGACTGTAGGGATTCACTGAACACCTACGATCAATAGTAATATTGAATTACTTTGAGGTAGCCAGCGGCATAATGCAATACTATATGAACACTACAAAATGCCTAAAAAAAATCCACATCATCCACTTGAAATGAGTCAAATTATTTATTGTCACCTGTATTGAGATACAGTGAAAAGTGTTGTTTTATGTGTTATGCAGGGTAGTCAATCCATATTTAAGTACAGCAGATAGTAGACTAATAAAACAAAGTGCAGAGTTAAATGTTAAAATAAATCAAAGAGTTCAGGGATTAGTGTTACAGCACAATTGCATGGGTTTAGAAGAAAATATGGAGTATATATTGCAGGAGTTTCTCACTCTGCACTAAACTGGTGAAGGTCTTAATTGTGTGTTTCCAGATCATACATTTCTAGAGACGTTCATTCAATTTATGTATACCAGACAATTATTAGATGCTTGACTTCAAGCTCATTATCAAGACCATGATTATTTTATCTATTGTTCAGAGGTTATGAGTCATGAAGTTATGTACATTTCCCAATTTCCCACCATTTTGTTTTATATCAATATTTCTGGGTATTTATGTTGAATTGTTAATTCTCACATTTTTTTTCACATTGTGCTCCACAAGGAAATATTTGGACATAGATTGTGAGAATTGACATTATCACAAGAGGAGAAAAAAAGAGCAAAGACAAAAACTATTTTACTCAAGTGAGGTTCATTCAGGAGTGAGAAAAAAATAGTGATATTACTGATAAAACAGATAATAGTGAGAAAAAAAACTGTCCTTAAACCTGATGTCACACACATGCATCTTCTTCCGAATGGGAGAAGGGAGAAGAAAGTGTGACCGAGGTGGGATGAGTCATTTAAAATGTTGAAAGTGTAGATGAACAATGCCAGGGAGATGAGGCAGTCTGAGCAAATTGCGATCAGTTGAGGCTAGAATTAAGATGCATCATGGCCAGGAATGAATTAAGAAAACAAACTATATATTGGTGTTTATTGCTTGAGGATTTGAATTCTCTACTAAAATTAGTAGGATAACAACTAGAGTTTTGTATGCAAACTTGGTCGAAATTTAAATAATGCAATATTTTCCATTTAGGGAAAAGAGTGAAGATATAGCAGACCCGGTCCCTCAGATGAAATCTCTCATGTGAAGAGAGATGGATTAGTCTAAACTTCTTTTCTCAAATATTTAAAGAATGAGAGACGATGTCATTGAATTGTTCGAAATACTCAGACTGTACAACAGGGTAGATGCGGGTAGGGTGCTTTCTTTGGCTGAGAGGTCTAGAACTAGAGGTGTGCCACAGTTTCAGAATAAGGTATTCAGGACTGGGGTGAGGAAAAACATTATCTTTACTCAGATGGTGGAGAATCTGAGGAATTCTGCATCTTGGAGAGCTGTGGAGGTTCAGTCATTAATTGCATTCAAAATGAAGTTAATAGATTTCTGGATATTTGATTACGATGACAGGACTGGAAAATAATGCAAAGTGAGAGGGTGTTTATGGGACAGAGAGTGGCTATCTTTTGTCCCTTATATTCTATATATCATGAGTTCTACATTTTAAGCATCCCCTCGGTAAATGAGTTTCTCCAGAATTCACCTATAATTTTACATTGATGCCTTTTGGTTTGGGTCCTCCTTCAGAAGTGCATCATCTTTATTTTCTATGTCCAGGTAATAATCCCCTTCAATACAACTGTAAATAGAAAAGGCATGTCAGAAGAGCAATGTTAAGTCATTAGGGATTTTAACGTGCAAGTAAATTGGTAAAACCAGGTTGAGACAGGATCTCAACAGGGAGAAGGCCTATGAGATTACTCTTTAGTTGATAAGCCCACTAGTGGAACGGCTGTACCGCATGGATGTTGTGCAAATCACCAGAGGTGACTGAGAGCTTAGAATAAGGGAGTCATGAGGGTCAGTGATCACAAATGGATGGAGTTCATATTAAACAAGGAGAAACTAAAGTCAGATGTGAGGGTATTTCTGTGGAGTGAAGGGAATGGCAGTGGCATGGGGGAGGGACTGGCCAAAGTAGATTGGAAGGGGGCAGTAGTAAGGAGGACAGCTGAGTGCCAATGGATGGAGTTTCTACGAGAAATGAGGAAGGTGCAGGATATATGCACACCCAAAAAAAGGAGTCTTCAAATGGAAAAATGTCACCTCTGTGACTCACAAGGGAAGTAAAAGCCAATGTAAAAGCAAATGCGAGGCCATACAAGGAAGCAAGGAAATTTTTTTTTAAAAACTCAGAAGGAGGGAAAAGGTATGCTAGCAAATAATGTCAAAGAAGATGCAAAAAGATTTTTCGAGTATATTAAAAGAAACGTGAGAGTAGAGATAGGACCATTAGAAAATGATGCTGGAGAAATAATAATGGGATACAAGAAGATGGCAGATGAACTAAATATGTATTTTGTATCACTCAGAAAGACATCAGCAGTGTGACAGATGTCAAAGGTTATCATGGAAGGAAAGTGGCTGCAGTTACTATTTCAGGGGAGAAGGCGCTCAAAGAGATGAATGATTGAAGTCAAGTTAAGTCAAGTTTATTGTCATCCTGATTGCACATGAAACTGCCTTCTCCAGTCCTCAGTGCAAAACATGCAGACACACAACCAAGACATAATACACATACAGACAAACAATACACATGCAGGACAAGTATCTCATTAAGACAAATAAATAAATATTGCTTTGTACATATGAGAGACTCAAATAGTTAGTGCGGACAGTATCTTAGGCTGTTCAGCATTCTTGCTGCCCATGGGAAGAAGCTGTGGTTCAGCCTGGTTGTGGTGGCTCAGATACTCTGGTACTCTTCTCCCTGATAGAAGCAGCTGAAAGATGGTGTGTGCAGGGTGGAAGGAGTCCTCACTGATTTTGTGGCTGGGACCTCACTGCTGGAATCTCACTGCTGCCACTAGAGTTTTTCCCAGGGCTGTTAAGTCAGATTGTTCATTTCTCTGTATCAGACCTAATTAAACACAGCCAGGTAGGGTGGGAGGATGGGCAGGAGTTCAGACTGAGCTATGCTTGATTTGGCCCCACACAATCTAACCAAAGTTCAACATGATTTCTTTTCTTTTCAATACCATAACAGAGAAAATAACCCATTTTTTTTCCTTTATAATGGCCTTTTAAACCTGTAATGCTGTAGATGAGTCTGCTTCAGCACTTACGAGGCAGCATTGGTTCAGCTGGGGAAGTGGTGGCACTAACAAAAACCACTGGAGAAGTGGGCAGGCCCTGGAGATCTGAGGAGGAGAAATCCTATACAGAGACGGGCTCTGCCTTGGAGGCAACTCTCCAAGGACTCCAACCAGGCAATGCTTTTGGAGAAATGGGACCAAGGTCTGATTGTAATCAGGCAGCTAGATCGGGGGCTTGTGCTCGGTGTTGAAGAACAGCGGTGTTCAAGAACAGGAGGTGATATGATCCTTGGCCAGTTGACATCCCTGTAGAGACTTTCTTTCTATACTCTCCTTTTATTTTTTCCTTACTTTTCTCTGCTAACCTTCAAATGGTGTGCTTTTCACTGTATCCTGGAACACATGACAATAATAAATAAGTAAACCTATTTTCCCACTGAGGATGGACTCTCTATTCTTCTTACCAACATTTAAAATTAGACAATTATCCATTTTGGTTCTTTAGCCAATTAAATGCCCATTCCACAAAGCTGCTATTGCTTTCTTATGGACATGCAGAAAAAAAAATGTCGGACCTTTAATTATTATTGTTTGCCATAAATAATTATTTGGATGAAGAAGACAGTGGCATGTTTGGGAAATTTTTAGATGAGAGTAAAATTGATAGGATGCTGGAGAGTGAAGAAGGTTGTCTAAGGTTACAACAGGATATAGATGAATGGGAAAAGTGGGCAAGGGAATGGCAAATGGAATTTAACTCAGCCGAATACTTAACGGTACATTCTGAGAAGTTAAAACAGGCCAGGGCACTCACAGTGAATGACAAGGCCCTGGGAGTGTTGTTGAAGACATGCCTTGTGGTATATATGCATAGTTCCCTGAAACTGGGGAAAATAGAACCTGAAGCAAAACATGGTGGCTGCAGAGAAATGGATCGGAGGTCAATCCACAGAACCTTAAGAGTGGCAGAGAGGATCATCGGAGTCTCCCTCTCCCTCACTGACATGATCACCTGAAATTGTTGTCTGAAGTTGTCAAAATAGTTGAGGACCCCCTGCATCCCACAGACAGCATCTTTCAGCTATTCTCTATTCTCAGAGCCAGCACCACCAAACTGAGGAACAGCTTCTTCCCACCGGGCACTGAGAATGTTCAACGACCAAAGGAACTGCCCACACTAACCATCCGAGACTCATGTTTTCAAATCAATATTTACCTATTTATTTGTATAGATGAATACTTGTCCTGCTTATGTACTGGTTGTCTGTGTGTGTGTTATGTCTCATTGCATGTCTGTGTGTTTTGCATTGAACACCATTAAACTCTGTTTTGTCGGGTTGTACATTGTGGAGCAAAAAGAACCTCTCACCACTGGAAGGAGAACACACATTTTATTAGCAATAACAAAGGGTAGGGTCTTATAACAGTCTTCAGTCAGGCTCAGGGTTTAGGTGGGAAACTGGGTTCTATATGAGTAGATGGGGGCGGAGCCTGGAGGAGGAACCCGCCATCAGCACAACTGAGTGAATCTCAGTTCACTGCCTACTTGTGCAATCAGATGATAATAATCTTGACTTGACTTGAATGCTGTGGGTCATACAGCATCACTGGGGGAAAAAGAACAGTCAACATTAGGGTCCAGAACCCTTTGAGGCCCGATGAGAGTTAGGATATCATGTTGTATAAAATGTTTCTTAGAGTACATTTTGAGTATTTTACATCATCTAATCACCAAATAATGGGAAAGGCAGGATTAAACTGGAGAGAAATATAAAAGGTACACAAAGATGGTGGCTGAATTGGAGGGCTCTAATTATCAGAGAGATTAGATAGTCTTCCCTGGAGAGAACATGAATGAAGTATGAGAAACCGATAATAGCAGCTCAGCTGGTTCAAACCCAGGAGAAGGGGAGCAGAGACACAGTGTTGCTCCGAAGGGTTCAATGGCTTTGAACAGCCTGATAAAGGAGCCTACAGTGTTTGCAAGTAAAATCCTGCAGCCGTGCAGGTCTATGCCCAAAATAGCAGCACCTGTGGACAAGCAGCAATTATGAGGGGTTGCAGACTCCAGGGGAGCAATGCACTGATGTAGGGCACCAGAAAGAGGGAGAGCACTCCCCCATTGAGAAGTAGAAAAGACAACAACCCTTCAGGTGACCATGGCAGCAATGGACCAGTGAGGGCTGAGGGACCCACATTGGCTGCGGGCAACTTGTGGTCCGGTGACCCCCATGGGCTGTGGGCTGCTGGAGACTGGCTTGTGGAAATCAGGTATCAGAGCTGAGATTCAAGAGGGAGCTGATGACAAGTGGGGCTTCCGAAAAGTCTTGGGGTTGAAGTTTCCTGATCACGTTGGAGGTTTGGATCTGGAGCTCAGGTTGTGGTTACCAGGTGGTGCAGAATAGTGGACATTAATCTACAGACACTCCGTGACTCTGAAGGAACTCTCTTTTGCTTCTCTTTTTCTCTTAAAGTCAAGGTGCTGTGTGATGCTTTGTCTGCCTTATGGCAGGCAGAAGGTAAATTTGTGTAATATTACATATTCTGTATTATTACATGACAATAAAGGAATCTTGAAACTTTAATGTTGATAGTCCTAGTCTATATCCATGGTAGGAATGTCTATGATGAGATCGAGATTTAAGTTGAGATGGAGGAGATTTAAAGTAGATCTGAATGGTAACATTTTCACACAAAATGTAGTTGGTAACTGAAATGAGCTGGTCAGAAGAGACTGTGAATGCAGGAACAGTTAACAACAATTAAGAGGCAAAAACATAATGTTGGAGAAACTCAGCAGGTCAAATAGCAAAGATAAAAATATATAACCGACATTTTGGCACTGAACCATTCATCAAGATATCAGAAAAATGTAGGCAGGTGCCTGAATAAAATAGTGTGGTAGAGGGTTAGGTGGAAGAGTGTAGTTCCACAGGCAGAGGTAATTGGGGGTTGAGGGAGGGAGGGCACACCAGCAAACTGGGGGAGTGCTTTAGCAAAAAACAGAAGTTGATGTTAATGCCGTCTAGCTGGAGAGTGCCCTGACAGAATATTCGGTGTTGTTCCTCCAATTAACAGGTGGTCTTAGTTTGGCAGTGCATGGACAGCCATGATGGCAGAGGAATGAGGCACAGAATTAAGATGGTTGGCCACTGGGAAATCCCTCTCTGCGGACTTTCACATTTACAACATTTAAGAGTCATCTTGACTGGTGCTTGCGTGAGCAAAGTATTGAAGGATATGGAATTAATGCATGCACTTGGAATTGATATAGATAGACAGGATGGTTGGCAGAGACATGGTGGGCTGAAAGGGCTTTTTTTTAATACTGTCCAACAATATGAACCTAAGGCCCTATGACTGCATGAGAAAAGTTCAGCCTAGGCTCACAAGCAGGTTGATTGTGACCTCAGTGTTCAGACTACCAGCTAACATATGCATCAAAGATAACTTGAGCTGTGAAAAAAATCATTTCTTTGTTACGGCAGTACATTTTTAAGAATTGCATCATATGAGCTGTATGCTCTTTACATTGTAATGTTGCTGAGCATGGAATATGCCAGAGAGACTGCTGCCTGTCTTCTTTTGAGAGAAACAAAAAAATCAAGACATATAATTTTCTTAAAGGCCACAGGCTAGGTTTTTTTTTAATTAGTCTCTAACGAGGATTGCACACACCAATAGGTTTTCTTCTAACAACTGCAACACTGAACCAGCTCATGAAATAATTACTAACATTATGTCTACCTGACCACATCTCCGCAGAAAACACATTAAAAAAGTTTTATTAATCATTTTCTTTCAGTTTTGTTACCAATCCTACTTTCCTGTCGGAAATGGTGAGTGATGCAGAAAAAAAGGGCAGATTCAGCTTATTTTCTGCCTCTCCTCTCATTTTAACACCCACCTCTGCAATTGCTGCCATTAATCAATGACCATAACCTTCACCATATTTCTCATGTGTTCTCACAAACCGAGAGAGGCTGATATTTTTTTCACTTTTATTCCGATAGTACAAATATATGTAATACCGAGGGTGCCAGAAGAGTTCTCTGAAATTTTTTGATTAATGGCATAAGTAATTTCCCAATCATGAAATAGAAGACTACTCATCCTTAGATTTTTATCTTATTCAAAGCATGCTTAGCAGGTTCTTCGATGAACTCAAGGTTCCACAAAGGCGCACAAGCTAATATATAAAGTTAGGTTCAACTAAAAATTATGTACAGTAGAAGTCCTGAATACTGGACTGTTCGGGGATTAGGTTGGTCTGGATTTTTTTGAATTTTCTGGATTCTTGGGCAGTATTTTTAATATACATATTTAAGAAGAATAAAGAAGAGATGAACAGGAAAATTTGATAGTTAATTAACAAAACATTTTTTTCATATAAAATGCAAAGCACCAAAAAAAAAATCAAATACATACTTTTCTTACATTCCCTCAACTTCCACAAGGTCAATTGTTGCCACTGTGCATCTGTCGCACTTATGCCTGTACACTAAACGCGGCTAAATTTGAGAAGTTGAGTGTTTTCGAGACGTCCAGATTCTCGGGTCATCGGGATCTCTGGAATCTATATTTTTGGCCTTTTACTGTAATGAGTTTCAGGGTCTTGCCTATTGTTCATTGTTCAAATGTTTGTACAAATCTCTTGTTATTGCCTGATTTTATATCTGAGGTTTGACCACATTCAACTCTTCTGAATAGTATGGTTGATGTGATCAGGGTTCACAGTGACCACTGAAGTAGATGGGTTCACATGCAGATGATTTGATGGACACAGAAACCATGAGCACTCCTTATTTTGGAGGCATCAATGAATCCTTGGTATTCAGTTTCAGTTATGCCATACAGATGGCACAATTGAAGGCATGGATTTTGACTGCCTAATAAAGCCTAGAAGTCAGTGCAGATGATTTACTTTGACACAATTTCTCATAATAATAAGCAGAGAAATGGGTTCCTTTTTGTGGCAGTAGGAAGTTGCATCTTGAACTAGATGCTATTGACTTTAAATGTATTTCTGAGATTCCCTGCAAGTCATGCGCCAAAATCCACATTTGAAAAGTACTGATCTTCTTTACTACTCTGCCCACCAGTGGCTGACAAAAAAATAGCTGCAGCCAGAATGGGTTTATGAGATACTTCCCAAAATTTTTGGGATGCTATTGTTCTGCAATGTTAAGCAGACTATCTCAAAATCATTCTCATTGTCATTGACTTCAACATTCCTTGACCTGATGTAGCTATTTTTCACTTCCCAGTGTGGCTAGGGTAAACTTGTAGCACCAACTTCACCCCATAACTTGATTGATACCTATTTCTTTTAAACAAGTGCATCCTGTTCACTTTCAGGAATGTTTTGCTGCTTAATCTAACAACTGGCTTTTTAAAATCGATCATTCAGAGCAATTTCTTTCTGTCATTGTTCAAACTGTATGACCTGAGTTTCAGTTTAAATGTTGAATTTTGATGTCATTGCAAAATGTCGATTACCTCAATTTTGCTAATGTTCTCTTTTTTATCTTTAATCCAGGAGGTCTAATCGTGATGAATCTAGGATTTTTTTTGTCCAAGCAAGTAGTCTGAATTCATGGCAGGAGGAATTAGCTTCACATTTAGGTCGTAGGGTCAAGAGTCTGAGCAGTTGGAGGGACATGGTGTCATTGCAGTATAGAGGTTGAGGTGCAAAGATGGGTGACACATAAGATGACATCTAAATGAGTAAGTAGGGAACTTATCTGTTGGGGACTTGATCAGCCAATGAAGTGAGAAAATCTCAGGAGACAATGATGAATTCATATTCCCCTGGAAGCTGCAATATGGGAATGCTATAATGTTATAAATATGGTTCAGGACTGGATGATTCCTGTCAGATCTCCAAAGGAATGCAAAATTAACCAGAGGATGGTGTTATCACATTTCATTTTTAAATTTTTTTTATTTTTCACACTATAAACCACATTGATCAAGATACATACATTTTCCTTTTCAAATATATACAGGGTCATTTTCTCCCCCCCCCCCCCTCTTCCCATCCCACCCTCCCTACCTCCCCTCCCATTCATTTAAAGTTCGGAATCTAAGATACATTAAACCCGTCAAACAATGTTGTCACTCAATAAAAATAAACAAGAAATTCCACTGAGTCAATTCTTTTCATTCCCTCCTCCTTCTGTCATTTTAGGTGGTAGATGTCCCCGCTAGGTTTTCTCTATTGTGTTTCATGTATGGCTCCCATATTTGTTCAAATATTGTAATATTATTTCTTAAATTATATGTTATATTTTTTCTAATGGAATACATTTATTCATTTCTATATACCATTGTTGTATTCTCAAGTTATCTTCTAATTTCCAGGCTGACATAATACATTTTTTTGCTACAGCTAGGGCTATCCTAACAAAACTTTTTTGTGCACCATCCAAATCAAGTCCAAATTCTTTGTTTTTTATGTTACTTAGGAGGAAGATCTCTGGTTTTTTTGGTATATTGCTTTTTGTGATTTTATTTAATATCTGGTTTAGATCTTCCCAAAATTTTTCTCACACGTCCAGATTGCATGAATTGTTGTTCCCATTTCCTTTTTACAGCGAAAACATCTGTCAGATACTGTTGGGTCCCATTTATTTAACTTTTGAGGTGTAATATATAACCTGTGTATCCAGTTATATTGAAAAATGCTCGAAAAAAATAATATCATAATAGAATTTTGGGCATTTTACCTCCTGATATTCAAAAGTTTGACACCTGGCTGGAAGGGAATTTGTGATAATAACATTAGCACTTCAAAGTCATTGGGTTAATTTGAAGACTTTGATATGTATTTTGTGTATATTTTGAAATAAGTAAATAAATCTGTTTCTTGGTTGGAGAAACTGAACCCATTTAAAAAAAAAATATGTGTAATTCGTGTGTGGATATGCTTAAATTAATTGCGAAAGAGTGCAAATGAAGACATAACTGCCAGTATTAAAATTAAATGGTCAAAACTTGGAACCTATTTATCTTGTTCGGTATTTTGTCAGCATGTTCAAATAATTTAATACATTTTATTTTTGTTAACTTCAAATGAGCCTCTAATTTTTTGTCATTCTATGTGGGTAATATTATGTATTTTTAAGATATAGTGAATTAAATGCTTAAATATTGTGACCCATTTATACAGAAATATGATTTAAAATGAACATTTTCATTGTATAAATATTTCAAGCACAAAATCATAATTTCAAACTAAGGAAAAGTCAAGCTAATTGGAATGGAATAAAAAATAATATGTAGTCATAAAACTCATAAAGTTTGTAATATGTATGTTGGACTTTTACATCCACCGTAACACCATGATTATTACATGCTTATACTACACACGCACCCGCAGACACCATGCTTGAAGAACCACACATATGAGATGTGCATTTCAACTGAAAAATATGACAATTTATTTTCCTTTTGCAAAGGACAGAAAATGTATTTAAGGTATGGGAATATGAGCACCAAAATAAAGCCCATCAAATAATTACCATCGTTATTGAGAATTGCTCTGCAGAATATGCCAGTTGGGTGTGGAGACTTGAGTTTGGTGTGCTTGCAGTCTATAAATCAAAGACATCAAGCAGGTAATGAGGCGGAGCAGCATGGAATTCTGGAGAACTGGGGTTCGAGAAACATGAAAATCTTCCTGAAAAGCAGTGGCAAGAAGAAGCACGAAAGGAATAATAAAGGAAAAGGGTGGCATCAATAGAACTCTAACAGTCTAATCTCCTAAAAGAGCAGAGGAGGGATTCATTGAACGCATAGCAACAAAGGACCTTCCAAAGTGCAACTCTTTTAATAGACACCTGCTAAATATGGTGCCTAGTCCAGGCAAAGTTAACACTCCTTAACAGCAACATGTTCCCCAATCATCAGCCCTAAGGCCATTTGCATTCTCCACTGCAAAGCTGCAAATACTGTTTGTTACATCTACAGGAATCAATGGCTGATCAATGATATGAGGCTGTTTCAGTAGTGGGTAGCTCAGCTTGCAATATATATATAAAAAATGAGATCTATATTGATAAAAAAGGATTTTTCACACTCGGGGAATGCAAATTCTTTTGGTGGCAGGCCGGTTTCCAGTCCCCTTGACAGCATTAACTCCCTCCTTGCACACATTGGGACCTTAATATCTCTTTTACTGAATCTATGCATGTGTTTCTCCATCTTCCAGCCTCTGTTTCCTTCTGGACAGTTCTGGACCATCTGCTGGAAGTCCATCACACAAATGTGCTAGAGAAACTTAGTAGGTCATGTAGCATCCTTGGGAAGCAAAGGGTAACCAAAGTTTTAGTCTTGGGCCCTTTGTTGGGTCTGCTGTAGTCTTTTTGTTCAATTTTAAAATATATCCAGGGAGCTCAAACTGAATATTAGCACCAAGTTCTGGTTTCTGAACACCAAAATTGGGTCCAAACAGTTATAGATGGCCCTGGGAGTCCATCTGGGTCCTGTCACTGAGAACTCTGCGCAAGCCAATTTCTCATGTCAGAAATGTTTGTTTTCTATTCCTACCCTTATCATATCACTCCAAATTCATTTGCAACACAATTTCATTGAATAATCACCCAAACACAACCTACAATTAAAATAATGGAATAAATACCATATTGTCATAAATAAATGCCGTGAAATATTTTAAACCTTTTGTTATTTTTTTATTGCTAGCTTGTAAAATATATGGGATAATTTTGGATTTCCGGTAAGGTCATTCTAAGTTGATTTGACCCTGAATGTGTGATTCCAATTGTGTGGAGTTATAAAATGCATTAATCAATGATTAATGTTAATCTATATTTCATTATCAAAAAATGTCAACGTGAATAAACATTCTTTTCTTTGGCTTGGCTTCGCAGACGAAGATTTATGGAGGGGTAATGTCCACGTCATCTGCAGGCTCGTTTGTGGCTGACAAGTCCGATGCGGGACAGGCAGACACGGTTGCAGCGGTTGCAAGAGAAAATTGGTTGGTTGGGGTTGGGTGTTGGGTTTTTCGTCCTTTGTCTTTTGTCAGTGAGGTGGGCTCTGCGGTCTTCTTCAAAGGAGTTTGCTGCCCGCCGAACTGTGAGGCGCCAAGATGCACGGTTTGAGGCGATATCAGCCCACTGGCGGTGGTCAATGTGGCAGGCACCAAGAGATTTCTTTAGGCAGTCCTTGTACCTCTCCTTTGGTGCATCTCTGTCACGGTGGCTAGTGGAGAGCTCGCCATAGAACATGATCTTGGGAAGGCGATGGTCCTCCATTCTGGAGACGTGACCTACCCAGCGCAGTTGGATCTTCAGCAGCATGGATTCGATGCTGTCGGCCTCTGCCATCTCGAGTACTTCGATGTTAGGGATGAAGTCGCTCCAATGAATGTTGAGGATGGAGCGGAGACAACGCTGGTGGAAGCGTTCTAGGAGCCGTAGGTGATGCCGGTAGAGGACCCATGATTCGGAGCCGAACAGGAGTGTGGGTATGACAACAGCTCTGTATACGCTAATCTTTGTGAGGTTTTTCAGTTGGTTGTTTTACCAGACTCTTTTGTGTAGAGAGCCTGCAGCTGACGTGGACATTTACCCCCTCCATAAATCTTCGTCCGCGAAGCCAAGCCGAAGAAAGAAATACCATGTCATAGCTTGCCAATTATTTCAAAGTAGATTCAGTTTTACCAAATTAAACTAATGTTCTTGTACTAAGCGATATAAAGAAATGAATAAAACAGAAGTAGGCAGTAATAGTGTCATACAAAATGTTTATTTAAATATTTTAATTTTATATGGTCTCATATTAAAACCATTTTGAAAGCTATTAAGATGATTATTAATGCACACAGAGCTGAGCAATGGGATGCCTGTGACTCTAAATGAGGGTTCTGTCTCTAATAGAGTACAGATTTGATATTCAACAGAAATATTTTTCTATGTTGGTGGAATTCATTGACATTTTCCAGCTATCTAATTTAAACAATGTTAAAGCCGTGATGTGGTTTTGCTTGGTAATCTTTAAGAAAAAAAGCAATTACCATCTCCTGGAGCAGTAGAAGTAATGACCAGACAAGTTAGAATTATACTCTTCACTGAGGAGATCAATGATGTAAATACTGCAGTAGATATTTTGTTCACTGTTCAGTTCTGTTCAATAATGATTATGTGAGTGGAGAGAAAAAGGTTTGAAACCACTGTTTTAATTGGACCTAATTGACTCGTTATGTGCATGGTTTCATAACTCCGAAGGAAATGGTCCAATGACTCTTTTTTTCAAGCAAAATATTTTAGTAAGCAATGGTTCTCAACCTTCCCTTGCCACTCACGTACCACCATAATCAATCCCTTACTTATCACAGAGCATTTATGGCATAGAGATTGCTTAAGGTAGAATGTGAGTTTAGGGGGGCAGTTAGAAAACCATTGCTCTAGATGTGATTTACCAGGATTATTGTCTGAAGAGGACACGCAAAATCACTGAGGACCCTTACCACCTTGCACAGAGCATCTTTCAGTGACTCACATCGGGAAAGAAATACAGGAGTATCAGAGCCGGCTGAGAAACAGCTTCTTCCCATGGCCAGTGAGAATGCTGAACAACCAAAGGAACTGCTCTCACTAACCATCTGAGATTCTCATATTACAAAACAAAATATATATATTTATTTATATGTATATATGAATATTGATCCATCATATATACATATATTGTCTGTATGTGTGTTAAGTATGGTTGAGTGCCCACACGTTTTGCACCGAGAACCGGAGAACAGTGTTTTGTCGTGTTGTACTTATGCAATCGGAGGATAATAAACTTGACATGGCTTGACTATTGATCCAACAGGAGCAGTAGACTGTTGTGAGAAATGATTCAGTAAAAGTTAAAAGGGAGTGATCAGCAAATTTTGGAATGATATCAAGATAATCTGAAGAAGGTTATAATGAAGACCTAATTTCTTCAAGCAAATGTGGATATGTTTGGGATTGGACCCATATTTGGGTAAATATGTTTCACAGGAAATACACCACTGTGAACATAGAGATGAGATTTGTTGAATTTGTATGTATCATGCAAAGAAGCAATAAATGATAGTAGCTAAAAAAAACATTTCTCTATCCTAATTGGTCCAGGTTTTAATCAGTTTCGTTGCCTCTCCTAGGAGAGTTGGCAGCCTCAGCTGGTGTGACAACCCTTATTATACCAAGATATAATAAATTTGTCGAAAACAAGATGCACAATGCTTTTCCAGAAATTGATTTTACATGTGCATGCCTGCATACAGCTTTGTTTTATCGAAGGAAAACACTGCATTTTCTGCTTTTTATTATATGCAATTTCATTATATTCTGATTATAAAATGCTATATCCTAATATTCTAAATGACACTGTTTTATTGGATCAAATATTTCAATGGGTTAGGCCAAAACCATACTCAAAGTAAACATGATTTAAAAAAATATTAATAAAGATTTAGAAGCAGTGGTGACAACCCTTTGGTTCAAGGGTGATCAGTATTATGATTCAATGACCGATCTTCACCTATTTCAGTGAACTGATTCACCACAAGTATCCATCTGAAAAAAAATGCAAGTATTTCCTTAAGTTTTTGCTTTCTTTTTCCTTTTGCTGGACTTTAAGGAAGCAGCCTTTCTCTTTGAAGTTCTACCACTGATGGAGGTTTATGCAGAAAGCAAATATTTTTCGAGTCATTATTTCAGCTTTGCACAAGACAATGAAGATTAAATTGGCCATGAAAATGGCTTTATGTAAAGTAGTGAAATTAACAACAATCAATTTCGAACCATATTAACACATCATAATGAGTTGTCTGTGAAAAACAGTCACGGATGATTCCAGGCAGAATACAAAAGGTGTCTGCAAAATGGCTGGGGAACGTTAGCTTTGCATGAATGAGTAAGTTATTTAGATATTTATCAACAAAATTATGCAATATGCAGAACCTATAGCTTGCATAATTAACTGAGTGTCTCAACTTATTAATATCTTTCTCTTTGCAAGGTGGAATTCAAATTTGTGAAAAACAGCAATTCCTCTATGCAATGTTTTCTTTTGACCATTCTTGTACATTCATCTTTTTAAAGTACTGGCATATAAAATGGAACTGTGAAGGAGAATTTTCCTTGACTGTACTTAAGTATATTGGATCTTTGGAAATCAGCACCAATGGGATTATTGGGAAGGATGCACTGTAGAAGTCCTTCCCAATTTACAGTTTTACATTTCAATGGATGGAAAGCCCATTGTTTACCTGCAAAGACCAGTCTAATGATCATGTACTCCAGTTTTAAGGTGATAATATAAAGTTACACAAATTATTTCCTTGTAAGTTATGCTACTTTCAACATTTTCAATTTAAATTTAGACATACAGCATGATAACAGGCCCTTTCGGCCCACAAGCCTGTGCAGCCCAATTACACCAAATTGAACTACAACCCCCATAGACTTTGAACAGTGGGAGGAAACCAGAGCACTTGGAGGAAACTCACACAGACACGGAGATAACGTACAAGCCCCATGCAGAGAGCGCGGGACTCGAACTCTGGTCTCAGCTGCTAGTACTGTAACATCATTATTGATGGAATTTTTAATTTACAATCTTTTGATAATGGTTCAACATTTAACATTTATGATATGTTGTGGGAATAAGAGATGCTCCCTCAGATAAAAGTTTCAAAAGAGCCTAAGAACAGGACTTACAGCTTTTAATTTCTGAAGAAACTTGGAATGTAATTTTCAAATTGATTAGTACCTCCTCTTTATGTGCCCACCACTCCTTCTTACAATTTAAATTAGTCCATAGGGCTCACATCTCCAAACTCAAACTATCTTATTTTTAAGCGGATGTTTCTCATTGTGATAAATGCAACAGTGGAAATGCTTCATTAATTTACATGTTTTGGACATGACAGAGTCTTGAGAAATACTGGAATGAAATATTTCAAACTTTCTCTGTATTTTTTAAAGTTAATTTTAAACCTTTTCCCTTCTTTATTTGGAATTGTTGGAGAGAATGGCATAACTTTAATGGCATCTGATTTGCATGTATTAGCTTTTATTTCTCTGATGGCTCAGCAGGCAATGTTTTTTTAATATATTATTTAAGAAGACTCAAGCAAATATATACAAGCAATATAAGATATTTTATCATATAATATAATATCCATTTATATAATATAATAAAAAATGAAGTATTTCCCCTTTCCCCAGATATTAAATAAACCATAAACGTCAAGGGAAAAAATATTAAACTAATAATTAAAATTAAAAACTAAAAATTAAAACACATATGATCTGTTCCACAACCTTAATTCATTCTCTTCTTTATCTATCAGGTTAGTTTGTATCTTAATTTTTTTTTTCTTAAGGAGAGTATGAATCCTATCTGTGCACCTATGTACCTCAAGTACAGCTACCATAATATGTCATACTTCTTTCTCAAGTTATAAGTAATCTTCTCCAGGGGAATGCAACTTTGCATTTCTGTACTCCATCGTGAAATACTAAATTGAGAGTTGTATTTCCATGCAACTGCTATACACTTCCTGGCTACGAACAAAACAATCTTCACAAATTAAATATGGTGCTTCGATAATTTAAACTGTACTTCACTAATATCTCCCAGGAGGAACAATTCTGGGTCTTGTGGAAACTCCACCTTGGTCATATTTTTTAAGATGTCCCACAGGTCTACTCAGAAGGATCTCACCTTCCTATATAGCTAGGTGAAATGGATAAAGGTTCCAACCTCTACACCACATCTCAAACACATATCCAAATTTGATGTAATTTTTGTGGTGTGGGGTACAACTGATGCACCAGTATGTGTCTATCATTGATAATTACTGTGCCGTGCTGATTAGACATAAGTCTTCCCACCAATTTTCATTAATCGTTTTACCCAAGTCCAACTCCCATCTTTCCCTCGACCAATGTAATCCCGGTGTTTGGCCCTCGCTTTGGAGTATGCAATATATTCTAGAAATACATTTAAATACATTCCCCCGTCGAATTTGAATCTCCATGGTGCTACACTCCAGCAGAGTCGTTGCTTGTTCTAATTTGTCTCTTAAAATAGATCCTAATTGTAGGAAGAAGAATGTTCCATTAGGTAACGCAAATTTAATTCTCAATTGCTCGAATGACTTTAGTTGCCTTTGATCATAACAATCCTTGATACACCTGATCCCTTTCTGACACCAGGTGTCATGGGTAATAAATTGTTCTGGTTCAAGAGTGTATTAGGAGATAGCACTACCTTCAATCCAATACATGGATGCTTTTTTTTGCCATATTTGGTATATATGTTTTAATATGGGATTATTTGTCTTTTTGGAAATTAATTTGCTGTTCCATTTATATATAAATTCTCCTGCTGTCCTTTCCCCTATTGAGCTATTTGTGCTCAGGAAGGGACCCCCCTCCCGTCCCTCAAACGGTGAGGCGATAAATCTCACCTGGGAAGCCCAATAATTTTTTTAAAAATCTGGTAGCTTTTGACCCCCTAATATATATTCCCGTGTTATTTTTTTTCCATGAAGACTCTCGCCACCTTACCATTCCACAAAAAGTTTCTTACACGTTCATTGAGCTCTTTGAAGAAGCGCTGGGGCAATGGAATGGGAAGCATTTGAAAATGGGCAGGATTGCTCAAATGGAGGGATGTTTCTCCACCTACTCACGCTCAATGGCCTCGTGAGGTCATGTCATGTTTAAATTTAGAGAAGATTAGATGCTCAATTTCTGATTTGAATTCAAATTTTCAAATGCTGTGGGGACCCTTCTTGAATTACTTTCAAAATCTCTGATTTGATATAAAGGTAGAAGGTGTTGATTAATAAGGTGATTTCTTACTCTGATAAGAATTCTGTCTTTTTGTTTTGCCAAACAGCTTTTTGTTTGGGTAGTGGGTTTAGATTTTTTAATAATAAAATAATAAAATATTAATAAAATGTAATTTGTTTGAATGAGAATGTGGGATACATTGGATGAAACTATATGATTTAAGCGTAATGTTATCTAGTTCAGCCTGCTTTTGGTCTCTCTTAAACTGTTTTTGTTTCTCTGCTTCATCTATTTTTCTTTTCTAATTTAATTTGTTTACTCTTGGGAAATTGCTTCAACTCCCCCTCTCCAAATGTCTCCTCTTTTATATACTGTTCAACTCTAACTCTCTGGAACATCTGCTTTTTCCATTGACTGTTTTATTACCGTAAGTTCTAATTTTTTGGGTGATAGTCACCAAATCATTCCTTTCGCCCTCTGCAAATCTGCAAGGGTTGGTGATCCCAAAAATTCATCAATATCCATTGGCTTTCAAAAGTGAATTAAACCAATCAAATTGCAAATCAATTAATCAATAAGCTCCAACTTTGGGTCATATCTCAGATGAGCTCACAATTTATTCCATCGAAGACCAGCAGTAATAGAAATGCACCAAGACAGTGTTATTTTTAAAAGAATATATTTATTAATAACTATTAATAATATAATACCTTTACTAAACTTAACCCCAACTATGCATGAATATACCTATGTTTGTGTATGTGTGTGTGTGTGTGTGTGTGTGTGTGTGTGTGTGTGTGTGTGTGTTTAATAACCAAACCATTACAGCTTAGCACAATTCTGGAAAATCAATTCAAAATTCAGACTTAGATATCTTTTGTTAAAAATCAGACTTTTAATCCAATGTACAGAAGTAATCATGAAGGAGGTGAAACTGTGTGACCAGACTGTCAAAAACTCATGAATTGTTGTTGACTTGCTTCCAGAGAAATGTTCTTTCATATGAATAATTGTCACAACTCCCATCTTCCTTTCGTAGGGGAAAGGAAATGTGTGACTTCCACAATGCTTCCAAAACCCAGACACAGATCAAATGAAATGACCATCAGAATGGTCACAATACAAATGCAGGAATCCTTCTGCTTCCTTTTCCCAGATATGGGTCAATCAAAATGACCATGACAAGAAAAACTATGAGAACTGTATATTTCACAGAGCCATTTCAACTCTGTGTTTTGTCAGATGACTTGCTGATCAGTACTGACAAATTGTTTCTTTAAGTGTCCCAAACACAAGTGTACACTCTCTGTAAGTGTCCTATCTGTTTTTCCCTTAGATGAACACCATTATTTCTTGGTTCTTAGTTGAGAACATCCTTTATTTATACGATCCCATTCTGTTTGTGAATGTTGTGAAAACTGAATGTTTTGCAGCCCGCACCAACCCCCAAAGTAATGCTCACTAAAAGTAAAACAGAAGCTTGTAATACTTGCAAGTAGAAAACAGAGAGTAATAGTGAAGGGAAAGTATTCAGCCTGGAGTTCAGTGATTAGTGGAGTTCTGCAAGAATCTGTTTTGGGACCTCTGCTCTTTGTGATTTTTATGAATGACTGAGATGAAAAGGCGGAAGGATGGGTTTGCAGATGAAACAAGGGTTGGAGGAGTTGTGGATGGTGCTGAAGGTTGTCATAAGTTACAAAAGTATATAGACAGGATGCAAAGTTGGGCGGAAAAGTGACAGATGGAATTCAATCTAGATAAGTGTGAGGTGATGCAACTTGGAAGGTCAAACCAAAAGGCTGGGTACAGGTTACTTAAAAGTGTGGATGAAGAGAGGGACCTGCTTCATATATCCTTCAAGGTCACCGCACAGCTTGGTAGGATAGTTAGGAAGGCTAATGGGATGTTGGGCTTCATTAATAAGGGGATTGAGTTTAAGAGGCCAGAGATTTTGTGTTCAGTTCAGATCACCTCATTATCGGAAGGATGTGGAAGCTATGGAATGGGTGCAGAGGAGATTTACCAGGATGTTGTCTGGATTGGAAAATAAGTCTTATGAGGCAAGGTTAACAGAGCAGGGACTTTTCTCTAGGAGCAAAGGAGGATGAGAAGAAACTTCTCAACTATAGAGGTCTAAGAGATTATGAGAGGCATAGATAGGGAAGACAGCCTATTTCCCAAGACAGGAATAGCAAGCACCAGAGGATATACCAGAATGGAGGGAAGTTCAGAAAGACATCATGGGGAGGTGTTTTTTTACACAGAAAGTTGTGGGTGCTTGGAATGCCTTGTTAGGGATGATGATGAAGGCTGAAACATTAGGGGAATTTAAGACACTCTTAGACAGGAACATGGATAGAACAAAAATAGAGGATAATGGGGTCAGGAGGGTTTAGTACTTTACTTTTGAACAACATATGGATCGGCACAACATTGAGGGCTGAAGGGCTTGAACTGTGCTGTCGTGTTCCATGTTCTACTTGAGCTTTAAAAACCTTCAGACTGTGGTGACTAATGTTCATCTTTAGTGTCTCAAACTGCTCCACACCTGAAGAGACCAATTCATTCATATTCAGCCTAAGAGATATTTGCACTGCATCTATCAGAATGTTGCTAATGTTTTCTGGATCCTGCTAGGTTGGAATCCTAATTCACCCATCCAGGACTGAGTTTAGTGTGAGCCTAGGCATGTTTAAATGGAGCTATTACATTAGATAAGATGGTGCTTGATGGAATTGCTTTCTTTTAAGTGCAGGAGCAGGGACATCAGATTACAACTGTTCAAGATGTTGATGAGACCTCCCTTGTACTGTGTGCAGTTTTGTGTGCCTTATTTGAGAAAATACATGCTGACATAGGAGAAGGTTCATAGAAGATTTATTAGAATGATACCAGCAAAGAAAGAGTTAGCATATGAAGAACATTTGTCAGCTCTTGGACTGTACACTTTGTAGTGCAAAAAGATGAGGGGGTACCTCATGGACACATTTCGAATGCTAAAAAGGCCTGGACAGAGTAGATATGGCAAGGTTCCTTCCCATGTCTGGGGAGTCTAGGACAAGAGGGCACAACTTCAGGGTAAAAGGCTGACAATTTAAAACAGAGATGCAGAAAATTTTCTTTAGCCAGAGGGTCATGAGTCTGTGGAACTTGTTGCTGTAAGTAGCTGTGGAAGCGAAGTCATTGGGTGTATTTAAGACAGAGATTGACAGGTATTTGATTAGATAGGGGAATCTAGGGTTATGGGGAGAAGTCCAGGGAGAAGGTTGAGTGGAAGGATGGATTAGTTCATGATAGAATGGTGGAGCAGAATTGATGGGCCAATTGGCTTACTTCTGCTCTTATATCTTGTGATTGTGATCTTGTGAAAATATTAATTAATTATACTGTTATAGTGGCTTATTTTTAATGGTTTTGTTATTTAACAAAATAGCTATGTGGCTGCATCAAGTAAGAATCTCAGTGCATATGTATATTGCACAATGTCTATGAAAATAAGATCATTATCATTATCAGACATGATTAAAAAAAGTTTTACTACTCTTTCATATAGTGAGTTCCACATTACTCTTCGATCAAAAATGTTTTTACTAATCCTTCTATCAATTACCTTCAATTTAACTCACTTCCCAGGGACTGGAATGAAAATCTGCCTGGTAAACTATTTCATTTGCCACCAATCTAAAACACTGACTCAAATAATATCTGGTTCATTATGTTACCACTAGTAATAAGCTTCCTTTATAAAAGCCCAAAGAGACCACTTATTATGACAATGTACAGTTATTCTATTTCCCTTATTCTATTTCCCATACTTGTTCCCTAACTGCCTCTGCAAAAAACTGAGAGTCACATTTTAAACTATAAATATTCTTAGTCCTCATCAAGCCACAAATAAAATGGTTGTGACATTAACTACAAATCACAAAACTTAGTATTTAGCCACTCATTTTTAACTCTGACACCTATCATCCAATGAAGAATTATTCTTTGAGTGCTCATCTTTAGGCTCCTGTACCTTTTTTCTGATGGTAGCAGAGTGAAGAGGGCATGGCCTGGGTGATGGTGGTCTTTGACTTCATTCAGTGGAGTGAAGTCTGGTGCCTGTGATGTTGCAGGCCAAGTTAACAACCCTCTGGCGTTTATTCTTGTCCTGAGAAATGACGCCTCCATACCAGGCAGTGATGTAACCAGCCAGAATGCTCATGGTTCACCTGTAGAAGTTTACGAGAGTCTTCAGTGACATATCGAATCTCCTCAGAAACCTCATAAAGTATAGCCACTGGTGAGCCTTCTATGTGATTTATTAGCACACAGTAATAGAAAACATATATCAAAATTTGTTTCTATAACAAGGTATCCTGCTTTTTTTTCCCAGAGATATAGGAATCACATTCCATCATTTAAAATTAATTATTCAACAATAAATGCTGCTGAACAGACTCCGAGGAATGGATTGGTTTTTGTGAAAATCTGCCCAAGAAGTGGTTATGCGAGATGTTAACACCCAGGAATTTGACACCCTCCACTACTGAGCCCTTGATGAGGACTGGCTTGTTTTTGTTGACGTTGAGCACAAGGTTTTTTTCATTACATCATTCAACGAGCTGATCTGTTCGCTTCCTCATTGGTGCTTGTGATTCATCTGGCTACTGTGGTGTCATCGACAAACTTGTAGATAGCATTTGAATTGTCCTGGCCACAAAGTCATGAGTGTATAATAAGTAGAGCAGTGGGCTAAGCACACATCCTTGGGATGCTCCTGTGTTGATAATCAGTGAGGAGGAGACATTTCTTCCAATTCACACCTACTGTGGTCTTCCAATGAGAAAGTTAAGGATCCAGTTGCAGACTGGGGTACCGAGACCTAGAGTTTGTAGCTTCTTAACCAGCACTGAAGGAATAATGTTATTTAAGGCCAAGCTGTAGTCTATGAAGAGCAGAGGTTATATGATCCAGAGCTGAGTGGAGAGCCAGCAATATTGCAACTGATATGGACCATTTGTGACCACAGCGGTTCTAGATCTTTGTTTATGTATATGTTCTCCCCATGTCTCCTCTCACCAGCTGCATCATTTCTATGTAACCACAGAAAATTTGATTGAGGTTGATAGTTATCAAATAGAAGACTAAATAGGGACTGTCAGGGAAAGGCTCAAAGAAGAAACCAGGATTTATATAAGTAATTAATTGAGGATGGTTTTTAAGAAAAATATAATTGTGAGATTTTATGATTCCTTGCTGCAATTTCTTCCTAAATGATGCAACTCCATTCAGCCTGAGGACAAGATAATCTAACTCATTAATGCAGTCAATATAATTGTGGGTGACAGATTCGAGTGTCTGAACCTAATGGGTTGTTCAAAATATGGATTGTTGTGAGGGGCTCCTAAGAATGTAACATTTAATGAGACAAAATATCCAAGCCTGTGCAAAATACCAGCATTAAAAAAAAATCTCTGGTGAAATTGAGATTTCTAGTCTAATATCACAAAGAGCTCTCACCTCCAGTTGAATTGGTATAATGTATCAAATCAGTAACTTGAGAATATGCAGTAGTTTCAGTGGTGTTTAAACATTCAAAGAAGTCTGTTTCAAAATAAAATTAAAAATCGCATAACCACTTCTTGGGCAGATTTTCACAGAAACCAATCCATTCCTCGGAGTCTGTTCAGCAGCATTTATTGTTGAATAATTAATTTTAAATGATGGAATGTGATTCCTATATCTCTGGGAAAAAAAGCAGGATACCTTGTTATAGAAACAAATTTTGATATATGTTTTCTATTACTGTGTGCTAATAAATGCATAGATTTAAAAAAATCTTGTCACAACTCTTATTGAACCAGTTTAGGTAAAGGACTTCAGACCCATGGACTTAGATTGTTCTTGTCATTGCCACAGTCAGGCAGTGGGTATGCTCAAAGTGAGGGTACAAACTTAAACCACCCTGTTCCCAATACTACAATCACCACCTCCTCATCTTTCAACACTCCACTTTGTACCATCTAACAACATTATTACAGGTGTTCCATTCTGGCTGACCAGTCATATCTCGAAATGGACATTTGTCAGAAATGCACAGTATCTATGTTATCGTTCGTCAAATACAATATGGTGGCCACCGCTGCCTACCTCTTGTAAGAAGCATTATTTTCCATAGATAGGCCCGACTTTCACCCATAAATGTATATTTTTAATATATATATATATATTTTTTTTAATTCAGTCGTATGTATGGATGACTGTAATTCGCAAAGGTGGTAAGTTGGGGAACACCAGTAGATGTCATTTTTTAGTTCAAGGTTGATGTAGTGGTTAGCGTGATGCATTTACAGCACCAGGCAATTGGGACCATGCTGCCCAATTTACACCTAATTAACTTACACCCCCAGTACATTTCAAACAATAGGAAGAAACCAGAGCCCCCAGGGAAAGCCCACGCAGACATGGGGAGAATGTACAAACTCCTTACAGACAGCGCAGGATTCGAACCTCATTCCCGATCGCTGGCGCTGTAAAGGTGTTGCGCTAACTGCTACACCAACCGTGCTGCCTCTAATAAGTTGCAGGAACCATTGTTTTTGTTGTGTTGTTCATTAACATATTAGAGTAAAAAGACGTGGAAACAATTGGCTGATCATGAGTTTAATGAAATGTAATGAACTCAAAGCTATATTAGATGCGATTTGTTTCTGTCAGATCCTGTCACAATAAAATCCAGGGTAAATGACAGAAACAATCTGCTAAAGTAATGTAAGCAACGGAAAAAGGCAGCTTAGAGAAGAGCAAAAATTTCAGGAAACTGAATTAACAGTGGTACAAACACAGAGTAAAACACAAAGGTCTGCAGGTACCATAACTGAAGTAAAAATAAAGCTGGGGAAACTCAGCAGGTCAAAGAGCATATTTTATATAGTAGAGATAAAGAAACATAATCAAGGTCTGAGCAAAATGTAGGCAGGCGCCCAAACAAAATGTTGGGGGGCGTGGGTGAGGGCAGGGGAAGGAGCACAGCCCCGGAAGCAGGAGGATAAAGGAGGGAGGGCACACCAGCAAACAGTGGTAGAGGGAGTGGCCTTCTCTACATTGAAGAAACTGGGCACAGACTGGGAGATCATTTCGCTGAGCACCTTCGCTCTGTCTGCTACCCCTCCCCCCTCTTGCTGATGTGCCCTCCTTCCTTTATCCACCTGCACCTCATGCCTGTGGGATTTCCCCCTACTCCCCAACCCCACCATTTTGTTCGGGGGTGCCTGCCTACATTTTGCTCATACCTTGATGAAGGGTTCTATCCCGATACATTGCTTATGTATTTTTATCTCTGCTGGATTCAGCAATGAAGCAATACTATTATGTTATATCTTAAGTTATGCCTGATTAGAAATATGATTTTCAACAATTCTTGTTAAGAAACATGATAGTTCAGTGTCCACTGCTGGAAATGAATTACAAAACAGAGCCCATTAAAACATTGAACTCATACCACATTTTTTTCTTTCTAATTTAATTTTTTTTATTGTTTTACATATAAATTATAACATACACAACGGAGATGTCAAATATAAATAAATCAACAAAGTTGTCTAATTTATAGAGTACATCTGTAAGGTAACAGGACCTCTTACAATTTTATCCTGAATATTGTATTTTCATTTTCTCCCCATCTCTTGAGCCCATTACCAAGCCTAATTTCTAAAGTTAAACTATGCCTTGTACCTGGAGTAATATAATAACGTGTTGGTAGACAGATTTTACAATAAAACTAGAGGTTCTGAAGTAGCTCAGGAAAGGTTTCCATATGTTCTGAAACTTAGGTCTAAGTTACTAGCAAATCTTTTCTGAGGGACATAATATCCCTCAGCCTCTGAGCATAGGTGGGTGGGGTAGCATCCCTCCATCTTAGCAATATTGCACCTCTGCCCAATAGAGAGGTAAAAGTCAGAAACCAAGATTTAATTGGAGTCAAACGAACGTCATCCTCTCCAGTGGTACCAAAGAGGACAACCAGAGGGTTAGGTTCAAGACTTAAATTAAGGATTAAAGGTAAGGTTTAGAAAACATCCCTCCAGTAGTTTTCGAGGCCAGGCCACATTGAAAGCATATGACCAAGCAAGACCTTGTTTCTCTTACATTTATCACAACAAGAATTTACATCTGGATAAATACAAGATAATTTAGCTTCGGACATGTGAGCCCAATGCACAATTTTAAATTGCCACCTACAGTGATGGCCACAGAGGGATGTGGAGTTAATCCCAAACCTCATCCGACAATGAAAGGCTTAAATCCTGTTCCCCTTTTATCAAGACGATACCACAATTTTAAAACAAGACAATTATTCTTAAACTCAATGTACAACTCAAAATGAAATCATATAACTCCTTTTCACACTTATGTAATTAAAAACGTTACTTCATTCCTGCAGCAGGGTGTAAGACTATTTCTGAATCCTTTGAACCACTCTACAAATCCTTCTGGGGATTTCCCCGAATGAGACATTCTTGGTCACATTGAAGTATGCAAGACACCTGTTGTTCTCTCTGCGATAACAGTTTTGGTTATTGTGGAAAAGTTTATATCAGCTTATCCCATGAGTACTGATCATTGCACATCCCTGAAGTAAGTGATGTTTAGCAGGAAAACACCAAATGTTATAAGAACGTAAGAAATAAAAGCAGGAGTTGGCCATCTGGCTGATTGAGCCTTCTCCTTCAATAAGATCGTTGTTGATCTGACTGAGCACACCATTTCATTTACCTGTCTGTTTCCCATGACCCTTAATTCCCCTATTCTTCAAATATCTATTATCAGTTGGTCTAAAATTCATTTACTGAGTTTTTGCTTTTTAGGGCAGACAATTCCACAGAAGGAGACATTCACCTGGGAAATAATTGGCTGCTGAGTCTGACGTCAGAAGATATATAAGTACTTGGATAGATGGACTGATTAGGAATTATCAACTCGGCTTTGTGAACCAATCTTATGAAGGTTTTGAGGAGGTTACCAGAAAAATTGATTAAGAAAGTGCTGAGGATATTGTCTATGTGTACTTTAGTAAGGCCTTTGACCAGGTCCTGCATGGAAGTTGATCAAGAAGTTTTAGTCAAATGATTTTTAGGATCATCTTAGTGAATTGGATTAAACATAGGTAGCACATGCCTTGTACCTACATTTAAAACTCCTAAATTTACCTAATTCAGAAAGGAAGAGGCTATTTTGCCAACCAAAATCCAGACTATTATTTCGCCCCAAATACTTTTCACATCAACATAATTTCAGCTATTTAACGGAACGTCCCTGACATTGAATGGAAACATCAGGCAAATAGGATCGAACATTTTTTATAAAAAGCCAAATTTCATACAATGATTCATTTTATTTAATTGACTGATCTATTAAAAAGATGGTCAAGAACCAGAAACTCTAAGGATGTCACGTGATACTGTAAGGATAGGAAGTAGGAATTTGACCCTCTAGGTAAACTAATTAAAAAAGTACTAATTATGTAAAAATTTTGGAGCACCTTAAAACAGTGAAACAACATTTTAAAAATGCCTCCAAAGAAAGGAAAAAAATTGCTGCAGCCCTATGTGAAGCCCAACGTGAAGAGAAGAGCAGAAGAGATCTGAGGCCTACAGCAAGCTTGAAGCAGGGAGTTCGCGTTCGAGCTGCTCCCGGAGGGAGTGAACCTGTGCAATGAAGAGATAGTGTCAGGGAAGAACTCAGAAGTGAGACGCGCATGCGCCAAGAGCCGGGGCCTTCAGTTACAGCATCAGAAGAAGTAGTGTTGGGCTCGAAAGGGATTAAAAGTGAAGAGGAAGAAGCAGAAGAAGAGGAAGACCAGCAACAAGAAATGGCGGAACTAAAAGAGTTAAGACTTTTAAAAGTAAACATAAATGTAAGGTAGAATATATAACCAATATTTTTATTTAGATCATTTCATGGAATGAAAAGGGAAGTGAAAGGGGAAACGAATAAAGTCTGGTTGCAGTCATTAAAATGAAGAGAAAATTATATGTTAGATGGGGAAAATGAAGAAAATAAAAGAAGAAATGTAACAAGTTGATGATAGAGTGACAGGAGTGGAAGTTACTGTTTTAATTATGGAAAATCAAAAGCTTCAGCAGAAAGTAGATATACTGGAAAATTTCAGTATAATATTAAAATAGTGGGTATGAAAGAAGGAGGGGAGCTGCAAGATCCAATTTGCTTTTTTATGAAATGGATTCCTGAAGTGTTGGGAGTCAAGAATTTTGAACACCCTATTAAGATTGAAAGAGCAAACAGAGCCCTTAGAGGAAAGCCACTTCCAAATCAAAAGCCATGTTCTGTGCTATTTAAGTTTCTTCAATATCAAGATAAAAAGAAGAAATTAACCTTGGTGACGGAAAGAGCAAGAGCAAGGAAAAGCCTGCTTGAGTATGAAGGGGGTAACATTTTATTTTACCCCCTTTTAAGTGCAGATTTATTAAATAAAAAGAGAATTTAACCCAGTTAAGAAGACTCTTCAGGAGAAAGGATATTGATTTGTATTGCGTCATCCTGAAACCTTGAAGATGAAATTAAGTTCTTTTCATGTTTTGTACAAGCACAAGAGTTTGTGCAAGGTCTTCCAAGAGTCCAGGTGGAATGAAAAACTAGAAAATCAGTTGTTGCTACTGTGTCCTAGAGGACTAAATTTATTTGACAGTTTCTGAAGGACTGAATAATTCAGTATAATGCCTACTCAATTTTTTTGTTGGTTTTTGGGGAAAAAATATGTATGAATTAAAAGATCAAAAATTAAATGGTAAATATACCAGGGGATTGGGCAAGGGAGATGAGGGTCTAATTTCTACTGGATCATGTGGGTATTTGTGCCCTTGGTCGCACCCATAAAATAGAGGGAGGTAGTGTTCTGTCTTAAATAAATTATAATAAAATAGATAGATGTTTATCTCAGATAAATTTACCTAGACTGAGTATGGAAGAAAAATCATAATTGAGTGTCTATTTTACACAGATAGAGGAGAAGGAGTCAACATGTTCTTTACAAAGTAATAAATCTCTGGGAGAAGATATTTTTCCACCTGAATTTTATAAAGAATTTAAAGATTCATTGATTTCTATTTTTATGGAAATGTTTGACCAAGCATCAATAACTCATACTGTCCCAGAATAATATTCAACAGCAATAATTACTGTGATACCAAAAAAAAGAGAGACCCTTTAAAACCTTCATCTTATAAACCCACTTCATTATTAAATGCAGATTATAAGATTCTTACCAAAATATTGGTAAATAAAATGACTAAATTATCACCTAAATTAATAAATATTGGATCAGACAGGCTTTTAAAAAAGAGGCAATAGCTGACAATGTGGCTAGATTAATTAGTATTGTACATTTATCACAAAAAAGGAAAAGATTTAAGTGTTACAGTGAGTTTAGATGCAGAAAAAGGGGTTGATAGATTGGAGTGGGATGTTTTGTTTAAGATGATGGATAAATATGGGTTTGGAAAAGGCATTATATAATGATTCCAAAGCAAAAGCAGTGACTAATGGACAAATATCTGCTCTATTCCAATTGATGAGATCCAGTAGACAAGGATGTGTCTTATCTCCAGCTTTGCTTATAATAATTATAGAGCCACTACCAGATGCAATTAAGAGTGATTTGAAAATTAAGGGATTTAGGCTTGGTCAAGAAGAGCATAAAATTATTCTATTTACACATGATGTTCTAATACATTTAATAGAATCTGAGACTTCCTTGTGAAAATTAAATTTTAATTTGGAAGAATATGGTAAGGTTTCTGATTATAAAATAAATTGGGATAAAGGTGAAATTATGCTCCTTATGGAAGGAGATTACAGTTATTGTTAAAGAAATACTCAATTTATGTGTCCAAAAGATGGGATTAAATATTTAGGGATTTGTGTATATAATAATTTAAAAAAAAACTTATATACACATATTGAACTATTTGTCATTACTCAAACCTTACCTATATTATTACCTCAAAAGTATTTTCAAGAATTAAATAAATATATAAGGACATTTCTTTGGAAAGGTTAAATGTCAGGTGTTTCTAGAGAAAAATCAATGTAGAAATATGAATTGGGAGGCCTACAGCTTCGTAATAATAAGAATTATTATCAAGCGGCTTAAATGAGATTTCTCATTTATTTATTGAAGGTGAGGAAAAAACAAATAGAATTGGATAAAATAGGAGAGAGATTAGAAGAGGAATTTATATTCAAATAGGATTCAAAATTAATAATTGGTGTTAAATAAACACCATTGTTGAAATATTTGATTACTCTTTGGAACAAGATAAATGTCAAAATTGGAACAAAAGGAAGTACATCACCCAAGATATCTCCATTTCAAAATTATCTTGACCTTTTTCAAAGGATAATCAATTTTTTTAATATTTGGTTTTATAAAGGCGGCTTCAGGGGTTTCTACGAGGCTCTAAAGGCTGTGTACGGCCCCTCATCCCAAGTCCAAAGCCCTCTGCGCAGCTCAGACGGCAAAGTCCTCCTCAGCGACAAGATCTCCATCCTCAACCGATGGTCAGAACACTTCCAATCTCTTTTCAGTGCCAACCGCTCAGTCCAAGATTCCGCCCTGCTCCAGCTCCCTCAACAGCCCCTAAGGCTAGAGCTGGATGAGGTCCTCACCCAGGATGAGACATATAAGGCAATTGAACAACTGAAAAGTGGCAAAGCAGCAGGTATGGATGGAATCCCCCCAGAGGTCTGGAAGGCTGGCGGCAAAACTCTGCATGTCAAACTGCATGAGTTTTTCAAGCTTTGTTGGACCAAGGAAAACTGCCTCAGGACCTTCGTGATGCCATCATCATCACCCTGTACAAAAACAAAGGCAAGAAATCAGACTGCTCAAACTACAGGGGAATCACGCTGCTCTCCATTGCAGGCAAAATCTTCGCTAGGATTCTCCTAAATAGAATAATACCTAGTGTCGCCAAGAATATTCTCCCAGAATCACAGTGCGGCTTTCGCGCAAACAGAGGAACTACTGACATGGTCTTTGCCCTCAGACAGCTCCAAGAAAAGTGCAGAGAACAAAACACCTTTGTTGACCTCACCAAAGCCTTCGACACCGTGAGCAGGAATGGGCTTTGGCAAATACTAGAGCGCATCGGATGCCCCCCAAAATTCCTCAACATGGTTATCCAACTGCACGAAAACCAACAAGGTTAGGTCAGATACAGCAATGAGCTCTCTGAACCCTTCTCCATTAACAATGGCGTGAAGCAAGGCTGTGTTCTCGCACCAACCCTCTTTTCAATCTTCTTCAGCATGATGCTGAACCAAGCCATGAAAGACCTCAACAATGAAGACGCTGTTTACATCCGGTACTGCACGGATGGCAGTATCTTCAATCTGAGGCGCCTGCAAGCTCACACCAAGACACAAGAGAAACTTATCCGTGAACTACTCTTTGCAGACGATGCTGCTTTAGTTGCCCATTCAGAGCCAGCTCTTCGGTGCTTGACGTCCTGTTTTGCGGAAACTGCCAAAATGTTTGGCCTAGAATTCAGCCTGAAGAAAACTGAGGTCCTCCATCAGCCAGCTCCCCACCATGACTACCAGCCCCCCCACATCTCCATCGGGCACACAAAACTCAAAACGGTCAACCAGTTTACCTATCTCGGCTGCACCATTTCATCAGATGCAAGGATGGACAACGAAATAGACAACAGACTCGCCAAGGCAAATAGCGCCTTTGGAAGACTACACAAAAGAGTCTGGAAAAACAACCAACTGAAAAACCTCACAAAGATAAGTATATACAGAGCCGTTGTCATACCCACACTCCTGTTCGGCTCAGAATCATGGGTCCTCTACCGGCATCACCTACGGCTCCTAGAACGCTTCCACCAGCGTTGTCTCCGCTCCATCCTCAACATTCATTGGAGCCCCTTCATCCCTAACATCGAAGTACTCGAGATGACAGAGACCGACAGCATCGAATCCACGCTGTTGAAGATCCAACTGCGCTGGATAGGTCACGTCTCCAGAATGGAGAACCATCGCCTTCCCAAGATCGTGTTATATGGCGAGCTCTCCACTGGCCATCGTGTCAGAGGTGCACCAAAGAAGAGGTACAAGGACTGCCTAAAGAAATCTCTTGGTGCCTGCCACATTGACCACTGCCAGTGGGCTGATATCGCCTCCAACCGTGCATCTTGGCGCCTCACAGTTTGGCGGGCAGCAACCTCCTTTGAAGAAGACCGCAGAGCCCACCTCACTGACAAAAGACAAAGGAGGAAAAACCCAACACCCAACCCCAACCCACAAATTTTCCCCTGCAACCGTGTCTGCCTGTCCCGCATCGGACTTGTCAGCCACAAACGAGCCTGCAGCTGACGTGGACATTTACCCCCTCTATAAATCTTCGTCCGCGAAGCCAAGCCAAAGAAAAAAAGAGAATATTGAAGATTGTTATGAACAATCATTGTCATTTGAACAACGAAGGAATAAATATGGAATAACTAATAATACTCTTTTTCTGTTATTTTCAATTGAGAGGATATTTGAGGGAAAGGTTAGGTCCAACAATGCTGTTCTCTACTTGTAGTGAGGTGGAAACTCTTATTAGGAGGGGAAATACTAAGAAATTTAGTTCTGCAATGCATCTGTCATTACAAACAGGAACAATAAAACATGGAGTTCATAAATACAGACAGAGGTGGGCGTTGGATTTGAATATTACAATTGATGAGCAAAGATAGCCAGATCTCTGTTGAGATTGTATGACAAATACTATTAATATAAGATATTGATTAGTTCAATATAATTTCTTTACATCTGCTATATTTGACACCAAAAAAATTGAATAGAATGAAATAATATTTATCCGATCAATGTTGTAGATGTGGTGAGGAGACAGGAACTTTCTTGCATTCAACTTGGCCATGTCCTAAGTCTTTTTGGGTGGACTTCGGGAATTTTTTACAAGTTACGGGCATTGTATTTCCACAAAACCCAGATTTATTTCTATTGGGAAACATAGAAGGAACAAAATATAAGTTGGAAATATCAATATAGGAAATGAAATTTGTTAAAATAGCATTAATGGTGGCAAGGAATTGCTTTGCAGTGACCTGGAAATCAGATTCATACTTGGGTATGTAAATATGGAATGCAGAAATTCAAAGCTGTATCCCCCTTGGAGAAAATTACATACAATTTGAGAAATAAATATGGTAATTTTTGCAAATTTAGAGTCCATATATGCATATTTTATGTAGTGGTGTTCTTCCAATCTCTTGAGACCTATGTTAATCTTCTTCACTAAATTGATCATATAAACCTTGCTGAAGTCCTATGTGTTGGAAAGCAATCCTCTAAGAAATCTCTGAAGCTATTTTTCTTTTTCCTTTTCTTTACTCTATATAACTATGTATCCCTTTTATATAAATTTATTTGGGGGTGGAGGTGTTTAAGGATTGAGGGTACGGGAGGGATTATAACCATCATGTAATGATTGAAACTCTCTGAAATTTAAATTTATATTGTTTTATTAATTACATGTATGGAAAAAATTTAAATAAAATATTCCAAAAAAAAAGAACCAGAGACTGACTTAAAAATGGAAAGGGAAAATAAAGAGAAGATTTTAATTCTGAGATGTGATTGATAGAAGGAAGGGAATGTGACTAATAGGTAATGTGGTAGAGGAACTTCCTGTTGAACGTCAAGATAGTATCTTTGCTTCTCCTATCTAAGTAATGGTATGTAAAAGTTTTAACTAGAAGACTTTCTCATCTTTTTCATGAGCTTCCCAATCTCATGGAAATTCATCTGCCTTGAGTTAAAAACAAAATCCATGTAAAAATGAAATGAGACATCCACTTTAATAATGTTTCAACCAGCAACTGGCATCCTAAGAATAAATTGTCTGTCTGCACCACATCCTATCTCTTTAAGCTAAAATTCAATAGGTTAGAGAAAGCTCAAATTTTAGATTCAGATTTAATATCCCACTCGACTTAGTTTATCCATTTTAGGGGTTAAATTGCCTTCCATGTATCAAATTACAGCATCCTCAACTTAAAAAACCCATTACTCTAAAATATTTCAATTTCTTTGCTTATTGATAACAGATCATACACATTAGAGAAAAAATACTGTTCCAGGAATGATCTTGCATGAGCTTTTTTTTCAGACATCTAAATGAAACCATAGAACTCGTGCTAATGGGAAAGACTTTGATCATTAGTAACCATTATATAAAATAAAGGTCTCCATTAGGCATTTATTCAATCTATAATTTACTTAATCACATTTGAATGTGGCAATAAAGGTGGCAGCACATCTCCCAGCAATTTTGCAAGCGTCACAAGAATGAATAGCTTTTATTCAGGAAAGTAAAGCCTTAATGATCTTTGCTAGCTTTAATTTTTTTTATAGATAAAACACGAGTAAAAGTTTCGGGGCTGTGAAAGCCCTTTCTTTAAAAAAAAGTAGGAATTCACAGAAAATTATATTAATTTTATTGCCTATCTCGTATATGCTCAAAATACACCTTGAAAAGTATTCAAGGTTGCTTAGGCATAAGCTTCTATGATTACAAAAACAATGTCAAGCTGATGCAAAGCAATTCATTGCGTTTAAAAACATACCAGGTGCTCAAAATTTGGCCTTTGAAGTGTGTAAGGCTGTATGTAGTGAAGAAAATGCATTTCGAAAAAGAGAGAAACAAGAATTGACACTCAGTTTGAATTATGTGCCCTGAATATATTGTGATAATTATGTCGATTCTGTAAAATGTAGGCCTTTCTCAGTAAATCTTCATTTTAAGTACAGTAGTTGACTCCATTACACAATAGCAGCATGTGCAGGAAATTAAATATGACTGCTTTGTATTACCTGAATATGGAAAAATATGAGTGTTCTTTAATATTATTAATCATTACAGGGAAACGGTGTGTTGATGTACTGATACCCCTCTTGCAGGTTACCCATTATCACACACCACTCCACAATGTTAATACTTTTAATGGACATACTTTCTGATCCATTTCCATTATAAATTCTGAATGTTCATAAATAAGCTCAGAAAAATGCTGATAAAAAGAGAGCATTCTGTGTAGAGGGAAATACATTGATAGTTCATGTCAATGCCCATCATAAAAGATTTCTCTGATTAATTTTCATAACCATCTGAGTATTTCCAATACCTATTAAGATATAATTTTGATTCTACTTTCTGATCCACAGTTCAGGTGTTCAAAACAACATCTTTTAAGGTTCTTGGATTTTTTTTTTAATTCTTGCAATCTTATCTCAAGTGCCTCCATGTTCCAGAATTTAGTGCTGAAAGTCTGGACTTTGTTTTTGACCTTGTGAAATAATTGTGAGTTACATAGATTCTTCTAAATACAGGTAGAATTGATAAACATGCTCGCAAGAATTAAGCAGCATTTACTGACTGACGAATCTGAAAGAGATCCAGCATTTAATTTTGTTCTGGAAAGTGGTTTTAATAGTCCTGACAAATTCGATATCAAATCAAAAACCAAAATAATGCAGATGATGTGTGCTCAAAACCTTGACCAATGAAATATTTAAAATGCCCTGTGGAGCAATCATTTAAAAAAGGAAAGCGACAGGAACCAAATAACATTTACATTTCATTCCATGACATTTGCCATCATGATGTTTATGTCCAGCATTGAATTTAACATTTAAAATTTTAATGCATCACTAAAAACGAAGTTAGTTTATAAATATCAATAGAAAATTGCCTTCAAACATGAAGCTGAGCTCAACTTGAAAATTATATTCTTATCACTTATATCCCCCAAACCCCCATGTCCTCTGCCAAAGGTTAAATTTGCAGCAGAAAATGGACATATCCCGTTAATGTTCTATTTTGAATAAGTACCAGTGCAGAAACAAATGCAGGATATTGAGAGTGGCAAAGAATTTGTTTATTAAGTGTTTTGGTAAATTAATAACAAGAGATTAAAATTTGTGAGCATCCTACTTTTTCTGCAATATTTAACTCACAATAAAATGGCTGGAATAATACAAAAGAGTTACATGAAATGTCATGAGTTTTTCAAGGGGTTTCATCAGATTTAAGAAACCCCTTGAGTCTGTTCTTAAACAAAACCTTCTCAGAAGTGGAGATGCAGCAAGTAGCCAGGGAAACCAAGGCTATTTAGACATGGAATGCCTGAATGTACTCATTTATTTTTCATCTTGTTGATCAAACTTCCAAAAACAATTCCCTCCTTTCTCAGTAGCAATGCAACCATTAGGCATCCTAGCTCTGAGTAACTGTTGTAAGAATCTCTCTGTTCTCATTCTTTTCTGGATAATCCTTCACATGCACAATCCTTCACATGCTCTTTTATGCACTTCAAGTTTAAAGTACAGATTTATTGTCAGAATACATACATGACATTACATGGAAGCCTGAGAGTCTTTTCCCAGCAGGCCAGGGAGGATTTCTACTTCATAGTAAAAAACATATTATAAAGGTTTTTGATCCTTAGTTAATTTTGTGCCTGTCTCTTTAAGAGAATGAATGTTTGCCGTGGTACCATAATGACTATGATGTAATATGTCATAATATCTGCCCAGGCTAAGTGTTTGCTCTTTTTCTGCAAGATGTGAAGGAAGCGTGAGCACAGGAAATTTTTCTTTGAATTTTTGTTATCTCTGTAAGTTTTTGTAACTTTATATATCTTTGTATCTCTATTATACAGTAAATGCTTTGTTATTCGTCATTATGGAAGTCTTGCGGGGAAGTTAAGCAAAATGTTTATCTGTTCTATCAATGAATTAAAACTAGATAAATTAACAGCCACAGAGTTTGATTTATGGGTTAAAGAGATCTAAGTTTGGGATATCGCTACTCAAAAGATATGTGTACAAAAGAGAAAAAAATGTAAACAATGAAAGAATTGCAAACAAACTGACTGTATAATACAGAAAATAAATATCCAATAGTAAATAATGTGCAAAGTAAGAGCCCTGAAATAAGTCTTTGATTGAGTTTGTTCTTTAAGAATCTGATGGTAGAGGGGTAGCAACTGTCCTGAACATGGTGGTGTGAGTATTGTGGCATCTATACCTTTTTTCTGATGGCAGAAGCGAGAACAGATAACATGCTGCATGGTGTGGATCTTGATGATGGTTGGTGCTTTTCTTTTTTTTTTAAATTTTTTATTTTTCACACCATAAATCACATTAGCCATGATATACACTATTTATTTTTCACACATATACAGTGACTTTTTCTCCCCCCCCCCCTTTCCTCCCAAACCACCCCCCCACCCCCCCCCTCTCATCCATTTTAGGTATACAATCTAGGTTGCATTAAGCCAGTCAGACAATGTTGTCATTCAACAAAATTACACCAGAAATTCTACTGAGTCCATTCTTTTCTTTCCTTCTCCTTCCATCAACTTAGGTAATGTTTGTCCCCAGTAGGTTTTCGCTATTGTATTTAATGTAAGGCTCCTATACTTGTTCGAATATTTCAATATTATTTTTTAACCTATATGTTATTTTTTCTAATGGAATACATTTATTCATTTAAATTTAGTAGTTTCTTCCTTTTAATTTGGTTATGTATTCCATTAATATTTAAAGACATATAGTTCAGCGTAGCCCTTTTATATTTTGTTTATCTTCTCTTTCCGTTTTCCCGTCATTACCTTTCCTCCTTTTCCATTTCTGTTTTCTTATTTTCAACTCTTTATAAGACAACATTCCTACAACATCCAACATTTTCCTTATTCTCCTATTTCTATCTTATTTATCCCCAATCTCCCCTTCACCTCCTGAGTTGTCCTTTATCCCTTGTCGGACAACCACATCTCCCCTCTCCATTTGGATTTGCGAATCCACTCGCAAGCGTCAACTGATTTTGCAGTGACCGCTATTTCCCCCCACCCCGCCTCCCCCAGAAAATATTTCACTTTTCATATGTCACAAAGGTCACTCTTTTAATTCCCTCCTTATTCTCTCTATTCCATTACCTTCCCTTATTAATTCTTGTCTATACTATCTATATTTTCCTCTAAGTACAGATACATTCATGTATGCTCATTGTCTCTATTCAATCTTATACCTCTTTACCCACATACATATCAATCGTGATCATTTTTACTCTCGTTACCCGTCTTCATCCCTCAGTCTATTTTTGTAATTGTTCTGCAAATTTTCGTGCTTCTTCTGGATCCGAGAATAGTCTGTTTTGTTGTCCTGGAATAAATATTTTCAATACCGCTGGATGCTTTAGTATAAATTTATACCCTTTCTTCCATAAAATCGCCTTTGCTGTATTGAACTCTTTTCTCTTCTTTAGGAGTTCAAAACTTATATCTGGATAAATGAAGATTTTTTGCCCTTTATACTCCAGTGGTTTGTTGCCCTCTCTTACTTTTTCCATTGTCTTCTCCAGTACCTTTTCTCTTGTAGTATATCTTAGGAATTTTACTACAATAGATCTTGGTTTTTGTTGTGGTTGTGGTTTAGAGGCCAATACTCTATGTGCCCTTTCTATTTCCATTTCTTGCTGTAGTTCTGGACATCCTAGGGTCTTAGGGATCCACTCTTTTATAAACTCTCTCATATTCTTGCCTTCTTCATCTTCCTTAAGGCCCACTATCTTTATGTTATTTCTTCTGTTATGGTTTTCCATTGTATCTATTTTTTGAGCTAGTAGTTCTTGTGTCTCTTTAGTTTTTTTATTAGATTTCTCCAATTTCTTTTTTAAGTCTTCTACCTCCATTTCTGCTGCTACTGCCCGCTCTTCCATCTTGTCCATTTTCTTTCCCATTTCTGTTAAGGTCATCTCCATTTTATTTATTTTCTCTTCTGTGTTGTTTATTCTTTTTCTTAAATCCTTAAATTCCTGTGTTTGCCATTCTTTAAATGACTCCATGTATCCTTTAATAAGAGCAAGTATATCCTTTACCTTGCCTTTCTTTTCTTCTTCTATTTCCCTGTACTCTTCCTCTTCCTCTTCCTCTGGGTTGGCCATCTGTTGTTTCTTTGGTGCCCTTTCCTTCTCTTCTTTCTTGTTTCTATTGTCTTCTGTGGTCTCTTCTTGCTGCAGGTGTTCTGCAGCTGTCGTTGCCGGCTCTGGAGATCGACTCCCCAGCTGGTCCCCCCTCCCATCGGTGTGTTTTTTTTCATTCGCATCGCGCATGCGCGAAGTATCGCGCATGCGCGGTTGCGCACTTTTACTCGGCTCTGCGAGCCATTTTTGTAGTCCATTATTTACCGACCTGAGGGAGCGGGTTTCTCTCTCCGCAGCGGGCCTCTTCGGACAGGTAAGGCCTTCACCTTTTTCCTCCTTTGTCTTCTCTTCCTCTCTTCTTACCGTTGCTTTCGATTTTTCTTTTTTTGTCGCCATCTTCTTTCCACCTTTATACTCACTTTTCTGTAACTTTTATTTCTGTGCCTTTGTGTTTTCTTTTGTTTTTCCCGACTTTTCTGGAGAGGGCTGGAGTTCACCGTCCGGCCACTACTCCATCACGTGACTCCCTCCATGGTTGGTGCTTTTCGATGGCAGCATCATATGTATATTTTCTCGAGTTTTGCCTGCGATGTACTGGGTTACGTCCATTATGCTTTGCAGAGCTTTCCACTCAGAGGTACCTGTGTCCTCATGCCAGACTGTGACGCAGTCAGTTGGCACACTTTCCACTACACATCTGTATAAGTTTGTCAAGGTCATGCCACACCTCCACAAACTCTTTAGAAAGTAGAGGTACTGACGTGCTTTCTTCAGAATGACATTTGTTTGTTGACTCCAGGAAAGGACCTGTGAAATAATGACTCTCAGGAATTTAAATTTGCTCACCCTCTCCACTTAAGATGACCCCAATGATCACTGCATTGTGCACCTCAGGTTTTTCCTCCTCAAGTCCACAGTTTTAGCTCCCTGGTCTTTGTTACATTGTCAGAGGTTTTTGTTAGTACTCTATTCAGCCAAGCCATCACCCCTTTGTATACATCCCACTACCATGGGATTGTCAGCAAATTTGTAGATTGTGTTACTGTCGTACTGAGAAACACAGTCATTGTTGTCAGGCGAGTAGAGCAGAGGGCTAAGAGCGCAGCCCTGTGGTACTCTGGTACTGATGGAAATTGGGGAGGCAATGTTCTTACCAATCCTTACTGACAGTGGTCTGAAGTTGAGGAAATCCAGGATCCAATTACATGGTGGGTTAATGAGGCCCAGGTCTTGGGAGTTTTCTGATCAATTTTGAGGGGATAATAGTGTTAAATGACAAACTGTAGTGGATAAAGAGCATCCTGATGTATGCATCTTTGCTGTCCAGGTGATCCAGGAGTTTGTGTGGAGCCATTGAGATGGCTCTGGCAGTAGAGCTGCTGCTGTGGAAGGCAAATTGGAACAGATCCATGTTGTCACTCAGACAGGAGCAGATATCCTTCAACACCAGTCTCACAAAACACTTCATCGCTGTGTATGTAAGTGTTATTGGTTGATAGTAATTTAAGCTGCAGACTTTTAAAATTCCTTTGGAGTCTTTAGCCCTTTTGCCACTGGCATCCCAGTTAATTGGTCATGCAGTGTCTGGGATAAGAAGCCATTTGTGCTGTTTCAACTGGGCCACCTTTAACTGGGACACTGATTACTTTTCCACTGATCACAACTCATCCCCGGGGGGGATCAGAGAGTCTATCTTCGAATGGAATGGATGAAATTTGTTTTTCTTCCACTGTTTCAATCAGCACGCCAGCTTCAGCTGATACTGAGGATATGAGTAGAGGTAGAGGCCGTCAATTCCCAACGTGATTTGATGTCATTTGGCAGCAGCATGCTGATTGTTTTCCTCTTCCAGTGGACCCTTAACCAGTTAATTCCTTATTAATTCCTGGGACAAGTGCCAGTGGAAAAGGGACTTCAATCTGAACTACCCTGGTTGATATTCTCAAATTTATTTTCATAATTTAAGTGAAGCTTTTTTTTAAACTCATCTTAAAGTGCTGACTTATCCGAAGGTAATGGATGTTGTAATAATTTGCATAGACATTTAGATCTCCTTTAACCTTTAAACATTCAAATCTTTTCAGTTCGCAATCACATTCTAACAAGCTTCTAGCTTTATGCTCGGGCAACTAACATTCTCAGGAACTACTTGAGAGAATTCCAAAGATCATAATTGAATCCTGTTTTATGCACCTATAAGCCTGATGATTCTTTGTTCCAAATAGAATCCAATGTCTCGACTGGATTTCAAATCATTCATTATCTGGTTTCTCATTTCTTGGTGACTTTTTCTATATGCAAGTAACCACCAGTACAGAGAGTCGTTTTAATATAGGTTATGCATTTAACATTCAGCTGGTGTCCAATCTGTTCAACATTTGCAGAAATAAATACAGAAATCCAGTTGTTGAAGTCTATCTGACAACACATGGGAAAAATTGACATAATGAAATAATGGTCACTGCATTTAATTGAGTTTGGTAAACTTCAGCTTTCAGTCAAAGATTTGAACATGTTAAAAGTGAAATATCTAATCCCCTGTTTTAAATCCAGTTTCCACCTCATCTTATAATGGCTTCAGCGTTGTAAGTTTCAGATGTCTGTGCTTACATGCCCTTTCCCCTTGTATGTTTCACATTTCAGTTCTCGAATCCCAAATGCAAAGCCTCAGCAGATAAAATGAGAGAAACAAACAGATAACTTACAATTCTCCCTGCCACACACATGGAGCAGATCATGTTCTGGCACTCTATGTTGTGTTGACAGCAAGGACACCTCTTCCCCACACACCCACTCTGGTCATGGGGACCATGTAGAAAGCAAATTTCTTCAAACTCAGAGCCCCTCACTGGTCCACCATCATGGTCACTGTTTCATGGATCATTTCCTCTGCTTCCCCTTCTAAGGAAAGGGGTAGTCTCCACATGCTTGTAGACAAAGGATGATGTACTCTGCCTGAAAGCTTGTGTAGGGAAATTCACTTTGGATGTGGCTTTGAACTGAATTTGGAGCCCATTGTTGGCATTGACCAAGTGATTGATGCACTGTTTCAGTAAATATAAAAAGAGTCAACTATGGGGCTGTCCTATTGGTGTATCAGCTTGTATTACAGCATTAATAGAAGGCATTTAAAGCACAGGTGCTGCTACACAAGGTCGGTCCTGCCATCACAGCCCAATCAGCCACAGCTTCTATGGAGAACATCAAGGACCACCCAGCACATGCTCTGTTCCTCCTGCTATCATCAGGAAAGAGGTCTAGGTGCTACAAGACACAGACTATCAGGTTCAGGAACAGCTACTACCCCTCCAGTGTCAGACTCCTTGACAACAAATTCAATCAGGGACTCATTTAAAGACCTTTATCGTTGCACTTTATTGATTGTTTTCTCTCTGTATAGCACAATTTGTTAACATTTCTTCATTTGTTTTCATGTGGACGTTGAATACATTTTTTTTTGCATTACCAAGAAGTGGTAATTTTGCCTGGCCTGCAGGAAAAAGAATATGATGTTATATATGAACTTTGACAATAAATCTAAAATCTGAATCTGAACAGTGTAAAGTTGTTCCTTCACAGACCCGAAGCTGCTTGTGACTGTCCTTCAAGTGGAGCTAGAGTTTCCTTCACTTGTGAGTGAACAACCATACACCTTTTTTCCAACTACAGAGGGAACACTGACTTGAAATAGGACACCAAACAGAAAGGAAGTGAATGCACATAGGTGATTGGTCTACAATTTTATCCTATCAGTATTGTTTAAATTTACTTGCTTGGTACCAGCATCTTTGGCAGATTACCAGATGGCAATGAGGAAGCATATAGGAGGAAGCTAGATCAGCTAGTTGAATAGCTTCACAACAATACCTTGTTAGAAAATCTAACAAAGTAATTATGGACTTCAGGAAGGGAAACCAGGAGGACACAAACCAGTCCTCATAAAGGAGTCAGCAGGAAAGGATAAAGGGTTTAAAATTCCTTGGTGCCAACATCTCTAACGATCTATCCTGTGGCCTTCATGTCGATGGAATAATGAAGAAGGCTCTCTGGAAGCTGTACTTCATTAGGAGTTTGAGCAGATTTGGTATGTCACCCAATCTTGCTTATATCTTCAGGTGTACTGCGGAGAGTATTCTGACTTGTTGCATCACTATCTGGCATGGAGGTGTCAATGTGAAGGACAGGAAAAGGCTGCAGAGAGTTATTATCTCAGTCAGTATTATAACAGGCAATAGTCTTCACTCGATTGAGGACATCTACAAGAGCTGGTGACTCAAGAAAACAGCCTCTATCCTCAAGGACCCCTACGGCCCAGGCCATGCCCTCTTCTCACTCCTACCATCATGGAGCCCGAAGACAAACACCCAATGGAAGAAAAATGTTTCTTCCCTTCTGCCATCAGATTTCTGAATGCATGATGAGGTACCTCACTTTTTCTTTTTGCACTATTTTTTTCTTTTTAAAATATTTTTATTGATCTTAATAAAAAACATACAATCAAAAAGCTGCTATTCAATAAGATTACATAGAGTTACACAAACTAAATAAGATATTCTGTATAACAGTAACATATGCAAATTGTAAATTATATTCATATTCTAAATAGTATTGTAGAGCGCGTCAAAAGAATCAAAGACGTTGATCCAAACCAAGGCTTTTATTAACTAGAAGACTGGAGCATATCACATGTGGGTAAGACCAGTCCAGAATGACCTGGTCTAGCTAGGAGCATCCTTTAAGACCTGCCAGTAGGCGTGGCTACGCTCTCAGCCAATCACAGTCATCCTACACTACAATGTGTACATAGACACATTGGTGATAGAATCTGTACTATCACAGTATGTTGTGGCTGGCTGCTACAAGCTATGGCTCTGCAGAGCCTATAGTGCAGGAGAGGTTATAGCTGCAGGCAGGTTAGCTCAAAAAGAACACACTGTTCCCAGAAAGCCCAGTTGAGTGGAGTTAACACTGATCAAAATTTTGTACAAATAGGAAAAAAAAATTTTTTTAATGATCAAACTTCTACTCCTTAGAATTTATCTGGCCATGATCTTGGTTTGGTGCAAGCTAAAGGTGGGGGGCGGGGGGGAGAGAGAGAGAGAGAGAGAGAGAGAGAGAGAGAGAGAGAGAGAGAGAGAGATAGGAGGGGTTAGAGAGAAAATTCGAGTATGGGGATCTATGGAGAAAGTTATCGGTGAGATCAGAAATAGAGGAAGAAGACCCTTTGAGGTGAGAGGAGACTATAGGTGGAGGTCAGAAATTTCAATACAAGGTCAATAGTTTTAAACAGAATGTTTTGTGGACTAGTGTTGGCAGGCACCCACGAGGCTGAAGGTGAGCAAAATTTACTTCAAGCTCGGCACACCCTCTTGCATCCAGTTCCGATTTTCTGGTACCCCTTCATCCAGATGAGTGAGTGTCCAGTAGTCAGCAGACCAATGTGAAACCCTCAACCGTATTCGCCAGGAGGCCCACAGCCTGCGTGAGCTCCTCACCTTGAGTCACCAACAGCCTGCTGCCTGTGTGTTTCTTCAAACTCAGAGCCCCTCACTGGTCCACCATCATGGTCACTGTTTCATGGATCATTTCCTCTGCTTCCCCTTCTAAGGAAAGGGGTAGTCTCCACATTTTACAGCGCACTACGCCAGCCCTCTGCTTCGACGGAATCTGCAAGGCCTTGAGGCTACTGCCAATTATAGGTGCTGCTATCTTGGGTGCAGACTCTACAGGCATGGTATTATTAAATAAAACCAATGTTGGCTCCATTAACAAGCGATTTAAAGCATGTACAGAGCTCATAGCAGTCAGACTGGTAGGTTGGACCCCGCGGGACTGCTGCGTCTCCGCTCCCTGCTCTCTCTGCAGGTTGGCACCAGCGGCAAAGCTGCAGTTACAACAGTTCTACCATATTATCTACATCACTCAACCCACCCCCCCCCCCACCTCCCCCAAGTTTACATTTAAGGCCTCTGGCTGGGACGTCTCTTACTAAGCAGGGATAAGGAGGCACATTAAGAGACTCACCCAATGGTGAGCGGCATCAATCAGCTCTTCATCCTGGGTGATGCCATTGCTGTTTCACTCAACTTCAATCAAACAGCTGCTATGAGCAAAGTCACTCACTGGCTAAATATTTGCTCTCATCTTCACCAAAGGTTTATTGTTACTTCAGTGAACATTTACTCTTACCATTTGTAATGTGCATATTATTTCATTCTTATTTTATTTATTTTCCTAGATTTTTTTTGTTGCCAGTTGTTTGAGGCTGGCGGTCGCACGAGTTCCCAATACCCAGGATTTTACTGTATCTAAACTCCAGAATTTTTAATTTTGACCTTGTAGAATTCTAAGTGTTAATCACTGACTTTGTGGTGGCATTCTACAAGAGAATTTTCAGTGTTTAGACTGGCTGAGTTTTAGTACTTAAACTCATTTAAGGGCTGATACCATTCATGGACGATAGAGGGTACACGAGGTTTAACCATTCATTATAGTAAAATGCCACACAAAAGTGAAATGTTGACACAGGTATTATAATTCAATAATATTTTAGTACATGTGATATAAACAATTCATGCAAATAACCTTACTGAAGTATTGGGATAAGATTAAGTTAAATGATTTACTTTAATTGGAGCAACAGCTTTTATTCACTTGCTCTGTTTACTTTAGTTATACAGTTAATGCTTTTAAATAATTTATAAAATTTAATAAATCATGCCACATGCAGTGAAGGCAAATATTCAGGATATTTGCAATAGGATGCCATGATGTAGCAAATCACTATGTAAACCTATGAAAATAATTACAAAGGGATATTGGCCTCCTCTTTTTTTGAATTTAATGTTTGACTCTTGCTTGGATTTGAACCAGAAATCTTGTGTCCACAATTCGGAGCTTTATGGGTTTATTGCAATCTGTTTCGTGAAGATACATGAAAGCAATGAGTGACGGTGAGGCTGAAACCATGTTGACATAACGGTGATCAGAACCTTTATCAGAGATTTTCAGCTAGCTCAGAAATCCATGTGTCCTTCTTATCTACCTCTTTATCAGTCCATCACATTCTGGCTCTGCCTTTTCTTTTTTTATATATATATTCCTTTCACAGCACACTGCACCAGAATCCTTACAGGAATCCTCATTTAAGGATCAAGGCCAACCTCGAGGAAGTTGAAATAAAATGTTTTGCCAGGGGAAAAGCTGTAAGCAGAAATAATGCTTTCATCCCCAGTTTCAAGTCTGTAAATAAACAATTTTCAAGCTTACTTTGAGAAGTCCTGTCACAAGATTATCAAAGTAATACTTACAGATAAATTATTTTACAAAATAATCCAAGATTGCTTTACTTTAATTAAAGACAATAAATTTTACCTTTAAAGAAGGACTCTGCTATACCTGAAGCAATTTAGAATGAAAGTGCACTAGTGTTTTCATTTAAGAGGGGAAAATAAGGGGAAATCAATAGTTCAGTTATTACCTGGTGGCAATACTTTCAAGCGTTGACTGTTTTATTAGGGCAATCCTCATAAGTTCAAAGTTGTCGACTTGAGCCTGTTTACAATATCTCTCTGGATGTCACTTCACCAGGTGGCAATATGGGATTTTTCTTGCCACTTTCATTTTGCTCAGCGCTGGTTTACGAGTACCAAGTACATGAGAATCTGGAAATAATTGTTCATTAATTGCTTGCTCAATTTAGTTTTACATTTCCTCTGCCATCAAAGCCTCTTATGTTTTGTTTTGGAAATTAGCTATATTTACTCATCCACTTGATGCAATCACATAAACATTATCCTGCATCAAATGGTCCAGCATTGACTATGTCATTGACCACATTATAGCCATAATGGTAGTTTTGGATTGGCTAAAGTTATCTCTGGCTTGAGCAGTCCATATGGATATTTTACAAAGATGAGATGTTATTAATTCAGTTAATGGAATGAATTTTAGAAGCTGAGAACAACCCAATGAAATTATAATGTTATGTTTTTAATGCTACCGGAGAAGGATAAGGATTTCGATATCCTTCTACGAATAACTTGGTGAAAAAGGTGAAGAGTAAATATATTCATGTGAATAACAACTGCCCTCCATTCCACCTTCCTTCAGGGTTGACTGAATCATTCCAGTCATTCCAGCCCTTGGCAAAAATAGAGCTAAAAGGAGAATGGACTTGGCCAAATTACCACAAATATCGCTAAATGTCAATAAATTAACCCCACAACTTCAAAAAAGAAAATCAACCATTTTGGATGTCCTTTGTACTGCAAGAAAAAAAATTTCCAAAATATATAACATGAATTTTGCAAGAAATCCCTTAACTGCAATGTGGTAAAAAAATATGCACAGTGTTGAGTAAAAAATCTGGAATTTTGATCCATCCAGAAAATTAATGTCCTTATGGCATGCAAATATTATAGGCTCATGCCCTAGTCAGATTTTTGATATATAATCCAGGTTCATGTGTCTCAATGTCAGTGAAAGGTTGCATCAAGGTCCAGTCTTCTTTCACAGTGAAATATAAAAGTGCCTTGGAGTTAGCCATTCCCAATTTTCCAGCGAATATTTATTTCTCAAACAACACTGTCATAACAGAATATCATCTTTTCAGCATTTAACACAGTAAAATAAATATTTATTTTTTTGTGTGTGGCTTTAAATATCCCTCTATTTACTTAGGCTGAGTGAAGTCTATCACACATTCATTAAAAATCTAATATTATGCAGTTCAGCATGAATTATTATCTACTTTGTTGTGGTTGACAGTTGAGATGAACTAAAAGAAAGCCTTTCTAAATAGTGACTGATTCAAGAATGGAAGTCACTTTTTAATGAGGAATTTTTTTTATTTAGGAATTGACATATGGGAGTCACCATTTAATTTTATCCAATCAAAATTGAAATAAAGCTTTGTTAATAAGGTAAATAATTCCAATGATTGCAAGTTAGCATTCACATCATATAGTTGTTCAGAGGAGTTTTTACTCCAGTGACTTAGAACAGTAGATATTTGGTGTTCTTCAAATCAAATGACCACAAAATTTAGTTTCCAATGTCCTATGCTGGGATGGCAAATCGGGTGGGGGGACGACGACAATGTACATATTTACATTGTTGGCAGAAATTGTATCATTCACTATACTGCAAAGTATACTGGCCATGTCACATCTTTCCTCTTATCAAGTATGCAAGAGAGAGAGAGAGAGAGAGAGAGAGAGAGCGGGAGAGAGCTCACATCTTTCCTCTTATCAAGTATGCAAGAGAGAGGGATAGAGAGAGTGAGCGAGAGAGCGGGAGAGAGAGAGAGAGAGCGGGAGAGAGCTCACATCTTTCCTCTTATCAAGTATGCAAGAGAGAGAGATAGAGAGAGTGAGTGAGAGAGAGAGAGAGTGAGAGAGAGAGAGAGTGAGGGAGAGGGAGAGAGTGAGAGAGGGAGAGAGAGAGAGAGAGTGGGAGAGAGCGAGAGATCGTGACCTTAAATTAGTTATGACATTCATTGCTACTGAAGAAAATATTAAATATGCAAGCTTAAGTCTTCATCAAGTTCATTTATTATCACATGTACCAAGATGCAATAGTAAAGTTTGTTTGGTGATTAGTCCATCTACATTATAAGGCAATAAGATAAAGGATGCAGAAAAAAGGCCATTTGATGGGCCTCATGAGCTGAACCATTTTACCCCTTACCCCCCTTTCCCTTGTTCCATATGGCAAGTAGGACATTTAAAATGCAAAGTTACAGAGTGAGATTAGTTGCTCCACAGAGCAAATGAAACATTGTTTCAATAGTGTGAGAATGATTCAAGAGTCTTGGAACAGCAGGAAAGAAATTGTCCTTGAATCTGGTGGTATGGGACATCACACTTGTGAATCTTTTTCCAAAGGGATTTGAATAAAGTTTGGCCTGTATGGGATGACTCTTTAAAGATGTTTTATTACTTTCTCGTCTTGTTTGAACTTGGTTTTCAAGAATATAATGCATTCTTCAGGAGATCAGATGAAGATATTCTCCAATTCAATGTCAGGGGTTGAATGTCTATTTGTTTCCAAAACTTAATTAGATGACTGAAGGAATTATCTGACAAGAGGACTCGACAGTTTTGCTGCCCCTTTCACTATCTTGACTTTCTAGTCCAATAGGTTTGAGCAATATGACTTCCAAACTTCTCTATCTGATGGGCCAAAATCAATAGTAAATGGGAAATGTTAAATTCTGTTTTATATACTTTACACCTAATAAAGCTGCGACATGTAGAATCAGAATTTAGTGACATGAGCAAGTCATGAAGTTCTGTGTTTTGACACAGCATCAAAGTGCAAACTTTCATATTAGAACCATCTTACAAGATTACTATATATAAAAAAAATATAGGGCTCAAAATTCAAGGCAGGGTCTTTGGTTCATTGGTTATTCAGGAAGAAGCTGCCCTTGTGCCACTGAGTGCTTGTCTTTAGGCTCCAATACTTTTTCCCCAGTGGTAGCAGAGTAAAGGGGGAATGGTCTGAGTGGTGGGGGTCTTTGAGGATAGAGGCTGCTTTCTTTTAAAGACACCACTTCATGTAGATGTCTTCGATGGAGTGAAGTCTAGTGCCAGTGATGTCACAGGCCAAGTTAACAAACCTCAGGAGTTTATTCTTGCCCAGAGCATTGATGCCTCCATACCAGGCAGAGATGCAACCAGCCAGAATGCTCTCCACCATACACCTATAGAAGTTTACGAGTCTTTGGTGACATACTGAATCTCCTCAGACACCTCATAAAGAATAGCAGCTGGTGAGCCTTCTTTGTGATTGAATCAACATGGAGGCTCCAGGACAATTCCTCAGACGCACAGGAATTTGAAGTTCTTCACTCTCTCCACTACTGATCCCTCGATGAGGACTGGATCATGCTCCCCTGACTTCCTCCTGAAGTCCATGATCATCTCCTCGGTTTTGCTGATGTTGAGCGCAAGGTTGTTGTCATAACACCGTTCAACGATCTGATCTGTCTCCCTCCCGGACGCTTCCTCAGTGATTCTTGTGATTTTACCGACAACTGTGGTGTCTTTTTTTTTCTTTTTCAATCTTTTTATTAAGTATATTACAGGTAAACAATACATATGGAGAATAGGAATGTATAATCAAAAAGGGAAAAGCACATCATGATTATGACAACATATATCATATTGCATTATGATATATCTCCTCAAACTGAAATCCTGAAAAAAAATTATATAAAACCTAACCTAATCTAAAAAAAAGAAAAAGACTGGGCAGACAATCCTGAGAATTTATTAATAAAAATCAATTTTCTGGTCTTAAATTACAAATATCCACACTAATTCCACACTGTTCTGTCAATTTCAGGTCAGCATGCACACAACACATCCTTGTCCTTTCCAAGATGCCTTGAGCACTGCACTGCCATACTCCTTTCAGGTCTGTCCGAACTCCGCACTGCTCTGTCACTTTCAAGTCTGCACAACACTGCCCTGTCCCTTACTGTTTCGCAGGACCACCATGCTTCCATCTTCTCTTCGTGTCCATTTCAACCTAAACCTGTGTGGGGGCTCATCACACTGCCTGCCCTCACACCACCTGCACCACTTGCAAACAACCTGCTCACGTAGCTCATGGCTGCAGTGTACTGCTTGGTTAATTCATGCTCTGTCCATGCCCATTAACTGTTCTCCCAACATGGTACACACCATCATCAAACTGTTCTGCGCCTTTTTGGCTTGAAGGTGCACCATGCTGCCATCTTCAGGCCGTTTG